>NW_028317992.1:3687500-4428511 GCF_062004578.1 Staurois parvus
GCTAATGAGACTGTAGTGATGGGCACTGATAGGCTGCACTGATAGGCACTGATGAGGAGGCACTGGTTGGTGGCACTGATGGGAATTGACAGGCATCACTGATGGGTACTGAAAGGCAGCACTGATATATGGCACTGATAAGCGGCACTGACTGGCAGCAGTGATAGGCGGCACTGAGTGGCATTGATAGGTGGCACTGAGTGGCACTGATGGGTGACAATGAAAGGCAGCTCAGATGGGCACTGATATGTGGCATTGATGTGCACTGGTAGGCACTGATATGTGGCATTGATGTGGCACTGTTCAGCACTGGCAGCTAGCACTGATGGACACTGACAGGTGGCACTTCTGGGGCCACACTGATCATCAGGGCACACTGATCATCAGTGCCCTGATGATCAGTGTACATGCCCCCTCCGCGGAATGCCGATTACCGTCTCTCCGCTCCTCCCCTCTGTCAGAGTGACAGCTCGTGAGAAGAGAAATGCCGATAACCAGCATTTCCCTGTTTACTTGTGATCAGCTGTGATTGGACCAGGGGCGGACTGACCATTTGGAAACTCGGGCGCTGCCTGAGGGCCCGGGGTCAGTAGGGGCCCCATGAGATGCCCCTGGTACCTTTTTCATAGGCTTTTTTGAGTTTGGGCAGGGATACAGGGGCCCCATTATCCCCTATTGCCCAGGGGCCCCATGAGTTGTCAGTCCGCCCCTGGATTGGACACAGCTGATCACATGACAAAAGCCAACATCTTCGGCTCTTTCCGTGGATCGGTGATCCGCTGTGTCCGAGGGACACAGCGCATCACCAATCGCCGCGCTGTGTGCTCCCTGAGCTGCGCATGCGCGGTGAGAATGGGAGGATATCATATGACGTCCTCCCAGAACGAGAGAACCACCTTACGCCCATCATTGGACTATATGGCGGGCGGGAGGTGGTTATACAGGATTTATATAGCGCCAACAGTTTGCTCAGCGCTTTACAATATAACGGGAGACAATACAGCAACAATACAGTTCAATACAAGAGGGATAGGAGGGCCCTGATCCTGGGAGCTTGCAATCTAGGAAAAGATAGCATGTAGCCTCTCGCAGTAATACAGAAGCTGTGGATGCAACAAAAATTATGCCCTGTTCCATCCAGCAACCAATATCAATGCCAAATGCAACCCATTCAAGTGAATGGGGCCCCACTGAAACAATAACCAAACACCTGTGGAGTGGTATTTAAATAAAGAATCACCATATGGTTGTCAAAAAAAAAAAAAAAAAAAAAATATTCTGGTGGTGTCAAAATCCCCGCCTGAAAAGCTCTGCTCTACTGCCCTCTGAAGAGTGATCCACCATGGACTACTTTCAAAAGAAGCGATCAGGGCTGCTGCCCATGTGAACGAGCCCTTAAAAGGCCATGGCAGTGTTTTTTTCTTTCTTTCTAAGCTGTTTTAATGTCCTGTAGGCCAGAGGCAGCCAGTCCGCTATCATTTTCTAATGGTCAATCACCTCAGTCTACATATTTCTCCCATGATCTATTGCCTCTGCTTACTATACGGCGAGGTGACAGGAAGGGCCTCAGGGCAGAAGACACAATATGGATTCCGAGAACGGCGATTAAACCTCACATTCTATAGCAGAACATGACAGCGGCAGACATAGGATCTCACGCTGAATGTTCGGCCAGCAGTAAATACTTGGCATTCCTACACAGATCGTGTGCGCGGCCTCTCCTGTTTGCTGCACATCCGCTTCCAGTGTCAGGGTGCCAAGTCAACATCCAAATTCAAGCAGTGAGGACTCAGGGACCGCACAGCTGTGCTTCCTCTGCCTGAGAACACAGGGGATGTTTACTTTCTTCTTGCAATTTTTGTTTTTAAAGCACATTCAAGTAATTAGAAGTCCCTGTTACACACTTCTTTTAGGTGGATATGCGGTTAGCACTTCCACCTGGCAGCACTGGGGTTGTCAGTTCAAATCCCAACCACAGCACTACCTGCCTGAAGTTTGCATGTCCTCCTTGTGTCTGTGTGGGTTTCCTCCCACTCTCCAAAATCATGCTTTTAGGTTAATTGGCTCCTGTCTAAATTGACCCTAGTATGTGTATGTATGAACATCACCGATCTTGTCTCTAAATATCACCCAAACCATACTCTCCGCAAGACATCCTACTCTCTAGCTACCTTGTCTCCTCCTCCCATGCTCGTCTCCAGGATTTCTCACGGGCTTCATCCATCCTCTGGAACTCCCTACCTCAAGCTATCACCTTCCCTGCTCACTTTTAGGCACACTCTGAAAACTCATCTCTTCAGGGAAGCCTACCCCAACCCCAGGTAATACTGGAATCCCCTACTCCCCCAACCACTCCATCCCCCACAGCTAATTACCTCTTGTACCACTATCCCCTCCCGTCTCTAAATATCACCCAAACCGTACTCTCCGCTCCTCGCAAGACATCCTACTCTCTAGCTCCCTTGTCTCCTCCTCCCATGCTCATCTCCAGGATTTCTCACGGGCTTCGCCCATCCTCTGGAACTCCCTATCTCAAGCTATCAGGCTATCGCCTTCCCTGCTCACTTTTAGGCACACTCTGAAAACTCATCTCTTCAGGGAAGCCTACCCTGACCCCGGCTAACTACTGGAATCCCCTACTCCCCCAACCACTCCATCCCCCACAGCGAATTACCTCTTGTACCACTATCCCCTCCCGTCTCTAAATATCACCCAAACCGTACTCTCTGCTCCTCACAAGACCTCCTACTCTCTAGCTCCCTTGTCTCCTCTTCCCATGCTCGTCTCCAGGACTTCTCCAGAGCTTCCCCCATCCTCTGGAACTCTACCCCAATTTATCAGACTACTGCCTACTCTTAGGCGATCTCTGAAAACCTATCTCTTCAGGGAAGCCTATCCTGCCCTCACCTAATAATGGAATCTTCTACTCTTCCAACCAGTCCATCCCCCACAGTTACTACCTTTTGTACCACTAGCCCCTCCCTCCTAGATTGTAAGCTCCAAGGAGCAGGGCCCTCCTATCCCTCTTGTATTGAACTGTATTGTTACTGTATTGTCTCCTGTTATATTGTAAAGCGACTCCAAAGACATGCTGGTAGGTTAATTGGATCCTGTCTAAACTGGCCCTAGTATATGAATGTGAGTTAGGGACCTTAGATTGTACGCCCCTTGAGGGTTAGGGACTGATGTGAATGTACAATATATATGTAAAAGTGCTGTGTAAATTGATGGCGATATACAAGTACCTGTAATAAATAAAGTGCTGAGCAAACTGTTGGCGCTATATAAATCCTCTATAAAAATAATAATATAATAATAAAGAATGTGATTTAGGGACCTTAGATTGTACACCCCTTGAGGGTTAGGGACTGATGTGAATGTACAATGTATATGTAAAGCGCTGCATAAAATGATGGCGATATATATTGACCTGTAATAAATACATTTATTTGGAACCCTTAATAGCTTTTTAGGCCTCATTCACACGGGCACTGAGGATGGCCAGAGAATGGGCTTTGTGTTTACGTGGCTGGAGCCGAAAGGTGATGAATGCAGGCAGTTTATGTAAGTAAAAAAAAAATTAAAAAAGAAAACAACTTGTCCAAGGAACTAAACTGGGGATCCAAGCTACTTGTCCCTCACAGTTACAGTTGTGGCCAAAATTATTCAACCCCCAATGCTGTAAAGGGGTTTAGGGACTATAGTGTACATTTGGAATTGTATTCAGAATCAAATCCTACAAGGACGTTGTAACTACCCAAATGCAACTAAAATGACATCAATTGTTTATGTAATACAGTAGTAAATGGTTCTTATGTGGTTTCTTCATTGCCACAATTATTCAACCCCTTAAAGACTACCACTCTGAAGAACAGAGGTTCATACAGGTGCTTTCCATCAGGTATTGAAAACACCTGTGGATGTCACCGAGCAGCAATCAAGCATAATAAGCACCAATTAGGCAGCTTTAAAATGACTGTGATACTCAGCTCCTTCTAGACATTTACTGGTGTGGTTACAAACATGGTGAAGGCAAGAGAATGGTCCAGGAAGACAAGAGAAGAGGTGATTTCTCTTCACAGGAAGGGCAATGGCTATAAGAAGATTGCAAAGATGTTAAACATACCAAGAGACACCTTAGGAAGCATCATTCGCAAATTCAAGGCAAAGGGCACTGTTGAAACGCTACCTGGTCGTGGCAGAAAGAAGATGCTGACTTCGACTGCTGTGCGCTACCTGAAGCGTAGAGTGGAGAGAAGTCCCCGTGTGACTGCTGAGGAACTGAGAAAAGATTTGTCAGATGTGGGTACAGAAGTTTCAGCCCAGACAATAAGACGCACACTGCGTAATGAAGGCCTCCGTGCCAGAACTCCCAGGCGTACCCCCTTGCTGTCTCCAAAGAATAAGAAGAGTCGACTGCAGTATGCCAAAAGCCATGTGGACAAACCACAAAAGTTGTGGGATAGTGTTCTGTGGACTGATGAAACAAAATTAGAACTGTTTGGGCCCATGGATCAACGCTATGTTTGGAGGAGGAAGAACAAGGCCTATGATGAAAAGAACACCTTGCCTACTGTGAAGCATGGTGGAGGGTCAATCATGCTTTGGGGCTGTTTTGCTTCTGCAGGTACAGGGAAGCTTCAGCGTGTGCAAGGTACCATGAATTCTCTTCAGTACCAGGAGATATTGGATGGAAACGTGATGCAGTCCGTCACACACCTGAGGCTTGGGAGACGTTGGACCTTTCAACAGGACAATGATCCCAAGCATACCTCCAAGTCCACTAGAGCATGGTTGCAGAGGAAAGGCTGGAACATTTTGGAGTGGCCATCGCAGTCACCAGACTTAAATCCGATTGAGAACCTCTGGTGGGACTTAAAGAAAGCAGTTGCAGTGCGCAAGCCTAAGAATGTGACTGAACTGGAGGCCTTTGCCCATGAAGAATGGGCGAAGATACCCGTAGATCGCTGCAAGACACTTGTGTCAAGCTATGCTTCACGTTTAAAAGCTGTTATAACTGTAAAAGGATGCTGTACTAAGTACTAAGATTGAATGTCACTTGGGGGTTGAATAAAACTGATAATGCTGTGAGCACAGAAAAGACATTTGTGGTTATTTCATTATAACTGTTATGTTATATTTGTCTGACCTACAAGTGCCTCTTTAATGTAAATGTAAGCAAGATGACTGAATGATCAAAAGCAATGTCAAACTGGCCAAAACACTCAATTTCAGTGGGGGTTGAATAATTTTGGCCACAACTGTACATAGTTAGTCTGGCTAAAAAAAAGACAAAAGTCCATCCAGTTCAACCAGAGAGAAAAAAAAAAAAGTTATAATCCTACACCCAGAGTTGATTCAAGGGAAGGCAAAAAACACGGCAAAGCACGATCCAATTTGCTCCTGCTGGGAAAAAAATTCCTTCCTGATCCTGTGAAAAGTGTATTTTTTTCCAAAAAATATATTAGTTTTTAAAAACTGCGCATTTCGGTTTTTGGCCAAGTGCATTTTGAATTTTCGGTTTTGGCACCAGAATTTTCATTTCAGTGCACCACTAGCTGTGTCCATGCAGCTGCTGCACACCCAAACACATGCATGCAGTATGTGGTGGCTCAGCCCACATATACACATGACCCATTCACGGATGATGAAATTTCTCAGTACATTCGACGCGTAGTTCTAGTGTATGAACACAGCAGGGGATGGCAGACAGTGAACAAACAATTACACAGCTGTCAGCACCCATGATGGACAAGCAGTAATAAATTCCCTGTCACCCTGACCTCTGAAATCTTTCCAAATTAAAGAGCCCATCTTATGCCCACGCTCCCCTACAATCGTGGACACACTGGAAAATCGATCGTGTGAAATTTCATCTACACACTCCTCCATGGCATGGCCAGGTCACATCCCAATGTCTGGCCTTGTGAAGGCTGGGATTCGGGTTTTTTTTTCCCTTTTGTAAAAGCTTTTTGCAGTCCTGACCTCCTACTGACTTCATAGCCAGCAATCCCAGATATACATGGAGCACTGACAAGGATGAGCTAGAGCTGAACAGAAAAAAACCAGTAAATATGCTGAAAGCCAGAAAAAAAGTGCTTGCAATGCATTATTATCGTCATTAATTACAGAGAATTAAATCTGTGCAGACAGTCCTCGTGGCCCCCCCCTTCCCATTACTAAAATATTTTCTCTAGGTGTCAAACCTCACCCCACTGACACATGCCTGAGCTATGCTTGAAGCATATGTCAAGGCAAAATTAAAGAAAAAGAAAAAAAAATACAACAATAAACAAAACAACAAAAAAGGGGCCCATTCAGACCTTGGCGTCCTAGTAAGCTGCCATAACATGCAATTTTTGGGTTGCATTAAGACAGCTCGTTGAACGGCATGGGCTGCAAACCTACCAAAACCTCCAAAAAGCCACACGCCACAAGGCATGATAGTGTGTTACAGTGCGCAACTGTGTGCTGCAATGCATGGGTGTAGGTGCGCCATTTAAAATCAATGGCACCGCAATGTGCCAAC
Source organism: Staurois parvus (assembly GCF_062004578.1). Classification (NCBI taxonomy): domain Eukaryota; kingdom Metazoa; phylum Chordata; class Amphibia; order Anura; family Ranidae; genus Staurois; species Staurois parvus. Next base: position 3,694,030 of record NW_028317992.1, read on the forward strand.
ATATGTAACATGCACAATCACATGAGTAGACCACAGCAGGAAAAGTGTATTTTGGCATTAACCACCTCCCGACTGGACGTTGTATATAAACGGCCGGACGGTGGCACTGCAGGGTCGGGTGGCCGTTTATAAACGGCCTCCCTGCACCCTGCTTGTGCGCGCTCCCTGGGAGCGCGCATCACCGTGATCCGGTGCCCGCTGTGTCCTCCGGACCTCTGTCAGACGAGGTCCCGAGGTCCCTCTGTACGAGGTCCCGATCATGTGATCACTGATTGGCCAATCAGTGATCACATGCAAAGTAGTAAGCAAGATGTCACTTGCTTACTACGTGTGAAATCTGTGAATGATCAAAGGTCACATGGCACAAGGCTATTCACAACAGCCTTGTACCATGTGATAAACTGTGACCAATCACAGCTCACTCAGTGTTTCTCAATGGCTGCAAGAATGCAGACAGAGAGAAAGAGAAATGATTGCTATATGGGTGTAAAAAAAAAAATTTTTTCACACAAGTACATGGTACAGCAGGCACATATGAGGAATATGAAATGTTGGCCTTACATATTCGTTAATCCTTCAGTGTCTGAAAGGCAAGACTCCTAACGTACTATAAAATATAAGAGGACAATCAGATAAGTTGGGCGAGTGTGTCATGTCTTTTAGCAACCCAAGACACCCCAGGCTGACCAAATTATGAGAAAAATTATTCATACGGATTTGAGTACCCCAACATATTACATTGATGGCCCTCATTACTCCACCAAAATGAGGTGGTTCCCTTAGCGTACATTTTCAGAGAACATCCCGGCATGAGACAAACCTCAGGACACAAGTCATTCCTCCACATTCAACCATTCACATACATTAATGGTCAGTATTGAAGCAGGGCTATACACAAATAGTACCATTGGTCTTGGTCAGTGGTGTATGTAGGTTTCGTGCTGTCCTAGGCAACAAAAAAAATCGCCCCCTCCTCCCCCATGGAGAGACCCTGACAAATACCCCCCTCCCCCACGATAAGAGCCTAACATTGACCAACAGCACTCTCCGCCACACCCGAGAGAGCCTTCCACTACCACCGCCCCATACACACTGCCAACCACCCCACCCTGTGAGAGAGAAGACACTCACCTTCACAGCTCCGGACATCCCTGGGAACAAGAGTCAGGCTCTACATACACCATCAAGCAGCATGGAGCCTCTCTAAGATCCCACCTGGTCCCATCCTGCATGTATCCTTTCTTCCATCCCTTTTTTCAGGGGGTGGCGCTGCCCCCCTGAAAAATGCTTCTGCCCCCCTGAAAAAATGCCGTCCTAGGAAAATGCCTTGTTTGCCTTGTGGTAAATACGCCCCTGGTCTTGTTGGCATGGATAAACAGAGAACGAATACTGATATACCTTTCCTAAAAGATGTGCTGCACCAGATTTCCACCAAAGCTGGTCACATGTCCCAATTAAAGGAGAAGACACTCACCTTCACAGTTCCGGACATCCCTGGGAACAAGAGTCAGGCTCTACATACACCATCAAGCAGCTTGGAGCCTCTCTAAGATCCCACCTGGTCCCCGTTCTGCATGTGTCCTTTCTTCCATCCCTTTTTTCAGGGGGTGGCGCTGCCCCCCTGAAAAATGCTGCTGCCCCCCTGAAAAAGTGCCGTCCTAGGCAAATGCCTTGTTTGCCTTGTGGTAAATACGCCCCTGGTCTTGTTGGCATGGATAAACAGAGAACGAATACTGATATACCTTTCCTAATATGTGCTGTACCAGATTTCCACCAAAGCTGGTCACATGTTCCAATTCAAACTCTAGACCTCTCCTTTGAGGATTACATGACCAAGGGTCTAGGTCTTCAGATGTCTGGTCAGTAGGGATGAGCTCAGGCGTGTTGCAACCCGTCTGAGCTATCTCGCCAGGAATCTGTCAAAGCTACAACCAATCATAGGGCACCAGAGGCACTCCCTGCTTTGCAATCACACATATAAACGCCCCTCGTATGCTTGCAGCATGGCTATAATTGGCTGTTGGCTTCAACAGCTACCTGGTGGACTAGCTCATGTGGGTTCAGACTCACATCTGAAGCCCTAGTGATTTGCACTGGAAAACGTTTGGAGTAGAAAAAGTGTTTCAGCACAACTATTATGGATCCAGCCCAGGAAGACCGTTAGCTGAGCACTGGACCACATACACTTCTGATCTGTCAGCCAATCGATCTAGCAGTATGTAATTAGACTGAGGAAACAGAACATCTACAAATGTACAGATGATGTGGAAGCCAGGACAGACACTACACAGGCCTGTGTTAATGTCCAAAGGGATCCTATTAATAGGATTCCCATTATCTAATGTTAATTATTACCCAAATGACTTTCAGCTCATACTGTGGTAAAGTTATAAGCCTCTCCTTCAAGACGCCAATGGGATTACACAGGGATTTACTATACAATGAAATACCTTCGTGTATGATCCTTGCCCTGTCCCAACGACAGTTCTGTATCCATCAAAAGAATTTCCTGAAGGATATGTACACTCATCTGTGAATGTGCTTCCTAATTAAAGCCCAGCCACATTTCTTCCTCTTAGTTTTGGACAGGGTGAATGGTTAGAACTTCTGCAAGGTTCTAGAACGGGACTTAAGGCTTGGTTCACATATGTGCGGGTGGTGCTGCTGCGGATCCGCACAAAAATCACCACCCACACAGAAGAATGCGGACCCGCGGGCGTGTGCCATTAATTCTAATGGCATGCCGCCCGCACAGGAAATTGAGGTTCCCGTGCTGGCTGCGGTTCCCAAAGAAGTGCATGGACTTCTTCCCTGCGTGTTCCGGGACACGGGAGTCCATTCAAATGAATGGGCTCTCGTGCCCGCCTGGCCGCATATATGTGAACCAGGGCTGAAAAAGGAACTTAGTCTCACTTTCTTTCCTGGTGACACCCGATATGTCAGAGTGGCTATATTTCGCTGGGACAGATGAGTAAAGGAAATCCTCCCAAAGGGCTCAAATCCATCAATAAAACCCTGACCACAGTTATAACCCTTTCCCTGCTCAATCCAAAACTTGGGACACCATACAAAAACAGACAAGGTCAAGAAGTGAGAGTGCAACTGAGCTTCATAGGTCCAGGTATGAAATGAACAGGCAGTATGACCGGTAACCTGATTGAGCCTCCCTACAAGTTTTAACACTTTTATCCCAGTTCAGTGTGCTACCTAGTCTTTTATCCTGCAACTACAAACCCTGATGAAGGGGGACCAAGGAGACCCCGAAACACGTCAGATATCCTGTGACTCTAAAGCCCATACACACAGGCTGAATATCGGTCAAAATCATCCAGTACCGTAGAAACGAACTGACTTTCAGTCCGTGTGTACAGCTACCTGTTCAACAGAAAACGATCTCTCGACTGGATCCTGTCGAGCAAGCAAGCTGGAAAACCAGCAGCCAACCAGCATCTGATCAGCGCTTCTGATGGGTGGGTGGTCCCCCTGTCAGGAAGCAATAGCGCAGCAAATGAGATCACTGCACTAATATTATTATTATTATACAGTATTTATAAAGCGCCAATAGTTCGCTCAGCGCTGTACATTACAATATGAGACAGAACATGCGACAGTACAATAACAATACAATGCGATACACAAGAGGTTCCAGGGCCTTGCTCCTAGGAGCTTACAATCTAGGAGGGAGGGGATGGTGGTACAGGAGGAAATAGCTGTGGGGGATGGAGTGGTAGGAAGAGTGGAGGAGGTCGGCAATTAGCAGGGGGTGGGGTAGGCTTACCTGAAGAGGTGGGTTTTCAGGGAGCGCCTAAAGGAGAGGAGAGCAGGTGATAGTCTGATGGATTGGGGTAGGGAGTTCCAGTGGATGGGTGACGCCCTGGAGAAGTCCTGGAGGCGGGCATGGGAGGAGGAGACCAGGGAACTAGAGAGAAGGAGGTCTTGTGAGGAGCAGAGACTGCGTGTTGGGTGGTACTTGGATATTAGGTCAGTGATGTAGTTTGGGGCAGTATGGTGGACAGCTTTGTACATCAGTGTTAGGATTTTGAATTTGATCCGTTGGGCAATCGGAAGCCAGTGGAGGGATTGGCAGAGGGGGGTGGCGGAAATGGAGCGGTTGGAAAGGTGAATGAGTCTGGCTGCCGTATTCAGGATGGACTGAAGCGGGGATAGCCAGCGGCGAGGCAGGCCAGTGAGGAGGGAGTTGCAGTAATCGAGTCGTGATATGATGAGGGAGTGGATGAGCTGTTTAGTGGTTTCTGGAGTTAGGAACGTGTGGATTTTGGCGATGTTGCGGAGGTGGAGTCTGCATGAGTTTGTTAAAGATTGGACTTGGGGCTGGAAGGATAGATTGGAGTCAAGAATGACACCAAGTACTCTGGCCTGCGGGGCGGGCCTGATGGTGGCATTGTTGGATGTGATGGAGAAGTCAGTGGGGGGTGGTGTGCGGGCTGGGGGGAAGACAAGAAACTCAGTTTTGGAGAGATTCAGTTTAAGGAAGTGGAGCGACATCCAGTCTGATATGTCATTTATTAGGCTTGTGATTTGGAGACTGAAGGGGTGAGGTGAGGGGTAGAGAGATAGAATTCCGTGTCGTCGGCATAGAGGTGGTAGTTGAAGTCGTGAGAGTGTATGAGTTGGCCAAGGGAGGAGGTGTAGATGGAGAAGAGAAGGGGCCCAAGGACAGAGCCTTGAGGGACCCCAACAGAGAGGGGGAGTAAGGGGGAGGTGGTAGCGTTTTAGGTAACGCTGAAGGAGCGTTGTGATATGATCTGTCTTTTTTCCCCATTCAGCTCACTGGAAAAAAAAACAATAGTGTATACCAGGCTTTACTCTGACAAAAAAAAAAAAAAAATCAACTGGACCCATTAAACCGAATGACAAGTCTTACTGCATCAAAAAAAGAAAATGCAAGGTGTTCTCCAAATGGCGCCTGCGCTGAGCGAGCAGTCCTCTGTGATTACTATGCAACGAGGCAGCCACTCTGCACAGGACCCCAAAGACAGCAGCAATCAATGTAGTAGCAGCAACTACTACAGTGGTTCTCCGCTGTCACAGCGGTGCAATAGGTATATCATAAGCAACACAAGCGGGACCTACTTAACTATGTAATCCATACCTAGAGTTCAGCTTTAAAGTGTATCTTTATCCAAAACGTAGACTAGAATTTATTCAAGTAGGGAAGTTTTTGTTGCTGCTGTCTGGGTTCCCAATGGGGAGATTCACCCCTCTATTTGTAAGGGGAAATATGACATTTTAGCACTTTCCCCAGAACAATAGGTAAGGGGAAATTTCCAGTGGGGACACCAGTCATACAGTGGTTGTAAAAGCTGAACATTTTTAACTTCATGCAGTCTATGCATGGTGATAAAAAAAAAAAACCACCTGTGTGCTGCTTCCCCTACAGGCCCGCCCCCCAATACTTTCCTGAGCGTTCTCAATCCCACAATATGCACGGGAGCATCAGGTCTCCCTCTTCAGCTATTGGCTGCCACATCTGTCAATCACAGCCAATGCCGAGAGAGAGAGAGTGTGTGTGTGTGTGTGTGTGGAGGGGGGCTGAGCCATGGCTCTATGTGTCTTATGGATGCATAGTGTGAGGGCTCAGGAGCGAGCATGCACCAGTGACCCTATACCAAGTGGCTTGCTATTAAAAGGTACTGGTCAAAGAGGAGGAGCCAGAAGCACCAGAGAGGAACCTCAGAAGAGCGGAATTAGGGATGCTCTGTGCAATAGTATGACATGTTTGTTATTTAAAAAAAAAAAAATGTACCTTTAGTAACACTTTAAGAGGGGATCACCTCCCACAATTGGCCTCTACGCCCGGAGTTAGACTGTCAGTCTTGCAATGCCTCATGGTAAATGTAGTGCCACAACAGTTGGGAGGGACACAGCGTGCCCACCATTACTCTTGCCCCCAGTGGGGAACAGACAGCAGTTAAAGGAGAAGTACAGCCAAAGCTTTTTCGGTTGTACTTCTGTGGATCACAGGAGTGCACTTTGTTCTGCACTCCTGTGACCAGTTTTCAGCTGACAGCGGACTGAAGCCCACTGTAGGCTGATGTCACTCAGATGGTGCAGGCTATGGGAAGATCCTGACTTCAGTCACCCCAGAGTTGCCTAGCTCAGCCTCTCAGTGATGTGCCGACAGCCTTAGCCAGCCGCTCCCTATCCCTCCACAGCCCAGCGCTCCAGTGAGGGGGGGGCAGAGGAGTCACCACTCTATGCATAGAGCAGCTGTGAGAATTCAGCGATCAGTGGTCTTGTGATCACTGAGCTCTCACACTTAGCCCTGGTTCACACTGATGCGGTGCGGAATTTGCAGCATTTTCAGTGCAAATTCCGCACCGCATCAGAATCGCACCCCGTTCATGCAAACCGCTGCAGGTGTGTATGTTAAGTTAACACCCCGAAAGCAGTCCACAAAACGCGGTGCGATGTGCAGAATCGGATCGCATAGGTGTGAATACCTATGCGATCTGATTCTAGTGCGGACCCAAAAAAAGGGTCCTGCATGTTTTTGGTGCGGGTGTGGTGCGAATAGAGCCATACAAAATATATGGCTCCGATCGCACCGCTCACAAATTGCATGCGATTTGCAGTTACTGTGCGAATCACATGCGATCTACGGAGCCGCACGTATGTGAACTCAGGCTTAGAGCTGGATGGGGACCGTTGCTGCATCCACCTAGGTAAGTATGATTTTAAAAAATAAATACCATACTTCTCTTTTATCCTGGCAGGGGTGTTAGCCTTTCTCTACTAATTCATACAATTATGAAGAAAAAAAAAAATTATATATATATATATATATATATATATATATATATATATATATATACACACACACATAATGTGTGTAAAATTAATATGTGGTCACATAGTAAGTAGGAGCCCTGGTGTACAACTTTGAATGAGGCCCCTCTATACTTAGAAACACTCACAATAAAGCAAAAGACCTATCACAGCCGCACAGAGAAGCCGTGAATGGTGGATGCAGAGCACTTTTCCCTGTTTGGTCATGTGACATTGCAGTTTAGATCACATGACATGGGGGAGATTTGGGAAGAATCTATGCACCATAATCAGATCTGCTAAAGTGATTCTGATGCTGAAAAACGTCTGCACAAAAGCATTTTAGGGCTCATGTACACGGGGCATTTGGAAAACTCTTCTGAACGATGGAAAGTGACTGCTGGAAAACGTAGGTTAAAAAATGTCAGTTAACCGCTTTTGCATACCGCGTTTATGTGCGTTTAGCCGCATTTGCGTTCAGAAGCGTTTTTAAAAGATAACCTCAGGAGACCTTCCCAAATACCCAGAATGCACTGAAAAATAGTAAATAATTAACTATTTCAGACATTTTGAGAGGAATAGAGAGAGCAGAAGCAGAGAGAGCAGTATGTGTTGAGATGACCTGTCTTTTCTGGTTGTATTCACTATGGATCCCATCATGAGCATAACGCGGCACATTCTACCATTTTTTCCGTCACATGAAACCTGGAACGGACTGTGCTGGTGTACCGGGTCCATTTGAATACATGGAAAATGCTTTGCATGCATTTCTGATTATGAAAAAAGCCTCCGGACAGCATCTGGATATGTAACAGTTAAAAAATGCTTATAAACGCGCTTAACCGCGTTTGTCATTTGAAACGCTACTCCTGAACGCAAGTTTGGGGCGTTCAAAAAAAACGACTGTAAACTCAACTGTCTGTAAACGACTATGTGTACACGGACACATAGGAAAACATTAGGGAGAGTTCAGGGGTTGCTGAAAAAAACGCTGAACAGTTCCTGAACGTCATTTTAGCAGCTGCAGTGTACATCAGCCCTTACCCTAGGTTCACATCTGTGAGGGTGGTGCTGCTGCGGATCCGCACGAAAATCCGTGCAGCTGCACCACTCGCACAGAGAAATGCGGACCCGCGGACAGGTGCCATTAGTTCCAATGGCACGCCGCCCACACTGGAAAACGCAACTGTACTGGGAATCGAGGTTCCCGTGCGGGCTGTGTTTTCCAAAGAAGTGCAGGTACTTCTTTCCCTGCGTGTCACGGGCACGGGAGTCCATTCACATGAGCTCTCCTGCCTGTGCAAAACGCGGCCCGCATAGATGTGAACCGGGGGTTAGAGGATGTCACAGCAAAAGAAATAGTCAAAGACCGAAGCGGCTGCGTCCAGTGATCTTAAAGCGAAACCCTGCACATAATCATTACTTTTACAGTTTTAGCTATAGCGGTTTGCCTGTTCCTTGTACGCACTGCAAGAGTTCGGCCAGCAGGAAAGACAGGAGGAAATGCCACTGACACTTTCTGGAGCTTGCTTAAAACAAACTGTTCTTCCAAAATAAAGCAGAGGGGGAGGTGGGGAGGCAGGAATTTGCTGCTGAAAACGTCTCTTACCTCATATCTTCCAGAAGATCGCATTCCGCCTGGTGCTTGGCTTGCAGCTTTGTCATCTGTTCGGCCTGAATGTTCTTCAGCTCTTGTGTAACTTTCACCTGAAACGAATGACAGAATACATATTATTCATCAAGACGCAAGAGCTGACGCTCTACCCTTCAGAGAGACGACGAAAGCACGTACCACCCGAATACCGGCTGGTACACTAATCAAGATGGGAAGAGTGCAACTCAACACCAAGGAAAAGACTGAGAAAAAAAAAAAAAAAAGACACCAGAGTGGAAGCAATGTTAATATACGTGATGGTGTGTGACAAACCGAATTACATCCAGGTCATATGACTGATGAGAGATACATTTCAATACAAGTCATATGACCAGGACTAAACTGATATTAATACAGGTCGTATGACCACTACTGGATGGATTAAGACCTTGTCTCTAAATACCACCCAAACCGTACTCTCTGCTCCTCGCAGGACCTCCTACTCTCTAGCTCCCTTGTCTCCTCCTCTCATGCTCGTCTCCAGGATTTCTCAAGGGCTTCCCCCATCCTCTGGAACTCCCTACCCCAATCTATCAGACTATCGCCTACTCTGCTCACTTTTAGGCGCACTCTGAAAACCTCTCTCTTCAGGGAAGCCTACCCCGACCCCAGCTAATACTGGAATCCTCTACTCTGCCTACCACTCCATCCCCCACAGCTAATTACCTCGTGTACCACTATCCCCTTCCTCCTAGATTGTAAGCTCCAAGGAGCAGGGCCCTCTAATCCCTCTTGTATTGAATTTGTATTGTTACTGTACTGTCTCCCTCCATAAAGTAAACCGCTGAGCAAACTGTTGCCGCTATACAAGTCTTCCTACCACTCCATCCCCCACAGCTAATTACCTTTTGTACCACTATCCCCTCCCTCCTAGATTGTAAGCTCACGGCCCTCGAACCCCTCGTGTATTGTATTGTTACTGTACTGTCTCATGTATTGTCTCCCAATGTAATGTACAGCGCTGAGCAAACTGTTGGTGCTATATAAATACTGTGTAATAATAATAATAAATAATAATAATAAGTCCTGTATAATAATAATAATTAAGCCTAGGTTCACACTTGTGCTGTATAACCCATGTGATTCGCACAGGAACCGCACCGCATTCCTGTGCAAATCACATGCGAATTGGGTGCGGTGCGATTGGAGCCATACAATTTGTATGGCTCAAACCGCACCAAAAAGGCACAGACCCTTTTCTTGGCCTGCACTAGAATCGGATCGCATAGGTATTCACACCCATGCGATCCGATTCTGCACATCACAACGCGTTTTGCAGACCGATTTTGAGGTGTTGTTAAATTAACATATAAACCCGCAGCGGAGTGCGATTGTGATGCGGTGCAGAATTCGCACCGAAAACACTGCAAATTCTGCACCGCGGCAGTGTGAACCAGGGCTTAGATACACTTCAATACAAGTCACATGAAACATACTTAACCAATAGAAGTTATTATAGGCAATATTACTACCACTAGATCGATATAGATACATTTTTGAAAACAACAAAAAAAAGTGTGCACAGAAATTATTAAAATAAAAATGTGTATTTAGTACATTTCTAAACTGAAGCCTGCACAGCACTGCATCTGTGATCTGAGCGTCGTGGGTGCAATGTACAAGCTCCTGTATTGCCTGCATCCCAGCCCCATATAGAGGTACGGACCTTCCGTTACGGGGATGGAGGAATTAAATAATGAACCACATTTACAGTGAAGTATTGCACTTGTGAATGATCTTTGAATCCCTCTGCCGCAGTAGCAGATGGGTCTTGTAGTCTTCCCATTTACAGATCCCCGTGAATAGGTGATGAAGCTGTGCAGGCAGAGCTACACACCACACAGTGGTAATCAATTCATATAAACACAAGATGCACAGGGAGAAGTATCCCAGAATGAAGTGGGAGGGGGGGATGAAATGTGCCCACGTTTCATGCCAATTCCTTATTATGGGTCCTTCATTTTTTGTTTTTGTTGTAGGAGGCTGAGGGTCGACCCTAGAGTCAGGCCGAGAGTTGATCTGAGAGTCGATCTAAAAGTCGAGATGAGAGTCAATCTGAGAGTCTGGACGAAAACTGATCAGAGAGTCGATCTGAGAGTCAGGCTGACAGCTGAACTGAGATTTGGGCCAAGAGTCGGTCTGAAAGTTGTTCTGAGATTCAGGCCGAGAGTTGCTCTGACAGTCGATCCGAGAGTCAGGCCTACAGTCGACCTGAGATTTGATCAGAGATTGGAGCCGAGTGTCAATCCGAGATTAGGGCCGAGAGTCAGTCCGACAATGGATCAGAGATTTGGGCCAAGGGGCAGTCCGACAGTCAATCAGACAGTCAGGCCGACAGTTGACTTGAGATTCAGGCCGAGAGTCAGGTCAACAGTCAATCTGAGATTCGATCCAAGATTGGAGGGGAGTTTCGATCCGAGATTAGGGACGAGAGTCTGTCCTGACAATGGATCCGAGATTTGGGCCAAGAGGCGGTCCGACAGTCGATCAGAGAGTCAGGCCAACAGCCGAACCGAGATTTGGGCCAAGAGTTGGTCTGACAGTTGTTCTAAGATTCAGGCCAAGAGTTTGACAGTCGATCCGAGAGTCAGGCCTACAGTTGATCTGAGATTTGATCCGAGATTGGAGCTGAGTGTCAATCCGAGATTAGGGCCGAGAGTCAGCCCGACAATGGATCAGAGATTTGGGCCAAGGGGCAGTCCCGACAGTCAGAGAGTCAGGCTGACAGCCGAACCGATATTTGGACCAAGAGTCGGTCTGACAGTTGTTCTGATATTCAGGCCGAGAGTTGGTCTGAGTCAGGGCGAGAGTCAGGCCTACAGTCGATCTGAGCTTTGATCCGATATTGGAGCTGAGAGTTGATCCAAGATTGAGGCTGAGAGTCAGTCCGACAATGGATCAGAGATTCGGGCCATGGGGCAGTCCAACAGTCGATCAGAGAGTCAGACCGACAGTTGATCGGAGAAGTGGTCCAACAAGCTACCAGAGTAAGGCCGAGAACTGATCTGAGAGTTGGACAGAAGACTGATCTGAAAGTCGAGTCGCGAGTCAGGCACTCGTAATAAAGGTGCTGTCAGAATAAATAAAAAGAGAAAATAAAAAAGTATTTGCTATTATTACTCTTCAGTTTTCTAGTAGCAGGCAGAAACAATTGAGTACTGTCCGTGATACTTTTTATATTTGCACTAACATACAATTTTGAGGACAAGCTTTCGGGGAGTGTCCCCCTTCTTCAAGGTCTAAGCAGTACTACTCACAAAGTAGCAGGCCAAATTGTCATTTAGCAGCCCTGAGCTCAGGCAAGAGACAGGTCAGCCTCTGTGGGGGCCTTACAACCCAACAATGTCCAATACTAAAAGTCTGCAGACATGCAATGTGAACACTGGACAACCCCCCCGGCTGTACTTACCTCTGGGGTTTACCAAGCTGACAGAACCAGTGCAGCTACTCCGGCGGTCCAGGGATTTGAAATCCTGCTCTTCTCACTCAGCACTTCCAGGGCGGACAAGATGGAGTCTGATTGGTCAGCACTGTCAATGTGGCAGGGCAGGCCAATAAGAATCCATCTGTCCTGTTCTGTTAGTGCTGCACAGAGAAGAGGGAGAAGAGTGATGAGACAGCTCATCACCCATGGAGGTAAGTACAGAGGGGACTGATGCCTGGCGTGAACTTGCCTTCACATTTTTTCACTTTGAGCAAGTAAAAAGGGAAAGATTCAAAACAGGATAACTACCATAGAAGTGCATAGCTATGTACTGGCAAACATCATGGCACAAGCTTGTGATTTTCCACTGCTGATTAATTGCCAACTGCAGTACCAATGACTGCCATGCTGATCCATCAATCCTTGATAGTGCACAGACATTGGACAAGTATAGGAACAAGGAATTTTACATTTGCCCTGACTTCAATCTGAATTTCTGGGTCTGTGACACTAAAGTATAGAAACTGCAGACAGCCAGGCAGCTAGCACTTTCAGATGGAGGAAACCCCCTGCAGTTGTCAAATGACAGATTAAACGTAGTTTACAAAGCGGATTAGTTTGCACGTAGCCAGAGAAGTGCACAGAGGTGGAGTTGCCATTTAAACCCTGCTCTGGCACACTCTCTGCCCTTGAGCCAAATGTTTGAACACCTGGGAAATGTGCCAAGATCCTATAAAAGGTAAAGGCGAGTGCGACTCACAAGTGCAACGGGAAAGGAGCTCTAATCCCTCTTATCTCCGGGATCAAGCGGAGAGCCCATGTTTTCCAAGACTTCACAGTGAAAAGGAGAATGTCGTCAACGTACCTCACCCGGCTGATGTCACTGCATGCAGGAAGATCAAAGGACGGCGACCACTGCTGTGCTAATAACACACACAGGGAGGGATGTGAACGAGGGAGACACTTCAATCACCCAGGATCATGTCATACAGATCTACAAGGAGAAGGGTTTGAAGAGAACCTGTCTAATATATAGGCTGCCATTCTGATGAAGAAAATGCTGGTTATTGCTGCTCCTCTGGCTCCAACACTGACATCAGTAATTATTGAGGATCGGCACACAACAGATATGAGGACAGACCTTTCCGGAAGCTTGGCAATTTTCTTTCATGACAAGATCTGTCAGCCTACCCAAACATATTTAAAATTTGCGATATTCCCTCTGCATGCTGTCACTGCTGACCTCTCATTCTGAAAATGCTAGCCTGGTTGCCATGGTAACTTGACTTCACAATTTTCATACTCACTGACCAGAACAAGCATGCATCCAGTGAAGTCAAAACTCCTGATTTTCATACATTTGCAGTTCAGTGACTATTAAAGCAGAGGATCGGCATGATAGTTGAGGCAAATGGCAAGTAGCATTTTCAGAGAGAAGAGTCAGCAAACACTGCCCGCATGCTGCACTTAGCACAAGTTTTTGTAAACCTCATGAAATACGAACAATGCATATCCTTCTATAGTGTGTACTCGTCTCAGTCCAGAGCACTAAAAGTAATTTCTACTGCTTTGTTCCTCTATCAGCACGAGTCATTTTTCCTGACACCAAGAGAAACAAAGTGAGGGGGAGAGAGCTCCAGCACACAGTATGTGATTAACAGCCTCAGCTGTGTTCCTGTGAGCTGTATGGAGGAGGGTGTGTTTCTTCCTTCCAATCAACTCTCAGAGCTCCCTTTATTTAGCTCTGCTGTGTGCAATTTCAGCTCTTTGCTTTGTTCCTCTATCAGCATGAGTCATTATTCCCAGACACCAAGAGAAAAAAAAGTGAGGGGGAGAAAGCTCCAGCACACAGTATGTGATTAACAGCCTCAGCTGTGTTCCTGTGAGCTGTATGGAGGAGGGTGTGTTTTTTCCTTCCAATCAACTCTCAGAGCTCCCTTTATTTAGCTCTGCTGTGTGCAATTTCAGCTCTTTGCTTTGTTCCTCTATCAGCATGAGTCATTATTCCCAGACACCAAGAGAAAAAAAAGTGAGGGGGAGAAAGCTCCAGCACACAGTATGTGATTGACAGCCTCAGCTGTGTTCCTGTGAGCTGTATGGAGGAGGGTGTGTTTCTTCCTTTTAATCAACTCTCAGAGCTCCCTTTATTTAGCTCTGCTGTGTGCAATTTCAGCTCTTTGCTTTGTTCCTCTATCAGCATGAGTCATTATTCCCAGACACCAAGAGAAAAAAAAGTGAGGGGGAGAAAGCTCCAGCACACAGTATGTGATTAACAGCCTCAGCTGTGTTCCTGTGAGCTGTATGGAGGAGGGTGTGTTTTTTCCTTCCAATCAACTCTCAGAGCTCCCTTTATTTAGCTCTGCTGTGTGCAATTTCAGCTCTTTGCTTTGTTCCTCTATCAGCATGAGTCATTATTCCCAGACACCAAGAGAAAAAAAAGTGAGGGGGAGAAAGCTCCAGCACACAGTATGTGATTGACAGCCTCAGCTGTGTTCCTGTGAGCTGTATGGAGGAGGGTGTGTTTCTTCCTTTTAATCAACTCTCAGAGCTCCCTTTATTTAGCTCTGCTGTGTGCAATTTCAGCTCTTTGCTTTGTTCCTCTATCAGCATGAGTCATTATTCACAGACACCAAGAGAAAAAAAAGTGAGGGGGAGAAAGCTCCAGCACACAGTATGTGATTGACAGCCTCAGCTGTGTTCCTGTGAGCTGTGTGGAGGAAGGTGTGTTTTATCCTTCCAATCAACTCTCAGAGCTCCCTTTATTTAGCTCTGCAGTGTGCAATTTCAACTCTTTGCTCCTTTTTTCTGAACTCTCAGACAAGCTTCATAAATACAGCCTATTGAACAGATGTAAAGAATAGAATACTGCAGATAACCAGGTACAACTTATGAAGGAGGATGTGTTTCATCTCTGAAGCCAGTCACTTCACTGGGTATATGGAGGGTTTACAACCACTTTAAGGCTCCATGCACACTAGCATTGTTTTAAACTCCTAGAAGTGATTATCGGCATTTTTTTTGTGCTCCTAGACGCTAAATAGTGTTCTATGTGTCCATGCACACTACTTTAGGCTGTTTGCATTTTTTCGAGCATCAGCACCTAGAAGCAGAAAAAAAAAAAGTTTTGTAGAGTTTTTTTGGAGCATTTTTCCAACAGGAAAAAAAAAACCGCTAAATGCTCCTAACAATTTTTTCTACCTTTTTTTTTTCTCCCCTACATGTACAGTAAAAAATGCTAATAAAACGCTAATGCTCCTAAAACGCTACTACTAGCGGTTTTTATAAAGTGTTTTTATCAGGATTTTTTGAGAAAAAAAAAAAACAAACAAACAAAACAAACAAAAAACAAAACAAAATAAAACAAACAAAAAAAAAAACTGCTAGTGTGCTCACAGCCTAAATTGCTTGATAAATGTATGAACGTCATTTAGAGGAGGAAATTGGATGTACCTATCTGTATGTCTTTGCCTGTATGGGACGCATGACATGAATGAATTCAATAGACATGAAGAGGACGGCCTACACAAAGATGCATGGAATACTGTGCACCCTGTGAGGACGCACCCCAGGTTCACAACTAAGCGTTTCCTGCAGCGTTTTGTAGAAACGCAGTACAGTCCATTTAACATGACTTCCTATGGGACAAGTTCACACCTGTGTGTTTTCATCCGGGGCGTTTTTTGGAAAGGGTCAGGGACTTTTTTGAATGCAAAAAGTTGCGTTTTTGTTTCTAGAAACGTAACTGGAAACGCTGCAGAAAAGCATGTATTGCGCTTTTACTGCGTTTTTGAATTTTAAATCTGCCTAACAAGAAAAAACATCAAAACACATCAAAAACACAAGTGCAAAAACGCAACCTGCAACACCGAAATGGCTCAAACGCAACCTGCATAGGTGTGAACATAGCCTAAGAATGCCCTTTGCACGGGTGTATGGGTAGGTGCACTTGTGTGTGTGAATGAAGCATTAACAGCTATAGCCACCATTACAAAAACAAAATAAAAAATGCACCAACAATGAAAAAATTTTTTAAAAAAAGTGAAAGTATAATGTTTTTGCATTTAGGCCTTCAGAACATTGCAACTGTGATCAGTGGGAGTGATGAACAGGGTCCTGCATTCATTATCTCTATCCCTAAGACTGTACGGAGGTATGAACCCTGGAAGTGAACAATGAACTACAAGAGCAGAGATGTCATCTCCCTGCCTACAGTATACTCCCTCTGTAGTGGCGGATGGGACTTGTAGTATCTCCTATGGAGGGAGCCCAAGCCTTGAGGACATGGTTGTGTGGGCAGAGCCTTGCACAGTTACGCTAAATTCAGAAGATGCACCTTGTAATTTATGTAAGGGGGGGTAGGGCTTAGGGGGACCGCTTCATGTTACGCCCTAAATATGGGTGTAACGCGAAACACTGTCTGGAACAGCTAACGTGTACGAGGGCCACAAAACCTTTGTGGGTCAAAACAAATCAGTTTTAAAATGAATGAATATACAAGCTCCAGAAAAAAACTCAGCAGAATTCCCCTTTAGCACATTGGATCAACCTATAGTCAGTCCCCCCTTCGCATCAGAGCCCCCTCCACCCCTTTGCACATCAGAGTTTAGAGCCCCCCTCCCCTTTGCACATCAGAGCCCCCCCTCCCCATTGCACATCAGAGCCCCCCTCCCCTCCGCAAATTCAGAGCCCTCCTCCCCTCTGCACATCAGAGCCCCCCTCCCCTCTGCACATCAGAGCCCCCCTCCCCTCTGCACATCAGAGCCCCCCTCCCCTCTGCACATCAGAGTCCCCCCCCCCCATCAGATAAACTTCAAACCAGAGCCCCACTTTCACATCAAGTCCCATCGGAGATCAGAGCCCCCCCTCCCTTTGCACATCAGAGCCTCCTCCCCTTTGCACATCAGAGTCCCCCCCCCCCCCATCAGATAAACTTCAAACCAGAGCCCCACTTTCACATCAAGTCCCATCGGAGATCAGAGCCCCCCCTCCCTCTGCACATCAGAGCCCCCTCCCCTCTGCACATCAGAGCCCCCTCCCCTCTGCACATCAGCCCCCTCCCCTCTGCACATCAGAGCCCCCTCCCCTCTGCACATCAGAGCCCCCTCCCCTCTGCACATCAGAGCCCCCTCCCCTCTGCACATCAGAGCCCCCTCCCCTCTGCACATCAGAGCCCTCCTTGTGCACAGAGTCCCCCCCCCCCCATCAGATAAACTTCAAACCAGAGCCCCACTTTCACATCAAGTCCCATCGGAGATCAGAGCCCCCCCTCCCTTTGCACATCAGAGCCTCCTCCCCTTTGCACATCAGAGTCCTCTCTCTCCCCTTTGCACATCAGAGTCCGCGCCCCCCCCCCCCCCCGCACATCAGATAAACCTCAAACCAGAGCCCCACTTTCACATCAAATCCCCCCATAACACACAGGGGAGGTTACTGAGGGCCAGGTAAAATCGTGTAGCAGGTTACATATGGCCCACACTGTATGCCTTTAATGAGCAGACTGCATCTTTTGCAATGAATGACTTTTGTTCAGCTCCCTGCAAATCCTCCCCAACCACTCGCTGACGTCACCCAAGTACAAAGGCCACAGACACGCCACTGTCTTGTATACTGGGAAGGTACAGAGGCAGCACACCGAATTAAAGGAATGTATTAAAGGGAAACTGTACTGTAATACATAGGCTACCATTTCTGAACAACTCATCAAAATGCTAACCGCCCGGCTGTCAAACAGTATCATTACATAGTTAATCTGGTTGAAAAAAAAAGACAAAAGTCCATCCAGTTCAACCACTCAAAAAAAAAAAGGTATAATCCTATACCCACAGTTGATCCAGAGGAAGGCAAAAAAACCCAGCAAAGCATGATCCAATTTGCTCCTGCTGGGGAAAAAAAATTCCTTCCTGATCCCCCGAGAGGCAATCGGATATTCCCTGGATCAACTTTACCTATAAATGTTATATCCAGTTATATTCGGTGTATCCAAGAAAGAATCCAGGACTTTTTTAAAGCAATCCACTGAGCTGGCCAGAACCAACTCTTGAGGGAGTCTATTCCACATTTTCACAGCTCTCACTGTGAAGAAACCTTTCCGTGTTTGGAGATTAAATATCTATTCCTCCAGATGTAAAGAGTGCCCCCTTGTCCTCTGTGATGACCTCAGGGGGAATAGCTCTACACCGAGTTCACTATATGAACCACTGATGTATTTATACAGATTGATCATATCCCCCCTCCGGTTTCCTCCCACACTCTAAAGACATGCTGGTAGGTTAATTGGCTCCTGTCTAAATTGTCCCTAGTATGTGTATGTATGAATGTGAGTTAGGGACCTTAGATTGTACACCCCTTGAGGGTTAGGGACTGATGTGAATGTTCAATATATATGTAAAGTGTTGTGTAAATTGCCAGCGCTATACAAGTACCTGAAATAAATAATAAATAAATATATAATTAATAAATAAAAACGCCAAACTGAAAACATGGAACAGCAAGTAAAGACAACTATCAAAGTCTCTTAGATTGTAAGCTCCAAGGATCAGGCCCTTCTATCCCTCTTGTATTGAACTGTATTGTTGCTGTATTGTCTCCCATTATATTGTAAAGCGCTGAGCAAACTATTGGCGCTATATAAATCCTGTATAATAATAATCAAAGTCACAAAAAAAAAAATAGAATTTCTGGTAAAATGTTACAATGTTACGGTGCAGAAAATCCGCTATAGGTGATCCTTAGCCACAGAAATTCCAAGTCAGCAGCACATAGCTGCGGGTGATTTTCAGGAGCTTCCAGCGGCACGTGGGATTTATGTAATAGAGTATCAGTGAGTCACAGATCCCACGCTCCCCCCTCCACATACACACACTGTGCTGACTGTGCAGACGGCACTGAGGAGGGCTGTGCACGCTGTCAGTGTCACGCCGAACCAGGCCTGCAGGTAGGAACATGACGGCACAATGACAGAGCTGGGAAAGTCACAGCTAAAAATATACAATTGCCATGGCTACAAAGTGTCCCCGCCCTTGTCCCTGAAAAGGTCTTCAAAAGACAATAACAAAATTCAGAAAAAAAACAAAAACAACAAAATTCAGAAAAAAAAAAAAGTTATTTATTTCAGGTACTTATATAGCGCCATCAATTTATGCAGTGCTTTACATGTATATAGTACATTCACATCAGTCCCTCACCCTCAAGGGGAGTACAATCTAAGGTCCCTAACTCACATTCATACATACACATACCAGGGCCAATTTAGACAGGAGCCAATTAACCGACCAGCATGTCCTTGGAGTGTGGAAGGAAACCAGAGTACCTGGAGGAAACCTACGCAGGCACAGGGAGAACATGCAAACTGCAGGAGGGTGGTGCTGTGGTTGGGATTCAAACCAACGACCCTAGTACTGCCAGGCGGAAGTGCTAACCATTTAGCCACTGTTAGACCCAAATCTTATTGCTAGTAGAATATTGGCAGCAAGATTTGAAATTGTTGTCCCTGAAAACTATGACAGAGCTGGGAAAGTCACAGCTAAAAATATACAATTGCCATGGCTACAGTGCCCCCGCCCTTGTCCCTGGAAAGGTCTTCAAAAGACAATAATAAAATTCAGAAAAAAAACCCAACAAAATTCAGAAAAAAACCAACAAAATTCAGAAAAAAAACAGTAACAAAATTCAGAAAAAAACAGCAACAAAATTCAGAAAAAAAAAACCCAACAAAATTCAGAAAAAAAACCCCAACAAAATTCAGAAAAAAAAAAAAAGTTAGACCCAAATCTTACTGCTAGTAGAATATTGGCGGTAAGATTTGAAATTGTTGTCCCTAAAAACTATGACAGAGCTGGGAAACTGACAGCTACAAATATACAATTGCAATGGCTACAAAGTGTCCCCGCCCTTGTCCCTGGAAAGGTCTTCAAAAGACCATAACAAAATTCAGAAAAAAAAAAAGGTTAGACCCAAATCTTATTGCTAGTAGAATATTGTCAGTAAGATTTAAAATTGTTGTCCCTAAAAACTATGACAGAGCTGGGAAAGTCACAGCTAAAAATATACAATTGCAATGACTACAAAGTGTCTCCGCCCTTGTCCCTGGAAAGGTCTTCAAAAGACAATAACAAAATTCAGAACAAAAACCAACAAAATTCAGAACAAAAACCAACAAAATTCAGAACAAAATAAAAAAAAAATAAATAAAAAGGTTAGACCCAAATCTTATTGCTAGTAGAATATTGGCAGTAAGATTTGAAATCGTTGTCCCTGAAAACTATTTCAAAAGGTTAGCTCACCTTTGCAGAAGAAAAAAAAAATAAAAAATGAAAGGAGGTGAACCAACATCGAACGTCCTCCCTACTCCCCCGGCTCCCGCTGCACTTACCTCCATGGGTGATTCAATTTCACCATCCATGCAGCCTGGTGCAGTTTCCCTGGGGGTTTTAAAACGGCACTTTTCTTCCGTTTCTTTCTCTAAGGACGCGGGGACAGTCCAGGAAGGTTTGATTGGTCAGCACAGGCACAGTTTGGTGATAGATTACATATTGGCAATCGCTCACTGCACAAATCTCGCCTTGCTACGTGTATGGCCACCAACACAATACGAAGCGACTGAAACTTCTGGCTCAACATACACTTTCCATTATCCTACTTAATCAGATAATTAGTAAAAAGGAAAATCATTCTTGGAACATCAAATAATCCCAGGACCACATGCTTGCTGTTCCATATTTTCCTTCTTCTGTGTCACATATATTGTGCGCGGTTGTGTCTGTCGCTCCAGTAAACTCAATGGACGAGTTTGCCAGGCGGTGCCGACTGTCAAACTCTGCGCCCATAGTTAAAAATGACTTGGTCGTGAAGGAACGCACCGCACCCATGGCACGTGCACAGCCCTGCCCAGCTGCATTGCTACAATCGAGCGGGTGACCGTAAGGTTGGTATAACTGCGGCTCAGCCACCTGTTTCTACCACTACCCTTCTGAAAGATCCTAAAGACGACAGATTGCCCTGGGCACAAATGAGGCTCCATTCACACTAGTGTTTTTTTAAAGCGATACTCAAGCTTTGCTTTTTTTTTTTTTTTAACCTATTCACGCCGGCCTAGATGCCGAGCGACCGCACATTTGCGTTCTATTAAAAAAAGGACATCTGTGCCGAAAGCACGCGCTATGCGCGCTCCCAGCACACATGTCCGGTACTCATGGAAAGGTCCCGATCTCCTCTTCCGATCGGGACCTTTCCAGATCATGTGACCACCGTGACAACGCGTCACATGACTCTTAACCCCGCACCACCTCCCGGCTTCTGGAACCCTTAAAGGGCCGGAAGGCGCCGGTGTGAAGGGGTAAATAAACATGCTATACATAGTGGTTTTGCACAGAACAGACCAGATCCCCCTCTTCTCAGGTTCCCCCCCCCCCCCCCAGCCAGTGTATCTGGCCGATCCCTCCTTTCGGGTGCCCCCGCAAGAAGAAGCTTGTTATGGGGGCACTCGAGCAGGAGTGCTCCCGAGACGCGGCTCTGAGTGTCCTTTCACACACAGAGCCCCACTCCCTCTCCTGATTGGCTCACTGGCTGCGATTGAGGGCAGCAGGAGCCAATGGCTCCTGATGCTGCCTAAGCCAATCAGGAGTGAGAGCCCCCGGAGAAACAAGGACTCACGGACATCACTGGATTGCTGGAGGTAAGTTTAAGGGGGGCTGCTACACACAGAAGGTTTTTTTTTTTACTTTCATGCATAGAATGCATGAAGGTAAAAAACATTGAGCCTTTAGAAACATTTTCAGCTCCTAGAAGCTGTTAGCAGCATTTTTTTATGCTCCCAGAAGCTCATAGTATTATCCTATGTGTCCAGGGACACTATCTTAGGCTAGTAGAGTTTTTCAAGCTTCAGCATTTAGGGGCAGAAAAGTTTTTGGGAGCGTTTATCTGTCAGAAAAAGAAACCTGATAAACGACCCTAAAAAGCTGCTATCAAGCTTTTTTCTAGCTTGTTTTTTCCATACTTGTACTTTAAATGATAATAAAACGCTAACACTCCCAAATGCTACTAAAACGCTACATAAAAACACTATTACCAGCATGCCTGAGCTTATAAAAAATACTCCAGTGTGCACAGAGCCTGAAATACAAAAAAGAGAAGGAAATGATCCTTCAGGGCCTAAACGCCCCTAAAATGCCAACAGCTTTTTTCTAGCTTGTTTTTTTTTCCTACATGTACTTTAACCGCCTCCCACCCGCCATATAGTAATATGACGGGCGTAAGGCGGTTCTCTCGTTCTGGGAGGACGTCATATGATGTCCTTCCATACTATCTGCGTGTGCGTGGCTCCCGGAGCGCGGCGATCGGCGGTGCGTTGTGTCCCTCGGAGCCGAAGATGTCGGCTCGATCATGTGATCAGCTGTGTCCAATCACAGCTGATCACATGTAAACAGGGAAATGACAATTATCTGCATTTCTCTCCTCTCGAGCTGTCACGCTGACAGAGGAGAGGAGAGGAGAGGAGAGCTGGTAATCGGCATTCCTCAGAGGGGACATGTACACTGATCATCAGAGCACTGATGATCAGTGTGCCCTGATGATCTGTGTAGCCCCAGCAGTGCCACCTGTCAGTGTCCATCAGTGCCAGCTGTCAGTGCTCATCCATGCCACCTGCCAGTGCCCATCAGTGCCACATCCATGCCACATCCGTGCCTAGCAGTGCACATCAATGTCACATATCAGTGCCCATCTGAGCTGACTTTCAGTGTTACCCATCAGTGCCACCTATCAATGCCAGTCAGTGCCGCCCGTCAGTGCCGCCCGTCAGTGCCGCCCGTCAGTGCCGCCCGTCAGTGCCACGCGTCAGTGCCACGCGTCAGTGCTGCCCATCAGTGCCACGCGTCAGTGCTGCCCATCAGTGCCACGCGTCAGTGCTGCCCATCAGTGCCACGCGTCAGTGCTGCCCATCAGTGCCACGCGTCAGTGCTGCCCATCAGTGCCACGCGTCAGTGCTGCCCATCAGTGCCACGCGTCAGTGCTGCCCATCAGTGCCACGCGTCAGTGCTGCCTATCAGTGCCACGCGTCAGTGCTGCCTATCAGTGCCACGCGTCAGTGCTGCCTATCAGTGCCACGCGTCAGTGCTGCCTATCAGTGCCACGCGTCAGTGCTGCCTATCAGTGCCACGCGTCAGTGCTGCCTATCAGTGCCACACGTCAGTGCTGCCTATCAGTGCCGCGCGTCAGTGCTGCCTATCAGTGCGCGTCAGTGCTGCCTATCAGTGCGCGTCAGTGCCGCCCATCAGTGCAGCTTATCAGTGCCAACTATCAGTGGCATATATGAGTGCTGCCTTTCAGTGCCCATCAGTGATGCCTGTCAATGCCCATCAGTGCCACCTACCAGTGCCACCTATCAGTGCCGCCTCATTAGCACATTACAGTGAAGGAGAAAAATCACTTATTTACAAAATTTTATAATAAAAACGAAGAAAAAACTTTTTTTTTTTTCAAAATTTTCAGTGGTTTTTGGTTTGTTTAAGAAAAAATAAAAATCCCCGAGGTGATTAAATACCACCAAAATAAAGCTCTATCTGTCATAAAAAAATGATAAAACATTCATATGGGTACAGTGTTGCATGACCGCGCAATTGTCAAAGTGTGACAGCGGTGAAAGCTGGAAATTGGCCTGGGCAGGAAGGGGGTGTAAGTGCCCTGTGGGCTAGCGGTTAAAAATGCTAATAAAACACTAAAAAAAAAAAATGCTATTACCAGCGTTTTTAAGGTTATAAAAATACTCCAGTGTGCACAGAGCCTGAAATACAAAGGAAACAAAGGAAATGATCCTTCAGCGGCTAAACGCCCCTAAACCGCTAACAGCTTTTTTCTACCTTGTTTTTTTTCCTACATGTACTTTAAAAACGCTAACACTACTAAAACGCTACTAAAGAACGCAACTACCAGCATTTTTTGAGCTTAAAAAAACAACGAAAAAAGAAAAACACAACTAGTGTACATAGAGCCTGAAATGAACAGTAAGAGAAGGACGTGATCTTTCAGAGATTTCCCAGCATGCTGGCCCCCACTCAGTAGAAGATTCCACCTACCTTGCGGATCTCCAGCCAGAACATATTTAATAGGACACATAAGAAGAGCAGCCTGCCAGTCCTCACACACGGCAGATCTCCTACCAGACTATCAGAATGAAGGACAGACAGGCAGGAAAGACAGATGTTCACAATGCTTGGAAGTGCAGAAGTCTTCTATAAGAAATGCACACAATGGAGGCCATTGTACAGGGATGAGCAACAAACAAAAAAATCCCCAAATATTCGCTTTTCTCAATACAAGAAGTTCCTGAAAACTGCTGAGTTCCACATCTTGTCAATTCCCATTCCCCTCAATGAAAGGACCGACATGGTGAACCTCTTCACCTCCGATCGCTGTATACATACAATGCGTGTAATAATCACGTTCACCTCCGATCGCTGTATACATACAATGCGTGTAATAATCACGTTCACCTCCGATCGCTGTATACATACAATGCGTGTAATAATCACGTTCACCTCCGATCGCTGCATACATACAATGCGTGTAATAATCACGGTCACCTCCGATCGCTGTATACATACAATGCGTGTAATAATCATGTTCACCTCCGATCGCTGTATACATACAATGCGTGTAATAATCACAGTCACCTCCAATCACTGTATACATACAATGCGTGTAATAATCACGGTCACCTCCGATCACTGTATACATACAATGCGTGTAATAATCACGTTCACCTCCGATCTCTGTATACATACAATGCGTGTAATAATCACAGTCACCTCCGATCACTGTATACATACAATGCGTGTAATAATCACGGTCACCTCCGATCGCTGTATACATACAATGCGTGTAATAATCACGTTCACTTCCGATCTCTGTATACATACAATGCGTGTAATAATCACAGTCACCTCCGATCGCTGTATACATACAATGCGTCCAATAATCACGTTCACCTCCGATCGTTGTATACATACAATGCGTCCAATAATCACATTCACCTCCGATCGCTGTATACATACAATGCGTGTAATAATCACGTTCACCTCCGATCTCTGTATACATACAATGCGTGTAATAATCACGGTCACCTCCGATCGCTGTATACATACAATGCGTGTAATAATCACGTTCACCTCCGATCTCTGTATACATACAATGCGTCCAATAAACATGTTCACCTGCTACAGAGCGGCAGGGGTGCGCAAAATCACGTAAACACACACACATGATTTTTTCCGGGTAGGGGGCGCGTGTGAGCAGCACGCACGCCCTACCCGCGCCACCGTTCGCGGCTGTGGATGTCAATCACTGGGTCCTGGCCGGTGATTACCCGCTGGCGCCCGGTGATTACCCGCTGGCGCCCAGTGATTACCGAGCATCTCCGACAGGGAGGAGGACTGTTTTGTTTACGCCTCTGTGTCAGCTCAGGAACACTGCTCTGGATGGCTGTGCACAGCACAGCCATCCAGAGCAGTACGATTACAGTGAAGCACACAGACAAAGCCCCCCAGTTAAAATCCCTGCACACAGTTAACCTTTTGATCACCCCACATGTTAACCCCTTCCTGCCCAGTGCCATTTGTACAGTGTCGGTGCTGGTTTCTTTTAGCACTGATCACTGTATTGGTGTCACTGGGGATGTCAGTAACACCAAGTCAGTTCCCCCCAGTGTCAAAGTGTCAAAATGTCTGCTGCAGTGCCGCTATAAGTCGCTCATCGCCGCCATTACTAGTAGAAAAAAAATTCCAGTATCTATACCGCCATTTTTATGTATTGGGATTTGTTTTTTTAACAAAGACATGTCACAGAATACATTTTGGCCGAAATTTATGCCGAAATTTGGTTTTTGCATTTTTTTTACTGGACATGTTTAACCACTTGTCTACAGGGCACTTATACCCCCTTCCTGCCCAGGCCAATTTTTAGCCTTCAGCACTGTCACACTTTGAATGACAATTGCACGGTCATGCAACATATGACATATGACATTTTAATAATTTTCACACAAACAGAGCTTTCTTTCACTCGCTGCTGGGTGTTTTATATTTTTGCGCTATAAACAAAAAAAAGAGCATAAAAAAAAAAGTTTTTCTTTGTACCTATATTATAAAATGTTGTAAACAGGTAATTTTTCTCTTTCACCAATGTGCGTTGATGAGGCTGCACTGATGAGCACAGATATGCAGCACTGATGAGGTGGCATGGATAGGCAGCACTGATAGGCGGCAATGATGAGCTGGCACTGATGATGCTGCAGTGATGGGTTGCACTGCTGAGTGGAACAGGTGGGCAGCACTGATGGGCACAGCTGGGCCACTGTATTTACCTGTGATCGCTGTGTCATTGGACACAGCTGATCACATGGTAAAAGCTGCCATGATTGGCCATTGACCGTACCCCGTGATCAGCTGTGGCCATAGGACACAACGAAGGCTTGCCTTGTCTCGGCCCCACCCCCCACTCTCTCCTTATTGGCTCACTGGGTGTGATTGACAGCAGCAAGAGCCAACGGGCTCCAGCTGTTGTCTCAGCCAATGAGGAGGAAGAGCCCCCAGACAGCAGAGAATGTCGCTGGATTAGAGGGGGCTCAGGTAAAAATTGGGAGGGGGCTGGGGGGCTGCTGCATACAGAAGGTTTTTTACCTTTATGTTTAGAATCCATGAAGGTAAAAAAAACCCCTTGAACCTTTAAAACCACTTTATAGTAACACTAAGCCCTGGTTCACGCTGAACCCGACTTTTAAATCGTTCAGCTTCACTTGAAGTTGCACGATTTCAAAGCCGGATGGCAGTGCGACTTGATCGTTTTCTGTGCAACTTCATGCACAAATGTCTATGCAAGTCGTACCCCAAATCAGCAAGTGGCGCAGAAACGACTTTTCTAATCGGCGTGACTTGGCACGGATTAGAACAGTTCCTTTGCCAATCATTGGATGCGATTTGTCATGTGATTTGAACGGTCAAATCGCATGACAATTCACATCAGTGTGAACCAGGGCTAAAAGGTAATTTTTTTTTTTAAATTAAAATAATAAACATGTTATACTAACCCGCTCTGTGTAGTGGTTTTGCACAGAGCGGCCCCTGGCGGCGATCTTAGCTCTCCCTCTTCTTCATGTGCCCCTGCAGCAAGCCGCTTGCTATGGGGGCACACAGCGAGACTTAGCACCGCCCCCCACTTCCTCCTCACTGCATTTGATTCACAGCAGTAGGAGCCAGTGGCTGCTGCTCGAGCCCTGTGTGAAGAAGAAAGGGGATAGATGCAGCCGTACGCAGCGCTGATCCCTTGTCCCCTCTCAACCCCCCTCCCCACACAAAAGAGAAATAAAACATTTTTTACCTTAATGCAGGGAACACATTAAGGCAAGAAATGTTTTGGCTTTAGAACCACTTTAAAAGTATAATAAAAGGCAAAACTTTTTTTTTTACCTTTGTATAGAGTGGAGAGTGAATAGAACCCCTGCCGGGTCTTTTGTTTTTTTTGCTGCCTGTGCACCAGTTAGGGAGATTCCCCCTCTCCAGAGTGAAAGAAAATCCCAAATTTTGGGTTGTCACCAAAACAGGAATAGAGAGGAAATCTTTCACTGGGGACACTAGTTCTGGTGACAACTAGGGACTCCCTGACTTTAGAAGGATTTCCTCTCACTTCCTGTTTTGGCTATGCGACAGGAAGTGAAGGGAAATCTCCCCAATGGCAAAAAACCAACAGGGGTTAAAACCCTCCCTTACTTTATTCAAAATGAAAAACACAGTCTTGCCTTAACCACTTGCCCTCCAGGAGATTTACCTCCCTTCCTGACCAGGCCATTTTTTTGCGATACGGCGCTGCGTTAATTTAATTGACAATTGCATGGTCATGCAACGCTGTACATAAATTACATTTATGTCCTTTTTTTCCCCCCCACAAAATGGAGCTTTCTTTCAGTGGTATTTGATCACCTGTGCATTTTTTTTCCCTAGTAACAATAAAAGTCTGACAATTTTGAAAAAAAAAAAAAAAAAATTGTTATTTTTTGCTAAAAAACATATCCAATAAAAAAATAAAAAAAAATAAAATTTCTTCATAAAATTTCGTCCAAAATGTATTCTGCTCCATGTCTTTGCTAAAAAAAAAAAATCCCAATACGTGTAAATTAATTGGTTTGCGTGAAAGTTATAGCCTCTACTAATGGCGGTGTATAAATACTGGAATTTGTAATTTTTTTTATACTAGTAATGGCGACGTTCAGCGACTTATAGCGGGACTGCGGCAGGCATTCTGACACTGGGTGGGAACTAACTGCCACTGACATCCCCAGTGACACCAATACAATGATCAGTGCTAATAAAAAGCACCGACACTGTACTAATGACACTGGGCAGGATGGGGATAACATCTGGGGCGATCGATGGGTTAACAGTGTGCTGTGTGTGTTTTACATGATGTGCATTTTTACTACGGAGACATACTGCTTTGTATTTCTCTGTGCAGAGAAATACACAGCAGCATGTCCTTGCTGGCAGGAGAGAGACCTGTGTTTGCACACAGGTCTCTCCCCTGTCAGCTTTGCCCGACGATCACCGGGTGCCAGTGGGGAATCTCCAGCCGGGACTCACTGACTGACATCCCTAGCTGCCAATGGCGGAACAGGTGGGTCGGTGCATGTGTCCCCTACCCGGAGATGCACATCACGTATATATACACACGTGATTTTTGCGTAGCCCTGCAGCAGTAGTTCTACTATAAGGCGACAGGAAAATGGTTAAAGTGGAACTTCACTCTCAATCTCTCAAATAATTTTTAATCCTCATGCAGCTAGCATTAGTAAATAGATAGGAAATTATAACATTATTCAAAACTTTTTTTTTGTTTTTTACATTTCTTCACTCACTTCCTAGTGTCCATGCCTGGGCAAAGGATGTCATACATCTGGGGAGTCTTCTGGAGGAGAGGGGGGGGGGGCTCTCTCAGCTAGAGCACACCCTCTTCTGCTTGCATGTCTGAGATAAGGGCAGATGGATTCCAGGAAGTAAATTCTACATCTGCCCTTACTCAAGATGGCCACGGCCAGGGATGCTTGTGGGTGAGGGTACAAAATAAAGCATGGAGACATGGAAAGATGGATACGTTTTCTTTGAATATTAAGAACAACAAGAATCCTCCCCCTACGGTATGGAGTAGAAGGTGGAGGGGGATGCTCTGCAGTCGTGTCTTAGGGTGACAACGCTGCTTTTCTGTAAAGAGAAGCTGCTTCTCAATCTTTGAGCTCAGATCTACTGCAGCATCAGGGGAAAGAAAGAACATGTGAGGAAGCCTGACTCTGATAAAAAGCCCACTCTTCTGATGGGGAAGGGGAACAATAACAGCTAGGCCTCTCTTAGCAACGACCTGGAAGTTTTCCCAACCAGGCTTGACGACGTACATAAATGGCCTACACCTATAGAAGGAAGGGCTTTGGTCCATTTTCAGTCAGAGCTGCACAGTTTGTTTCTATCTACGGACACCCCTTATCTCAGGGGTCCCAACTCCCAGGCCACGGGCCGGTACCAGTCCGTGGCTTGTTGATGACCGGGCCGCACGGCAGGGGGTGAGCGCTGACCACGGTCCAGACAGGACTATGGCAGACCGCGCTCGCCTCCTGCTGTGCCATTCAGCCTGTGTCCTCTACTGCATCTCCTGCCTGTCATCCAATCAGAAAAGCAGGGGGTGGGAAGATCTGCGGATCTGGACAGAGGCCAGGAGGTGCCCAACTTATCACTATGAAGGGGGGCTGTGATTGCTAGGGGCACTGTGATATAAAAGAGACTGCAAAAAGACAAAGAAAAGAGAGCGGCCTAGTGCCTTATCCCAAGGATGTTTATTAAACGTAGATAAAACATAGACATACCTCGGTTTACGAATTTAATTTGTTCCGCTGGACTTTTCGTATTTTGCGAAAAATTTGTAAACTGAAATGCTGTTTCCCATAGGAATGCACTGAAAACCAATTAATTCGTTCCGCAAGTCAGAAAAAAGTAAAAAAAAAAAAAAAAAAAAAAAAGTCTTATCTGTTAAAAACTCTTTATAAAGTGCACTTTAAAGGCATAAATACTGTACAGGGACGTGATTAAAAATTAATTTGCAAATGCATTGAAAACGAATTCATCCGTTCCGGAGATCAGAAAAAAGTTTAAAAAAAAAGGTCTTCTGTTCAAAAAACTCTTTATAAAGTGCACTTTAAAGGCATAGTACTGTACAGGGACATGATTTAAAAAAAAAATCATAAATGCATTGAAAACCAATTAATCCATTCCAGAGATCAGAAAAAAGTCAAAAAAAAGTTTTCTGTTCAAAACTTTTTATAAAGTGCACTTTAAAAGGCATAGTACTGTACAGGGACATGATTTTAAAAAAATTTGTAAATGCATTGAAAACCAATTAATCCGTTCGTATTGCGAAAAAAAATTTGTACGTGCATTGAAAAACAACCCGTTCCGGAGATCAGAAAAAAGTTAAAAAAAAAAAAAGTCTTCTGTTCAAAACTCTTTATAAAGTGCATTTTAAAGGCATAGTACTGTACAGCGACATGAGTGAATAAAAAAAAAAATTGTAAATATATTGAAAACCAATTAATCTGTTTGTATTTGCAAAAAAAATGTATAAACAGAGCCCTTATTTTCAATGGATTTTCATTCGTAAACCGTAAATGACGTTAACCGAGGTACGCCTGTGTACTCACAGACGACAAAGTGATCTGAGAATAGCTGTCCACTAGCACAATGGTAGGTAGGATCCGGATAAAAGTGAACTCCAAGGAGATGCAGTCCGGGATTCTGCGGTGGCTTACGCGTTTCAAGAGCAAGCCCTCTGATGAAGAGCGCGTAAGCCTCTCCCGGACGGCGCCTCTTTGCCGTTCGCTTCCTAGGCTTTTATCTAATTTTAATAAACTCCCCTGGCATAATGCACTAGGCCAGTGCCCCTTCTTATCTTTATCTTTTTGCAGTTGGTCTCAGGACTACCCCAACCAGTTGAGGTCAGCAAGGTCTTATAAATCCATTGACGATATCCTTGAAAGAATACATTGAAGGACTGTCCTGAGTCCTCCACATTCACGTGCAAGAGGTTTTGGAATTGTATATGTAGATATAAAAGAGATTGCACTGTAAAGGAGGGCTGAAAAGGGGGAACGGAGGACAGCTTTACAAAGGGGGGGGCTGTGATGTAAATCAACGGTCACACCGGGGCAACTTGTCTTACGATTTGATAGTCGCAACCTATTGTCCACAATGCAACCGGACAATAGGGTGTGTCAGAGTCGCACCAATTTTTAAAGTTCAAGTGCAACTTGCATAGACATCTGTGCATGAAGTCGCACCTGAAATTGCACGGACATCAGTCTTTGAAAACGTGTGACTTCAAGTGACCGGATTCAGGGTGACCGATGACTAAAGGGGGACCGTGGAACACTACAGCGATATAAAGGGAGGAATGTACTGTAAAGGGTGGGGGGGTTGTGGTGTGAAGCGGTCCAAGGACCAACTCTGGGAATACCCCCCCGTCCCCCTCCACTAGTCTGGAAAATTAGCTGCCACTAAACCAGTCCCTGGTGACAAAAAAGGTTGGGGGCAGCTACCTTACCTGTATAGGCAGTTTTTTTTAGTAAAAGCAAACTATGCCTTTCATGTAACGTCCCAAAACGTAAAAAAGAAAAAAATACATACTAATATATAGACTTTAAAATGTATAAAGAATACCAGACTTCTAAACCTAAGTTTTAAAATCTTTATTATGATAACATTACAAAGACCATTCATGAATAGTCCTTAGGTTCTCCTCTATCCTTTTTCCTCTTGAGGATGTTTTCAGGGATTCCAGCACACTTCTTCAAACCTGAAGTCTTCACCTACACGGACATGTTCCAATATCCTCCACTTCTGCTCAAGAATTATTGAAGCAAATGTGGCTGTGACATGAGTGAACATCTCATTGCTGTCCACCCCTCTCTTCAAGCCCATCCAGAGCATATACAAGTCTGCTCGAGACAGCTGTGACTGGGGAATCTTCTCCTCCATAAAAAAAATATGATCAATGAAAGCGTCCCTGTCCTCTATAGTCTCTATCTTGAAGATGGTGTCAATGAGCACTTTTTTTAGTAGGCCTCCTCTTTGTAGCTGGGTATAAATGTCTTTGATGTGTGAGCGGTTCATATCCATATTCTGAGATCTCATCTGCACTGTCCTGGAGAGTCGGCTCAGGAGGTTTCCAAACCATGCTCCTCTCCTCAACACGTGTGGCAGGCAGTGCTTGATGCACACTGCTGTAGATGTTGAAATGTTTGGGTCACGACTGTTCAGTTTCATCAATAAATTTGATAACTGCCCTTTAATAGACCATGCTATGGGACTGCTTGGGAAGGAACTGCATCTCTCTGCAATTTTCCCAAAGATCTTGATAGCATATTGCTGAATAATTGGGTCTTTGGCATCTACAAGAAATACTGTTTTGCTGAAGACTTCTTTGAGAAAGTCATGACTTTTTCTTCCTTTAAACAACTGGAGCAAGGCTAAAAGGTTTCTCATAGTGTTCACAGTTGTATGGCGGTTTCCCATGCTCATATTTTCAAGCATAAAACTAGACAATTCAGTCTTGACTTTTTTCATCATGGTAGGGTAGAGCTCTGCCAAGTCACCAATGTAATCTAAGAATGTGGATCTGAAGACAAGGTCATCCTTGGTCAAACGCAGCATGTCTTCCGTCATAGATTTTTGCTGCTTTGGGCTTAGGTGCTTGGGACAGGCCAGAAGTTCCCTCTCAAAGAGCTCTAAAACAAGTCTGTTGTACCTGTTTGAATTACGTAAAATTGTCATGCAGCTGTAGAGCTCCAACCAGAATCCAGATCTCACAGCTTCTTCAGTGCAAATTCTTATAATATTTAGAATTTTTGCCTGCACAATCAGATCTAGTGAATACGACATTAATTCAGACTTCCAAATGGGTTCCTTTACATCATGGTTTGCAGTAAACATCTCTTCCTTCAATAAATCAGCAGCGTCAACGCGGAGCCGTGAAACTGTCATGAAGAAGTCATGGATGATGTTTTCATAGCCAGCGTCATCCTCATTCTGGAGAACCTTCTTCATGCCGGCGATCTTCTGTTCCAGCTCCAAAAGAGGCATTCTGATGACAATTGCTTCTAAGCATAGTAACAAATCCGGAAGGTACAGAATCTGAAGACAGTCTAGAAACATGGCTCTAAGATATGGACAGGGAGCAGAGTCTATTAGTCAAATCTGTAGGTCCCAACCAGCAAGAATGAGCCCAAGTAGGTAGAAATGAGGAGAAAAATTAAAGCACCTCTGACCTCTAGATGGGATGAACAAAACCAAGATGTCATCTGACCAGTAGATCCGGTAAATTTTCAAACCTCTGCAACAGGCTAAGCTGCCCAGTAAGAATGACAGTTGGAGCTACAGGAAGTCCCCGGCTCAGCTGGTAAATGGTCAGTGCAACTGTCAATCAACCAGTGTCAGCAAAGACTGCAGAAAACATGGAGAACACGAGAACACAAGGCTTACCTGCAGCTCACACAGAAGGAGAAAAAAAAAATCTCACAGTAATGGAAGCTTGTGGTCACCCTATTATTGAAGGTCTTAGTAGGAGTCTCCAAACCTTCCAAACAAAGGGCCAGATTACTTTTCTTCAGATTTTAGCAGGGTCAGACTGTAACCAGTGGGAGTAAAACATGCACCAGCGTCTGTGGGAATAAACAATGCCTGAGGATAGTAGGAGGAGAAATAGCACCCCAATGTTGGTGTCAGTGGGAGGAAGTGTGTTCCAACATTTAGAACAGTGGGACAAAGAGTGCCACATCATTGGCGTCAGTTGGACAGAGTGCCCCATCATTGGCGTCAGTTGATATAAGAGTGCCCCATCATTGGCGTCAGTTGATATAAGAGTGCCCCATCATTGGCGTCAGTTGATATAAGAGTGCCCCATCATTGGCGTCAGTGGGAAGAAGTGCGTTCCAACATGTATATCAGAAGAAATGGTAAACCATTATTGGTGTCAGTGGGCTGAATAGTGCCCTATTATTGGTCTCAGTAGAAAAAAATAGTGCCCTGTTATTGGTGTCCATAGGAGAACTAGTGCCCCATTGCTGGTGTCAGTAGAAGGAATGGTCCCCCATTGTTGGTGTCAATGGGCTAAGTAGTGCGCTGTCATTGGTGTCAGTGGGGGGGAATAGTGTACCAATAGTTATATCAGTGGGAGGAATGGTGCCCCATCATGGGTGTCAGTGAGAGGAATGGTGCCCCATCATGGGTGTCAGTGAGAGGAATGGTGCCCCATCAGTGGGAGGAATGGTGCCCCATCATTGCTGTCAGTGGGAGGAATGGTGCCCCATCATTGCTGTCAGTGGGAGGAATGGTGCCCCATCATTGCTGTCAGTGGGAGGAATGGTGCCCCATCATTGCTGTCAGTGGGAGGAATGGTGCCCCATCATTGCTGTCAGTGGGAGGAGTGGTGCCCCATCATTGCTGTCAGTGGGAGGAATGGTGCCCCATCATTGCTGTCAGTGGGAGGAATAGTGCCCCACCATTGCTGTCAGTGGGAGGAATAGTGCCCCATCATTGCTGTCAGTGGGAGGAATAGTGCTCCATCATTGCTGTCAGTGGGAGGAATAGTGCCCCAAGGGCCAGAAAAAGCTAAGTGAAGGGCCGCATCTGGTCCACAGACTGCACTTTGGAGACGACTGCCTTAAAGGGTGCAGAAACTGTCAGAGTCAACAGTTATTTATTAAATTGGTTCTAAAAGCTGACTTTTTTCTAACCTACGTGGATGAAGGTAAAACAATCTATGTGCTTCCCCTCCCCCACAGCTCCCCCTAATTGTTACCTGTGCCATATCTCAATCTAGTCCTGTGTACGAGGGCAGCTGCTATCCTGGATCTCTCCCTTCTCATTGGCTGAGACACAGCACTGGGAGCCAGTGCTGTCAATAACAGTCAGTAAGGCAAGAGTGGGGCTGATCCACGATCTGTGTGTTTAACAGACACACAAAGCAGTGCTCAGTAGTGAGCACACAAGAGTGACCCCAAATCAAGCGGCTTGCTTGGGGGGCACTCAGCGGGGAAAGGGGGGGTGGTGGAGACAGAGGTAGCAGAGATACAAATTCTTTCAACGGTACGATATTGAAAAGATCCAAGGAGGGCAAAACAGGACAAAGTCATAGTTATGGCTTACTGTACATACATTTTAAGGGGGATGTGACAGCGAGTCACACTAGGACCCCTATGACCCAAGATGTTATTTGTGATCTCCGAGAAAAACAAGACCTACGGAGGATAAAAATCATCATAGATACTGACAACTACACCCGGCATACAGGACAAGTGGTACTGTGCAGAGTCCATAGATACAGAAAAAACAGATCCTGAGGATTGCACCTGATATACAGGACATGTATACAAAAACTGAGAATGAGATCCATAGTGGTGCTGCACGGTCAAATAAAAGGGGCAGAAACCCCGGGTGACACCAAGCACATGAGGGATGGGAAGATAGGCACTTCATACACACAGAATACGGTACTGAGAATGAATTCCACATCCAGAAGAAGACAAGTGTTCCTGTGCAATGTTCCTATATACAGAATAGAGAAACAACAGGAGGAAGTGTGTTAAACAGACTAAACATGAGAACAGGTGATCAGGGGGACAAGTTCTGTACACTTCCCCTGAACTTGACACCAGCCAGAATATGCAACCTCCCCGCCACCCCACCCCTGCTTACCACCCGGGACGAACCGCCGACCCACCCGCTGGCCACCTGGGATGAGCCGTTGGCCACCCAGGACGGGCCGCCGGCCCCTCCACTGGCCACTCAGGACCAGCTGCCGTCCCCTCCACTGGCCACCAGGGACCGGCCGCCGCCGCCCCCCCCCCCCGCTGGCCACCCGGGACCGGCCGCCGCCCCCTCTGACCACCTGGGACCGGCCGCCGCCCCCCCCAGCTGACCACCCAGGACCGGCCGCCTCCCCCCCCCGCTGACCACCGGGGACACCCCCCACCGTGCTGACCATCCAGAATATACAACCAACCCCCGCCAACTATCCAGAATAACAAACCAACCCAAACTGATTATGCAAGATAAGAGAATCCCCCACTTTGACCATCAAGAATAAGAGACACCCCCCTACTGAAGGGAGACCTGGATGTAGCAAACCACTTAGAGCAATTACTTTTGTTCAGTCTTCTCAGAAATAATAATAAGTTGGGAAATCATATTGGTTCTCGTAATGTTGGTTCATTTTTAGGATTTCCAGAGACAGAAGTAGCAGAGGCACTGGCTCGTTTAAAGATTAATAAAACAATGGGCCCTGATGGTATTCATCCCAGAGTTCTAAAGAGAACTTCGAGGTGTAGTTGTTGGACCATTAACTGATCTTTTTAATCAAACTCTTCTAACAGAAGTTCCCCATGGCTGGTGGACAGCTAATATTGCACCTATCCACAAGAAGGGCAGCAAGGTAGAAGCTACCAAATACAGGCCAGTGAGTTTAAAGCGGAGTTCCACTCAAGCTATCAAAAAATAAAAGTCAGCAGCTGCAAAAACTGTAGCTGCTGACTTTTAAAAAAACAGCCACTTACCTGTCCCTTGGTCCTGTGGCAGCTCGTTTCACCAGCCGTCCTGTATTCCAAGAGGCCGGCATCTTCAGCGTGGGCACCCGGCTGTGACAGCTTGCGGCTTCACAGCCGGGTACCCACTGCGCATGCGTGAGAAGCGCTGAGCTTCATGAATGGTCCTTTAGTCTTCTGGGAACTGTCACGCCTAGGCGATCGGACCGGTAGTGGGAGCGGGTACCTGTCAAATTTGGGTACCCACTCCCCAAAGGTGCCAATCCTTAATGGGGAGCAGGGGAGCAGTCCTTAAAGCGGAACTTCCCCTTTTGGGTGGAGCTCCGCTTTAACATCGGTAGTAATCAAGTTAATGGAATCACTCCTGAAAAGAAGGATCATTGATTACTAAAAAACACACAACTTGCTGGACCCAAAGCAGCGTGGCTTTACCGAGGGCAGATCACGTCAGACTAATCTGATTGGATTTTTTGACTATATTACCAATGTTTTGGACCAGGGTGGTACTGTGGACATGCCTTGCTGAAATCAAGGTATTGGATACAAAAGTTGTACAAGCTAGGACTTGGCCCTCGGGTGGTTCACTGGATATGCAGCTGGCTAAAGGATAGACACCAGAGTGTGGTTGTAAATGGGGTTCAATCAGAACAGAGACCAGTCACTAGTGGTGTACCAGTGAAGAAAAGCAAAACAAAGCGCACATTACTGCAGTGAAACACGAGTTCATTTAAAAGCATAAAAAAAGCGTTTCGGGAGACGTACTCCCTTCTTCAGAGCTAGAGAGCTTTGCTTTTCTTTACCAGTACCAAGATTTCCCGATCTTCTAAGGGCTGCACCTCAATGAATGACAGTTACAGTACCCCTAGTCAGCATGAAGACTTGATAGCTAGTTTCGTTCATGTTTTTTTGTGACTAGTGGTGTACCACAAAGCTCTGTACTAAGTCCTGTTCTATGTAATCTATATCTAAGGGATATAACTAAAGGATTGTTGGGTAAGGTATGTCTTTTTGCTGATGACACAAAGGTGTGCAATACGGTTGATATCCCTGGAGGTGTCTGTAACATGGAGCATGATTTGGCATTGCTGAAAGATTGGTCAAAAAAAGTGGAATTGCAGTTCAATGTTTCTAAATGTGAAATAATGCACCTTGGGAAAAAGAATCCCTTGAGAGAGTAAAATATTGGTTGTACAGTGTTGGCCAGCACTTCTGAGGAAAAGGACTTGGGGTACTTATTTCAGATGGTTGCAAAATGAGCAAACAGTGTGGTCAGGCAGTGGGGAAAGTGAATAGAATTCTAGGATGCATCACTAGAGGGGTCACCAGCAGGAGGAAGGAGGTCCTGATTCCTCTATATAGATCTTTAGTTATCACTAGAGGGGTCACCAGTAGGAAGGAGGAGGTCCTGATTCCCTTATATAGATCTTTAGTTATCACTAGAGGGGTCACCAGCTGGAAGGAAGGAGGTCCCGATTCCCCTATATAGATCTTTAGTTATCACTAGAGGGGTCACCAGCTGGAAGGAAGGAGGTCCCGATTCCCCTATAGAGATCTTTAGTTATCACTAGAGGGGTCACCAGCTGGAAGGAAGGAGGTCCCGATTCCCCTATAGAGATCTTTAGTTATCACTAGAGGGGTCACCAGCTGGAAGGAAGGAGGTCCCGATTCCCCTATATAGATCTTTAGTTATCACTAGAGGGGTCACCAGCTGGAAGGAAGGAGGTCCCGATTCCCCTATATAGATCTTTAGTTATCACTAGAGGGGTCACCAGCTGGAAGGAAGGTGGTCCTGATTCCTCTATATAGATCTTTAGTTATCACTAGAGGGGTCACCAGCAGAAGGAAGGCGGTCCGGATTCTCCTATATAGATCTTTAGTTATCACTAGAGGGGTCACCAGCAGGAGGAAGAAGGTCCCGATTCCCCTATATAGATCTTTAGTTATCACTAGAGGGGTCACCAGCAGGAGGAAGAAGGTCCTGATTCCCCTATATAGATCTTTAGTTAGACCTCATTTAGAATACTGTGTCCAGTTCTGGAGATCTCACTTACAAAAAGATATTGCTAAGATAGAACAAGTCCAGAGACGGGTAACCAAAATGGTGAAAGATCTGGGGGATAAAACATATCAAGAGCGACTTCAGGAACTTAACATGTACAGTTTGGAGAAAAGAAGGGGAAGGGGAGACATGACTTTAAATTAACTGGGAGGAAAGTTCAAAATAAATCTCAGAAAGTACTATTTTACTGAAAGAGTAGTTGATGCTTGGAAAAAACTTCCAGCAGAGGTAGTGAGACAGTCAACAGTAAATAACTTCAAAAATACTTGGGACAAGCATAGATCTATGCTCTATACTAAACAAAAAAAAGTTAGCAAAGAAAAAATAAATAATAATAAAAAAAAACACAAACAAAAAACCCCCCCCAAAAAACAAACCCACAACCCCCCAATAAAAAAGCAAACAAAACAACAACCCCTCCAAAAACAGAAAACAAAACACCAAAAAAAAAAAGAAAAAATGGGCACTCTCGATGGACCACTCTGTCTTTTTCTACCATCACTTTTCTTTTTATGTTTTTATCTTCTGACCAGAAGCAGCAGAACTGTGAACTGCGATTCCTTCCGTATCACACCAGCTTCCATCCAGTCCTATCACTGATCTCACCACTATTTATAGCAATATAAACCTTTATCATTACACCCATCTATACACACACACCTCCACCCAGATCTCACAAACCGCACTTCAGTCACAACTGTTAATACAGACCGCAGGATGGGGCCCTGCACAGTACACGGGTGCTGGCTACTTAACCCCTGAGCTACCAGGAGCCCTGCAATGTCATCTGCAGAGGTGATACCAATGTTCATTACCCAAAAGCAGACAGGCCCAAGATCTAACACGAAATTGACATTGCACCTTCAGTACAGCCCCAGCTCATCCCCACACACCAATATCTGGAATACGATGTATGACATCGAGGAGATCATCAACACATCACACTGTGCCAGGAATACAAGGTATAATACATCTGATCCCTCCACTGTGACTGTCGATCACATGGTACAATTCCCGGTTTACAAATGAGCACCGAGATCTGCCAGATACAGCGTCATATAGACTTCCATACTGCTGCTTTGGGGTAGCTAGCTCTCATTAGTGCACATTTTGGGCCCTATGTACTAAATCTGCTACAGAAGCCAAACACTGGGGTGATGGGGAGGAATGAAACCTGTTTGTGGACCCCTGAGGATACCCAATTAACGTCTAATTTTTAGATGCTCATTCTGTACTTTATGGTCTTGGCCCAAAGGCTTTTGGTTCCTTTTAGACAGCCTGTCCATAACATGATTGTTCATGCCATATTGTAACCTGGCTGAAGGCTTTTGGTTCCTTTTGGACAGCCGGACCATAACACGATTGTTCATTCCAGATTATATTCTGGCTGAAGGCTTTTGGTTCCTTTTGGACAGCCTGACCATAACACGATTGTTCATTCCATATTATATTCTGGCTGAAGGCTTTTGGTTCCTTTTGGACAGCCTGACCATAACACGATTGTTCATTCCAGATTATATTCTGGCTGAAGGCTTTTGGTTCCTTTTGGGCAGCCGGACCATAACACGATTGTTCATTCCAGATTATATTCTGGCTGAAGGCTTTTGGTTCCTTTTGGGCAGCCGGACCATAACACGATTGTTTATTCCATATTATATTCTGGCTGAAGGCTTTTGGTTCCTTTTGGACAGCCGGACCATAACACGATTGTTCATTCCATATTATATTCTAGCTGAAGGCTTTTGGTTCCTTTTGGACCACACCAATAATACAATTGCTCATCTATTACCATATTTTGGCCGAAGGCCCTGGCTTCCTTTTAGACCACCTCACCAGAACACAACTTCTCATCTTGTATCAAGTTTTTTCTGAAAGTTTTCGATTCTTTTAGGACCACCTTACCATAACACATCTGCTTATCCTGTATTGTATTTTGGTTGAAAGCTGTTGGGTTCTTTTGGACAACCTCACCATACAACAATTGCTCATCTCATATAATATTTTGGCTGAAGACTTCTGGTTCCTTTTGGATCTCCCCACATTAAATGATTGCTCACCTCGTTTCATATTTTCGTAAAAGGCCTTTGCTTCCTTTTAGACCTGCTCACTAGAATACAACTTCTCATTTTATATCATATTCTGTCCAAAAGCTTTTGATTATTTTTGGACCACCCCACCATAACACAACAGTTTTGCTTGCATCGCATTTTGGTTGAAAGCTGTCGGGTCCTTTTGGACAATCTCAATTGCTCATCTCATATTGTATTTTGCTCGGAGGCTTTTGGGTCCTTTTGGATTGCCTTACCACGAATGCTCATGCCATATCAAATTTTGGATGAAGATTTTAGGTTCCTTTTAGACCACTCATTGTAACTGCTTATCCTGTATTGCCTATATAGTGAATGTATTGTGCCAAGATGCCTGAAACAGTTATATACATGTTGGATACTAGGCTCTGTAAATTTGATGTTGCAGGTTGTACAGGGACCCGAGGGTGCACAGCTGCCTTCAGACTCAGCTGTGACCAAGAAATTATGTAATAAGGACCCTCAGCATATATATTATTATCAGTAAAAAAAAAACCCAAAAAATTACATTATGGGGCAGCTCTCTGTTTCATACCATCCCGGTACAGGAAGAGTTTTAGCTCACTGCAGCATGAAAGGGTGATAAAGTGGAGAGGTGAGACAATTTTGGGGATTCATGGTTGTTTTACACTAGTCTGTGTTTTATAGGTTGATCCCTGTTAGGGATTTTCTGGGGGTTGTCATTGATGTTGATTTGATATTTCACCACACGGGGTCCTAATTTAGGACCAGTTTGTCATTTCAGGTTGTTTGTATCACGTGTTTTTGTGGCACAAATTAGATCCTACTGGATCAGATCACTATAGATTTGTTTATTTATATTTATTAGTGCATTTATCGATATTGTTTATATTTAAGGTATATGATTTAAATTTTTTATATTAGCGCTACACTAATTTAATATTTTGCAGACAGCCTGCTACCAACCAATAATCTGCACATCATATAACAAAATCTAGTGTATCAGAAGAAGACCCAACAAATCATGAAAGATCCGGTGTATCAGAAGAAGACCCAACGTGTCACAAAAGAGCCTGTGTATCAGAAGAAGACCCAACGCGTCACGAAAGATCCGGCGTATCGGGATGAGACCCAACGCGTCACAAGAAGACCCGGTGTATCGGGAGAAGACCCAACGCCTCACGAAAGATCCGGAGTATCAGGAGAAGATCCAACGCATCACGAAAGATCCGTGTATCGGGAGAAGACCCAATGCATCACGAAAAGAGCAGGTGTATCAGAAGACGACCCAATGTGTCACGAAAGATCCGGTGTCTCGGGAAAAGACCCAACGCGTCACAAGAAGACCTGGTGTATCAGGAGAAGACCCAACTCGTCACGAGAAGACCCAACGCATCACGAAAGATCCGGTGTATCAAAAGACCCAAAGCATCACGAGAAGACCCAGTGTATCAGAAGAAGACCCAACGCGTCACGAAAATACCAGGTGTATCAGAAGACGACCCAAGGCGTCACAAAAGATTCAGTGTATCGGGAGAAGACCCAACACGTCACGAGAAGACCTGGTGTATCGGGAGAAGACCCAACCCGTCATGAAAAGACCCAACGTGTCATGAAAGATCCGGTGTATTGGGAGAAGACCCAAAGCATCACGAGAAGACCCAGTGTATCAGAAGAAGACCCAGTGTATCAGAAGAAGACCCAGTGTATCAGAAGAAGGCCCAACGCGTCACGAAAGACCCGGTGTATCAGAAGAAGGCCCAACGCGTCACGAAAGATCCAGTATATCAGGAGAAGACCCAACGCGTCGCGAGAAGACCCAACGCGTCGCGAGAAGACCCAACGCGTCATGAAAGATTCGGTGTATTGGGAGAAGACCCAATGCATCACGAGAAGACCCAGTGTATCAGAAGAAGACCCAACGCGTCACGAAAGATCCGATATATCGGGAGAAGACCCAACGCCTCACGAGAAGACGACGACCCGGTGTATCGGGAGAAGACGACGACCCGGTGTATCGGGAGAAGACGACGACCCGGTGTATCGGGAGAAGACGACGACCCGGTGTATCGGGAGAAGACGACGACCCGGTGTATCGGGAGAAGACGACGACCCGGTGTATCGGGAGAAGACGACGACCCGGTGTATCGGGAGAAGACGACGACCCGGTGTATCGGGAGAGGACGACGACCCGGTGTATCGGGAGAAGACGACCCAGTCAGGAGATGGGTAGCTGCAGAGGTGATGGGGAAGAAGGATGTCATCCATACCAACAAGTTGCTCCAGACTACAGCTCCATCCTCCACTACACCTCATCTCTCAGAGCCAAAATGTCAGGTGATAGTGAGGAGGAACGCTCTGCAGACGGAGGCAATGTACTCACCAAATCAGAAATAACACAATCTATACAGAGAAGAGGAACACAATCATTGTACAATGAGAAATGCTCTGCAGCATGCAGACAACCAGAATAATAATACACTCAACATGACATTATGAATCTGAGAAGCAATAATCTGCAGATCACAGGGCAGGATACCATGTATGAGAGGAGGAGGAATGACCTGCAAACACATAACAAGGTACCACAACTGGGATGGGGAGGAATGCAGAATGCTCTGCAGTCATATAAGATGGTACCATAGCTTGGATGAATAGGAATGGTCTGCAGTCTGGGATGGTGAGGAATGTTCTGTGGATATGGATTATGGAGGGAACGCTCTGCAAATAGATGGGAGGAATGCTCTGCAGTCAGTGGTGATGGGAGAAATGCTCTGCAGACAGTGATGGGAGAAATACTCTTCAGATAGGGATAATGGAAGGAATGCTCTGCAATCATGGATGGGGAGGAATGCTCTGCCGGCAGGGATTGGGGGGGAGGAATACTCTGCAGTCAGGGGGGATGTGGAGGAATGCTCTGCAATCCTGGATGGGGAGGAATGCTCTGCAGTCAGGAGTGAAGGGAGGAAAGCTCTGCAGGCAGGGGGTGGGGGGGAAGGAATGCTCTGCAGTCAGGAGGGATGGGGAGGAATGCTCTGCAGTCAGGAGTAAAGGGAGGAAAGCTCTGCAGGCAGGGGGTGGGGGGGAAGGAATGCTCTGCAATCATGGATGGGGAGGAATGCTCTGCAGTCAGGAGTAAAGGGAGGAATGCTCTGCAGGCAAGGGGTGGGGGAGGAATACTCTGCAGTCAGGGGGGATGGGGAGGAATGCTCTGCATCTCTGTGATGTCCCCAGAACAATGCTGGATGTCCCCCTCCCCCAGTCTCTGCCCCCCTCCCCTCCCCCAGGTCTCACCTTCCTCGGAGGGGGCTGCATGGTGCCGGTGTCGGGGTGCACCTCCCTCCTCTTGGCGGGTCCCGAGGTCGGTGTCAGTGCCGGGCTCCTGGGGGCTCCATGAAGGGCCACAGACAGACTGGAGAGCGCCGGGCACACAGCACAGCGCGGGGGGAGGGGCGGCGTGTAATAGGAGCGGGGGAGGGGCGACCACTGCACGGAGACAGGAGGCGGCTCTGCCGGGACTGCAGCACTGCCGATCCCCGGGGGGCGAGCGCCACCTGCCGAAAAATAAATTGGTACTACATCACTGCCGTCCCCCGGGGACCGAGCGCCACCTTCTGGACAGAAATGACAACTGCAGCATTATCAATCACCGGGAGCCGAGCGCCACTTGCTTGACAAACAGACCGGTATGCAGCGTTTACAAACCCTAGAGGGCGAGCTCCACCTGTTGAGCGAAGGGGGTATTGCAGCATCGCCGATACCTCCTTACTAAGCGCCACCTATTGCCTGGACCCTGCTACTACAAAACTGCTGATCTTCTGAGACTGAGCACCACCTGCCGGGCAGACTCTACTACTGCAGCCCCGCTGCCTTGACGGTGTTGGAGAGAGCCCTCCATTCTCTTGTAAACAAAACTTCTTTTCTTTTTGGTCACATGACTGGTTGTGAAGCGCAAAGTGTTGGCACAATACAAATCCTGTATAAAAATACAATAATAATAATAGCCTATGTCAGTTTACCTTCACTTCCTGTTCCACAGCCAAAACAGGAAGTGAGAGGAAATCCCCCCAAAGTGAGGGCATGCCTTGTTCTGGTGACAACTCTGATTTCTTGTTGTCTCAGCGGGACCCCTCTCCACCCAGAAGGAAACAAAGTGTGGTCTATACATCCGTACCAAGCCTGTCACGTGTGCCTGTGCTGGTGGTGGATAAGAATGTACAGTATTATCTGTCCATGATATGTTTTATACTAGTTATACATTAAAATGACACTAAATTCTGCTTTATAAAAATTGCAGTAAACTCAGAAAAGTCCCAGTTATTGCT
Organism: Staurois parvus; assembly: GCF_062004578.1. NCBI lineage: Eukaryota > Metazoa > Chordata > Amphibia > Anura > Ranidae > Staurois > Staurois parvus. The sequence goes on from NW_028317992.1 coordinate 3,738,951, forward strand.
TTCAGCCTCCTCCAAATCTTCGAATTCCTCTTTTTTTGCTGCTGTGATCTAACTTCCTGTTAGAGGGTGACTACGTTCTCCAGGGTCCCACTGTATGTAGGAGCGTAGCCATCACTATAGATCCCCCCAGAGATGGACTATGGACTGGGTGTTTATAGAGCAGCCAAAGCTCTTCGCACACGCCTGTCACACTCCTGTCATTCCAGACACAGGAAATCTGCAGATTCTCCTCGCTGGAGTGTGCTATTCACCTGTGTGAATGGACCCATAGGGGGCGCACTTTGCAGGAATACCTGAACGCAGAGCTCTGATGAAGAAGGGACCCCCCCCTTCGAAACGCGTCTGAGAGTCTCCCCTTCTGATGGGATTCGCACGTGTCTCCTTACCGTGTGATTCGGTTTTGGACTATACATGCCTGTTTTATTATTACTTTTGTGAGTATATCTTCCAGGTCCTAATATTTCAAGTCCTGAGCTACTAGCCAGGCCTTAGCGCTAGTCACCACCAACAAACACAAACAGAGACACCTGTACACACACACAGACATGTACATACACACACAGAGACACCTGTACACACACACAGACATGTACATACACACACAGAGACACCTGTACACACACACAGACATGTACATACACACACAGAGACACCTGTACACATACACACACACAGACATGTACATACACACACAGACACCTGTACACACACACACAGACATGTACATACACACACAGAGACACCTGTACACATACACAGACATGTACATACACACACACAGAGACACCTGTACACATACACACACACAGACATGTACATACACACACAGACACCTGTACACACACACAGACACCTGTACACACACACAGACATGTACATACACGCATACACACACACATAGACACCTGTACACATACATGTACATACACACATACACAGAGACACTTGTACACACACACAGACATGTACATACACACACGCACACAGACATGTACATACACACATACACACACAGAGACACTTGTACACATACACAGACATGTACATACACACATACACAGAGACACCTGTACACATACACAGACATGTACATACACACCTGTACACACACAGAGACATGTACATACACACACACAGAGACACCTGTACACATACATGTACATACACACAGATACACCTGTACACACAGACATGTACATACACACACAGAGACACCTGTACACACACACAGTCATGTACATACACACACAGAGACACCTGTACACACACACAGACATGTACACACACAGAAACATGTACACACAGAGACACATGTACACACACATGCAGACACATGTATATACACACAGGCACATACATACACGCATACACACAGATACATCTACATACACAGAAATACACATGAACAGACACAAGTACATACATACACAGACACATGTACATTATGTGACAGTATGAACGGCGAGGTGATAGAGGGACGCTATGTGTCACCTCGCATATGCTCATACCTGACCGTTTAGGTGGAGTCCACTCCGGGTTTTCGGGACCACAGTTGAAGAGGTGGGTCCGGACCAGAGTTTGGGCTCCACTGATGACCACCAACAGGTGATATAAAATGGGCAGGGCTAGCGCAAGGAGTCGCTCGTGGCCTGGGACTCAGAGAGGTATTCTGAGAGAGCTGTGCGTGTACTATACCTACAAGAAAAGGTTTGCGTTTGTTTTGTTTTTGGTGACAGGGAGAAGCCCTTCACCTCTGAGAGAGGAAACGTCTTTTGTGTAGTTAGTGCCTGGATGGCAAGGGTTTATTTTGATGTTTTGTTTATTTTTGATATTTTTGCAAGACTTTTAAATAAAACTGACAACCAGTCAGATTTTTAAGAAAGCCTGCTGTGCGGTCTACCTTTGTCCCAGGGAAGGAGATTCCCCCACCTGAGCTAACCCCACAATACATACACAGACACATGTACACACACACACACACACACACATACATGTACATACACACAGACACATGTACAGATACACACATGTACATACACCCAGACACGTACAATTGTACATGCATACACAAACACCCCCCCATAAAAATTTGCAGTACTTCGTTGTTCACTCACAGATCCGGGTACTGCACTCTAGGGGGAGGCGGAGAGCACAGCACACACTCCTTCCTTTGCTTTCACTGCGCTCAGCTATTGAGCAGTCTGACGGCTCCCAGTGCCAATGACAGATCTGGCCTGAGCTCCAAGCCTGCTCAGCAAGACGGCACTGGGGGACACACTTGCCCCCACCATAATTTCCCCTCGCCGTTGGCGTGCGCTCTGTTTTTTGTTCTTCACTACTGTAGTGGGGGCCACAAACGCACTGTGTCTGTTAGATGCATTAGGGGTGCCAACAACATTTAATGCCATCCACATGCATCTAACAAGGGTAGTGCTTTTCCATGCAGTGCGAGAAAAATGCATGGAAACGAGGCCTTTCTTGCACCGCACTCTCGTGTGAATGGGCCCTAAATCCTTTCACTGCCTCCGACATACACTATATTCCCAAGTATTGGTCGGCCTGCCTTTACACGCACGTGAACTTTAATGACATCCCAGTCTTAGTCCGTAGGGTTCAATATTGAGTTGGCCCTGCCCTTTGCAGCTATAACAACTTCAACTCTTCTGGGAAGGCCGTCCACAAGGTTTAGGAGGGTGTCTATGGGAAGGTTGGACCATTCTTCCAGAAGAGCATTTGTGAGGTCAGGCACTGATGTCGGACCAGAAGGCCTGGCTCACAGTCTCCGCTCTAATTCATCCCAAAGGTGTTCTATGGGGTTGAGGTCAGGACTCTGTGCAGGCCAGTCAAGTTCCTCCACCCCAAACTGGCTCCTCCATGGCTTTATGGACCTTGCTTTGTGCACTGGTGTGCAGTCATGTTGGAACAGGAAGGGGCCATCCCCAAACTCTTCCCACAAAGTTGGGAGCATGAAATTGTCCAAAATGTCTTGGTATGCTGATGCCTTAAGAGTTCCCTTCACTGGAACTAGGGGGCCAAGACCAACCCCTGAAAAACAACCCAACACCATAATCCCCTGTCCACCAAACTTTACACTTGGCACAATGCAGTCAGGCAAATACTGTTCTCCAGGCAACCACCAAACCCAGACACATCCATCGGATTGCCAGACAGAGAAGTGTGATTGGTCACTACAGAAAACACGTCTCCACTGCTCTAGAGTCCAGTTGCGATGTGCTTTACACCACTACATCCAACGCTTTGCATTGCACTGGGTGACGTAAGGTTTGGATGCAGCTGCTCGGCCATAGAAACCCATTCCATGAAGCTCTCTACACAGTGTTGTTGTGCTAATCTGAAGGCCACACAAAGTTTGGAGGTCTTTAGCTATTGACTCTACAGACAGTTGGCGACTTCTGCACACTATGTGCTTCAGCATGCTCTGACCCCTCTCTGTCATTTTACGTGGCCTACCACTTGGTGGCTGAGTAGCTGTTGTTCCCAGTTGCTTCCACTTTGTTATAATCCCACTAACAGTTGACTGTGGAATATTTAGTAGCCAGGAAATGTCACAGATGGACTTATTACACAGGTGACAACCTATCACGGGACCACGCTTGGAGTCACTGAGCTCCTGAGAGCGACCCATTCTTTCACAAATGTTTGTAGAAGCAGTCTGCATGCCTAGGTGCTTGATTGTATACACCTGTGGCCATGGAGGTGATTGGAACACCTGAATCCAATGATTTGGAGGGCTGGCCCAATATTTTTGGTAATACAGTGTATGTCATGGACTGCTATCCTACTTGCGGGTCCAGGACCTACATGGCAGTAGTAGCCTGGTAGAGAGGAGGGAGTCCAGGAAAGTCCATTTGCTGATCTACCTAGCTGGTAAGAACCAAGGATTTTAGCCCGTTCTGTATCAGCTGTCACTTTCACTGACTGCTGTGGCCGGGGAAGAAGGTAAAAGAGCGCAACGTGTGCTAATAGGTCCCTGATGTCCCATTAACCCTTTCGCTGCCAAAGCCGTTTTTGCACACGTGTAAAAATTATTTTAGGCCTGAAGATGACAAAAAAAAAACAAAATATGATATATTTTCTGAAAGCAGACACCCTAGAGAATAAAATAGTGGTAGTTACAATATTTTATGTCACACAATATTATCGCAAAGGTTGGCCGAGTAAACAGATACCCAGATACCCAACATGCCAAACCTTAAATTTGTGTGCGCCTATGAAATGGCGAAAAACTTCAGTACCCTATATTTTCTATAAGCGACGCTTCAAAAGCCCCTATAGGCCATTAGCATTACAGAGGAAGTCTTGTGCTATAATTATTACTCTCACTCCAGCCTGCGTGGAGATATGTACCATACAGTGAAGGAAATAAGTATTTGATCCCCTGCTAATATTGAATGTTTGCCCACTCACAAAGAAATGATCGGTCTAAAAATCGAATGGTAGGTGTATTGTAACACTGAGAGACAGAATAGCAACAAAAAATTCAAAAGAAATTCATGTCTAACAAATGATGACTGATTTGCATGTTCATGAGGTAAATAAGTATTTGATCCCCTATCATTCAGCAGGATTTCTGGCTACCAGCTGTCTTTCATACAGGTAACAAGCTGAGATTAGAAGCAGTCCCTTAAAGGGAGTGCTGCCAATCTCATTTTGTTACCTGTATAAAAGACACCTGTCCACAGGAGCAATCAATCAATCAGATTCCAAACTTTCCACCATGGCTAAGACCAAAGAGCTGTCCAAGGATGTCAGGGACAAGATTGTAGACCTACACAAGGCTGGACTGGGCTACCAAACTATCGCCAAGCAGCTTGGTGAGAAGGTGACAACAGTTGGTGCAATCATTCGCAAATGGAGGAAACACAAAACAAATGTCAGTCTCCCTAGGTCTGGTGCACCATGCAAGATCTCACCTCGTGGAGTGTCAATGATCATGAGAACAGCGAGGAATCATCCCAGAACTACACGTGAGGATCTTGTCAATGATCTCCAGGCAGCTGGGACCACAGTCACCAAGAAAACAATTGGTAACACACTACGCCAACAAAGATTGAAATCCTGCAATGCCCGCAAGGTCCCTCTGCTCAAGAAAGCACATGTCCAGGCCATCTGAAGTCTGCCACTGAACATCTGAATGATGCAGAGGAGGACTGGTTGAAAGGGTTGTGGTCAGATGAGACCAAAATTGAGCTCTTTGGCATCAACTCAACTCGCCGTGTTTGGAAGAGGAGGAATGCTTCCTATGACCCCAAGAACACCATCCCAACTGTGAAACATGGTGGTGGAAACATTCTGCTTTGGGGGTGTTTTTCTGCTAAGGGGACAGGACAACTTCACCGCATCGACGGGGCAATGTACCATCAAATCTTGGGTGAGAACCTTCTTCCCTCAGCCAGGGCATTGAAAATGGGTCGTGGATGGGTGATAGGTGTTCCAGCATTTTATTTATTTATTTATTTATTTATCGAGTTTATATAGCGCCAAAGGGTTTGCTCAGCGCTGTACAATAGAGGGGGGACGATACATGAAACAGTACAGTAACATCAAACAGCACACAAGGGGTAAGAGGGCCCTACTCTTTCGAGCTTACAATCTAGGAGGGAGGGGGTAGAGGTACAGGAGGAAACGGCTGTGGGGGATGGAGTGGTAGGAGGAGGGAAGGGCAGCGGCTGTTAGGTGAGGGTGGGGTAGGCTTCCCTGAAGAGGTGGGTTTTCAGGGAGCGCCTGAAGGTGAGGAGGGAAGGTGACAGTCTGATGGATTGGGGTAGTGAGTTCCAGAGGATGGGGGAGGACCTGGAGAAGTCTTGCAGTCGTGCGTGGGAGGAGGAGACCAGGGAGCAAGATAGAAGGAGGTCCTGTGAAGAGCGAAGGGTACGGGTAGGGTGGTACTTGGGAATCAGGTCGGTGAGGTAGTTAGGGGCAGTGTTGTGAATGGCTTTATAGGTCAGAGTGAGCAGTTTGAATTTAATGCGTTGGGCAATGGGGAGCCAGTGGAGGGAGAGGCAGAGGGGGGTGGCAGAGGTGGAGCGGCTGGTGAGGTGGATGAGTCTGGCAGCTGAGTTCAGGATGGTCTGAAGCGGGGAGAGTTTGCACTGGGGTAGGCCGATGAGGAGGGAGTTGCAGTAGTCAAGGCGTGAGATAATCAGGGAGTGAACGAGTAGTTTAGTGGTGTCTGGGGTAAGGAAGGAGCGTATTTTGGCGATGTTGCGAAGGTGGAGCCTGCATGTGTTTGTGAGTGATTTGACATGAGGTTGGAAGGAAAGGTTTGAGTCCAGAATGACGCCAAGGACCTTGGCTTGCTGGGCGGGATTGATGGTGGTGTTGTTGGTAGTGATGGAAAGGTTGGGGGGGGGGGGGACGGGAAGGGGGAAAGACGAGAAGCTCAGTTTTGGAGAGGTTGAGTTTGAGGAAATGGAGCGACATCCAGTCAGAGATGTCGTTTAGGAGGTGAGTGATGCGGGCGGAGAATGTGGGGGTGAGGTGAGGGGTGGATAGGTAGATTTGAGTATCATCAGCATAGAGGTGGTAGTTGAAGCCGTGGGAGTGTATGAGTTTGCCAAGGGAGGAGGTGTAGATGGAGAAGAGAAGGGGTCCAAGGACAGAGCCCTGGGGGACCCCAACAGAGAGGGGGAGGGAAGAGGAGGTGGCGCCGTTGTAGGAAACGCTGAAGGAGCGTTGGGATAGATAGGACGAGAACCAAGAGAGAGCGGTGTCTCTGATGCCAAGGGAGAGTAGTTTATTAAGGAGGAGGGGGTGGTCGACTGTGTCAAAAGCCGCAGAGAGGTCTAGGAGGAGGAGGACAGAATAGTCGCCTTTGGCTTTGGCGGTTAGTAGATCGTTGGTGATTTTGAGGAGGGCAGTTTCGGTGGAGTGTAGGGGACGGAAGCCGGACTGTAGTGGGTCAAGGAGGTTGTTGTCAGTTAGGTGGGCGCTTAGGCGATCGTAGACCAAGCGCTCAAGGAGCTTGGACATGAGTGGCAGCAGGGAAATTGGTCTGAGGTTGTTGAGGTCAGTGGGGTCCAGGGAGGGCTTTTTGAGTATGGGGGTGATGTGCGCATGTTTTAGGGGGGAGGGGAAGACGCCAGTAGCGAGGGAGAGATTGAAGATGTGGGTAAGGGAGCGGATGAGGGAAGAGGGGGGTGACCGGAGGAGTTGAGAGGGGATAGGGTCCAGGGGGCAGGTAGTGAGGCGGGCTTCTGAGAAGACTCTGGTGACTTCCTCAGTGGTAGTAGGGCTGAAGGAGTGCAGTGATGGGGGGGTTACGGTAGGCAGGGCCATGGGTGTGGTGGGGGGCAGTGCCGTTGCAAGGTCAGAGGAGGGGAGAGATGAGAGGGTGATGGAAGGGGAGAGGCTAGATGGGGAGGTAGACTGCAAGTTGACTATGTCCTTGCGGATTGCGTCAATCTTGCTATGGAGATGAGTGGCAATCTCGTGGGTGGTAAGTGAGGTACTGAGTGGAGGAGGGGGGGGAGAGAGCAGGGAGTTGAAGGTGGAGAAGAGTCGGCGAGGGCAGTTTGAGAGGGTGTTGATCAGGTCAACGAAGTAGAGGGAGAATGCATGAGGGGACCTGGTTTTGCGCCATAGTCTCTCCAGCGCACGACTGCGACGTTTGAGGCATTTAGTGTGGTCGTTCTGCCATGGTTGGAGCGGTCTGGGTTTGATGTTGCGTGTGGTTAGGGGTGCCAGAGAGTCTAGGGTGGCTGATAGTGAGTCGTTGTACGCGGTGGTGGCTAGGTCAGGACATGACAGTGGAAGGATGCTGTCGTGCAAGCGGTCGGCAGCCGAGTGGAGGGGGGCCGGGTGCAGGTTGCGGAGGTTGCGGCTGGTGATGGTTTGGCGCACTGGGGGGGGGGAGTTAGGGGAAGGGGAGATGGAGAACGTGAGGAGGTGGTGGTCGGAGAGAGGGAAGGGGGTGTTAGTGAAGTGGTTAAGGGTACAGAGGTGGGAGAAGACGAGGTCCAGGGTGTTCCCATTGATGTGGGTGGAGGATTGAGTGTGTTGTGTGAGCGCGAAGGAGGTGGTTAGGTGGAGGAGTTGAGAGGTAGCTGGGGTGTGGTCGTTGATGGGGATGTTGAAGTCCCCGAGGATAATGGTCGGTAGCTCAGAGGAGAGGAAGAAGGGAAGCCAGGCGGCGAAGTCATCCAGGAAGCGGGCTATGGATCCGGGGGGCCTGTAGATCACTGCGATCCTTAAGGGGGTGGGTGAGAAGAGCCGGATGCAGTGAGCCTCGAAGGAGGAGAAGGTTAGGGAGGGGGGGTTAGGGAGGACCTGGAAGGTGCTCAGCGGTGATAGGAGCAGGCCGACACCACCACCTTTGTGACCGCCCAGTCTTGGTGAATGGGACCAGATGAGACCTCCATGAGAGAGTGCCGCAGGGGAGGTAGAGTTGGTGGCCTGTACCCAGGTTTCGGTGATGGCTAGGAGGTTGAGGGAGCGGGAGATAAAGAGGTCATGGATGGCAGTTAGTTTGTTGCAAACCGAGCGGGCGTTCAGAAGTGCAACCGAGAGAGGGGGGATGGATGTGGGGAGGAGGTGCACAGGTATGAGGTTGAGGGGGTTGCGGCGGCTGGCGGGAGCAGGGGGGTCCCTGGAGGGGGGGAGAGGTGGTGAGGGGCCAGGGTTCGGGGAGATGTCCCCAGCGGATAGGAGAAGGAGAAGGGTGGGGAGGGTGGCATGGGAATGGGAGGTGCAGGAGCGTGTGGGTCTGGTAGTGGTGGCACGTGGGTCGACCGGGGAGTGGAGTACCAGGAGGAGGTGGTGAGTGCCGTAGTGGGGAGAGGGCAGAAGTGAAGGGGCAATGTAGAGCTGTTTTGGGGGGGTGGGCGGGTAGAGGGAGGCGATTTTTGGGATGGAGGAGAGGAAAACGAGGAGGAGAAGTGCAGGTGGCATGCTGGGGTGAGTGCAGTGCTGTTCGGGACAGGGGAGGTGAAGGGATACGGGTCAGGGTGAGGTGATGTGGAGAGTCTATATCACCGTGGAGGAGTCCACTAGAGTCCTTCTGTAGGGGGAGAGTGGGAGTAGAGTCCAGCAGCTGGCTGGCTGCAATCTGTGGGTGCAGTATGCTGGCGTCCGAGGGGGCATCAGTGGGTCTGGTGGATCGGCGAGTGGAGGGGACGTAGGGTGCGATGTTGGGGGGCGTTGGCAGGCAAGGTGTCTGGTGATGCTGGCGGCTCAGTGACTGGAGATTCGCTGGGTGGTCCGGGTCAGGGAGATTCGCTGGGCGACGTCTCGATTCGCTGGGCGACGTCTCGATTCGCTGGGCGACGTCTCGATTCGCTGGGTGGTCCGGGTGTTGGGTGACCAGGGGTGGTAGCTGGGTACCCGGTAGCTGGGTGCTGGGTGTCCAGGGGTGTTAGCTGGGAGCTTAGACTTCGAGTTGCCAAGCAAAGGCCAAGAGATGGGAAGGACGGGAGAATCCTCATCAACAATGCATTGCAATATCTGGAACGGCATTAAAGACCCATGGTTTTACGGAATCCCCTCGATGCAGGTAGCGGAGGTGCGGCGTTGTCCTGGAAAGGTTCCTGGTCTGGGGCTGGCTGGTGCAGGGTGGCCCGCAGGGTGCTGGGAGGCCTGAAGCAGTTCCCAGGCAGGGTCGCCGGGTGCGAGCAGCTGGGTGCCCCGAGGTGGCGGCTGGGTGCCGGGTGGTCTGGGGTGGTCCCAGAGCTAGGGAGGGCTCCAGGGAGACCGTGAGGCCGTGCCGGTTCCTGGTGGTCCAGGGTGATCAGCGAGGACCCAGGGCTGATGGGGAGGGCCCTGGGCAGGCAGGCAGGTCGGCGGGACCCGGTGGGCAGAGCGGTGACGGTCCGGGTAGATGTCCGGCGATCCGGTCCGATCGCGGCTCGGCCGCGGCCAAAATCGAGGCCGCGGCTTCGGGTGCGCGGGTAGGCCGCGATTTCCGGGGCTCCGGGAAAAGGTCCAGAAGTGGTCCCTGGTGGTCAGGCTGGGCCGGGAGTGTCTTAGGGGCCCCGCTGGGTTCCGCTGCGGCCCGGATGGCAGCGGATTGGGGCTAGGAGCGCAGGAGCTCCTAAAGCGTGTCTGCTCCCGCCGCCATCTTGAAATTACTATTGGAGCATGACAATAACTTAGAGCATGACAATGACCTAAAACACATGGCCAAGGCAATAAAGGAGTGGCTCAAAAAGAAGCACATTAAGGTCCTGGAGTGGCCTAGCCAGTCTCCAGACCTTAATCCGATTGAAAATCTGTGGAGGGAGCTGAAAGTTTGAGTTGCCAAACGTCAGCCACCAAACCTTAATAACTTGGAGAGGATCTGCCAAGAGGAGTGGGCCAAAATCCCTCCTGAGATGTGTGCAAACCTGGTGGCCAACTACACGAAACGTCTGACCTCTGTGATTGCCAACAAGGGATTTGCCACCAAGTACTAAGTCATGTTTTGGGGCAGCACAGTGGCTAAATGGTTAGCACTTCCACCTGGCAGTACTAGGGTCGTCGGTTTGAATCCCAACCACGGCACTACCTGCCGGGAGTTTGCATGTTCTTCCTGTGCCTGCGTGGGTTTCCTCCGGGTACTCCAGTTTCCTCCTACATGCAAAAGACATGCTGGTAGGTTAATTGGATCCTGTCTAAATTGTCCCTAGTTTGTGTATGTATGAATGTGAGTTAGGGACCTTAGATTGTACGCCCCTTGAGGGTTAGGGATTGTTGTGAATGTACAATATATATTTAAAGCACTGCGTAAATTGATGGCGCTATATAAGTACCTGAAATAAATAATAATAAATAAATGTTTTATGAAGGGGATCAAATACTTATTTCCCTCATGAACATGCAAATCAGTACATAATTTGTTAGACATGCATTTCTTTTGAATTTTTTGTTGCTATTCTGCCTCTCAGTGTTACAATACACCTACCATTTGATTTGTAGACTGATCATTTCTTTGTGAGTGGGCAAACATTCAAAATCAGCAGGAGAGCAAATACGTATTTACTTCACTGTAGTTACATAGTTAGTCTGGCTGAAAAAAGTCCATCCAGTTCAACCATTTAAAAGAAAAAAAAAAAGTTATACTCCTACACCCACAGTTGATCCAGTGGAAGGCAAAAAAAAAACCCAGCAAAGCATGATCCAATTTGCTCCTGCAGGGAAAAAAATTCCTTCCTGATCCTCCGAGAGACAATCGGATATTCCCTGGATCAACTTTACCTATAAATGTTAGTATCCAGTTATATTCTGTGTATCCAAGAAAGAATCCAGGACTTTTTTTAAAACAATCCACTGAGCTGGCCAGAACCAACTCTTGAGGAAGTCTATTCAACATTTTCACAGCTCTCACTGTGAAGAAACCTTTCCATGTTTGGAGATTAAATCTCTTTTCCTCCAGACGTAAAGAGTGCCCCCTTGTCCTCTGTGATGACCTCAGGGTGGATAACTCTACACCGAGTTCACTATATGAACCACTGATGTATTTATACATGGAGATCATATCCCCCCTTATGTATTATACATGGAGATCATATCCCCCCTTATGTATTATACATGGAGATCATATCCCCCCTTATGTATTATACATGGTGATCATATCCCCCCTTATGTATTATACATGGAGATCATATCCCCCCTTATGTATTATACATGGAGATCATATCCCCCCTTATGTATTATACATGGAGATCATATCCCCCCTTATGTATGATACATGGAGATCATATCCCCCCTTATGTATGATACATGGAGATCATATCCCCCCTTATGTATTATACATGGAGATCATATCCCCCTTATGTATTATACATGGAGATCATATCCCCCCTTATGTATTATACCTGGTGATCATATCCCCCTTATGTATTATACATGGAGATCATATCCTCCCTTATGTATTATACATGTTGATCATATCCCCCCTTATGTATTATACATGGAGATCATATCCCCCCTTATGTATTATACATGGAGATCATATCCCCCCTTATGTATTATACATGGAGATCAAATCCCCCCTTAATCTCCTCTTCAGTTCCTCTAATCTTTCCTCATAGCTGAGCTCCTCCATGCCTCTTATCAGTTTGGTTGCCCTTCTCTGTACCTTCTCCAGTTCCCCAATGTTCTTTTTGTGAATTGGTGCCCAAATTGAACTTCATATTCCAGATGAGGTGTTACTAATGATTTGTACAAGAAAAAATTGTTTTTGTAGAGTTTTTTGAGCAGAAAAAAAATGCTAAACGCTCCTAACATCTTTCTTCTAACTTTTTTTTTCATGTACTGTAAAAATGCTAACAAAAAGTTAACGGTCCTAAACGCTTCTAAACGTTAGTAAAAACGCTATTATCATCGTTTTTTTATCCCATGTTTTTTTGCCAGCGTATTTTTGCCCAGTAACTTCTAGATGGAACCTCTCTGTGCTGCCTAATACACAGGCAGCTACTAGATGGAGCACACGTAGATGTGTGTAGCCTTAGCTGTTGTGGAACTACAAGTCCCAGGAGGCACTGCAAGACCCTGGAAGCCCCATGCATGACTCCTAGAGGCAGAAACATGATGGGATTTGTAGTTTCACCACAGCTTAAATGCTGAGGTTGCCTACCCCTGGTGTAGGGAATATATATATATGAAATATCTGAATAATCAGTATGACATTGGAGGTTGATTTACTAAAACTGGGGATTACAAAATCTGGTGCAGCTCTGCATAGAAACCAATCAGCTTCCAGGTTTTATTGTTAAAGCCCAATTGAACAAGCTGTAGTTAGAAGCTGTTTGGCTACCATGCACAGCCACACCACATTTTGCACTCTCCAGGTTTAGTAAATCCCCCCCCCATAGTGTCAGTGTTCGTGCATGCCCCCATTTTTTTCCTAGCGTCACACCAATCCCGTACTCCCAGTTACACCTCTAATGATAAACGGAAGCATTACCTCCCACGTGTCCATAGTCTGGAGGGATTCATCCTGCAGCTCCATGTTCATCTCTTCTACTTTCCTCCCACTCTGCCCCTTTCTGCGGTCTATTGTTGAGATCTGAAAAAGAAATGTCATTTTATAATACATTTCAGCTCCAGCCAAATTCTGACACATGTAACAATCAGTATTTTTTGCTAAAAAATTAGTTTGAACCCCCAAACATTATATATTTTTTAAAGCAGAGGCCCTAGAGAATAAATTGTTGTTTTTTTTAATTTTTTGTGCAATGCTTTGCAAACATAATTTTGGGGAAAAAATACGCTCTTAAAAAATTTTATTACAAAAAACACAATACATAACCCATGTTTTGTAAAATATAAAAAAATGATGTTACACCGAGTAATTAGATACCAAACATGTCAAGCTATAAAATATTGCATGCCTGTGCAACAGCGACAAACAACGTAAATGTTACTATCTATAGACAACGCTTTAAAAGCCTTTACAGGTTACCACTTTAGATTTAGAGAGGAGGTCTGGTGCTAGAATCACTGCCCATAATCTGACATTCACTACCTGCGGGACTGATATGTGCGTCTGCCTTTGACAGCATGCATGGGGGGGACTGGGGCACTTTAATTTTTTTTTTTTTACACTGTTACTTTAATTTTTATTTATCACTTTTATTGCTGTAAACATCCCTTGTGCCATCAATAGGCATGTGACAGGTACTCTTCATGGAGGGATCTGGAGTCTACAAGACCCTGAGCCCTCCTCTGCCCTCATTCAAAACACCAAGATCATTTTTTTGAAAATGGTTTCGATGACATCAGATTTGAGGTCACTGCTTTGGGGTTACCATATCCAGTCCCGGCTTTGTTCAGATGTCCGACCAACCAGCTGGTTGCTCTGGTCTTCTGGTGAGCCTGAGCAAGTGTCGGAAGGTGGCAGGAGGGGGAACGTCCCCTTCCACTGCTTGTACAAGCAATTGAGTGGGTGGTTAGCTGCTCGGATTGCTTGTACAAGAGATCTGTCTCTGGGCTGTAAAAAATGGCAGCTGCAGGCATCACCCTGGTATAACCACTTGAAGTCAAGCAACGCATCTGTACATCGATTGGTGGCAAGTTGTTAAAGGGAACCTTTAGTTCGACCCTGCAAGACAAAGTAATAAGTTCACTTATCAGCCCTACAAGCTAAATACCTGGTACTTCCAGGTATGTGGAGGAGGGGGGTCATGTGATTCTCTCCACTTTCTCCTATAAAACAGCTTTCAGTGCCTAAGCAGCCAATCACCTCGCCTAAGCACTGTCATGGAGTTGTTGGGATGGTCCCTTAGCCCTGCGTATGCTCCAACCAAACTCAAGTGAAGTTAGGGCTTTTACTTTGCTTTGGCAGGCTAATGGAGTAACGGGTGAGCAGAGGGCAGGTACGCATAAAGAGTCTGTATGTGCAGTATAATTTTTTGTTTTTAGGAAATCTTCCCTTTTTAGAATTAAAAAGTCACCCTTGACCTCCTGTCCAGTGCCTTTGGCTGGACTGAGATGATGCCAACGGTCTGATGCAGGCAGGAGGAAGCATTTTCCCAGTCTCCTCTAGAAGGCAGTGGGTGGAGGTGAGGAGGGGTTGATCTGCATACTTAAGGGATCCTGACCAATCCCCAGACAAGACGCTTGGAATAGGGTCAGGACAGCCCTAAGTATGACTGAGTCTGCTCAGCAGGAGAAGAGTTCAGAGAGAAGATGGAGTGAGAGAGTGGGATGCAGGAGCCTGGGAGGGGGACCAGTGGGAAGAGGCCTACCTCCAGGTTGAAGTTCAAAGGAGGATCTCTCAACTTCAGCAGTCCCCTGGGAGAGGATCACCTGCGCAGGGGGGAGGGAGCCAACCTAGCAGAAGGCCTGAAGGCAGCCACCAACCCAATAAGCTTGCAGAAGAGGAGGAGTGGGCAGTCCTGCACCCCCTGGGTCGGATAAAGGGAAAGGGCATTCGGGTGAGAAACCAGACTGGCCCCAATCTGGGACTGTTTGATTTAAAGAGAACAATTCTGGGTCCCCTTGCCCAGGGATTCACCCACTACAGCTGGATGAGGAGATGATTCATCTGGGGTCTGGAGTGGTACTAGAAAGCTCTCCAAGAAGAGAATCTTTGGCCGTGTACATAGTTGTTAAGGAATTGTCCTTAGTTTGCTGTTCTTTGGGCATCCAATGCACCCCTCAGCCCCATCCAGGTTCAATACCCCATAGTAAAACAAAAAAACAAACTCAAGGACTGTCTCCTGTGCAAGGTCTGAAGAAAATGCGTGTTGCCTGGCTGTGCAGGACTATAGGGATACCCAAAACTCAGCAACCCCTAAGGGGGTAGTGCTACACAAGAATTATCTTGGCACAAAATATATTGGATGTCAGGTCCACTTTGGGTGAAATGTTATCTTGCCCTGTATGGGCCATGTACAAGGTCACTTTAAAATTGTGTATAACTGCTAACAGCGCCGGGGATCTTGGATGACATCACTGACCAAATTTGTTTTTAGGAACATTACCAATAATACAAATCCAACCCATATCCATTGTACATGTCTCCAGTGTCCAGAATCCATATGTCCGTGCAGATTTCCACTATAGAGTCAAAGATTAAGTTGAAGTCTGTGATATACAAAAATTGTCTAAATGCATTCACCACGTGTACCACTCCTTGAATCTTGGTGTGCTTTGTGTATTTCTTCTGGATCTGTGCAATAATGTGAGACTGTCCCTCTGTGCAGGAGCTTCCTGTAATAAAGACCACTCACTACTATTCTCTTTCATTGTGCAGGGTGGCTGGTCTTGTCTCCACCCCCTCTTGTAGTCGTCAGTGATATTGTCATGACTCATCTGCTATCAGTGGGATTCCCCGCTGACAACAGAATGTAAACAAAAGAAGTGTGGTATTACATTTTTTTTTTATAAACTATGTGGTGGTTCCCCCCCACACTATACCAGTCCATTCGGGTCTGGTATGGATTTTAAGGGAAAAAATGGTTTAGGGTCCCCCCCAAAATCCATACCAGACCCTTAGCCAAGCAGGCAGACTAGCGGGCCAGGAAAGGGTAATGACAAGCATGGGGTTCCCCTTAGAATCCATACCAGACCCGAAGGCCTTATCCAACCACGATTCAAAACACCTATATGTGAAACAGAGCTTTAGTATATCAAGCTCATAGTGCCAATATGGAGAACTACAAAATACAGTGAATCTACTGATTTCTAATGCAGATTACCCAGCAAGCAGTGCCAGATTTATAAGGGGGTAAGAGGGGCCCCCTTTCTATACAAAAATAACATTAAACAATATAAAAAGTTATATAAAATAATAAATAATAATAAAATAAGATGTAGCGCCCTCTAGCATAGCTAGGTAGGATTTTTGCGAGCTAGAAGCCTGGGATGAGTAAGCCTGGGTGTAAGGTAATGAGTTCAACTCAGGACAGGCTGGGAGGCTCTACAGGTCAGGGCTTCTGGAGCCCTCCCACCCTTCCAAAAACTTCTGGAAGTTTCTGGAAGAGGGGCAGAGGAGGGAAGGAGACCCAGATTTGCAGGTTTAGGGGAATTTGGCCAACTCCCAGGCAGGAGGCTGGGCATGGTGACCAAGAGCAACCCTTAAGTAGAACAGAGCCTGTGAAGCAGGGGAGGTGGGTGGAAGATGGACAGAAGGAAGGTGCTGGTGAGTGGACCCTCAGAGGGGGCCCCGGGTTGGGCTACCTACAGGCTGGTTGCTGGACAGGAGGATCTCCACTCTCCACTGTGCCAAGGACATCCTGTCAGCTGGGAAGGAGCTAGACCAGCGT
Organism: Staurois parvus; assembly: GCF_062004578.1. NCBI lineage: Eukaryota > Metazoa > Chordata > Amphibia > Anura > Ranidae > Staurois > Staurois parvus. The sequence goes on from NW_028317992.1 coordinate 3,755,657, forward strand.
AAGGCCTGAAAGCAGCTACCAACAAGCTAAGCTAACAGGACAGGACAGTGTGAGTACTCCTACACCCCCTGGGCCAGATAAAGGGAGAGGGCGGTCAGGTGCAAGACCCAACTAGTTCTCATCTGGGACTGCTTAAGTGGCAGATCTTGGAATCCCCTGTCCAGAGATACCCTCGGTGCAGCCGGGTGAAGAAGGAAAGAGATACATCAAGGGGACTTCAGCGCCCCTTAAAGAGACAGTGCTGTTTTGCTGATCCCCATTTTTGTACAGTTTGCTAAGAAGTGTGTCCTCAAGGTTGCAGCTCTTTCGGCATCCCATATACCCCTAGACCCCATCCAAATTGTTAACCCCTCAATAAAAACCACAAAAAAAGCTCAAGGACTGTTCACTGACTCTGTGTGTGAAGATGTGGAAAATACATATTGCCTGGCCATACAGAGCTCAGGGGGGAGCCAATAAAATCCAGCGGCCCTCAAGGGGGTGAGCGCTGAAAATGTAAAATATATAATAATAATAATAATAATAATAAATACTTTAATAATAAAAAATACTTTCTTTTATCAAATGTATCTTGGGAACAGGAGCGGACTGACCATTTGGAAACTCGGGCACTGCCCGAGGGCCCGGAGTCAGTAGGGGGCCTCATGAGATGCCCCTGGTACCTTTTTCATAGGCTTTTTTGAGTTTGGGCAAGGACACAGGGCCCCCATGATCCCCTATTGCCCGTGGGCCCCATGAGTTGTCAGTCCGCCTCTGCTTGGGAAGTAATACTTTGCCTGCCATCATTTGTAAAAGTTTTTCCTCTGGACTGGTATATTGTATTGTTTTTAAAACGGAATTTTGGTGGCTCAAGTGAACCAAGCATAGAGCACTTACGCTCTTACAGAAGGTGACGCATGACTGCGTGTGTAAACTAAAGCCTGCCATACACGGGTCAAATTCTGAAAGAAATTTCTTGCAAAAATCTTTTCTAAGAATTTTCGTTTGAATTTCGCACCATTAGTGTGCCACAGAAATGGCCGATTTTCGTGTGACCATCAAATTTGAGTGATCGGGCATGTTGGAAATGTTTTGAAAAACGACCAAATTTCAAATCAATGATGGGAGAATCGTTCAAGAAATACAAAGCTGTGACCTGCAAAGAAAACAAAATTCTTGACCAGGAAAATTCTTTTCTGTAGCAACATAAAGAGAAGTTGAAGGCTTGGTTGGTTGAATTTCAAAATCAATGGTGGCACCATCGGATTACAAAATGCATGAAATTTCTGATTTTCTAAGGAAAATTAGTTGGGAATTTGACCCATGTATGGCCTGCATAACTCTGTGTATGGGGGTCCCCAGAACCTAAAGTGCCCCGGGCCCCCCAAGATATAATTCTGGCCCTAACAGCAAGAAAAAAAAAAGAAAAGATCAATACATTGATCAATACAACTGGTTACTAACATTTATAGGTAAAGTTGGTCCAGGGAATATCCGATTGCCTCTCAGGGGATCAGGAAGGAATTTCTTTTCCCTGTAGGACAGGGGCGGACTGACCATTTGGAAACTCGGGCACTGCCCGAGGGCTCGGGGTCAGTAGGGGGCCTCATGAGATGCCCCTGGTACCTTTTTCATAGGCTTTTTTGAGTTTGGGCAAGGACACAGGGGCCCCATGATCCCCTATTGCCCGGGGGCCCCATGAGTTGTCAGTCCGCCCCTGCTGTAGGAGCAAATTGGATCATGCTTGGCTGGGTTTTTTTGCTTTCCTCTGGATCAGCTGTGGGTGTAGGATTATAACTTTTTTCTATGGTTGAACTGGATGGACGTTTGTCTTTTTTCAGCCAGACTAACTATGTTGCTGCAGTAAGATCTAGGAGGGTGTGACAATGACACCATATGACACCATATTGCATCTCACCGGTGGCCTTTCAGAATTTGGAGTTGGACAAGAAGGGTTGGGTTTTGTTTTCTCACCTCTGCTCAGTCAGGGAGATCCAACGGGAGAAGAATTTGCTGCTAAAACGCATCTTCTAGCTGCTCCCCGGGATACACACAATTGCTTGTTCTGTGTAGGAGAATATGGAGGTGTCGGAGCGTGCTGGCTCAGGTGACCCGCTATCTGACTTGTGAGCAAATAAGAAGTATGTGCAGCTTATCAGGACCTATGAAAGTGAGACAAGGTGAATGTTCCACTCCGACATGACGGCGTCCGTCCTTCTTGACTAAATGCTGTGATTTGTGTAGCATTTAGCCACCAATGCGACCCCAAAATCCTGCAATTTTAAGTCCAACTATGCTGTGCGACTTCATTGTGACTTGCTGCCACTTCAGTGCGACTTTAATGATTCATCTCAATGCAAGTCGCAATGAAGTCACACAAAAGTAGTGCAGGAACCTTTTTATTTGGAGTTGCTGTGATTAGAACGGGGCCATGGAAAGGCATGGGATGTGACTTGTTATGCAACTTCAACATCAATGACAAGTTGCATTGGTGTGAAAAGATATGTGCAGAACAAAAAAAATCATTTCGGATTAATTCGTGAAGTTACTAATTTCGGTTTGTTGAATTTGTAACAAAATTTGTTTTCTTTCATTTATTAGTTTTTCTCCAGCTTCAAATATTTCCAAAGGATTAGAATAGAATTTAATTCAAATCAATCTTAATTCATGGTGAAGAATAGCTGGTTCTATTACAATCGAAATTCAAATTTCTTTCTATTGTGTTCTGTTTGAATCTATTCTATTCTAGTGTAATCTAATCTATTTTTTATTTTCTACTCTATTCTATTGTTTTCTATTCAATTCTATTATTTTCTATATCTATTATTTTCTGTTCTATTTTATTCTATTCTTTTATTTTCTATTCTATTTTATTATTTTCTATTTTATTATTTTATTTACTATTTGATTCTTTTCTACAGTATTCTGTCCCTTTGATTTCTACTCCATTTATTCTATTCATTTATTTTCTATTCTATTCTGTTCTGTTCTACTCTATTCAATGCTATTTTTTTTTCTCTATAGTTTTCTATTCTATTATTTTCTATTCTATTTTTTATTTTCTATTCTATTCTGTTCTATTCTTTTCTTTTCTATTATTTTCTGTTTTACTCTTTTCTATTCAAATCTATTCTATTTTTGTCCTATTCTGTTCTCTTCTTTTATTTTATATTCTATTCAAATCTATTCTATTTTTGTCCTATTCTGTTCTATTCTTTTATTTTATATTCTATTCTGTTCTATTCTTTTCAAAATTTTAATTTTGGAAAACAGCTATAGTCTAACACATAGGGGTTTATTTGCTAAAGCTGGAGAGTGCAAAATCAGGTGCACTTCTGCATAGAAACCAATCAGCTTCCAGGTTTTATTGCCAAAGCTTTATTGAACAAGCTGATGTTAGAAGCTGATTGGCTGCCATGTACAGCTGCACCAGATTCTGAGTGAACCAACCTTAATAAATGGCCAAGAGATGGGCCGCTGATAAGGCAGTACAGCCAATACTCCTGTACTGGGCCCAGGCCCCAGCTTTGTCCCAGAGCACTTATGACTAAGTTTCTGCAACTCCTACGTCTAGCAGAACCTGAATCGCACAGTGAGCCTGCATTCATTTACTGACAGACAAGAGATGGGCCGCTGATAAGGCAGTACAGCCAACACTCCTGTACTGGGCCCCGCTCCCAGCTTTGTCCCAAGGCACTGATGACTACATTTCTTCAACTCCTACGTCTAGCAGAACCTGAATCACACAGTGAACCTGCATCCATTTACTGAGGGTCAAGAGATGGGCCGCTGATAAGGCAGTACAGCCAACACTCCTGTACTGGGCCCAGGACCCATCAGTTCAAAAGGGGGCCCAGGCACCTGCTGAGCAGTAGGGCCAGCTATACTGCCTTATTCCAGACACCGATTCTCTCTCTTCAGCGCTGCCAGCTTTTCCTCAGCTCCCTTCTCCTGTCATGGCTGCGAAGCATAGCATCAATCTCATAGCTTTCACTGGCACTCTGGGTATATTCCTATAAAATATAGAAACATCTGTTGTTATTCTATTGTTTTGTTATGTATTTATTTTCTCTTGATACGTTGACTTTTGATTTTGCTAACTCTCGACAGGCAATATGTATTCAGTCTTGTTAGTCATTCTTCTTTAACCCCTTGGCGCCGGCGCCTCCCGGCCCTTTAAGGGTTCTAGAAGCCAGGAGGCGGGGAGGGGTTTTAGGGTCATGTGACCGCCGTGGTTCGCTGTCCGGTGGTCACATGATCGGGAAAGGTCCCGATCGAAAGAGGAGATCAGGACCTTTCCATGAGTACTGAACGTGTGTTCAGGGCACGCGCTCTCAGCACATATGTTTTTTAATAGCACGCAAATGTGCCACCGCTCGGCGTCTAGGAGGTGCAATTAAAGGTAGGTTTATTAATATAAAAATAAGACAAGAGTCTATGCAAGTCCAACAGCGGAAATCGTAGCCAAAGCCGGAGTCAAGAGCCAGGAAGAATCGTCGCCAGAGCCGGAATCAGGAGCCAGGAAGAATCATTGCCAGAGCCGGGATCAGGAGCCAGGAAGAATGGTCGCCAGAGTCGGGATCAGAAGCCAGGAAGAATGGTCGCCAGAGCCGGGGTCAGAAGCCAGGAAGAATCGTCACCAGAGCGGGATCAGGAGCCAGGAAGAATGGTCGCCAGAGCCGGGGTCAGAAGCCAGGAAGAATGGTCGCCAGAGCCGGGGTCAGAAGCCAGGAAGAATGGTCGCCAGAGCCGGGGTCAGAAGCCAGGAAGAATCGTCGCCAGAGCCGGGATCAGGAGCCAGGAAGAATCGTCGCCAGAGCCGGGGTCAGAAGCCAGGAAGAATGGTTGCCAGAGCTGGGGTCAGAAGCTAGGAGGAGTCTTAGCCAAAGCCGAGTTGGTATCCAGGAAAGCAATGAGTAGCTAAACAGGCGCTTGCTGTTGTGCAACAGACAGGACACGAATGCAATGGACAGCCACAAACAGCAGACTTATATGTGATAAGCTGCCACCTCCTGGGGGAGGAGCCGCAGAGGGCTGAAAGCATAAATGATCCCACAATGCTTTGCAGACAACTAAGATGGATGCCAGCACATGGAGCAGCACAAGGTCTGAGGAAAGGTAGGACCTTGACACCAGTGCCAAGAGGTTAATGTGACCTCTTGTTTACTCTACTCTATATGAAAGCTGAAATAACCCTATGGAACCCCCTGACACATCAATAAATCCACTTGAGGACCGCCCTATAGCAGGGTTACTGCTACAGGGCAGCCATCCTGTATGAAATCACTTGTGTGTGTATATATACGTGATTTTGCACTCTTGCCATAGGGGGTGCGCATGCTCACTTCTGCTGTGAACACTTATAGCACAAGCTGATCTGCGAGTCCCGATGAATGGATGTTCACCGTCTGGAAGGAGGAAGAACAGAGCTCTGCCTATGTAAACAAGGCAGAGTTCTGTTCTGACAAGCAGGGAAGTGAAAGATTTTGCGTCTCTGCGAAGCTGGGAACATGATCCTTCACTTCCTGTAGTAACAGCACCACCTAGTGTACACCAAGCACATAGCTAGGCACACATTTAACCCTTTGATTGCCCTAGATGTTAACCCCTTCCCAACCAGTGTCATTAGTACAGTGATCAGTGCATATTTTTAGCACTGATCACTGTATCAGTGTCACTGGTTCCCACAAAGTGTCAGTGTAAAAATGTCAGCTGCAATATCGCAGTCCCGCTATAAGTCGCTGATCACCGCCATTACTAGCAGAATAAATAACTAAATAAAATTCCAGTATGTGTCCTATGTTTGTAGACTCTATGGCTTTTGCGCAAACTAATCAATATACACTTATTGGGATTTTTTTTTACAAAAAATATGTAGCAGAATACATTTTGACCTAAATTTATAAAGAAAGTTGATTTTTAAATTTTTTTATTGGATATGTTTTATAATAGAAAATATTAAATATTGGGTTTGTTCGAAAACTGTTGTTAAAAACCGCAGAGGTGATCAAATACAACCATAGAAAAGCTCTATTTACGGGAAAAAAAGGGCATAAATTTAATTTATGTACAGTGTTGCATGACCACACAATTGTCATTAAAATAAAGCAGCGCCGTATTGCAAAAAAAAATGGCCTGGCCAGGAAGCGGGGTAAATCCTCTGGAGGGAAAGCGGTTAATGCTGTATTCTAGAAGACAATGTAATGGTGATGCACTAACCATTTGACCTAGATCATTATATACTTACCCTTTATAAATTTTGAGATTTTGTAATTCAGCTATATTATATGTTATGTGATTTTATATCACCAAAATCCTCAATAAATATGTTATTGGGGGAAAAAAATGTAAAAAGGAGAGGAAAAGAGATTACAAATTGAGCATGTGCTCCCTCTAGTGGCTATGAAAGATAAAGCAGATGAAAATGTGAAAGTCGGATCAAAAATGAAAAAAAACTCATAAAATGTGACCAATTAAAATAAAACGCATGTTCTCTTTAACCATTAGCCGCCCGGCCTATAGCTGTTTGGCGGCCGCAAAAATGCTGTTGATTTCCGAGATATACGCCATTTGGCGTCCTCCCACACATGCGCAGTTCGCGTGGTTCTGTCACCGGCCGTGTATCTCGGACACGGCCGATGACAGATCAGAGTACCGGCCCCCCGTTGCCGGTACCATGTGACCTGCTGTGACCAATCACAGCAGGTCACATGACAGTTGTATACAATGGATGGCTTCATTCATGCCATCCATTGTATACTAGTGCCTAGCTGTGAATGGTCACAGCAGGTCACATGCACATGTCATGTGATTAGCTGTGGCCAAATCACAGCTAAGCACAAAAAAAAAAAACCTGATGAATCGATGTCATTCAGGTAAATGCTTGCTTATAGCAAAGTAATTCTTTGCCATAAGCAAATTGTGTAAAAAAAAAAAAATACTGATCACTTCCCCAAAGTAGTACAATATTACTATGATAACATTGTACTACTTTGGTTATAGTGAAATATGAAAAAAAATCTTAAAAAAAAAAAAATGTAATAAAAAATTAAAAATAATAAAAAAAAATATATATATATTTTTTTTCATACTGTCACCAGTCAGTGTCCCTATTCACCGCCATGCCAGTTATATGATGACGCTGTACTGCACTGGTGACAATATGTAAAAAAAAAAATAGTGAAAATAATTTTTTTTATTTTTTTCATTTTCCGTAAAATTATGACAAACAAAATACAACTTCAAAAAACTCGCCATTCCTCTTATAAAGTACATCGGACTGTCTACTCTGCAAAAAGGGGTCATTTGGGAGATATCTGTACTGTTCTGACATTCTTGGACCTCAAGAAATTAGATTGGCTGTCAGTACTTCAGGATTGATCAATATTCAGATCTATACCATAGTTTGTAAACTCTATAACTTTCCTACAAACTAAAAAATACATCCTAATTTGGGTTATTTCCACCAAAGACATGTAGCAGAATACATCTCGGCCTAAATTTATGAAGAACAATTATTTATTTGCAAACTTTTATAACGTGTGTTTTTTTTCAAAATGTTTGGACTTTTTTTTGTTAATTTAGTAAAAAATAAAAACCCCGGCGGTGATTAAATACCACCAAAAGAAAGCTCTAGTTGTGTGAAGAAAATGATAAAATTTTAGTTTGGGTACAATGTTGTATGACCGCGCAATTGTCATTCAAAGTGTGAGAGTGCTGAAACCTGAAAACTGGCCTGGGCAGGAAGGGGGTAAAATTGCCCGGTATTGCAATGGTTAAATTCAGGATGCTCCTTTGCCTGTATATTTATAGGGGTAGAAAAGTGCAACGTGTTCCTGCATCTGTCTCTGCAGCACTTTTATAAGGATCTATGCCACACAACTCCCATAAAGCTAGGAGTGGTTCAGCAAGGTGAGGATAATGATGATACGCACCTGTTCTGCGGTTCAATATTTGTTTTTTAGGCTTTACTGAAATTGACCTTTCAGAATTCATATTGACCTCGCACCACGTACACCTTCCCATCTGTCTGTCCTCCCAAGCATCCATGTTTATAATAAGGAGCAGGGTCGTGGATAAGGGGGTACCACCAGTCCTCATGTACGGGGTCCAGGCTAGCAGGGGGGCCCAGGCAGCTGGGTGAGTTAGTTGTAGGCAGGGATAGTGATTGGTATGGTGGGAGGGGGTAATCACTGGAACCGATCCCCTATATGACTCTCTCTGCAGCAGCTGAAAGTTGGCTTCTTCTCTCCCTCCTGCTGGCTCTCAGCTGCTGCAGAGAGAGCCATACAGCGGATCGCTTCCAGTAATTGCCCCCCCTGCTGCCCAGGCCCCCTTTGTGTGCTCACCCCTACAGTGCTGCCAGCTTCCCTCCTTTACTTTCAGCAGCTGCAGGCACTCAATAAGATCTTTCAGAATGTGGGGAAAAGAAATGTAATCTCCAAACACGGAAAGGTTTCTTCACAGTAAGAGCTGTGAAAATGTGGAATAGACTCCCTCAAGAGCTGTGGTCAGCTCAGTGGATTGCTTTAAAAAAGTCCAGGATTCTTTCCTAGATAGACAGAATATAACTGGATCAGGTGCGGACTGACCATTTGGAAACTCGGGCACTGCCCGAGGGGCCCGGGGTCAGTAGAGAGCCCCATGAGATGCCCCTGGTACCTTTTTCATAGGCTTTTTTGAGTTTGGCCAAGGACACAGGGGCCCCATGATCCCCTATTGCCCGGGGGCCCATGAGTTGTCAGTCCACCCCTGAACTGGATACTAACATTTATAGGTAAAATAGATCCAGGGAATATCCGATTGCCTCTCGGGGGATCAGGAAGGTTTTCTTTCCCCTGCAGGAGCAAATTGGATCATGCTTTGCTGTGTTTTTTTGCCTTCCTCTGGATCAACTGTGGGTATAGAATTATAACTTTTGTTTTTTTTCTCTTTCTTTTCTGTATGGTTGAACTAGATGGACTTTTGTCTTTTTTTCAGCCAGACTAACTATGTAACTATGAAAAGGGCCAGTAAATACATCCCATTTACCAGCCCCTTCCTTTTCCGAATGAACACGAGTGATCGGTACCAGTCACTAACTGTGTACATTCATAACTGAAGCATTGTAAACAATTTTTTTTTGGAAAGGGGGGGCCCTGCCAGGTTGCTCTATGGGGCCCCGTAGTTTCTAACAGCAGCCCTGATAAGGAGTGGGGTAAGGGACTTGGAGGCCGGATAATCTTTATAGTTTGAATTTATAGAGATGCAATGCTTCTTATCTTTTGATGTGCCAGAATAAAGCAAATACATAAAGTTTTGAAACCTTTCCAGGCCCAGAGGTCACTGACACCTAGATGCCCATAATTTTGCAGCATTGCCATGTGTGGATTAACTTCACACCATGACTTATTGGCCTTCTTAAATAATTTGCATTTATTTATATATATATATATATATATTTATTATAAGGGTTTCAGAAGCCAGGAGGCGGGGGCGGGGTTTAGGGTCATGTGACCGCCGTGACGGTCACATGATCGGGAAAGGTCCCAATCGAAAGAGGAGATCGGGACCTTTTTATGAGTACTGGACATGTGTGCTGGGAGCGCACGGTGCGGTCTCTTAGCACATATGTTTTTTTAATGGAACAAAAATGTGCGGCCACTCGGTGTCTAGGCCCAGAGGCAGGGAAGCCAAACATTTGCGTTCGGCCGGCGCCAAGAGGTTAATTGGTTTACGTGAAAGTTATAGTGTCTTCAAATGGGGGTATATATACTGGTCTTCTTTTTTTTAATATATATTTTTACTAGTAATGGCGGCAATGAGCGACTTATAGCGGGACTGAGGTCGGGCATTCTGACACTGCAGGGAAGTGACTTGGTGTCACTGACATCCCCAGTGACACCAATACAGTGATTAGTTCTAAAAAAAAAGCACTGACACTGTACTAATGGCATTGGGCAGGAAGGGGTTAACCTAAGGGGCGATCAAAGGGTTAACTGTGTGCTGTTTCACTATGTCCTGTGTCCATGTGCTTCACTATAATCACACTGCTTTGCATGGCTGTGCTGTGCACACTTTGCAATCAAATTTGAGAAACCCCCGCTATCTGTTTGCCTAGCTCCCAACTGTCCCTGATTACCAGGGACTGTCCCTGATTTGGAACAAAGTCCCTCTGTCCCTCTTTCCTCCTCCTTTGTCCCTCATTTTGGTCTGATCTATATAGTTGTATATAAATGCACTGTTTATCTTTCAAAAAGTGTTTCCCAGTGCTAAACCTTTCATCCGATTTCTAAATTGTTGCATTTGTAAATTAGTATAAGGGCCAGTTCACCCTATAGAACACACAGCCCAGATGTGTTCTGGATGCGTTTTAGCATGCACATTTTTTAAGTGTTTTTTGGCACGTTCCGGTGTGTCTTTGATGCGTTTTTGACACGTTCCAGTGCGTTTCTTATGCATTCCAGTTAACTTTTTCACCTCTCTTTTTCTTCAAGTTAAACCTTTCATCTGATTTCTAAACTGTTGCATTTGTAAACTAGTAAAGGGCCAGTTCACACTATAGAAATGCAGCCCAGATGCGTTCTGGATGTGTTTTATTGGCACGTTCCAGTGCGTTTTTATGCATTCCAGTTAACTTTTTCACCTCTGTTTTTCTTCAATTTAAATAGGGACATGTGCGTTCCAGTGCATTTTTGGTGCGTTCCGGTGCATTTTTGATGCGTTTTACTGCGTTCCAGTACAGTTTAGTGCAGAAAAAAATGCAGCCTGTTCTATTTTTTTTTCTGCATCCGGAACGCACTGAAACTGCAAGCACTGATGTGAACTATGACATTGACAACCATATAACCTACTTTCTGTGCGTTTTGGATGCATAAAAATAGCAGCTGAAATGCATGTAATGTGAACCGGCCCTAAAGGAATAGTAGTGGTAGAAAAAAAGCACTTGTAGGTTTAGCCTCTTTGCGCTGACGCCTCCCGGCCCTTTAAGGGGTTTCTGGCGCTAGGAGGCGGGCCGGGGTTTAGGGCCATGTGACGCCATGATTGGCTGTCATGGCGGTCACATGATCAGAAAGGTCCCGATCGTAAGGAGAGATCGGAACCTTCCGTGGGATGCCGACACATGTGCCAGGAGTGTGCAGGACGTGCGCTCTTAGCACATGTTTGTCTACAAATAGTAAGCAAATGTGCAACCGCTCGTCGTCAAGACCCAGCCGCTGAGAGATCGCATATTTGTGTATGTTCAGCGTGGCAATTCTCCTTTAATTCTCCTTTAAGGGGGCGTGGCAGGGGGTGTGTCCTATGCCTATATACATTTACTAATTGCCGTCCCTCCTTCCCATTTCAAAAAGTTGGGAGGTATGTGTTTGTTACAGGGGCGGACTGACAACTCATGGGGCCCCCGGGCAATAGGGGATCATGGGGCCCCTGTGTCCTTGCCCAAACTCAAAAAGCCTATGAAAAAGGTACCAGGGGAATCTCATGCGGCCCCCTACTGACCCCGGGCCCTCGGGCAGTGCCCGAGTTTCCAAATGGTCAGACCGCCCCTGGTTTGTTATGTGTTCCCATTCCCACAGCATATATAAAAGTAATTATAAAAAAAACCCTTACCTTTCTAGTTGTTTCTTTAAAGCAGATTTATACATAGAACTCTATAGGCAGTGTGAAATTGTTCAGAATAGATTGCAAAGTGCAATTAGGGGATAGATGAAGTGACAATTTTTCTTGAAAATGCGTTAACATACAATGTACCACCAAAGCCTTGAGATCTTTAACCCTTTGTTAGAGCAGACGGTTCCCACATATAGTTTTCAACTGATAATGAGATCCGCCAGCACAGTACAGACAGGGTACTAGCCTGGCCCTTTCCTTACCTTTACATAAAAGGAGTGTCATGGGGATTTTGGTCAAGTGGAATCTGCTACTCTAGCGAATGAACAAAGCCCAATTGTATGTTTTTGTCATTTATGGCTGTACATATATTGTTTTGTATGGACTATGTATATTCTATGTGTACTTTTATAATATATTATTTTAGAGAATTGAACCTTGGAGGCCTCTTGAAGAAGTGGACCTTGTCCCCATGAAACGCGTAGAGGAAGTCACAAGGGCAATCAGGAGCCCCCTGATATCATCTATGGCATGCCCCATTTTCTCCTCCCCCCTGCTTCTTATTTATTTTTTTTAAAGCAGTGTTAAACCCAAATTTAAAGAAGTATTATATTGCAGCTTACCAATCATTAGATGTGGTGGCTACATTAGTTCTCTTTTTGTAGGCTTTTTCTACTCGGTTTTCACCTGGTGACCTGACCAATAACACACCTCCAGTATTAGTGAGACACCACTCTGGAGGAATGAGCACAAGACACAGCAGACAGCAGCATTTTCAGTCTGGGGGGAGAGGGGTGTTAAATGTATTAGCAGATTTGAATACAAATAATAAATTGAAGCCACACTCCAGCTAATATATAATCCCTTACAGCAAACAGTTTTTGCCCTTTGGGATAAAGGTTTTACATGAATAAATAAAAGCCAGGGGCGGACTGACCATTTGGAACTGCCCGAGGGCCCGGGGTCAGTAGGGGGCCCCATGAGATGCCCATGGTACCTTTTTCATAGGCTTTTTGAGTTTGGGCAAGGACACAGGGGCCCCATGATCCCCTATTGCCCGGGGGCCCCATGAGTTGTCAGTCCGCCTGTGAAACTGCGGAGATGTGAACCTGTCCCATAGGAAATCATGTTAAATGGACTGTACTGTGTTTCTGCAAATGCGGCAGTAAACGCTTACCCTAGGTTCACATCTGTGCGGGTGGTGCTTCTGCGGATCCGCATGAAAATCTGCCCAAACAGAGAATTGCAGACCCGCGGGTGGGTGCCATTAGTTCTAATGGCACGCCGACTGCACTGGAAAACGCAACCGTACTGGGAACCGAGGTTCCCGTGCGGGCTGCGTTTTCCAAAGAAGTGCAGGGACTTCTTTCCCTGCGTGTCACGGGCACGGGAGTCCATTCAAATGAATGAGCTCTCGTGCCGTGCAAAACGCAGCCCGCGTGGCAGCATAGATGTGAACCGGGGGTTAGGTGCAAACAGGGGCGGACTGACCATTTGCAAACTCGAGCACTGCCCGAGGGTCAGTAGGGGGCCCCATGAAATGCCCTGGTACCTTTTTCATAAGCTTTTTTGAGTTTGGGCAAGGACACAGGGGCCCCATGATCCCCTATTGCCTGGGGGCCCCATGAGTTGTCAGTCCGCCCCTGGGTGCGAACCTGGGGTAAGTCACTGAAATCATGAACAAGCGCCATGTACTCATTCCACTTAGATAACATCCCTGAAACCCGCCTTGTGACAGTTTTTTTTTTCCAGAAATGTCCCCGAGGTCACTGCCACTAATGATGCAGAAAATCTGTACTATGGAAGTCATGTCTGTGAAATATGGAGCTCAGGGATTATCTCAGACAAGACGTGGACAGGAGATCGATCTGATGGCATTAGAATCGTAAAGTCTGCCAGCTAAATGAAGCAGTCTAATAGAACTGATTGTAGCTATCGGCTGCCTAGTGTTGCTCGGGATCTGTCTGTCTAAGATCCTCCAGAATTGGCCGTGGTCCCGTATGACCTTGCTTTATGATCACCTCTCATAAAAAGGGGGAACCTCTCATATATAGGGGGACACAAGACTTACTGCTGTCCTGTCACTGTGGTGGGTTCCAAGACGGGTCTTCTAATTGATGGACATAAGACTGGCCAAGTCCTCTAGAGGCAATACGCTGTCCTCTGCATGAAACTACAGAGCACAATTGGTGAGTACAAACTATGAACTATTAGCATTTTTCTGAGATAAAATAAATTACATGGTACACCACCAATGATGGGGCACTATTCCTCCCACTAATACCAATGATGGGGCACTATTCCTCCCACTGACACCAATGATGGGGCACTATTCCTCCCACTGATACCAATGATGGGGCACTATTCCTCCCACTGACACCAATGATGGGACACTATTCCTCCCACTGATACCAATGATGGGGCACTATTCCTCCCACTGATACCAATGATGGGGCACTATTCCTCCCACTGATACCAACGATGGGGCACTATTCCTCCCACTGACACCAATGATGGGGCACTATTCCTCCCACTGACACCAATGATGGGGCACTATTCCTCCCACTGATACCAATGATGGGGCACTATTCCTCCCACTGATACCAATGATGGGGCACTATTCCTCCCACTGATACCAATGATGGGGCACTATTCCTCCCACTGACACCAATGATGGAGCACTATTCCTCCCACTGATACCAATGATGGGGCAAAATTCCTCCCACTGATACCAATGATGGGGCACTATTCCTCCCACTGACACCAATGATGGGGCACTATTCCTCCCACTGATACCAACGATGGGGCACTATTCCTCCCACTGATACCAATGATGGGACACTATTCCTCCCACTAATACCAATGATGGGGCACTATTCCTCCCACTGACACCAATGATGGGGCACTATTCCTCCCACTGATACCAATGATGGGGCACTATTCCTCCCACTGACACCAATGATGGGGCACTATTCCTCCCACTGACACCAATGATGGGGCACTATTCCTCCCACTGATACCAACGATGGGGCACTATTCCTCCCACTGATACCAACGATGGGGCACTATTCCTCCCACTGATACCAATGATGGGGCACTATTCCTCCCACTGATACCAATGATGGGGCACTATTCCTCCCACTGATACCAATGATGGGGCACTATTCCTCCCACTGATACCAATGATGGGGCACTATTCCTCCCACTGATACCAATGATGGGGCACTATTCCTCCCACTGATACCAATGATGGGGCACTATTCCTCCCACTGATACCAATGATGGGGCACTATTCCTCCCACTGACACCAATGATGGGGCACTATTCCTCCCACTGATACCAATGATGGGGCACTATTCCTCCCACTGACACCAATGATGGGGCACTATTCCTCCCACTGACACCAATGATGGGGCACTATTCCTCCCACTGATACCAATGATGGGGCACTATTCCTCCCACTGACACCAATGATGGGGCACTATTCCTCCCACTGACACCAATGATGGGGCACTATTCCTCCCACTGATACCAATTATTGGACACTATTCCTCCCACTGATACCAATGATGGGGCTTTGTTTGCTGTCATTGACGCCAGGGCATTTTCTACTCCCGCTGGCCACAGTCTGGCCCCCACAAAATCTGAAGCACAATAGACTGACCCTATGTTTAGAAAGTTTGGAGACCCCGATTGTTTTTCCAGAGGGGGCGTTTGACAGGTGGCAAGAAGGTGATATGCACTGCACACAGTTGCACTTAAATGGGTCATGTTTGACAGTGGCATGTCTGCGGTTTAATTTTTGCTTTTCTTTGTGGCTACGTCATGTGTACAGCCCTGAACAGCTACATGCCCTCCTTTAGGGGGGTTGGACAGAGGGTGGTAAAACTGCTTCTTGGCTGCCTGCTTTTGCCACCCCCTAGTGTGAAGGAGCCCTAAGTAGCCCTAGTTAAAGTATACCTAAACCCAAAACATAACTGGAATATATTTATTTCAGGTACTTATATAGTGCCGTCAATTTACGCAGCACTTTACATATATATTGTACATTCACATCAGTCCCTAACCCTCAAGGGGTGTACAATCTAAGGTCCCTAACTCACATTCATACATACACATACTAGGGACAATTTAGACAGGAGCCAATTAACCTACCACAATGTCTTTGGAGTGTGGGAGGAAACTGGGGTACCCAGAGGAAACCCACGCAGGCACAGGGAGGGCATACAAACTCCAGGCAGGTGGTGCCATGGTTGGGATTCGAACCAACGACCCGAGTACTGCCAGTTGGAAGAGCTAACCATTTAGCAACTGTGCTGCCCGGATATTACAGATTACCAGTCCTTAGATGCGACGGCTGCTTTAATTTTTTTTCATTTTTTTTCAGGAACATTTTCCACAAGTACAGAAATGATCTGTTGATCTTGCCAGAAAACCAGCCTCCTTGTAATTTTCTGCACCCTCAGCTGAAATCTCTCAAGTAATGTAAGCAGCTTTTTCCAGCTGTCACATATGAACTACAAACCTCCTCTTCCTTATGTATGAAGAAAGAGGGGAGGTATTTGTAGTCCAAAGCCTAGGGTGACAACTGTGCTCCTTCATAGATAAAGTGCAGTGAGCGTTGTCACCCGAGAACAGAAAATGTGTTACTGGCAGGATCACCACTTAAATGCAAAGGTAAAAAGGTTCTGGACATAAAAAGAAAAGCTAATGCAGTCACCAAATCTGAGAACTAGTAAGCTGCAATAATCACATTTTTGTTTTTGGGTTTGGGTACACTTTAACTTCTTTCTTGCTATTGTTTGTATCTACGTAGATGTATTTTTTTTATCTCTAACACTAAAAATAAAGACATTCAATTGTATTATTTATTTCGTACTCATATAACGTCACTGTGCTTTGTACCACAAACATGAGAAGATTTAATAGATGAGACAAATCTAAGGAGAAAATTTGAACTTGGCATCTAGAATAAAAAGTAAGACGCTAATGAGAAAAAAGAGTGGTTGACACACGTCTCCGGTAGGCCCGATACTTGGGGGTGTCATAGAACTTTACAAATGGCAACCACATTTGTTCTTACCAAGGACAGGAAAAAGTCAACTACGTCTCCACTTTGTGGATGCATCTTTAGACTCTGCGCAATCCTCCTAGTGGCCAGCAGGGGTCAGTAAACCAATCCTGTGATGGGAGAGAAAAGCATTGTGTTAGGTAGATGTTAACGATTAACTTCAACATAGAGTCACTTCCAGGGGCAGACTGACAACTCATGGGGCCCCCGGGCAATAAGGGATCATGGGGCCCCTGTGTCCTTGCCCGAACTCAAAAAAGCCTATGAAAAAGGTACCAGGGGCATCTCATGGGGCCCCCTACTGACCCCGGGCCCTCAGGCAGTGCCCGAGTTTCCAAATGGTCAGTCCACCCCTGGTCACTTCTGCAAAAATGAAAAGTCAGCGGCTACAAAGACTGTAGATGCCGACTTTTAACCCCTTGCCCTCCAGAGGATTTACCCCCCCCCCCCTCCTGACCAGGCCATTTTTTGTGATACGGCGCTGCATTACTATAACTGACAATTGCGCGGTCATGCAACGCTGCACCAAAGTGAAGTTTGTGTCCTTTTTTCCCACAAATAGAGTTTATTTTGGTGGTATTTGATCGCCTTTGCGGTTTTTATGTTTGTGCTATAAACAAAACAGACCAAAAATTTTGAGAAAAAAAACTATATTTTGGACTTTTTGGTATTAACCCCTCGCCTACAGGGCACTTCTACCCCCTTCCTGCCCAGGCCAATTTTCAGCTTTCAGAGCTCTCACACTGAATGACAATTGCGCGGTCATGCAACACTGTACCCATATGACATTTTTATCATTTTTTGAGACAGATAGAGCTTTCTTTTGGTGGTATTTAATCACCTTGAGGTTAATTTTTTGCTAAACAAACCAAAAACCACTGAAAATGTTGAAAAAAAAATGTTTTTTCTTAGTTTTTGTTATACAATTTTGTAATTAAGTGATTTTTCTCCTTCACTGATGTGCGCTAATGAGGCTGCAGTGATGGGAACTGGTAGACTGCACTGATGGACACTGATAGGTTGCACTGATGGGCACTGATGAGGAGGCACTGGTAGGTGGCACTGATGGGCATTGACAGGCATCACTGATGGGCACTGAAAGGCAGCACTCATATATGGCACTGATAGGCGGCACTGATAGGTGGCACTGATAGGCAGCACTGACTGGCACTGATAGGCGACACTGACTGGCACTGATAGGAGGCACTGGCTGGCACTGTTAGGCGGCACTGATAGGCAGCACTGACGGGCACTGATAGGCGGTACTGACTGACACTGATAGGCGGCACTGACTGGCATTGATAGGTGGCACTGATAGGTGACACTGAAAGGCAGCTCAGATGGGCACTGATATGTGGCATTGATGTGCACTGGTAGGCACTGATATGTGGCATTGATGTGGCACTGGTGAGCACTGGCAGGTGGCATGGATGAGCACTGACAGCTGGCACTGATGGACACTGACAGGTGGCACTTCTGGGGCTACATTGATCATCAGGGCACACTGATAATCAGTGCCCTGATGATCAGTGTACATGTCCCCTCCGAGGAATGCCGATTACCGGCTCTCCTCTCCTCTGTCAGCGTGACAGCTCGAGAGGAGAGAAAGGCCGATAACCGGCATTTCCCTATTTACATGCGATCAGCTGTGATTGGACACAGCTGATCACATGACCGAGCCGACATCTTCGGCTCTTTCCGTTGATCGGTGATCCGCTGTGTCCGAGGGACAAAACGCACCACCGATCACCGCGCTGCGCGCTCCTGGTGCCACGCATGCACGGTTAGAATGGGAGGACGCCATATGATGTCCTCCCAGAACGAGAGAACTGCCTTGTGCGTCATTTCCTTATAAGGCGGGCGAGAGGTGGTTAAACATATCCAGTAAAAAAATTAAAAAAATCTAATTTCGTCATGAATTTAGGCCAAAATGTATCCTGCTCCATGTCTTTGCTAAAAAAAATCCCAATACATGTAAATTAACTGGTTTACGTGAAAATTATAGCTTTTATAAATGGCGGTATACATACTGGAATTTGTTTTTTATACTAGTAGTGGCAGTGATCAGCATCTTACAGCGGGACTACGACGGGCATTCTGACACTGGGGGGGGACGACGACGACTGACTTACTGCCACTGACATCCTCAGTGACATTAATACAGTGATCAGTGCTAATAAAAAGCACTGACACTGTACTGACACTGGGCAGGAAGGGGTTAACATCTGGGGCGATCAAAGGGTTAACTGTGTGCTGTGTGTGTGTTTTACTAAGGAGACATGCTGTGCAGAGAGATACAAAGCAGCATGTCCATGCTGACAAGAGAGAGACCTGTGTTCTTTACACACAGGTCTCTCCCCTGTCAGCTTTCCCTGACGATTGCTGGGTTACGGCAGGGAATCGACGGCTGAGACCCGGTAATTGACCTCCCTAGCTGCTAATGGTGACACGGGTAGGGCATTGCACGCGTGTGCACCCCCTACCTGGAAATGCAAATCACGAATATATACGTGATTTTACGCAGCTCTGCTGTCCTATAGCAGTATTTCTGCTATAGGGCGGTGGGCAAGCAGTTTTAATAAACAGACATTTACCTGTCCAAGGATCCAGCACCATCCTTACCCAGCTCGGTTCTTCACCGGTCTTTAGGTCCCCAGCGACAGCATGTTAACTGTGGGCAGCTGGCTGAGACTCCTTGTGGCTTCACAGCTGGCTGCCCACTGCTCATGCGGGACCAATGTTGCGCTTTGTGAATGGTCCTAACAGACTGCGGGCAGAAGTGTGAGTATGTGTGGGGGGGGTGGGGGGACGGAGACTTCTGGTGGATCTGCTGCAGCTCAAAGTCATGTACCTGCTCCATCCCCCAGAAAAAAATGTATTACAAATGTGGCAGAGGAGGAAGGGAGAAGAAACTTGCAACAATGGAGCAACAGATGTGATCGGGATGCCATTCTGCAAGCTCACGTTAGAGATCTGGAGGAACAAGTTGCAACACTGGGCAGAACCGACAACCTTGAAAGGGGTCTTCTGTTCTCTGAGCAGGTAGCTAATGGGATTAATGTGGAGGGCGTAGGGGCCACTCAGGATTATCAGGTAGGAAGATGGGTTAATGTAGGAAGAGGGAGTGGTAGGGGCTCACAGAAAAGGAAGGCCGGCCCTGGGTTTGAGCTCCCAAACAGATTTGCCAAGTTGGGTGAAGATGTGGGGGTGGCGAGCTCAGAGGTGGAAGCCTGGGATGTCACTGCTATCCCTAACAGCTGGGAGGGCAGACCATCTGGGAGGGGTGGTGAGGGTTCTGAAGGAAGGCCTAGACAGCTGGTGGTAGTAGGGGATTCTATAATCAGAAGGACTGATAGAATAATTTGTCACTAGGATCACCTCAAACGAATGGTTTGCTGTCTCCCTGGTGCCAAGGTTGACCGGGTTGATAAATTACTGGGAGGGGCTGGGCATGACCCAGCTGTCTTGGTGCATGTTGGAACCAATGACAAAATACATGGAAGGTGGAGGCTCCTTAAGAATCAACTTAAAGGACTAGGCTGCAAGTTGAAGGAAAGGACCTCCAAGGTGATATTCTCTGAAATATTACCTGTGCCATGCACAACTCAGGAAAGACAGGGGAGATTAGAGAACTCAATGCATGGCTAAAGACCTGGTGTAAGAGGGAAGGATTTGGCTGACTTTTTATTGGGGTGCAGCCTATATGCTAGAGATGGTTTTCACCTAAATGAAAGGGGTCTGCTGTGTTGGGGAGAGGTTTATGGGAAGGCTGGAGGAGTATTTAAACTAGAGTAGAGGGGGGGAGGGAGAATTAGATTATAGACAGATAATAGACAGATCAGACAGGGGTCAGTACTAATTGGTGGGTGGAATGGGAAAAGATGGGGGGAAGGCTATGGCAGATAAGAAGGTTCCCATGTTGCAAACAACCAGTGGAATTGGTATGAAAATAACAAATATGCAAAATATGTGTGCACAAGGTGTCAATGGATTAAAGTGTTTGTTCACCAATGCCAGAAGTCTGCTAAGCAAAATAGGTGAGTTGGAAGCTTTGGTGCATGAAGAGAACTATGATTAATTTGGTATTGCTGAATCTTGGCTTCATTCTTCACATGACTGGGCCAGTAATATTCCTGGCTATGTTCTCTTTCGGAGAGACAGGGTAAATAGGAAAGGTGGTGGTGTCTGTCTCTATGTGAGAAGTGATCTCAGAGCAAGTTTGAAAGAGGACCTAGTTGATGGAGAGTGTGATGAGGCTGAACTTCTGAAGCATTATGGGTGGAACTACACATGGGGGGTGCGTACTACAAAGGTAATCATTGGAGCCTGTTATAGGCCACCCAGTGTTCATGAGGAGGTGGAGTTTCAGCTCCTTGCACAGATCAAAAGAGTTACCAGGGCTGGGACAGTGATAATACTGGGGTATTTTAACTACCCAGAAACTGACTGGAGTAATGGTACTGCAGGAAGAGTTAAAGGCCAAAAATTTTTAAACCTACTACAGGATAATTTTATGGTACAGTTCATAGAGGCCCCAACTAGGAATGATGCTCTGCTGGACCTGGTTATCTCAAACCATGCAAAGCTTATTACGAATGTCCATATAAAAGAACATCAGGGTAGCAGTGACCATAACATGATTTCATTTATTGTTAGCTGTAAACAGCAAGCACATACAGGAAACATAAAAATGCTCAATTTTAAGAGAGCTAATTTTCCAAGGTTGAGAGCTGCTCTCCAAGACTTAGACTGGGAGGGAATATTGGCATCAATGAACACAACACAGAAATAGGAGTTCTTCAAAAAGAATGTATGTGAACACACTGCAAAATATATTCCCATGGGCAACAGGTTTTAACGCCAATGTGGTGCCAATATTTAAAAAGGGGTCAAAATCTTTACCAAGTAATTATAGACCTGTTAGTTTAACTTCTATAGTTGGGAAGATACTGGAGAGTTTAATAAAAGACCGCATAGATGAGTTCTTGCTGGAAAAAATATTTTAAGCAACAGACAGCATGGATTCATGAAAGACAAAAGTTGTCAAACAAATCTGATTTCTTTTTATGAGGAGGTGGCTGAGGACGTAGTATACTTGGACAGAGGGGTGGCGGTGGACGTGGTATACTTGGACAGAGGGGTGGAGGTGGACACGGTATACTTGGACAGAGGGGTGGCGGTGGACGTAGTATACTTGGACAGAGGGGTGGCGGTGGTCGCGGTATACTTGGATTTTGCAAAAGCGTTTGACACAGTTCCCCAAACATGACTAATGTGTATGGCAAAGTCTACAGGCTTGGAAAAATCCGTATGTAAAGGGATAGACAACTGGCTAAAAGATCGTATTCAGAGAGCATTCATACCCTGAATGGTCTAGGGTTGTCAGTGGTGTATCCAGGGGTGGACTGACCATTTGGAAACTTGGGCACTGCCCAAGGGTCCGGGTCAGCAGGGGGCCCCATGAGATGCCCCTGGTACCTTTTTCATAGGCTTTTTTGAGTTTGGGCAAGGACACAGGGGCCCCATGATCCCCTATTGCCCGGGGGCCCATGAATTGTCAGTCCGCCCCTGGGTGTACCCCAAGGTTCAGTGTTGGGACCCTTACTTTTTAATGTATAAACGATATAGGGTCTGGGATTAAAAATCCCATTTCAGTCTTTGCAGATGACACCAAGCTGTGCCGTGGAATAACGTCCTTACAGGATGTCTCCAATTTACAAGCCGACCTCAATGCTCTGTGTAATTGGGCAACTATGTGGCAAATGAGGTTTAATGTTGATAAATGTAAGGTTCTGCACTTGGGGGCTAAGAATATGCATGCATCATACATACTAGGGGGCTACAACTGGGGGAATCAATGGTGGAGAAGGATCTGGGGGTTCTGGTAGATCACAAGCTTAATAATGGCATGCAATGCCAAGCTGCGGTTTCTAAAGCGAGCAAAATCCTCTCTTGTATTAAAAGAGGTATAGACTCCAGAGAGAGAGATATCATATTACCCCGGTACAAATCATTAGTAAGACCTCATCTGGAATATGCAGTTCAGTTTTGGGCACCAATTCACAAAAAGAACATTGGGGAACTGGAGAAAGTACAGAGAAGGGCAACCAAACTGATAAGAGGCATGGAGGAGATCAGCTATGAGGAAAGATTAGAGGAACTGAATTTATTCTGTCTTGAGAAGAGGAGATTAAGGGGGGATATGATCAACATGTATAATACATAAGGGGGGATATGATCTCCATGTATAATACATAAGGGGGGATATGATCTCCATGTATAATACATAAGGGGGGATATGATCTCCATGTATAATACATAAGGGGGATATGATCTCCATGTATAATACATAAGGGGGGATATGATCACCATGTATAATACATAAGGGGGGATGTGATCACCATGTATAATACATAAGGGGGGATATGATCTCCATGTATAATACATAAGGGGGATATGATCTCCATGTATAATACATAAGGGGGGATATGATCACCATGTATAATACATAAGGGAGGATATGATCACCATGTATAATACATAAGGGGGGATGTGATCTCCATGTATAATACATAAGGGGGGATGTGATCTCCATGTATAATACATAAGGGGGGATATGATCTCCATGTATAATACATAAGGGGGGATATGATCTCCATGTATAATACATAAGGGGGGGATACGATCTCCATGTATAATACATAAGGGTGGATACGATCTCCATGTATAATACATAAGGGGGGATATGATCTCCATGTATAATACATAAGGGGGATATGATCTCCATGTATAATACATAAGGGGGGATATGATCACCATGTATAATACATAAGGGGGATATGATCTCCATGTATAATACATAAGGGGGATATGATCACCATGTATAATACATAAGGGGGGATATGATCTCCATGTATAATACATAAGGGGGATATGATCACCATGTATAATACATAAGGGGGATATGATCTCCATGTATAATATATAAGGGTGGGATATGATCTCCATGTATAATACATAAGGGGGGATATGATCTCCATGTATAATACATAAGGAGGGATATGATCTCCATGTATAATATATAAGGGTGGGATATGATCTCCATGTATAATACATAAGGGGGGGATATGATCTCCATGTATAATACATAAGGGGGGATATGATCACCATGTATAATACATAAGGTGGGATATGATCTCCATGTATAAATACATCAGTGGTTCATATAGTGAACTCGGTGTAGAGTTATTCACCCTGAGGTCATCACAGAGGACAAGGGGGCTCTCTTTACGTCTGGAGGAAAAGAAGTTTAATCTCCAAACACGGAAAGGTTTCTTCACAGTGAAAGCTGTGAAAATGTGGAATAGACACCCTCAAGAGTTGGTCCTGGCCAGCTCAGTGGATTGCTTTAAAAAAGTCCTGGATTCTTTCTTGGATACACAGAATATAACTGGATATAACATTTATAGGTAAAGTTGATCCAGGGAATATCCGATTGCCTCTCGGAGGATCAGGAAGGAATTTTTTCCCCTGCAGGAGCAAATTGGATCATGCTTTGCTGGGTTTTTTGCCTTCCTCTGGATCAACTGTGGGTGTAGGATTATATGTTTGTTTGTTTTTTTTTTATGGTTGAACTGGATGGACTTTTGTCTTTTTTCAGCCAGACTAACTATGTAACTTTCACATTTGCATGTAGGTCCGCTTTAAAGCTCCAGGCAGATATAACAGACACACTTTAAAGTATGTCTGAATGCATTAAAACAATAATAACCCCTTGGTGCCTCTTGGCCCTTTACGGGGTTTCAGATGCAGGAGTTGGGGTTTCTGATCATGTGACCGCCGTGATTAGCTGTCACTGCAGTCCATGATCGGAAAGCTCCTGACTGGAAGTAGAGATTGGGAGCTTTTCATTATCCACCGGTAACTTTCCGGGAGCACGCTTGGCACACACTCTCGGTACAGTTCTGTTTATCTTTAGGTATGTATATGAGGCATACCCACCGAGAGGCCACATATATACATGCGGCTGGCACCAAGGAGTTAAATATATATATTTTAAAGCAGTAAGTATCTGAATTTGATCTGCTATCAGTCTTTTGTAGTCTCCATACAACACAGCTGCAGTGTGAGAGTTAGAAGTATCAGCGCCAGGGGCCAATCAGTAGGTGGCATCATTAGCACCAGGCACCCAGGGCATATTCTCCATGTCTTGCTGCACCATGATCGACAATACTACAGCAGCCGACATCCTTCTGCCAGCTGCCATCTTTCACAGCAGTGAAATAGTAAATGTCAGAACCAAGGAAAGCTTCCCTTAGGCTCCTCCTCAGCTGTCGCCTGTCTTATCACATAAAATAATATGGTTGCATAAGTGTGCACACCCTTAAACTAACACTTTGTTGAAGCATCTTTTGATTTGATTCCAGCACTCAGTCTTTTTGGGTATGAGTCTATCAGCATGGCACATCTTGGCAATATTTGCCCCCTCTACCTTGCAAAAACACTCCAAATCTGTCAGATTGCGAGGGCTTCTCCTGTGCACAGCCCTCTTCAGATCACCCCACAGATTTTCAATTGGATTCAGGTCTGGGCTCTGGCTGGGCCATTCCAAAACATGAATCTTCTTCTGGAGAAGCTATTCCCTTGTTGATTTGGATGTATGCTTTGGGTCGTTGTCAAGCTGAAAGATGAAGTTCCTCTTCATGTTCAGCTTTCTAGCAGAAGCCTGAAGGTTTTGTGCCAATATTGACTGGTATTTGGAACTGTTCATAATTCCCTCCACCTTGACTAAGGCCTCAGTTCCAGCTGAAGAAAAACAGCCCCAAAGCATGATGCTGCCACCACCATGCTTCACTGTGGGTATGGTGTTCTTTTGGTGATGTGCAGTGTTGTTTTTTTGCCAAACATATCTTTTGGAATTATGGCCAAAAAGTTCAACCTTGGTTTCATCAGACCAGAACACATTTTCCCACATGCTTTTGGGAGACTTCAGATGTGTTTTTAGCTGGGCTTGGATGCTTTTCTTCGTAAGAAAAGGCTTACGTATAGCCACGCTACCCCATATCCCAGATATATAAAGAATACGGGAGATTGTTGTCACATGTACCACACAGCGCTTGCCAGATATTCCTGCAGCTCCTTTAATGTTGCTGTAGGACTGTTGGCCGCTTCCCAGGCCAGTTTTCTTCTCGTCTTTTTATCCATTTTGGAGGGACGTCCAGTTCTTGGTAATGTCACTGTTGCGCCATATTTTCTCCACTTGATGATGACTGTCTTCACTGTGTTCCATGGTATTTCTAATGTCTTGGAAATATTTTTGTACCCTTCTCCTGACTGATACCTTTTAACAATGAGATCCCTCTGATGCTTTGGAAGCTCTCTGCGGACCATGGCTTTTGCTGTAGAATGCAACTAAGAAAATGTCAGGAAAGAACGACTCTAACAGCTGAAATTTATTTGGGATTAATCAGAGGCACTTTAAATGATGGCAGGTGTGTACTGACTCCTATTTAACATGATTTTGAATGTGATTGCTTCATCCCCAGTTATTAGGGTGTGCACACTTATGCAACCACATTATTTAAATTGTTTATGTTTACTTCCCCCTAAAAGATTTCAGTTTGTTTTTCAATTGAATTGTACAGTTTATAGGTCACATTAAAGGTGTAGACAGTTCTGAAATGGTTTATCTTTGTCTCATTTTTTTACATCACAGAAACCTGTCATTTTAACAGGGGTGTGTAGACTTTTGTACTCACTCTGTCCTCCTTGCTCCTACCGCTCCCAGGCCTTGATCCTGTTCATACCGTAATGCTGAATGGAAGCTCCTGAGATAGCCCTGGCTCAGCTTGGAGGCCAGCCCCCCTAGACCTAGGGGACCCCCTCCCAGGCTACCGACAGCCTCCTCAGCATGGATCTCTCTTATTTATGGGTTAGCCTACCACACTACCACACTACCAGGGCCTCCAAACCTGGGGTTGGTCAGACTCCAATTAACATGCAGATTTAGGTCTCCACCCCTTCCGCCAACTGGCTTCTGGAACCAGGTGGAGGCGATAGAGTCCCAACCTGTTAAGCCATCCTGCCTGACCTGCAGTAACCCGACCTTAATCACATACTCACACATTTACCATGAGTCATATCATAATAAATATACCATCAACACTAGCAGCACACTACACGTACATGTACAAGAAAATTGCATAGTGTATGGCAAGCCTGATAATGACACTAAATTATATCTTTATTCTTCAAAAATCATCCGGAGAATCCACTACCAAAAGTGACACTAAACACATACCCCATAAAAACCTTGATATGTTCTGCCAAAGTAAGCTATACATGTTAGTGTTGTTCATTTAAAAAAAAAAAAATTTCGAAGTACCTCTATGCCAAAAATGCATACAGTGGTCACATGATTCATATCTAATGCTAAACCAGGTGCTGGAATACTGATGTAGTTGTTGCACAAAATAAATAAACACTGTATTCCAACAATTTTGCTAGTTAATGGGCATGGAGAAGAAAAGAGGATGTGGGCTGTCATTCATCATCTGCATCTATGCCCACAGGTATGATGCCATATTCATGTGTCCTGCACAGTTTTGATCACAGAGGAAATGTCCTGTATTGAAACACAGACAGAACAGAGCAGGCTCATTGCTTGCCAATGCTGCTCTGTAGAATCAGCAACTGAATCAGGGACAGTGAAAGAAGGGAGGAGTAGATGCTGGTAGGATCAACCAGGTTTTTTGCACAATGCAGAGGATTAACCCTTAGGTGCCAGAGTATGACAAGGATGCATTACTGCATATACAGATTTTATTCTTGTGGGTTTGGTAACACATTGATGGCCCTGTAATCTATTTTTCATTAAATAATTTCTTACTGTGTTTTTCTGCTTCCTTGTAACGTCCTCAGTGAACTCTTGAACCTCTCCTTTTCCTCTCACCTCCTTTTGTTTGGAATGTGCAGTACATGGTTTGTGCACTGCTGTATGCACACTACAAATCCCATAGTAAATAGTTCATTTCAGGAGCAAGCAAGAGAGGGTGGTTACTTTCCTTCATACAAAGGGACCATGGAGAATGAACGTAGCCACCCTCAGACAGGAAATCAGATCACAGCAGCAAAAAGAAAATAAAAATGGAGATTTGGAGTGTAGCACCCTTTAGTGTGCTACTAGAATAGCGTAGGCAAATTTATTGTGTATGACTCATGGTAACTGTGTGAGTCTGTGATTAAGGTCGGGTTACTGCAGATCAATCTGGGTGACTTAACAGGTTGCGACTCTATTGCCTTCACCTGGTTCTGGAGGACCATGGGAACCTTCCAGAAGTCAGTAGGTGGAAGAGGTGGAAACCTAATGTGCATATTTGTGGGAGTCTAACCAATCCCAGGTTTGTAGTCCCTGGTAGAGTGGAGGACCAGCCCATAAATATGGGATGATCAGGCCATCTGGGGAGTCAGGTGGAAGATGGAGTGCTGAGGAGGCTGGGAGGGGTCCCCTAGGTCTGGGGGGGCTGGGCTTGGGCCGGCTCAGGTGGATCCATTCAGCAGTATGGCATGAACAGGATCAATGCCTGGGAGCAGTGGGAGCAAAGAAGACAGAGTGAGTACATCAGCACTTCCTGGGATTCACAAGGGCAAGCTTTCAAAGGACAGCGTTGAGCTCAATCCTTGATCCTTGTTGTGGGAGATCTTCAGAGAAGCCAGGATAGCTGGTATTGTCTGCAGGGTGTGGCGCTGGGAGCAATTATACAGGGGAGAGGAGACATCTCTTTGTGTAGTTTACAAGAAGCTAAGTTGATTTCAGGGGGGCTGCGAGTTCCTCGCCCATAAAGGGCAGTTGCTACTGATCCGCAATGACTGATGGTTTTCAAGGAAAAGAACAGTCCAGGATCTGTTTCTGTAAATAGGAAGGAAGTTGTCCCTGTTCTCTCACTCGATTAAGTTGGGCATCCCATAATCCTATATATGTTCTATTCCCCTAATAAAATAACAAAAAACAAGCTCATGGACTGTTCGCTGACTGAGGATGCAAGTGTGGAAAATGCGTGTTGCCTGGCTGTGCAGAGCCTAGGAGTACCAAGAAATACAGTGGCCCTCACGGGGGTAGTTCTACGGGAGACCAATAGAAGGGACTTTAATGAGTTAAGAATACATACAGGAATAGATTTAACAAAAAAACAAATTAGAGCTTAGTGTCAGTTTTCCAATGAGAACTTCCCCAACCTTTACCGGCATCATCTGTGTGGGATTGCAATGTTTCCAAGACTGCATTGACAGGTTAGAAAAAGAGAGATGAGTTGTCCTATAAATTATTTTCCTGCTTCATAATTAAACGGTAACTCTTTAAAACTGCTGCTGACGCTGCTGTAAAATGCTACAAAGAATAAAGGAGTTAAACTATAAAATTCAGCTCAAGTACAACAATACAGAGTAAACAGGTTTATGGCAGGTGATGTGCTGTATAAATATGTAAACCTTCATTTGCTATTTCTTCTGTTACAGAAGTCTGCAATAAAAGTATATTTGTATACCACTTCCTTTTATTTACATAGAACATGTGATATGTGCTATGTGATATTATGATATGTGCTAAGACATTCACAGTACTTTTCCTTACAGGGAGTTTTATAAAGCTGGCAACCCCTCAACCCAGGCCAAATTCCTGGGAGTGGTTGATTTCTCTTTGATATGAAGCAGGCCTTTCCTCCATTTCACTAAAAATTGCATCCACATACAGCTCTGCATGCTGATATAAAATCATTTTACATTCATCAGTTAAACATTTTTTGCTTTTATTACAATTGTGGTTTTTCCACTTCCTAGTTGAGTGAGGCACTGGTGATGTAACCCTGGCCTCACAGATGTATCCTGGGAAGTTCCTGTTGCATGTTTCAGGAGAAAGAAATACCCGTAGCAAAAAAAGAAAATGGCGCAGGGCATACATGACTAGGCCCAGAGTGGGGAAGGAGGAACAGAATGGGTTAAGGCAGATCCAAGGGGTTTGGTTTGATAGTGGGGGTATTTGGTTGGTGGAAGGTTGAGAGTAGGTGGGGTTTCCTGCACCTTAGGGTGGGGGGTTTCAGTGAGGGGGCGTCAGTTGAGCTGGAAGTCAGGAGTGTGAGCTTCCCTCCCGCCCTCCCTGTTTTTGGTGAGTGTTGGGTCCCTCCAGGTAAAGGGGGGTTATGTTGGTTCCTGGGCAGTTGTTAGTCTTTGGAGGCGGTTCTTATCTTGGAAGGTAAAAACAATGGTGTGGGACCCATCGGTGGTATGGGATGCCTGGGGACATTCCCAGTTAACCAAGGTTTAACTGGAAGGTGGTGGTGCTGCACTGCGGACGGTATGGTTGTCTCCGAGCTGGTTGGTTGCGGATGGAGGCCTAGTGTACATGGTTGTCCGCAGGTGCATTTCGGATTGTTTGGGGGTGCCTTCGAAGACCAACAACAATTCTTTGGGTTTCTGTTATAAGGAATGGTTGGTGTATTTAAATTTGTGTTGTTAATAAAAGGCCATGTTGGCCATTTACTCCAAAATTGGTGTCATGTGTTTTGTAAGAATAATTGGTTAAGGGGAAAGGGGGGTTTGTACGGAACGGTCATGGTGGTAATGGGGAGTGGACAAGCCTATCTCTGGTGCAATAGTCAAGACCTAGAGCTCTAAGCAGAGTTCCAGGTAGTAATGGGAAATGAAAAGTCAAACAAAATCAAGCGCTGGGTGAACAATAGAAAGAACAAAAATGAATAAAAGGCTAGTTGCTGGCATAAAGGTAACCTCTAAAACCTTGAAATACTGAAACATAAATAATAAATGCAGCGCTGATTGCCATAAATGGTATAATGAATAAATCTGGATAAAAACAACTACATACTGTTTTTATCCAGATTTATTCATTATACCATTTATGGCAATTAGCGCTGCATTTAATATTTATGTTTCAGTAATGGGAAATGGATTACCCTCTCTGGCGGTAATCCCGAGTGTGGCTCGGGGTTAATTTACAGTACCAAAAGCGGTAACCCCGAGCTACACTTGGGATTACGCTGTAGCTCTTGTCCTGCGGTCCCCCAATCCTTACCGTGTCCTGCGATCCCCCGGTCCTTACCTTGTCCTGCGATCCCCCGATCCTTACCTTGTCCTGCGATCCCCCGATCCTTACCTTGTCCTGCGGTCCCCCGACCCTTACATTGTCCTGCGATCCCCCGATCCTTACCTTGTCCTGCGATCCCCCGATCCTTACCTTGTCCTGCGATCCCCCGATCCTTACCTTGTCCTGCGATCCCCCGATGTCCTCCCGCTGTGTCCTCCAGCCGATACTGGCATTCGTCTTCCGGGTTCCCTTCCCTGCGAGCGTCAGGACGCAGGGGGGCTGAACCAGCGAGAGATTCAAAAAAGTAAAAGCATGACATGCACACAATACATTGTAATCTGTTAGGATTCCATTACTGTATCAAACCATTTCACCTAAATTTTGTCCCGAGTGCTTTGTCCTGCGCCCTGCCTGCATTTTTACTGTTCTTTCTGCCTGGAAGCTTGAGAATGTCCATGGTGTCCAAAAAGCGTCCCTTTAGGTCAAAAGTGGTTTTAGACCAACTAGAGAACAGCGATTAGTGAATTAGAATTACTTACAGAACTGAGCGATAATGATTCGTGGGGAAATTCAGCATCAGACACTGAAAGTGACGACAGCAACGATTCTGCGTCTGAGCTCAGCGACGTGCGAACTTGGTGCTCTATTTCAAATTTCAGTGTTTTTGGTTTGATTACATTATTGAAATAAATGTATTATTAGTATATTATTATTTTTTATAATTATTTATTATATTATAATTTATGATTTCGTGTTTCAAACTTTATCATGCCCAGGATGTTTACTAGACTCTTGTTTAGACAGATTTAAGTGAGTTATTCCTAAGAATTACAGGCTTAAAATATAAAGCAACAAATTTCCATGCAAAACAATGTACCGCTTTGACATTCAAAAATATGACATAATTAGACTGCCAGGGAGGTTAAAGTAGAACTCATTTTGGATAGCATAAGGGAGGATTATAACCCCTGTCAGTTTTTCTGCCACCTGTGTCTCATTGGGGAGATTTCCCTTCACTTCCTGTTCAATAGCTAAAACAGAAAGTTGGAGGACATCTTCCAAAATGAGGGAATCTCTAGATGTCACCAGGGTCAATAAAACAGTGTCCCCATTGGAAGATTTTCCCTCTATTTCTGTTCTGGTAATAATCCAAAATTTGGGATTTTCTTTCATTTTTGGTGATAATGATAAACAAAATAAATAGAGAGGGTAAATCTCCCTAATGGGGACATAGACAACAATAAAAACCTGACAGGTGTTCTAATCCCTCTCCACTCAATCCAAATCTTTACAAAATGTTGCCTTTAGTTATATTTTAACAACATCAGCTTGTGATTCAAGAAGTCAAACGCCTCCTGCTGTTCTGATCCCCATTTTGCTTTTGAATCAAAACAGAGTGGTGGACATAGTGCTTAATATAATGTCAGTAATAACCTGTCACATAGATAGTGGAGGCCGAGATGATTAAAGAGTTTCCTTTACACCTCTTATCCAACACCTCCTAGAATTGGTGAAATGGTGTAAAAGGATGAAGAGTGGCAAGGGTGTCTCCAGTAGGTTAGAGTCAGTACACAAGGCAAAGTCAGCAACAATCAGCAAACTGGATCAAACAGAGGATAGCAGAATGAAGATTGGGTCACAAGTCACAGGAGCTGACAACCACTCAGAAATTTTCCTTAGTTATGCTGTGCTTTAAGTAGGCCTCTTGACACAAAAAGCCTGTGTTGGACAGGCGTGCTAATTTGCATAGTGAACATGCCTGGATGCACATATAGCCTTGACCAGAAGCTGCACTATGTGCAAATGCAGATTTTCGGGGCAAGGCTATGCGATCAATATTCCTGCCACAGCCCCGGAAAAGCTCTGGCCTTCTCCAGTCTTTGAGAGCCTCCATTTGCCTTGGGATTGGAGATGGCACAGCCCAGGAACTCAATTTAATTCTTGAAAAGATGAAACATTTTGGGTTTGAGTTTCAATCAATACCGGTACAGCCAGTGGTGTATTTAGGTTTTGTGCTGCCCTAGGCAACAGAAAAATCATCTGCCCCCACGGAGACCGACCAACACCACCCCCCATTGACCAACAACACCCCTGCCCCCCGCATATAGATAGAAAGAAAGACACTCATATGCACAGCTCTGGACATCCCTGGGAACAAGAGACAGGCTCTTCTTACACCATCAAGCAGCCTCTCTCAGATCCCACCTGCTTCCCATCGCACATGTCCCTTCTTCCATCTCTTCTTCTGAGGGGAGGTGCTGCCCTCCTGAAAAATGCCGCCCTAGGCAAGTGCCTTGTTTGCCTTGTGCTAAATACACCCCTGGGTACAGCCGGGACAACAACGCTCCTAAGTGTGCACGACGGTCCTTGAATGGGGCAGAGAACACAGCTACATCATGTAGATAGATGAGGATACTATCCAGGTTCATTTTCCTAAGGCGGGTGTCACACCGTTCTCTGAAATGTGCTTGGTGGAACCTTTTGAACTGGCACAAGCCCATTAGAAGTAATGATAGAATTCTTTGGCACGTCTGCCTCGGTGATACAGTCCTGCCAGTACCCACTGGCAAGATTGAGTGTTGTGAACAAATGTGTCTTTTCCTAGGGCGACAAGGCATTTCGTAAACCTTGGAAGAGGTTAGGCATTCCTTGTGGTAACAGTTTTCAGTTGCCTATAGTCCACACAGAAGAGGAGGGTCCATCCTTCTTCTTCACCAAGATGACTGGAGCCACCTCCTCAATCACCTCTATCTGTTCTAGCATTTGCTTGGCTTCTTGGTAGAGGTGTGGAGGTATGCTTCAATACCT
This sequence comes from Staurois parvus, assembly GCF_062004578.1. NCBI lineage: Eukaryota > Metazoa > Chordata > Amphibia > Anura > Ranidae > Staurois > Staurois parvus. The sequence goes on from NW_028317992.1 coordinate 3,789,199, forward strand.
CTCCTGAGGGCTCTCTCTCTTGTGGGTGTCTCTTGTTCAGTTACTATGCAACAGCCCAATCATGGTACCTCTGTGAGAACACCATAGACCACTGCTTACGGTTTATAACTGAGTAGATGTCAGTTCCTCAGGGGTCAGAGATAGGAGTGGTAGTATTTTTGCTCCTGCCCACTCTTGGTTTTTTCCTGTTGACCACATACTTCCTGTTGCGTTATATTCACTCTTGCATTGTAGCGATGACCATGAAATTTTCAGAGCTCTACATACCCAACCTTGAAGGCAATCATTTCTGTGATTAGGCCCATTTCTGTAACTGCTGAGTGGAATAGTCTTGGTGTTATAGATTCTGACTAGTAACATACTTTGCTGGACCACTGAGGGCCCTGATGACTAACGGGCCCACTTCTGAGGACAAGGGTTCCACGAGGACAGTAAGGCCCCTTTCACACTGGCGTTTAGATTTCAGCTTTTAGCTGCAGTTAGAGGAACTTATTTACCACAGCTATATGCAGACAATGCATCCCTATGGTTCTATTCACACACTGCATTTAGCAACATTTTCATAACATATGGTTTTACGCGTTTAGGAAAAATAAAGTTGACACGTCCAGGAGCGATGTACCGCAGATATCTGTACATAAATGCAGTTAATTGCAGTACAAAGAAAAAATAAGTAAACAGTTGCTATAGAAAAGGCAAGAATTTACTACTGCAGCTAAACGCAGCTGCATGTAAACGCACGTAATCACAGATAAACGCAATGTACAAATGCGAGTGATCTCTGTGCCAGGAGTGTTGGAATTTCAAAATAAAAAACATGCATTTACAAGCGGCAGAAAATACACCCGTGTGAAAGAGGCCTAAAGCCTTGGAATCCATTGTGGAAGCTGACATTCATGGGGAGTATGAGCTCTGGATTACATGGTACCATAATGTCCACCCTAAAGGAAACCCTGATGATGTTTACAGGGTACATGTCAGGTTAATGCAGAGTACGAAACAGTTGCCTGATTTCCTTCAGTGAGCCCAGGTATGCAGGACTTTCCTTTAGCTTCTCAGTTCTCAGCATCCAGATGACATTCATGGCCAGCATCACTCATGGCCGCCCTCTCCCAAAGTTGCGTGTGATCACTACACCATTTTGGATAAGGTCCTGCCCTCCCAGCATCACATTTGTCCAGGTAATCTCAACTACTTCTATGGGGAACACACTGGTAGCTGTCATTCAGATCCATGGCGTGTCTGGACTCATCTTCTTCTTAGGAAAGGGACAACAGTTGTGGCAGGGTGGTGACTTGCCTATTGAAGTGGCACCCTTGGCCATCAAATCATCCACGCACAACAGGATCTTTATCCACCACATCTTCAGTTCTTGAATTGGGAGTTGTTCCACTTTTGCCACCTCACTGTATGACTCCTGGCAGTAGGGCATTCTAGTTTAATGTCTTCCTTCGTTTACAGTTAGGGGAATCTCTGGCCCATTCCTGGCAGCCCCAACATGGGGATGGTGACCTTAACCTCCTTGCACCATGGAGGAGAATTACTGTCTGCACTTCAACATGGACAACTCTGTCTGGAGCTGAGCCATCCCTTCTGTCAGTTTCTGCATACCACCCCCATGGAGTTGTCTGTTCAGCTGCAGATGAGTCTATAGGTTTCCTGCCTACGATGGCCATGGGCGCATTCAAGCCTGTACGTTTCTGCTCCTAACATGCTATGGCTGCTTCTACCAATTTGTGAAACTTCAAATTGGGGTTGCTTCTATTTTTCTCTTGCAAGGTTTCTCTGACCTTTTCAGAAAGTAGTCCATCTACAAATTGTACTTTCATCCATCTGTCCACATCACTACAGCTGGGCCATCCTACTTGGCGCCTTTGCCTATAGCACATCTTAGCTCCTATGTCTTGCAATTCAAATACATTTTGCATCATGGATAACCCTACTCTGCTTTCTGCTGATGAAGTGGGCCCCAAGGTCCCTAAATGTTTCTGCTTGACTGCAGTACTAGTACGTGTTTAATTATCCTCTTTGGTCATTACAGGCCGTGTCCCGCCGATTAGCGGCAATCACTGACAAAGAGCAGGGCTGCAGTAGCTCTGCTTTCTGTCAGTTCCCTGTCAGCTCTCGACATGCTGAGATGGAGAGAAGAGTTTATCTCTCTGGATCCATGCAGTACACACCCCCCCCCCCGTCCCCCCCCCCGTCCCCTAGTAAAACACTCCCCTCACACAGTTAACCCTTTCAGTGAATAAAAAAGTTAACCCCTTCCTCCCCAGTGCCATTAGTACAGTGTCACTGGTTTTTTTTGCACTGATCACTGTATTGGTGTCACTGGGGATGTCAGTGACCCCAAGTCAGCTCCCCCCCAGTGTCAGAATGTCCACCGCAGTCCCGCAGTCCTGCCATAAGTCGCTGATCGCCGCCATAAGTCGCTGATCGCTGCCATTATTAGTATAAAAAAAATTAAAAATCCCAGTATCTTTCCCGCCATTTGTAAACGCTATAACTTTCACGGAAACCAATTAATTTACACGTATTGGTTTTTTTTTTTAGCAAAGACATGTCGCAGAATGCATTTTGGCCAAAATTTATGACTAAATTTGATTTTTAAATTTTTTTTACTGGACATGTTTTATAGCAAAAAGTCCAAAATATTGTTTTTTTTTCTCAAAATTGTCAACCTTTTTTTTAATTTATAGCACAAAAAATAAAAAACGCACAGGCGATCAAATACCACCGAAAGAAACCTCTATTTGTGTGAAAAAAAGGACATAAATCTCATTTATGTACCGTATTGCATGACTGCGCAATTGTCATTTAAACTAGCACAGCGCTGTATAGCAAAAAAATGGCGTAAATTGTATCTATACCATAGTTTGTAGACGCTATAACGTTCACACAAAGCAATCAATATACTTATTGGGATTTTTTTACCAAAAACATGTAGCAGAATACGTTTTGGCCTAAGTTTATAACCAACTTTGAGTTTACTATATATTTTTTATAGCTGAAAGTAAAAAATATCGTTTTTCTTCAAAATGTTTGGCCTTTTTTTGTTTATAGCGTGAAAAAAAAAAAGCGCACAGGTGATCAAATACCACCGAAAGAAAGCTCTATTTGTGTGAAAAAAAGGACGTAAATTTCGTTTGGGTGCAGCATTGCATGACCGCGCAATTATCAGTTGAATTAGTGCAGCGCCGAGTAGCAAAAAGAGGCCTGGTCATTAACCTCCTTGGCGGTGTTCCCGAGTGTAGCTCGGGGTAGAATTTCTGTACCAAGAACGGTAACCCCGAGCTACACTCGGGCTTACCATGCAGCGTTCTCTGGGGGTCCCTGCAGCACTTACCTTGTCCTTCGCTCCCACGATGGGTCCCCTGCAGTGTCCCCGTCCATCTCCTCCGGCGGATGCCGGCATCAGACACCGTGCCATTTATTGTGGCCATCTCCATGGTCTTACAAGCTTTACATACATGCTATGTTTGTGAGTATGTTTTTGTCCTTTTTTCATTTTTAACCAGCTCCAGCCTACCATATAGTGTAATGACGGGCGCAAGGTGGTTCTCTCGTTCTGGGAGGACGTCATATGACATCGTCCCACTCTAACCACGCATGCGAGGCTCCAGGTGCGCGCAGCGCGGAGATCGGTGGTGCGCTGTGTCCCTCGGACACAGCGGATCACCGATCGATGGAAAGCGCCGAAGATGTCGGTTCGGTCATGTGATCAGCTGTGTCCAATCACAGCTGATCACATGTAAATAGGGAAATGCCGGTTATCGGCATTTCTCTTCTCACGAGCTGTCACACTGACAGAGGAGAGGAGAGCTGGTAATCAGCATTCCTCGGAGGGGACATGTACACTGATCATCAGGGCACTGATGATCAGTGTGCCCTGATGATCAGTGTGGTCCCAGAAGTGCCACCTGCCAGTGCCCATCAGTGCCACATCAATGCCACATATCACTGCCTACCAGTGCACATCAATGCCACATATCAGTGCCCATCTGAGCTGCCTTTCAGTGCCACCTATCAGTGCCAGTCAGTGCTGCCAATCAGTGCCGCCTGTCAGTGTCAGTCAGTGCCGCCTATCACTGTGCATCAGTGCCACCTATCAATGCCCATCAGTCCCGCCTAACAGTGCCAGTCAGTGCCACCTAACAGTTGCAGTCAGTGCCACCTAACAGTTGCAGTCAGTGCCGCCTATTAGTGCCAGTCAGTGCCATCTATCAGTGCCATATATGAGTGCTGCCTCTCAGTGCCCATCAGTGATGCCTGTCAATGCCCATCAGTACCACATACTAGAGCCTCCTCATCAGTGCCCATCAATGCCACCTATCGGTGCCCATCAGTGCAGCCTATCAGTGCCCATCACTGCAGCCTCATTGCGCACATCAGTGAAGGAGAAAAATCACCTATTTACAAAATTGTATAACAAAAACTAAGATAAAAAACTTTTTTTTTTCAAAATTTTCAGTTGTTTTTGGTTTATTTAGCAAAAACTAAAACAACCCAGAGGTGATTAAATACCACCAAAAGAAAGCTCTATATGTCTCAAAAAAATTATAAAACTTTTATATGGGTACAGTGTTGCATGACCGCGCAAGTGTCATTCAAAGTGCGACAGAACTGAAAGCTGAAAACTGGCCTGGGCAGGAAGGGGGTAAAATGCCCTGTAGGCTAGTGGTTAACAAACCTTGGCTAATGCATTAGGTGTTGCGCCACCTGTCTGCTTTTTTTCCAGTTGTTGATTTCCCCATCTGAGGAGGGCTGCATCTCTGAAAAGCTATCTATAGGCTTCCTTTTGTTCTGGTTCCCCTGGCCTTCCTTTGGCATTGATTCCTTGGAGCGCTGGAGAGTACACTGTAATCAGAGTGGTGCTCCCCACAGAAGTCTGTAGCAGACCCATGGGGGTGCCAGTAACCTCCCTGGCGGTATTCCTGAGTGTTGCTCGGGGTAAAGTTTCAGCACCAAAAGTGGTAACCCCGAGCTACACTCGGGCTTACCATGCGGCGCTGCTCCGGGATCCCTCAATCACTTACCTTGTCCTGCACTCCCGCGATGTCCCTCCTGCAGTGTCCCCTGTAATGTCCTCCAGCAGATGCCGGCATCTGTCATCTGGGTTCCGTCCCCTGTGAGCGTCGGGACGTACGGGGGACAGAACGGCAGGAAATTTGAAAATTACAAAAAGTGACATTCTCTAAAATCACATAGTAAAACATTCCTGTATCAAACCATTTCACATACATTTTGTCCCGAGTGCTTTGTCCTGTGCCCTGCCTGCATTTTTACTGTTCTTTCTGCCTGGAAACTGAGAAAAGTCCATGGCGTCCAAAAAGCGTCCCTTTAGGTCAAAATCGGTTTTAGACCGGCTAGAGAACAGCGATAGTAAATCAGAACCACTTGCAGAATTGAGTGATAATGATTCGTGGGGGAAATTCATCATCAGACACTGAAAACGATTTTGCGACTAAGATCAGTGATGTGCGAACTTGGCGCTATATTTCAAATTTCAGTGTTTTTGGTTTGATTATATTATTGAATTAAATTTATTATTATTATATTTTTTTATGATTATTTATTATATTATAATTTATGATTTCGCGTTTCAAATTTTAACATACCCGGGATGTTTACTAGACTCTTGTTCGGACAGATTTCAGTGAGTTATTCCTAAAAATTACAGGCCTACAATATAAAACAACAAAATTAAATTATAATTTATGATTTCGTGTTTCAAGTTTTATCATACCCGGGATGTTTACTAGACTCTTGTTCGGACAGATTTCAGTGAGTTATTCCTAAGAATTACAGGCCTACAATATAAAACAACAAATTTCCATGCAAAATAATGGTACCGCTTTCAGCACCAAAAATCTGAAATAATCATACCGCCAGGGAGGTTAAGAATTAATGGCACCCCCATGCATTGGAAACCGTAGTGCCAAAGCACCATGTAGTATCCATGTGGTTGCAGTTTCAGAAAAGGGTCAGGGAACTTTTCCCTGCTTTTTCCACAGGTACAGCAGCCCATTCAAATGAAGCGCAGATGTGAACCTAGACTAAGAGCACCTCAATAACTAAAGTTGGATGTCTTTAATCGATATCTCTGATAAAATAAGATCAAAATAAGATCAAAATAAGATCCGTGTGAAACAAGACTATCTGCCTTCATATCCCATTACACATTGTCCTATAGGAAGAGATAACATGGTGTGCACATTATGCTTGTGCCATTTAGCACGGGTCTGGAAAAAGTTGTTGTGTATATATCAGCCTATGTATATAGACAGTAATATTTCCCGTAATGAGGTTCGTTCTCGTGACAGAGTTCGACAGACAGCAGGTGTGAGATCTCACTAGGTGTACACACAGTACATGTGAATAAAATGTATATATTGTCATGAAGGCTATTGTGGAGAACAGGGGCGGACTGACAACTCATGGGGCCCCTGGGCAATAGGGGATCGTGGGGCCCCTGTGTCTTTGCCCAAACTCAAAAAAGCCTATGAAAAAGGTACCAGGGGCATCTCATGGGGCCCCCTACTGACCCCGGGGCCCTCGGGCAGTGCCCGAGTTTCCAAATGGTCAGTGTTCCCCTGGTGGAGAATAATAATTAGTCCAACATGCCAAGCTGAGAGTTGCCTCTGCCAATGCAGTGCCCTTTTTCCTGGGACCAGTACACAGAGAGATGACAGTAGGTGTTACATTACTGCAGGGTAGGGATGAGCAAAATTGGATTTTCATTTACCCGACATGTTGACAAAAATCAGGGGATTTAACCAAAATGTCTCCATTGTCATTGGGGAAGCTGAAATTAAGATGGTTTTTGCTGTTTTTATCCAATGGAGTTTAAATGGCTACAGAGGGTTACAGATGTTCCTTTGAACTTTCCTGGACTCAGTTTTGTGCTACAAATTAGCCCCTAAAGCTGGCCATACATGCAGCTGTCTGAAAAAAATGAATAAAAAAATGAACAAACAACATTCGCAGATGGACGGATCTCCCACTGCTGTCATTGCATTTTGACAGCGAGCACCAGCACCTGTCAAAATACTCAAACAACAGCTTAATCTTATTAGACCGACAATTTTCCATCCGGTTCCTTTGATTCTTCATTCAGAGGATGTCAAGGAAGAGGGTAGCATCGGGGGCACATACATAGTGAATTTTGAGAAATTCACAAAATGTACATATGGCCAGCTCATTAATTGAAGTTTTTTCTATAGAGAGAATAAGACAATAAAAATAATAAACTAAAACCTTTACATCACCCATACCAGTAAATAATGAGCAAATACAGACAAAAAAAGGAAAGAAAACCCAAAGACAAGGAGCACTAAGGGCTTGCCTGGACCTGCATTGCCCTTTGAATAGCGATCTGCAGTGGATCACTTTTCAGAGGGTGTATGACAGGCGGCCTGAAGGCTTTATGTTGCCTCTTCTCCACCTGCTTTAACCCTGTATAGCTTGCACCCCTACATGCAATCATACAATGATGTTGCAGCGGGGCCCCTTTCATTTAGAGTGAAGCGGGTATAATTTTCGCCATGGCCATGGCATGTGCAAAATACATCTGTCGGCCTTTGCAGCTTAAATGGTGGTGGTAAAAATATGTCTCCTATTTTTACTGCCCCTCGACTGCAAGTGTAAACTAGGCCTAACTGAAATAAACTAAACTACCCTAAACACCTTCCAAAGAAAACACTTCTAAGTCAGCCTTTCTCAATCTTTTTACCCCAGAAGAACTCGTAACCCCCCTGGCGGTATTCCCGAGTGTAGCTCGGGGTAAAGTTTCAGTACCACAAGCGGTAACCCCGAGCTACACGCGGGAATACCCTGCAGCGTTGCTCCGCGATCCCTCGATCCCTCGATCACTTACCTTGTCCTTCGCTCCCGCGATGTCCCTCCTGCAGTGTCCCCTGTAATGTCCTCCGGCCGATGCCGGCATCTGTCTTCTGGGTTCCGTCCCCTGCGACGTCGGGACGTACGGGGGACGGAACTGGCGGGAAATTTGAAAATGTCAAAAAGTGACATTCACTAAATACACTAAAATCACATAGTATAACATTCCTGTATCAAACCATTTCACATACATTTTGTCCCGAGTGCTTTGTCCTGTGCCCTGCCTGCATTTTTACTGTTCTTTCTGCCTGGAAACTGAGAAAGGCGTCCAAAAAGCGTCCCTTTAGGTCAAAAGCGGTTTTAGAACGGCTAGAGAACAGCGATAGTAAATTAGAACCACTTGCAGAATTGAGTGATAATGATTCGTGGGGGAATTCGCCATCATTGCACGGTTGTGCAAAGAGGGGTGATTGAGAGAGGGGGGGGCAAAGAAATTACTGGCCACAACCATTGTCTTTGTAGGGATATTTTTGTATGTATTCATGTATATTGGTTTGTCCTTCTGCTTGTGAGCTTTGAGGAATAAAATTGAAAGGTAAGTGGATGAAGGCAAACAGAAGAAAAGTGGAAGTGGAGAGAACCGATAAAGGAGAAATGAGAAGGAAAGCCATGGATGTCAGCTGCTTGCTATGAAAACTGAGATCCAAAAAGCCAACTGTCACTTCAGTGGCAGTAGAAGTTCAGCCATCACCCTGTGAGGAGGACGTATCTGTGTCAGCAGATAATAGGCAAAGTCCAGAGTGTTCTTCAGGATCAGCACCTCTGCAAAAATACACAAATAGGACACCTCATTAACCTTAAGGTTACTCCAAAAATATTTTTTTGGATGTATACATGAATATTTTATTGTCCTTTTTATATGTTTTGATGAGCAAACAGAAGAGAAAGGTAGGTAGTTCTGTGGAAGGTAAGTGCTAGACTTCTCTTCTTTTCTCCATTGTGGGAAGACATTTTCTTGTTAGAGCACAGGGTAAGAATTGCTATAGGTAGGGACATTTGAAAAAAAAAGTTTTTCTTTGTTTCTATAATAAAATTTTGCAAACAGGTAATTTTTCTCCTTCACTGATGTGCGTTAATGAGGCTGCACTGATAGGCAGCACCGATGGGCACTGATAGGCAGCACTGATAGGCAGCACTGATGGGCACTGATGAGGTGGCACGGATAGGCAGCACTGATGGGCACTGATAGACAGCACTGATGGGCACTGATGAGGTGCACGGATAGGAGGCACTGATGGGCACTGATAGGTGGCACTGCTGGGCACTAATAGGTGGCACTGCTGGGCAGCACTGCTGGACAGCACTGATGGGTGGCACTGCAGGGCACAGGTGGGTGGCACTGATGGGCACAGGTGGGTAGCACTGCAGGGCACAGGTGGGAGGCACTGATGGGCACAGGTGGTTGGCACTGCTAGGCACAGGTGGGTGGCACTGCAGGGCACAGGTGGGTGGCATTGCTGGGTGGCACTGCAGGGCACAGGTGGGGGGGGCACTGATGGGCACAGGTGGATGGCACTGCAGGCCACAGGTGGGTGGCACTGATGGGTACAGGTGGGCGGCACTGATGGGTAAAAGTGGATGGCACTGCTGGGCAGAGATGAGTGGCACAGGTGGGCAGCACTGCTGGGCACTGATCATCAGTGCCCTGATGATCAGTGCCAATCCCTTCGCTGACAATTGCCGGTTATCGGCAGTACTTTCCTCACGCTGTGACAGCGTGACGAAAGTGCAGACGATAACCGGCAACTGTATTTACCCAGTGATCTGCTGTGCCATTGGACACGTGGTCATGTGGTAAAAGGCCAAAAATTGTCCGTTTACCATATCCTGTGATCAGATGTGTCCCTAGGGGGCGTGTTCTGGAATGGCATCCATGGACGTCGTCTCGGAACCAGACAACCGCGCTGTAGCCGTCCTTCGGCTATAACGTGGTAGGGAACTGGTTAAAGGCTTACCTGTAGGTTCATATTACAAAGGGGACCTTACTTCCACTTTAAGTGTTAAAGATGAAGCAGTGTTGAGGGTTAATTGTAAGGCCCCTTTCACAAGGGGCAGAATTTGATTTGCTCAGAAGGGGATCTGTCCGCTGATCCTCTGCTGAGCAGTGCAGAGCAGGCAGATGACAGGTCCATGTCCACTCCGTTTATGCAGAGCGGATACGGACCAGGAGCGGACTGACCATTTGGAAACTCGGGCACTGCCCGAGGGCCCGGGGTCAGTAGAGGGCCCCATGAGATGCCCCTGGTACCTTTTGCATAGGCTTTTTTGAGTTTGGGCAAGGACACAGGGACCCCATAATCCCCTATTGCCCGGGGGCCCCATGAGTTGTCAGTCCGCCCCTGATACGGACTCAGCCCACTCCGGGTGTAAATGGAATGGAAGTCCATTTACACTCAACTGCCCTCCAATCCGATATGATCCGCCTATACAGAGAAAGACGGATCCCCTTATATTTTTTTTTTAGCGGCCCAGATCGGATTGGAGGTAATTGGGTGTAAACAGAAACAAGTCCATTTACACTTACTGGTCCATAGGGATACATAGACCATCCGATCAGGTCCACCTGAAAATCTGACAGGTGGACCTGATCAGATAGCCTGTGTGATGAGGGCCTAAGGGTTAGTTGAGGCGTTAGAGGTAGGGATAGGTCAAAGCCCATGCACACGGTTGTACAAATATTATCATACGCTTGTTTCCAGCACTGATAGATAGCTCACCACAACAGATGCAATCAGTGTGCAGCATTACGAAGCAGGAAGAAGAATCTGTTATATAAACTGCATCTGACAAACTTCTGGGTTTGTTGGCCACTCCACTGTGTTTCTATCCTTCTGACCATTGTGTCCTATAGCAGGGGCGGACTGACAACTCATGGGGCCCCCAGGCAATAAGGGATCATGGGGCCCCTGTGTCCTTGCCCAAACTCAAAAAAGCCTATGAAAAAGGTACCAGGGGCATCTCATGGGGCCCCCAACTGACCCCAGGCCCTCGGGCAGTGCCCGAGTTTCCAAATGGTCAGTCCGCCCCTGCTCACAGCGCATCTGTGGGATGCCAAGACTAGAGTCAGGTGCCAGACACAATTTCCATCATGAGTGTGAAGGACTTACATCTTGAGTGGCTGCCCAATAGTGAACAGGGAACCCAAGCCTGGTGGAAGACCAGGACAAGATGTCAGTGGCTTTAGACAAAGCAGTGAAGGGAAGCACAGATTTTGTAATACTGGAGGAGTGCAGAGTAGAGGGTAAATGTGCCACAACTTGGCTAACTGCTTTCACCTTTACTATATATATCTAAGAAGCAATAAAAAAGGTTTTACATCTTTCTAAACAAGTGACTGGGTACACTCTTCAGCAGGCTGTGTCTAACATTAAAAGAGAAGTATGTTTGTTTTTTTTTTAAATCCTATTTACCTGGGTGGACGCAGCATCAATCCAATGCTGAATCTGTCCCCCTGCCCACACTAAGAGTGGTCGCTGAGTTCTTCCTGCCGCTCTTACATAGTTAGTCTGGCTGAAAAAAGACAAAAGTCCATCCAGTTCAACCATAGAAAAAAAAAAGTTATAATCCTATACCCACAGTTGATCCAGAGGAAGAAAAAAAACCCCAGCAAAGCACGATCCAATTTGCTCCTGCTAGGAAAAAAAATACCTTCCTGATCCCCTGAGAGGCAATCGGATGTTCCCTGGATCAACCTTACCTATAAATGTTAGTATCCAGTTATATTCTGTGTATCTAAGAAACAATCTAGGCCTGTTTTGAAGCAATCCACTGAACTGGCCAGAACCAACTCTTGAGGGAGTCTATTCCACATTTTCACAGCTCTTACTGTGAAGAAACCTTTCCGTGTTTGGAGATTCAATTTCTTTTCCTCTAGACGCTCTGAGCAAAGAGCTGTGACTGTCAATCACCTCTGTCTGCTCTGCCTCACCCAGTGCTGGAGCACTAGGCTGTGAAGGGGGCTGGAGGGGTTGGCTCAGGGTCTCAGCAGCTCGATGAGAGGCTGAGCCAGGCACCGATCCAGACATCTGGCTGGATCCTGACTTTAAAGTTGGGACTTTTCTCCAGCCTGGACCGGCTGAGTGACGTCAGCCGACAGCAGACTATGGCCCTCTGTTGGCTGAAAGCGGAGCTTTGGCTGTGCTTCTCCTATAGGGACCGAGGTGCATTCAGGCCTGAAAGCATGCAACTACCTTGAATACTATTAACATTTAATTATAACAAGCTGTGATGAGAATGCAGAAGGAAGAGTCTTCACACGTGTCTTACACAAGCCAGGAGTAAGTGAAGTAATTTCATGGATATTTGGAGAACTTCCAGACTCATCAACTCCTATAAATCTGATTGTCTACAAACCAGTTCTATGACATTCTTCAAAGGATACAATGGCAAGTGAGTCAATTTTTCCATTCCTACAAGTACAAACCTGACCTATCCCTACAGTCTCTCCACATCTTTGTCAATTTCAATGTAGAGATCAATAAATTAATTACCGTAGTTGAAAGTCTCCTGGTTCTTTTCTTTACGTTTTCACACAGATTCCGCCCGGTTTAACAGACTGTTATTACCTCTCCTTTATATTCCTTCTCTGAATATCCCTGCGTGATTTCAGAAGGGGGGAAGCAGATGGAAATTTTGCCAAAGTGTGAACTCTCAATTTTGAGTATTGAGCTACCTAAAGTAAATCTAAACCAAAACCTTTTTCCCAGAGTGGCAACTATGCTCCAAATTAAGAAGCAGTGCAGCATTGTTGTCACACCCTTACCCATTCAGCTGCAATAGGTGGACTTAACTGGAAAGATCAGCAGGTGTTTGTAGAACTTTTCAGGGGTCTAAGAGAAATCTGTAAGTGCAGATTAACGACTACAGTACAGTTTTTCTAATGGGAAGCCATAGTTCTACTTTAAATTAGATCTAAAGCTGCAGTGGTATTGGGCGGAGGTGGTAGGGATCCTTAATGGTCTTCTGGGCCCCAACCTTGTGGTAGACCCCATTACTTATTTTCTCAGTTGATGTATCCTTAATTGACCAAACCTTGGTGCTCACCATCTCTCAAGTGCTATTCATCGCTCGCAGATTAATTTGCATGTAAATGGATCTCGCCCAAACTGCCCGCACTGTCTCAATGGATAACAGATCTTAACTGCTCTATCTCCTTCGAAAAAGTTTGACACCATATGGTCCCAGTGGATAGCGTTTATACACCCTACTCTTTCTTGAGTCTCTAGGAATCTTTTTGGTTGTTTAAGATTTCTGTATCTGGATGTCCTTTAATATATCTAGGCACTGTTAATCTCTGTGTATCTAAAGATTCATGTGGACACGGGCAGCTCCTGGCCTCCGAGGTGACCGCTTCTTTCTGTATCTCCTATTTCTGTCTGTTCCGCCAAACAGTATGTCTAAAGCCAAAATTTTCCATTTCTGTTTTGAATAGAGTACAGAAAGGACCCGTTTTTTTTTTTGTGTTTGTGTGTGCGTGTGTGTATGTGCGCATGCGTGTGTATGTGCTATCTGTGTCCCATTGGCTAGATATCTCTTCACTTCTTGTCATGTATATACAACATGACTATAACTGGATACCAGGGGCAGACTGACAACTCATGGGGCCCCCGGGCAATAGGAGATCATGGGGCCCCTGTGTCCTTGCCCAAACTCAAAAAAGCCTATGAAAAAGGTACCAGGGGCATCTCATGGGGACCCCTACTTACCCCAGGCCCTCGGGCAGTGCCCGAGTTTCCAAATGGTCAGTCCGCCCCTGCTGGATACTAACATTTATAGGTAAAGTTGATCCAGGGAATATCCGATTACCTCCCGGAGGATCAGGAAGGAATTTTTTCCCCTACAGGAGCAAATTGGATTGTGCTTTGCTGGGGTTTTTTTTGCCTTCCTCTGGATCAACTGTGGGTGTAGGATTATAACTTTTTTTTGGTGGTTGAACTGGATGGACTTTTGTCTTTTTTCTGCCAGACTAACTATGTAACAACATGAAGTGATAGAAATGTGAGGAAAGTCTTCACTTAGACCAGTGGTTTTCAAACTGCATCCCTGGGGCCGGATGTGGTCCTTTGCTTGCCTATATCTGGCCCTTAAGACATTATTCCTGCCACTGACACCAACAATCGGGCATAATTCCTGCCACTGACAGCAACAGTGGGGCACTATTCCTTCCACTGACACCAACAATCGGGCATAATTCCTGCCACTGACAGCAACAGTGGGGCACTATTCCTTCCACTTACACCAACGATGGGGCATAATTCCTGCCACTGACACCAACAATGGGGCACTATTCCTCTCACTGGGCCCAACTATTTCTTACCCTAATACCAAAGATCGGGCATTGTTTACTCCCACTGGGCACAGCCGGCCCCTCTAAAGTCTGAAGGACAGTAAACTGGCCCTTTCTTTGGACAGTTTGGAAACCCTCGACTTAGGCAATAATTACTAAATAGGTGCTCCCATTGGAAGATTTCCCCTCTTCCTATTTCAGTGACAGCTCATTATTTTCCCTTACCTCCAGTCTCTGTGATGGTAGTCATGAGGGCAAATACAGAGGGTTAATCTCACAAATCCCACAAAAAATTCACAGAAGTTTTATCCTTTTCCCTCCTCTATCCAAACCTAAAACAAAAGTTTTGGATTTGGATCTACTAAGGCTGTTTTTATACATTCACCCGCAATAGATCTTTAAAATGATCTCATTTATAGGCAAATCTAATAACAGTGCTTTAACTTTAAGGAGTAACAACAGTCATAATCTCCGTCTATTCCATTTTTACAATGGCAGATAACACCAATTCACTTACCTTTATACTGACAGTCTCTAAATTACTGGAAATTCTGTCCCTGGCTTCCTTGTAATGGGTTTGTAGGCTTCCTGCCACAGGCTGCATCAGAGGACAGATACTTGATGAAGTCAATCAAAGTTCTGATATTAAGCAACAAAGTCCTTGTCCCCGATGTGTGTACACTCACCACAGTCACAGCACATCCTCGCACAGACATGAGAAGGTGGAGCTCTATGTCAGTGATTCAATTTAATTATAGGTGAATGATCAACTTCTATGTTTATCCAGAGCTGGTGGACACTGTGCAACCTTGTCTGCGAAAGTTCACTGTCCTCCGGATCTCGCTGGGATGGGAGGTAAGTCCCCTCTACATTTATTTCTCCTATTTATATATATATTAACTGGCAGCAATGCAAGGAACAGTCCCAGATGTTGAAGATTTGCTGGAAGAAACTGTCATCTTTGACTATATCCCCGTAAATGTTGATTGGGCTTTTGCAGTTAATATTTCAATTAAAAATTTGTTAAAGGGATTACATTTGAATGTCCAAAAGGTGTTTATATTCCAGAGCAAGGGCGGACTGACCATTTGGAAACTTGGGCACTGCCCGAGGGCCCGGGGTCAGTAGGGGGCCCCATGAGATGCCCCTGGTACCTTTCTCATAGGCTTTTTTGAGTTTGGGCAAGGACACAGGGGCCCCATGATCCCCTATTGCCCGGGGGCCCCATGAGTTGTCAGTCTGCCCCTGTTCCAGAGTAGGATTAAAGCAGTATTAAATCCAAAAGCAAACATTTACAGTATTCTATTGCACATTACCAATTCTTAGATGTGATGGCTGCATTACTTTTCTTTTTCAGGCTTTCTTTCTTCTATTTTCATCTTTCATGCAGCCAGCAAATCTGCTGTTTTTGAGCTCAAATTCTCTGTATCAGTTTACATGAATGAGACAATCCAGTTACTACTGATAGGGGTGATTAACCTCCTTAGCGGTAATCCCGAGTGTAGCTCGGGGTACAATTTCCATACCAAGAGCGGTAACCCCGAGCTACACTCGGGCTTACCATGCGGCGTTGCTCAGGGGGTCCCTGCAGCACTTACCTTGTCCTTCGCTCCCGCGATGTGTCCCCTGCAGCGTCCCAGGCCATCTCCTCCGGCCGATGCCGGCATCCGGCTTCTGTGTTCCGGTCCCTGTGACGTCGGGACGTACGGGCGCCGGAACCGGCGGGAAATTTGAAATTTTTAAAAAATGTCATTTTTGCTGTCATTGCTGTTTCAATGCATTTCACATACAGTCATGGCCGAAATTGTTGGCACCCTTGATATTTTTCCTGAAAATCAAGTATTTCACACAAAAAAGGTATTGCATTAACACATGTTTTGCTATACACATGTTTATTCCCTTTGTATGTATTGGAACAAATATAAAACAGAGGCAGAAAAGCAAATATGACATAATGTCACACAAAACCCCAAAAATGGGCTGGACAAAAGTATTGGCACCCTTAACTTAATATTTGGTTGCACACCCTTTGGAAAACATAACTGAAATCAGTCGCTTCCTATAACCATCAATAAGCTTCTGACACCTCTCACCCGGAATTTTGGACCACTCTTCCTTTGCAAACAGCTCCAGGTCTCTCTTATTGGAAGGACACCTTTTCCCAACAGCAATTTTAAGATCTCTCCACAGGTGTTCAATGGGATTTAGATCTGGGCTCATTGCTGGCCACTTCAGAACTCTCCAGCGCTTCTTTGCCATCCATTTCTGAGTGCTTTTTGACGTATGTTTGGGGTCATTGTCCTGCTGGAAGACCCAGGATCTTGGACGCAAACCCAGCTTTCTGACACTGGGCCCTACAGTGCGACCCAAAATCCTTTGGTAATCCTCAGATTTCATGATGCCTTGCACACAGTCAAGGCACCCAGTGCCAGAGGCAGCAAAACAACCCCAAAACATCATTGAACCTCCACCATATTTTACCGTAGGTACTGTGTTTTGTTCTTTGTAGGCCTCATTCCGTTTTCGGTAAACAGTAGAATGATGTGCTTTACCGAAAAGCTCTATCTTGGTCTCATCTGTCCACAAGACGTTTTCCCAGAAGGCTTTTGGCTTACTCAAGTACATTTTGGCAAACTGTAGTCTTGCTTTTTTATGTCTCTGTGTCAGCAGTGGGGTCCTCCTGGGTCTCCTGCCATAGCGTTTCATTTCATTTAAATGTCGACGGATAGTTCGCGCTGACACTGATGCTCCCTGAGCCTGCAGGACAGCTTGAATGTCTTTGGAACATGTTTCGGGCTGCTTATCCACCATCCGGACTATTCTGCGTTGCAATCTTTCATCAATTTTCCTCATCCGTCCACGACCAGGGAGATTAGCTACAGTGCCATGGGTTGCAAACTTCTTGATAATGTTGCGCACTGTGGACAAAGGCAAATCTAGTTCTCTGGAGATGGACTTGTAACCTTGAGATTGTTGATATTTTGCCACAATTTTGGTTCTCAGGTCCTCAGACAGTTCTCGTCTCCTCTTTCTGTTGTCCATGCTTAGTGTGGCACAGACAGACACACAATGCAAAGGTTAAGTGAACGTCTCTCCTTTTTATCTGCTTTCAGGTGTGATTTCTATATTGCCCACACCTGTTACTTGCCCCAGGTGAGTTTACAGGAGCATCACATGCTTGTAACATTCTTATTTATCCGCAGTTGTGAAAGGGTGCCAATACTTTTGTCCAGCCCATTTTTGGAGGTTTGTGTGACATTATGTCGAATTTGCTTTCTTTCCTCCCTTTTTTTGTTTTGTCCCAATACACACAAAGGGAATAAACATGTGTATAGCAAAACATGTGTTAATGCAATACGTTTCGTGAGAAATACATGATTTCCTGGAGAAATATCAAGGGTGCCAACAATTTCGGCCATGACTGTATATTTTGTCCCGAGTGCTTTGTCCTGTGCCCTGCCTGCATTTTGAATGTTCTTTCTGCCTGGAAACTTAGAAAAGTCCATGGCGTCCAAAAAGCGTCCCTTTACGTCAAAAGCGGTTTTAGAACAGCGATAGTAAATTAGAACCACTTGCAGAATTGAGTGATAATGATTCGTGGGGAAATTCCTCATCAGACACTGAAAACGATTTTGTGACTTTGCTCAGCGATGTGCGAATTTGCCTCTGTATTTCAAATTTCAGTGTTTTCAGTTTGATTATATTATTGAATGAAATTTATTATTATTATATTATTATTTTTTATGATTATTTATTAAATTATAATTTTTGATTTCGTGTTTCAAATTTTATCATATTCGGGATGTTTACTAGACTCTTGTTCGGACAGATTTCAGTGAGTTATTCCTAAAAATTACAGCCTACAATAAAAAACTACATATTTCCATGCAAAAAAATGGTACCGCTTTCAGCACAAAAAATTGGAAAGAATCATACCGCCAGGGAGGTTAAAATGATCAGCTTTTATTGATTCAAAACCTTTATCCAAAAAGGAAAAAGTGTTTGTTGCAACTGATTATTAAGTGTGAGTTTGACTTCAGTTTGTTATTGCATTAAAATCTGCTAGTACACTTAACACTCATATCCCCTCTAGGCTGACAATACTGCTGTCTGCTGTGTCCTGTGCTTATTCCTCCACTAAGGCTAGGTTCACATATGTGCGTGTGGTGCTGCTGCAGATCCGCATGAACATCGGTGCAGCCGCACCACCCGCACAGAGAAATGCGGAACCGCGGGCAGTTGCCAATAATTCTAATGGCACTCCGCCCGCACTGGAAATTGCAACCGTACTGGGAACTGAGGTTCCCATGCAGGCTGCGTTTTCGGAAGAAGTGCAGGAAATTCTTCCCTGCATGTCACGGGGCACGAGAGTCCATTCACGTGAATGGGCTCTCGTGCCCGCGCAAAACGAGACCCGCACGGCCACATATATGTGAACCGGGGCTAATACAGGAGGTGTCTCACTGGCCAGATCACAAGGTGAAAACAGAAGGAAAAAAGCCTAAAAAAGAAAACCAATGCAGCCACCACATCTAATGATTGGTAAAATGCAATATATTACATTTTTGGTTTTGGGTTTAATACCAATTTAAACTCACAAAATAATACTTTTTCTTGTAGAACTCTGTAAGTAAAATAAGATTGCTTAATAATAATTAAATTGAAATAATACAGTTTTTCCCATACTTTATTTTTGTACTTATCCTGTAGAAGCGTACCTACAAATCATGGAGCCTTATAGCAAAATTTAGATGGTGCCCTCTGGCTAACTCTCTCAGTGGCAGCTGGCAATGGCAACTGTGGCAATAGGTGCCATTGATCTTACCCTAAAGAATACCTGAATGAAGGACAGGCAGCAGGAGAGTTGTCACCGTAGTCAGTCCACTAGTATGGAGCAATGCTGTGGATGAACGTAGTCGTGATATAAATATTAATAATAACCAAAATCAGGGCTTTTTTTCAGCAGGAACGCGGGGAATGCAGTTACGACACCTCCAGCACTAAATGTATGTAATGGCAAGGTGTGCTGGGGTGTGCTGGAGAGTCTATTGTTGCTGACTGCTGGGGAACTGTTGTCAGTGGGGAGATCTATTGTTTCAGATGGGGTTTATTGTTGTTGGGAAAGTCCCTTGTTGCTGGTGGGGGATCTATTGTTTCTGGCCGGGGTCAACTGTTGCTGGGAGGGATCTACTGTTGAGGTAGGGGTCTACTGTTGCTGACAATTGGAGGGGTTGTTGGTTTCTGACTGCTGGGAGATCTGTTGCTGTCAGGGGTCCATTGTTGCTGGAACAGATGTATTTTTGGTGGGGAAAGTATTTTGTTGTGGGGGAGTCTATTGTTGCTGGTGGGGTACTATTGTTTTTGCGGGTGGTCTATTATTTCTGGTGGGATCTATTGTTGCCGGGGGGATCTATTGTTGCTGGTGAGATGTATTGTTGCTGAGGGATCTATTGTTAATAGCTGCAGCGGATCTACTTTACTGGTTTTCCGTTATCATGAACAAATCCCATATACATACAAATTACCTAGTACCACAAAATGATACTTGGGTCTTAATTCTCTAAAAGGGGTGATACTGGGAGATGGGTAGGGAGTGGAGTCAATGAGCAGTGCTCAGAGGTGGGTAGGTGGCGAAGAAAAGGGGTGACTCGGAAGGGGGAATACCTGCACCTATTTTCTGAGAAAAAAAGCCCTGACCATAATGACATTTATATTCTGACAAAATGATTAATGCCCTTTAGCACAATTGCTATAATATCCTAATAAAAACTTCTTAAACTCTAAAATCTTTAGATCTTTTTGTAGAACTTCAAACCTCAGCTGTTCTTTAAGCTTTTAGCAGAGATGAAACTCTGGGATTTAACTTCATTAACCATAGAGGGTTAAAACAGAAGTTTGGGGTTCTTAAAAAAAAAAACTCACCTAGGTGAATGCAGCAGGGGTTTGATGCTGCACTTGTCCCCTGCTGCTTCTGAGAACTGAGCGATCAAAGACTGCTGATCACTCGGTTCTCAGTCTTCCGTGAGCAGAGATCTGGTGACTGTTAGTCACCAGCTCTCTGCTCTGCCCCTCCAGCACTCACTGGAGTACCAGGCTGTGGAGGGAGCAGGCTCTCAGCGGCTCGATGAGAGGCTGAGCCAGCTGCCGATCCAGACAAATGGGTGAATCCCGACTGTAAAGTCAGGATCGATGCAGAGCCTGGACTGGCTGAGTGACGTCAGCTGAGAGTGGGCTTTAGCTCACTGAAAATAAGTCACAGGAGTGTAGAACGAACTGTGTAGAACGATTCATAGGAGAAATAGGTCTAAAAAAAAAGCTTCTCCTTTAATTTCAGTCTGTAGGAGAAATTTAGAGGGCAATAAATCTAGACTGCTAAGACAGCTAAGTAAATGCTTCTTATTGCACAAAGAGGGATATGTGACACAATGGTAGTTGATTTACTAAAGGCAGATAGTCTGTTCACTTTATAAATGCAATTGCTTTAGAGCTTAGTAAATGAGGGGAAGCTCTGCTGACTTCCATCATCCAATCACGTGCAAGCAAAAAAAAGCTGTTATTTTATTTTCCTTGCATGTGATTGGGTGTTCTTTGTATAGTGAAGCTTTATCTCATTTACTAACCTCTGGAGCAACTGCACAGTCTATTTGCCTTTAGTAAATCAACCCCCGTGAGTGCATAATCATTTTATTCTGCACATTTTGAAAAATGTGAAAAAAAACCCATTTAATTATTATATGCAGGCTAAAATTACATAAAAAAGAAATGACAATCTTTTTTACACTGTGAAATCATTTACGCTTTGACAGATCTTTAAAAATTGATGGAAAGTGAATTTAAAAACTCCCTGTATGCACTTGGATGGATGGACACAACTGGAATATCAAAGCAATCGAATTATTGTACTGAATTGTATTACTTGGCCATACAGAATTTTGTATGAATGAATGCTTTATAAACAGACTTTCTATAATGAGAAAATCCCACACACACAAAAAATACGCATATGGTGTTGCAGACAAACTTGGAAATATGTTTCCTGACGCTGCACATGTCATAAATATCACAACTACTGTAGCCTCACATGCCTAATTATCTTATGATGGAAAATAGACAACAAAAGAGAACATTTGTACAACGGAAAATGGCACAAGAACTCCAGCCCTGCAGGTTTTATTAATGGTGTCAATCTGTTGCCCAGATAGGGATATTAAAGATCAGGGGCGGACTGACAACTCATGGGGCCCCCGGGCAATAGGGGATCATGGGGTCCCTGTGTCCTTCCCAAACTTAAAAAAGCCTCTGAAAAAGGTACCAGGGGCATCTCATGGGGCCCCCTACTGACCCCGGGCCCTCGGGCAGTGCCCGAGTTTCCAAATGGTCAGTCCGCCCCTGTTAAAGATTAACCCAGTTGGTGATCAACTCAAAGTTGCATGCTTCTTAACACTTTATTATATGTGTGGGAAGACAATGTAATGTTCTGTGGTCCTCTTAAACACTCAAGGCCCAGTCTCACTGATACATTGCAGTAATATGAGGAAATGAGTGTCATTTTGAAAGGCACACCAACATACTACTACATTGGCACACAACACAGCCCCACTATGCGCATGCTGTACATTGTGGTATACTGTGTTAAAAGAACAAAGTCGTGTCCAATTTTGAAAAATACTTTAACATGCAAAATGAATAGGTTGTTTTAACTTTGCCCACAATCAGATAACACGCATATCACACATGTGTTCCTGTAGAGCAGGGGTCTAAAAACAATGGTCCGCTGGTCAAATCTGGCCCCTGAAAGATTTTATCCAGCCCTCTGATGTAAGAGGGACTTTGATGGGCACTTTGATATAGGGAGGACTTTGAAGGGGACGTTGATATAAGAAGGACTTTGCTGGGGAAGCTGATATAAGGAGAACTTTGATGGGGATGCTGATATAAGGAGGACTTTGAAGGGGATGTTGATATAAGAAAGACTTTGATGGGGATGCTGATATATGAAGGACTTTGCTGGGGAAGCCGATATAAGGAGAACTTTGATGGGGATGCTCATATAAGGAGGACTTTGACTGGGATACTGATGTAAGCAGGACTTTGAAGGGATGCTGATATATGGAGAACTTTGATGGGGATGCTGATATAAGGAGGACTTTGATGGGGATGCTGATATAAGGAGGACTTTGCTGGGGAAGCTGATATAAGGAGGACTTTGCTGGGGAAGCTGATATAAGGAGAACTTTGATGGAGATGCGGATATATGAAAGACTTTGATGGAGATGCTGCTATAAGGAGGACTTTTATTCTGATGCTGATGTAAAGAGGACTTTGATGGGGATGCTGATACAAGGAGGACTTTGATGGAGATGTTGATATAAGGAGGACTTTGAAGGGGACGCTGATATATGAAGAACTTTGATGGGGATGCTGATATATGAAGGACTTTGATGGGGATGCTGATATAAGGAGGACTTTGAAGGGGACGCTGATATATGAAGAACTTTGATGGAGATGTTGATATAAGGAGGACTTTGAAGGGGACGCTGATATATGTAGAACTTTCATGGAGATGTTGATATAAGGAGGACTTTGCCTGGGAAGCTGATGTAAGAGGAATTTGATGGGAAAGCTGATGTAAGAGGACTTTGATGGGGATGCTGATATAAGGAGAACTTTGATGGAGATGCAGATATAAGGAGAACTTTGAAGGGGACGCTGATATATGAAGAACTTTGATGGGGATGCTGATATATGAAGGACTTTGATGGGGATGCTGATATAAGGAGGACTTTGATGGGGAAGCTGATGCAAGA
Organism: Staurois parvus; assembly: GCF_062004578.1. Taxonomy (NCBI): domain Eukaryota; kingdom Metazoa; phylum Chordata; class Amphibia; order Anura; family Ranidae; genus Staurois; species Staurois parvus. The sequence goes on from NW_028317992.1 coordinate 3,812,191, forward strand.
GGACTTTGATGGGGATACTGATATAAGGAGAACTTTGATGGGGATGCTGATATAAGGAGGACTTTGATGGGGATGCTGCTATAAGGAGGACTTTAATGGGGATGCTGATATAAGGAGGACTTTGATGGGGATGCTGATATAAGGAGGACTTTGATGGGGAAGCTGATGTAAGAGGACTTTGATGGAGATGTTGATATAAGGAGGACTTTGAAGGGAGTGCTGATATAAGGAGAACTTTGAAGGGAGTGCTGATATATGAAAGACTGCTGGGGAAGCTGATATATAGAGAACTTTGATGGGGATGCTGATATATGAAGGACTTTGATGGGGATGCTGATATATGAAGGACTTTGATGCAGATGCTGATATAAGGAGGACTTTGATGGGGATTCTGATATAAGGAGGACTTTGATGGGGATGCTGATATAAGGAGGACTTTGATGGGGATGCTGATATATGTAGGACTTTGATGGGGATGCTGCTGTAAGGAGGACTTTGATGGGGATGCTTATATAAGGAGGACTTTGATGGGGAAGCTGATCTAAGAGGACTTTGATGGGGATGTTGATATAAGGAGGACTTTGATGGGGGTGCTGATATATGAAAGACTTTGATGGAGATGCTGCTATGAGGAGGACTTTTATTGTGATGCTGGTGTAAAGAGAACTTTGATGGGGATGCTGATATAAGGAGGACTTCGATGGGGATGCTGATATAAGGAGGACTTTTATGGGGAAGCTGATTTAAGGAGGCTCTGATGGGAACTGTGAGGTAAGGGGGCTCTGAAGGGATCAAGTTTATTTGGAATTTCTTTACTTTGAATTACTGTAAAATATACGATGTGGCCCCCATACTGTGGCCTCTGATGTAGAGCATGGTGTGAATGGGCCTTGATGTGGATGAAGCTTAGCTCATCAGTAGCTCATTGAAACTTTGCATTGCAACACAGGTGGAGGTACATATGACTCTCTATAGTGAGAGTTGTAAAAGTAAAAGTAACATTTAGTAGCAATTTCTTATGAATTTCATAATGCTCCAACTGAATGCAATCGATTGCTACTACATGCTACCTGTGTAACTCATACCTGTCATCTGTGTAGTGATTGGTCATTAATATTAACAATTTTACATGTATGACTGTCTTGAGCTACTAAGAACTGCCTTTCTGCTTTCAGCCTTTTCTATACAGACATTAGACAGCAGTTGTTCATGCATGTTGTTGGAAGAAAATTGGCTTAGTGCATGTAAATGCAAAGCTTTCAGTTCTAGATAGTGTGTGAAAGGTCTACATTTTGATTGCCAACTGTAACACCAATGGGTAGATGCACACTCTCTCTTTCTTTTTGGTGGCGATTGTCACTGAAACAGAAAATAAACAGATATGCAAAATTTTAGATTTGATACCAGAGCAAAAGGTTGGGGTGAATCATCCAATGAGGACAAATATCTGAAAACTGGATAAGATGGAAATTCTCCATACTTTACTGAGATTTTCTCTCATTTCCTGTTATGTCTCCATTACAAGGAAAATCTGCCCAATGGGACACAGAAAGCAAAAATAACTTCCAAATGGGGTTTAACTCTCTCTTACCTTCTCCAATTTGAAAAAAGAAAAAAAAGTTTTGCGCTTACGATAGGTCTTACAATTTTATGGATACAACAACCCCTGAGGCATTCTGCAAACCTATCCAACATCTCCTATTCAATGTCAAAACAAAAGAGGTTTTCTTTCATGTACATTACTGACAAGTGTTGAGTAGACTACTTGTATGCTATTACTGTGGTTTGGAGCTTGGGCAGAGACAGTGCTTCTATTCATATCCTGAAGTCCTAGGTTTTGTTTGCAAAGTATAAACTTGACAACGAACAACACGCTCTTTTTTTGCAACAAGGGACTTTTGGCACCATTCCTGGTCCAGTTGGGGCATCATCAACTATCAAAGCTACAGCAACAGCTAATGGAGCACCTTTCTTCCCAGCAAACCCATCACTTTATCCAGGTCCAGCTTCAAAGCAGCATGACCAAATCTGCAGTATTAGGGGAAATAGGAGGCAATGTTGCACTGAATGTTAGCAAGTGAGGCAGCATAAAGAAAAGCAGTCTCCTACACAGCTATAAACCCTTTAACCTCCCTGGCGGTATTCCCGAGTGTAGCTCGGGGTAAAGTTTCAGTACCACAAGCGGTAACCCCGAGCTACACTCGGGCTTACCATGCGGCGCTGCTCCGCGATCCCTCGATCACTTACCTTGTCCTGCGCTCCCACGATGTCCCTCCTGTAGTGTCCCCGGCAATGTCCTCCAGCTGATGCCAGCATCTGTCATCCGGGTTCCGTCCCCTGCGAGCATCGGGACGTACGGGGGATGGAACGGCGGGAAATTTGAAAATAACAAAAAGTGACATTCACTAAAATCACTAAAATCACATAGTATAACATTCCTGTATCAAACCATTTCACATACATTTTGTCCCGAGTGCTTTGTCCTGCGCCCTGCCTGCATTTTTACTGTTCTTTCTGCCTGGAAACTGAGAAACGTCCATGGCGTCCAAAAAGTGTCCCTTTAGGTCAAAAGCGGTTTTAGACCGGCTAGAGAACAGCGATAGTAAATTAGAACCACTTGCAGAATTGAGTGATAATGATTCGTGGGGGAAATTCCTCATCAGACACTGAAAACGATTTTGCGACTTTGCTCAGTGATGTGCGAACTTGGCGCTCTATTTCAAAGTTCAGTGTTTTTGGTTTGATTATATTATTGAATTAAATTTATTATTATTATATTATTTTTTATGATTATTTATTAAATTATAATTTATGATTTCGTGTTTCAAATTTTATCATACCCGGGATGTTTACTAGACTCTTGTTCGGACAGATTTCAGTGAGTTATTTCTAAAAATTATAGGCCTACAATAAAAAAAAATACATATTTCCATGCAAAAAAATGTACTGCTTTGAGCACAGAAATATGGACATAATCAGACCACTATGGAGGTTAAAAATGAATAGGAACAAATGATTTCATAATTTACTTCCTCTTTATTGTAGCATGAATTTGTTATATTACAAAATATAGGCAACAGTTTTGAGCCGCATACACAGCCCTTTTCGTTCCAACAAGTTACAGCCATAATGATTGCATAGGTATACTTAAATAATTAGGCAACCCAGATGTTACTTCAATTCAAAAGCATTAACCCCTTACTAATCTCATAATTATGAAAACAACAATATGCCTAACATGATCCTAAAAAAAAAAATTATAAAAAAGTGAAGAGTATAACAGGTGTACAATTCCAAATCCTGATGCTTCACGAGATCCTTACCTAAAAAAAGAAACAGAAATAAACAAATGCAAATCCAAAATAACATTAAAGTGATTCTAAAAGTTTTGTTTTTTTTTTGTAATAACAAACATGTCATACTTACCTGCTCTGTGCAATGGTTTTGCACAGAGTAGCCCCAATCCTTTTATTCTCGGATCCCCAGTTGGTGTTCCTGGCTCCTCCCCCTTGACCAGTGCCCCCAGTAGCAACCTTATTAAGGGGGCACTGGTGCATGCCTGCTCCCTAGCCCTGTTCTATGTGTCCATAAGACACATAGAGCCGCAGCTCAGCCCCATCCCCACTCTCTCCTCATTGGCTCACTGGCTGTGATTGACAGCAGTGGGAAACAATTGCTCCCGCTACTGTGTCTCAGCCAATGTGGAGAGAGAGAACTGGGAGAGTTGAGGCTCCCAAATACGCTGGATTGAGGGGGGCTCTGGTGAGTATGAGGGAGGGGCTGTACAGGGAGAAGCACACAGAAGGAGACTTACAACCACATAGAGTCTCATAGAGTATATTGTTTTAAGATCATGGATCCATTTTTAACAACTCACAATCACTCCCCTTAGAGCAGTGGTTCTCAACCTTTCTAATGCCGCGACCCCTTAATACAGTTCCTCATGTTGTGGTGACCCCCAACCATAAAATTATTTTCGTTGCTACTTCATAACTGTAATTTTGCAGTGGGAGGACTAGCGCCCCATCACTGATGTCAGTGGGATGAATAGTGTCCCATCGTTGGTATCAGTGGGAGGAATAGTGCCCCATCATTGGTGTCAGTGGGAGGAATAGTGTCCCATCATTGGTGTCAGTGGGAGGAATAGTGCCCCATCATTGGTGTCAGTGGGAGGAATAGTGCCCCATCATTGGTGTCAGTGGGAGGAATAGTGCTCCATCATTGGTGTCAGTGGGAGGAATAGTGCCCAATCATTGGCGTCAGTGGGAGGAATAGTGCCCAATCATTGGCGTCAGTGGGAGGAATAGTGCCTCATCATTGGCGTTAGTGGGAGGAATAGTGTCCCATCATTGGTGTCAGTGGGAGGAATAGTGTCCCATCATTGGTGTCAGTGGGAGGAATAGTGTCCCATCATTGGTGTCAGTGGGAGGAATAGTGTCCCATCATTGGTGTCAGTGGGGGGAATAGTGCCCCATCATTGGTATCAGTGGGGGGAATAGTGCCCCATCATTGGTATCAGTGGGAGGAATAGTGCCCCATCATTGGTATGAGTGGGAGGAATAGTACCCCATCATTGGTATCAGTGGGAGGAATAGTGCCCCATCATTGGTGTCAGTGGGAGGAATAGTGCCCCGTCATTAGTATCAGTGGGAAGAATAGTGCCCCATCATTGGTGTCAGTGAAAGGAATAGTGCCCCATCATTGGTATGAGTGGGAGGAATAGTGCCCCATCATTGGTATCAGTGGGAGGAATAGTGCCCCATCATTGGTATGAGTGGGAGGAATAGTGCCCCATCATTGGTGTCAGTGGGAGGAATAGTGCCCCATCATTGGTGTCAGTGGGAGGAATAGTGCCCCATCATTGGTGTCAGTGGGAGGAATAGTGCCCCATCATTAGTATCAGTGGGAGGAATAGTGCCCCATCATTGGTGTCAGTGGAAGGAATAGTGCCCCATCATTGGTATGAGTGGGAGGAATAGTGCCCCATCATTGGTGTCAGTGGAAGGAATAGTGCCCCATCATTGGTATGAGTGGGAGGAATAGTGCCCCATCATTGGTATGAGTGGGAGGAATAGTGCCCCATCATTGGTATGAGTGGGAGGAATAGTACCCCATCATTGGTATGAGTGGGAGGAATAGTGCCCCATCATTGGTGTCAGTGGGAGGAATAGTGCCCCATCATTGGTATCAGTGGGAGGAATAGTGCCCCATCATTGGTATCAGTGGGAGGAATAGTGCCCCATCATTGGTATCAGTGGGAGGAATAGTGCCCCATCATTGGCGTTAGTGGGAGGAATAGTGCCCCATCGTTGGTGTCAGTGGGGGGAAAAATAGTGCCCCATCGTTGGTGTAAGTGGGGGGAGGAATAGTGCCCCATCGTTGGTGTCAGTGGGGGGAGGAATAGTGCCCCATCGTTGGTGTCAGTAAGGGGAGGAATAGTGCCCCATCGTTGGTGTCAGTGGGGGGAGGAATAGTGCCCCATCGTTGGTGTCAGTGGGGGGAGGAATAGTGCCCCATCGTTGGTGTCAGTGGGGGGAGGAATAGTGCCCCATCGTTGGTGTCAGTGGGGGGAGGAATAGTGCCCCATCGTTGGTGTCAGTGGGGGGAGGAATAGTGCTCCATCGTTGGTGTCAGTGAGGGGAGGAATAGTGCCCCATCGTTGGTGTCAGTGGGGGGAGGAATAGTGCCCCATCATTGGTGTCAGTGGGGGGAGGAATAGTGCCCCATCGTTGGTATTAGTGACACAAATGATGGGGCACTATCCCTTCCACTGACACCAATGATACTTACCTTGCTGACCCCTGCTCCAGCCTGGGCTCGCTCTCTCCCTCTCCCATCTACAGCCTGCATACCTGGCTGCAGCAGCAAAATTTGCACTTACCTGTCAGCTGTCTTCCTTCTCTGGCCTCTCTCTTCACTCGTTCCTGCAGCTCCCTCGATCTTCTTCGATCTCCGCGCGCTGCCGCTCGGCTCCTCCTCTCCAAGCTCCACCTTCTCGCCGGTGATTGGCCGCCTGTGTGCCTCTCCTGAGCTACAGTTCCGGTGGCCAATCAGCGGCGAGGAGGCGGTGACAGGGGCAGCATATCATCCCGCCCACACATCGCCGGAGACAGCAGCGGTGTCTCGGTTCCTAAGACCATCGGAAATATGTGTTTTCCGATGGTCTTAGGCGACCCCTGGGAAATGGTCGTTTGACCCCCAAAGGGGTCGCGACCCCCAGGTTGAGAACCGCTGCCTTAGAGACATAATCAATGATCATAAATTTCTACAGTGCTACAGTGTGTCCATTAGATACAAAATGGTGAGCAAGAGGTAAATCCATTAATATATCCATAATATTTATGATGGCCAATTCTATCCTTAAAGTGTATCTTCACCTTTCCCCACCCATCTTTTTTTTTTCCATCCCTGCCTACCTTCTTGCAGATTCTCTACAGATACTCAACCACCCAGTGGATCCAGCATTGTCCTGCTGAGATCCTATTCTTAGCAGCAGCCACTCAGGTCCCATGCCACCATGTTTGAGTGTCAAGTCATCGGAAGGCTGCTGGCTCTTCTGGATTCAGCCTTTGGGCCTCCTGATGACATGCTGCTAGGTCCACCCCCCTCTTCTTTTGTCAGTGAAGGACTAAGCCTCCTTGGATAGGAGACGTGTATATCCAATGAGGCACAGTGAGCTTAGTGCATGTCATTCGTCTAGGTGAGTGATATGCATGGGAGGGCAAAGTTGAAACCTATTAGCGGAAGAGAAGATGGGTGGAGGTGAAGGTCTGCTTTCAAAGAGAAGTATGGGTTTACAAAAAAAACAAAAACATTTACACTCACCTAGGTGCATGCAGCATTAGTCTGGTGCTGCATCTGTCCCCCACAGCAAATAAGACTGAGAACTGGGCAGTCAAAGACCGCTGATCGCTTGGTTCTCAGTCTTCAGTGAGCAAAGGGCTGTCAGTCAACGCTCTCTGCTCTGCCCCAAACCCCCAATATCCCCCCCCAACACTGCAGAACGAACTGCACTCCTATGATTCCCAGGAGAAGTAGGACCAAAATAGCTTTGGCTATACTTCTCCTTTAAGCTTCTTAGTGGTCTTCTCCATATAAAGACCCCATGGGCATTTCAGTAAATAGACAACTTATAAAATCTGGCAAGTCAAATGTTGTTTATTACAAATTTGATAGTCTTTATGCGGTTGGTTCAAAAAAGCTCACTGTTAATCGTGATAGTGCATTAAATGCATGACAAACAAGGAAAAGAGCTTGTTTGCCTAGAAACGAAAAAGTATTCACTTCAGAATTTGATTGATAATATGACTCGACATGATTATACAGCGTTCCACCCCTCCTAAATGACTGTGTTGGTAAATTGTTAAATCAAGTAACCGTTGGATAATATTCTCCCAAAATGTCCTAATTACAGTACATGCGAAGAGTGTAATCTGAAGTGTCATTATACTAGGACACAAAAGGAAAATGTTTACAAATTTGCCTTCATGATATCCTCCACATTCTCTCCCATTGATGATTGCCTGGCAGATACAGTACTTCTCAACCCAACTTATTTTATTATCCGCTTCCTCCTGGAGAGCTCAAGGGTTTCAAACTCTTTATCTGCAACTTAGATTTCATCTCCATAAGCGTCTATGCTGCTGGACCAGGAGCGGACTGACCATTTGGAAACTCGGGCACTGCCCGAGGGTCCGGGGTCAGTAGGGGGCCCCATGAGATGCCCCTGGTACCTTTTTCATAGGCTTTTTTGAGTTTGGGCAAGGACACAGGGGCCCCATGATCCCCTATTGCCCGGGGGCCCCATGAGTTGTCATTCCACCCCTGGATTAGGCAGGTCCTTGTAATATATAGTTTGAGTAGATCCAAGGTGGAGGTTACAGTCAGTTTGTAACAAGTAAGGTGACCATACATGCTTCAATAAAAAATCGATTTATTTTCCAATCTTTTTCAATGGAAATAATTGATCTATAGTTGGCAATCAATTGGATGGATGTGCCACACACAGGGAAGCAGATTCTGATTGATAGTTAATATACAGGGGCGGACTGACCATTTGTAAATTCGGGCACTGCCCGAGGGTCCGGGGTCAGTAGGGGGCCCCATGAGATGCCCCTGGTACCTTTTTCATATGCTTTTTTGAGTTTGGGCAAGGTCACAGGGGCCCCATGATCCCCTATTGCCCGGGGGCCCCATGAGTTGTAAGTCCACCCCTGTGCTGGACCCAAAATTATTCGAGCAACATGGCAAATTCTGCCCTTGGGACATATTTAAAAACATTTGATGAATGAAAACACATATAATGTACATCTTATTTCTATATGCAGCTTTTATGCTTTCCAACCACATAACACATATATGAGGTGGCAGGAAAAGTGCGTCCACGGCAGTGTGCGCTTGTGTGATGAGAACATGTTTGCTACACACTGCCAGCACAATGAGCGAGGTGTCTCTGATGGCTCTCTGTCATAGCTTCTGATTGGGAGGCAGCAGCCGGACTCCTCATCATGTGACAGCCAATCACAGCAGTCATGATCAGGAAACCGCTCTGCCTCCTGGCAGCCCACTTAAAGGGCCAACAGGAGAAGGCATGAAGGAGTTAAAGATGAATACTATTTGCAAACATATAGAGTCGCCCCCAGGTATTTGCAAAAAATGCAACGCTTTAAACATAAAAAAGTTATTTTCTGAAGCTAGCAACAAAGAAAAAATAAATCCCAGTTGTAAGCAAACCCTAGCTCAATAGAAGATCAATAGAAGTATATACAGCCATGGCCAGAAATATTGGCACCCTTGCATTTCTGTCAATTAATGCACGACTTTGCCCAGAAAATTGTTGCAATTACAAATGTTTAGGCATTCTCATGTTTATTTCTTTTGTTTGTATTGGTATGACACAAAAAAGTGGAGACACAAAAAGCCAGATCAGACACATTCCACGCAAAACCCTCAAAACGGACTGGACAAAATTATTGGCACCCTCAACTTAATATTTGGTAGCACACCCCTTGGAAAAAATAACAGAAATCAAAGGCTTCCTGTAACCATTAATGAGTTTCTTCCACCTCTCTACTGGAATTTTGGACCACTCTTCTTTCGCCAACTGCTGCAGATGTCTCAGATTAGAAGGGTTCCTTTTCCCAACTGCTGTTCTGAGATCTCTCCACAGGAGCTCTATGGGATGGAGATCTGGACTCATTGCTGGCCAGTTCAGTACTCTCCAGCGCTTTGTCTGAAACCATTTCTGGGTGCTTTTTTGAAGTGTGTTAGGGTCATTGTCCTGCTGTAAGACCCATGAACTCTGACGGAGACCCAGCTTTCTGACACTGGGCCCTACATTGCGCCCCACAATTCTTTGATAGTCTTCAGATTTCATAATGCCATGCACATGGTTAAGACATGCAGTGCCTGAAGAAGCAAAGCAACCCCAAAACATCTGTGAACCTCCACCATGTTTGACTGTAGGGACTGTATTCTTTCCTTTAAAGGCCTCATTGCTTTCTTTGAGCACAGAAGAATGATGGACTTTACCAAAAAGCAGTAATTTTGTTTGGTCTGTCCACAGCACATTCTCCCAAAATGATTTTGGCTTCCTCAGGTAAGTTTTGGCAACCTACAATCTGGCTTTTTTATGTTTCTGTGTCAGCAGTGGGGTCCTCCTGAGTCTCCTACCATTGTATCCCTTTTCATTCAGATGGTGACATATAGTGCGAGATGACACAGTTGTACTCTATGTCTGAAGGTCAGCTTGAATTTGTCTGAAAGTTAATTGAAGTTCTTTATCCACCATTCCAACAATCCTTTGTTGCAATCTTTGATCAATTTTTCTCTTCCGTCCACGTCCAGGGGGATCAGCTACAGTGCCATGGGCTGTAATCTTCTTGTTGCACACAATGGACACAGGAACATTATGATCTTGTAATTGATACAGATGAGTTTAATTACAAATTGCAGGAGCATCACAAACTTGGAATCCAATTATTTCTTACAATTTTGAGAAGGTGCCAATAATTTTGTCCCGTCCATTTTTGGGCTTATGCACAGAATGTGTCAGATTTGGCTTTTTATTTCTCCACTTTTTTGTATCATACCAATACAAACAAAAGAAATAAACATGAGAATGCCAAAACATTTGTCATTGCAACAAATTTCTAGGCGAAGTGGTGCATTATCTGACAGAAATGCAGGGGTGCCAATATTTTTGGCCATGACTGTAAAACTGAAATATACCAAGTAACTAGCATTGCATTACAATAAATATGTAAAGCGCTGCTTAACTTGATGGCGCTATAAAAGTAAGTGTAATAAATAAAAAATAATTACCTGGTACTTTAAGTTTATTTATTTTCATAAGAAAATTCTTTCAGATACGATTTGCTGGGTCACAGGAAAAGGGTCATAATCAGGGGCGGACTGACCATTTGGAAACTCGGGCACCGCCCGAGGTCCCAGGGTCAGTAGGGGCCCCCATGAGATGCCCCTGGTACCTTTTTCATAGCCTTTTTTGAGTGTGGGCGAGGACACAGGGGCCCCATGATCCCCTATTGCCCGTGGGCCCCATGAGTTGTCAGTCCGCCCCTGGTCATAATATTATAAAAAAAAGTGCCAGTGGAAATGTGCTCATGAGCTCATGCTCTCTGCTGATTGGAGAGCTCTGGTTCTGACTCAGGAGAAGGTGTGTTGGAACTCTGCAGAGAGATCACTGCTTCCCTACAGAGAACAAGGCTGTGCAGCATGCTATCAGGGACAGGTTTTTCTACTCAGGCTGTGACTTCTTTGAAAGAAAATTAACTGTAAGACTCCATGTACACGAGCCTACCCTGACCGGCGGCCGCGGGAAAATGCTAATCGCGGTAAAAATGTTGCTATCCTGAACGCGATTCTTCCGTGTTCAGGAGAGGGAGGTTTAACCTCACCTAAACGCAGCAACTCCTAAACTCTAAACTGTACATGGACACCTAGGCTTTTATGGAGTTGAGTTTAGGAACTTTGGCAAAAAAATGCCAAAAGCTTCTAAACTCAAGTTTATTAGCTGCTCACGTACATGGGGTCAAACACATTGCACACCTTTTGTTTTGATGTACCTGGAATGTATTTGACTGATTTAATGGAGTTCTATGGTCACAGCATACACTTTCAATTTATACCATCAACATTTTGATAACGATACAAGCAATAGTTATTTTTGCCAATCCAATATAATCTTACTTGACAAATCTGCTTTCATGTTGTGAGTGCTGCTTATCTGCTGGCCATTTCTTTGCACAACTTCCTGGGTTCCCTGCATGCTTTGCAGCTTCTCATTCATTCCTAAGGACTATATATTCCATGGTACCCTGATGCCTACAAGCATTGATTCCTGAACTGACTCCACCTCCTGAAACTCCTCCTCTCAGCCTCTCTGTAGATCAGAAGGCAGGCTCTGTGAAATATGTGACACAGCAGTGCCTACTCATAGGGTATAGTGACTACGTGTCAATTCAGGGAAGTAAATGTGGGGGGATCTTCACAAGGTAAGTTTGCAAAGGTCAAGAATAATAAGAGTAGGCTAGAAATACACTGCTCAAAAAAATGAAAGGAACACTTTGAAAACACATCAGATCTCAATGGGGAAAAATCTCCTGCTGGATATCTATACTGATATGGACTGGGTAATGTGTGAGGAACGTATGGATGCCCCATCGTTTGATGGAAATGAAGATGATCAACCTACAGAGGACTGAATTCAAAGACACCCTGAAATCAAACTGAAATAATGATGCAGCAGGCTAGTCCATTTTGCCAGTGGTGTATTTAGGTTTTGTGCTGCCCTAGGCAACACAAAAATTGGTGCGCCCCCCCCCACGCAGAAAGAGCCTGACATTGACCAAGAGCACCCCTGCCCTCCACCCGAGCCTTCCACTATCACTGCCCCCCATACACCAGCCACCATCACCCATGGTGAGAGAGAGAAAGACACTCACCTTCACAGCTCCGGACATCCCCAGGAACAAGAGTCGGGCTGTGCATACACCGTCATGAAACCCACAGCATTTATCAGAACCCACCAGGTCCGCAGGCCGCGTGTGTCCCTTCTTCCGTCCCTTCTTCCAAGGGGAAGTGCTGCACCCCCTGAAAAATGCTGCCCTAGGCAAATGCCTTGTTTGCCTTGTGGTAAATACACCCCTGCATTTTGCTGAAATTTCATTGCAGCAACTCAGAATGGTCCTAAATAGTTTGTATGGCCCCCACGTGCTTGTATGCATGCCTGACAACATTGGGGCATGCTCCTAATGAGATGGCAGATGGTATCCTGGAGTATTGCCTCCCAGAACTGGACCAGGGCATCCCTGAGCTCCTGGACAGTCTGAGGTGCAACCTGGGGGCGTTGAATGGACCAAAACATTATATCCCAGAGGTGTTCTATTGGATTTAGGTCAGGTGAGCGTTGGGGACATTCAATGGTATCAATTCCTTCATCCTCCAGGAACTGCCTGCATAGTCTTGCCGCATGAGGCCAGGCATTGATGTGTACCAGGAGGAACCCAGGACCCACTGCACCAGCATAGGGTCTGACAATGGGTCCAAGGATTTCATCCCGATACCTAATGGCAGTCAGGGTTCCATTGTCTAGCCTGTAGAGGTTTGTGGGTCCCTCCATGGATATGCCTCCCCAGACCATCACTGACCCACCACTAAAACGGTCATGCTGAACCATGTTACAGGCAGCATAATATTATCCACACTTTCTCCAGACCCTTTCACATCTGTCACATGTGCTCAGGATGAACCTGCTCTCATCTGTGAAAAGCACAGGGTGCCAGTGGTGGACCTGCCAATTCTGGTGTTCAATGGCAAATGCCAATCGAGCTCTATAGTGCTGGGCAGTGAGCACAGGGCCAACTAGAGGACATTGGGCCCTCAGGCCACCCTCATGAAGTCTGTTTCTGATTGTTTGGTCAGAGACATTCACACCAGTGGCCTGCTGGAGGTCATTTTGTAGGGCTCTGGCATGGCTCATCCTGTTCCTCTTTGCACAAAGGAGCGGATATTGGTCCTGCTGATGGGTTAAGGTCCTTCTATGGCCCTGTCCAGCTCTCCTAGATGGCCTGTCTCTTGGAATCTCCTCCATGCTCTTGAGACTGTGCTAGGAGACACAGCAAACCCTCTGGCAATGGCATGTATTGATGTGCCATCCTGGAGGAGTTGGACTGCCTGTGCAATCTCTGTGGGGTCCAGGTATCGCCTCATGCTACCAGTAGTGACACTGACCCTAGTCAAATGAAAAACTAGTGAAAAACAGTCAGAAAAGATGAGTAGGGAAAAATAAATGTCAGTGGCCTCCACTTGTAAAGCTATCCAGTTTTGAGGGTCGTCTCATTGTTGCCCATCTAGTGCACCTGTTGTTAATTTCATTAACACCAAAGCAGCTGCAACTGATTAACAACCCCCTCTGCTACTTAACTGACCAGATCATTATCCCAGGAGTTAAATAGACTTGATGCTAGACTCTGATTAAAACGTGTTCCTTTCATTTTTGAGCAGTGTGTATGAAATACAACATGGAAGTAAATATATGTTTTTACATTTTGACCATAAATAGCCTTTAAACCAATAGTTCAACTAGGCTTTAATGGCAAAACTAATGGCAATGTTTACTGAATAATGGAGGTGAAAAGATAAATCCCTTAATTTACAGACATAAGGCCGCGCACTTTATACAAGTGCATCATGCACATAAGAGCCACCAACTGAAACTTTCACAACAATGCTGAGACATCTAATGTTGCAATGGAAAGAAATAAAACAAAACTTTTATTCATTTGATGTTGCATAATACTTTCAGAAGTAGCGGTTGAATACATAATCAGAGTCTGTGAGCATGTATTGTTCTGCAACAGAGTATTGAAGTTGTCAACATGTACAATTTCCTAGAGCCTTGATATTTTGTTATCGCAAACCTGCCCGGTTGGTAACTGTACATATGTGGCAAGCCACAACTTCTATAAGTTATTCAGTATACCTTTTGTCATCAACAACATCATCATCCTTACTCCCATCTGTCTTATCCTCTATGAAACGTGCCAAACACAGGCCTCTTGGGCCAAAATCAGCTCACCAACCTATTCATGTGCCCTGTGCACCCTTCCTGCAGTTGCGGCATCACCCGCATCTCTGTCCCTCAGGGGCAGACTGACCATTTGGAAACTCGGGCACTGCCCAAGGGCTCGGGGTCCCATGAGATGCCCCTGGTACCTTTTTCATAGGCTTTTTTGAGTTTGGGCAAGGACACAGGGGCCCCATGATCCCCTATTGCCTGGGGGCCCCATGAGTTGTCAGTCCGCCCCTGCTGACCCCACCTTGTCTCAGTAATAAGCAGTAGAGAGGAGGACAGAACTCCCTAGTCCCAGCATTGAGCAGACTCAAGCCCACCTCTGGTCCTCCTCCAGACCCTGCACTTTCTGCTCCCCAGCTCTGCCCCCAGCTTCTTCCCAGCAACAGCACAAAGTAAGGGGGGGGGGGTGCACTGTGATGTAAGGAAGGGTTGGGAACTCTTAACTTTTGATGAAGGTGGTGGGAGGGACTCTTGATATCTAATGTAAGGGGGGTGCTGTGACCACCTAATCTTACAGATACATCCGTCTTTTTAAAGGCTACCATAATGCTGATGTGGCCCACGATGAAGTTGAGTTTGGCACCCCTGATCTACAAGATGGGCTGAGCAGGTCTGTCCAGACTTCCCTTGGTTGAACCAGAAGCATTAGTTGTTCTGAGGCATTCATTGGCCTGGGGGACATAAAATTCCACCAACTTGGAGTCTGGCCCAGCAGCTAGTCACTGATAGACTTGCTGGTCAAAATGAAGTTCCGGAGGTGTGGAGAGGCAGGCCATCATTACAAATTATTAGCTAAAGTCATCATTTACATGATAGAGTAACCAGTGATTTCAGAAACTCTAAAGCTGACCATATTTATTTATTTATTTCAGGTACTTCTATAGCGCCGCCAATTTACTCAGCACTTTACATATATATTGTACATTCACATCAGTCCCTAACCCTCAAGGGGCGTACAATCTAAGATCCCTAACTCACATTCATACATACACATACTAGGGCCAATTTAGACAGGAGCCAATTCACCTACCAGCATGTCTTTGGAGTATGGGAGGAAACTGGAGTATCCGGAGGAAACCCAAGGAGAGACAGGGAGAACATGCTAACTCCAGGCAGGTGGTGCCTTGGCTGGGATTTGAACCAATGACCCTAGTACTGCCATATACATTCCAATGTGGTAGAACTTTTGAACTTTGAATTGCATTTTTTTGCTAAAATTGCATAGCAATTAAGCACATAAAAAGTTACTTTTGAACCATCTCATGAAGATGGGATTAAAATTGCCCACATTGAACATGGCAACAAAATTTGATCATTTTCAAAAAATCACTGTAGTTTTTTTTCCTGTTTTA
Source organism: Staurois parvus (assembly GCF_062004578.1). Classification (NCBI taxonomy): domain Eukaryota; kingdom Metazoa; phylum Chordata; class Amphibia; order Anura; family Ranidae; genus Staurois; species Staurois parvus. Next base: position 3,827,638 of record NW_028317992.1, read on the forward strand.
ATTACATTTCAATTCAATCTTTATTATTGTTCCTATTATGCAGGATTTAAATAGCACCAACAGTTTGCACAGTGAGTGCTTTACAAAATGAAGAGAGACTGTACAGTTACAATACAATCTGCTGGGAACACGGGGCCAACCGGTGTCCTGGCTTGTTTTTATTCTCATGATTGATCAGACAGTTATGGCGTGGGTGGAACTGGTGTGGTTGTTTGTGGGGTTATACAATCCCATGATACAAGAAGATTAGGAGGACCCTGCCAGTGGAGCTTACAATGTAAAAAGCAGAGGTTAGTGATGATAGCTGTGGAGGGTGAACTGATGGAGACAGTTGAAGTTCAGTTTTAAGGTGGAGGCGGGGTAGGCTTCCCTGAATAGATGAGTATTCAGGGATCGCCTAAAGCAGCCTTTCTCAACCTTTCCAACAAAGAGGAACCCTTAAAATAACTCTCCAGTCTCAAAGAACCCATGCTAAAAATTACTTGTGGTCATTGGGAAGAATGTTCCTTACACTTGTGGTCATTGGGAAGAATGTTCCTTACATTGGTGGTCATTGAGAAGAACGTCCCTTACATTGGTGGTCATTGGGAAGAATGTTCCTTACATTGGTGGTAATTGGAAAGAATGTTCCTTACATTGGTAGTAATTGGGAAGAATGTTCCTTACATTGGTGGTCATTGAGAAGAACGTCCCTTACATTGGTGGTCATTGGGAAGAATGTTCCTTACACTTGTGGTCATTGGGAAGAATGTTCCTTACACTGGTGGTCATTGGGAAGAATGTTCCTTACATTGGTGGTCATTGGGAAGAATGTTCCTTACATTGGTGGTCATTGGGAAGAATGTTCCTTACATTGGTGGTCATTGGGAAGAATGTTCCTTACATTGGTGGTCATTGGGACGAATGTTCCTTACACTTGTGGTCAGTGGGAAGAATGTTCCTTACATTGGTGGTCATTGGGAAGAATGTTCCTTACATTGGTGGTCATTGGGAAGAATGTTCCTTACATTGGTGGTAATTGGGAAGAATGTTCCTTACATTGGTGGTCATTGGGAAGAATATTCCTTACATTGCTGGTCATTGGGAAGAATGTTCCTTACATTGGTGGTCATTGGGAAGAATGTTCCTTACATTGGTGGTCATTGGGAAGAATGTTCCTTACATTTGTGGTCATTGGGAAGAATGTTCCTTACATTGGTGGTCATTGGGAAGAATGTTCCTTACATTGGTGGTCAGTGGGAAGAATGTTCCTTACATTGGTGGTCATTGGGAAGAATGTTCCTTACATTGGGGGTCATTGGGAAGAATGTTCCTTACATTGGTAGTCATTGGGAAGAATGTTCCTTACATTTGTGGTAATTGGGAAGAATGTTCCTTACATTGGTGGTTATTGGGAAGAATGTCCCTTACACATGTGGTCATTGGGAAGAATTATCCCCTTACAGATAGCTAAAAAGATCAATGGTGCCAGTGGGAACTTATCTGACAGGCAGAGGTTGCTCTTTTAGAATAGGTGAGCTCCCTCCCCCCCCATAACACCTTGTCCCCATGTTGATAGGGACAATGGCCTCTTCGCCACAGCCCTGGGCTGTGGTTGTGGGGGTTTTCAGGGGGTTGACTTTAGCCCCTAGATCCTGCCCCCCCCCCCTGTGAATTAGAATGGGGTACATATTACCCCTACCCATTCACCCAAAAAGTGTAAAATGTGAATAGAAACACATCAACAGTTTTTGACACATTCTTTATTAACCACTTGCCGACAGCAGATAGCCGAATGACGGCTTTACTGCGGCCGGACAGTTTTGGGAGGGGATCATATGACATCCTCCAAGAATGCGCTCTCCTGCGCTCCCCCGGGGATGTGCACCCGGCCATCTCCATGATCGCTGGGTCTTACGGACACAGCTGATCACGTAATGTGGTAAAAGGCCAATCACAGTGACCTTTTACCACGTGATCAGCCTGCAGTTGCCAGTTACAGTTGCAAGAAAAAGTATGTGAACCCCTTGGGATTACGTGGAGTTTTGCATGAATTGGGCATAAAATGTGCTCTGAACGTCATCTAAGTCACAACAATAGAAGAACACAGTCTGCTGAACATAATACTACACAAACATTAGATGTTGCCATGGTTTAATTGCACATAACATGTAAACATTCACAGTGCAGGGAGGAAAAAGTATGTGAGGCCCTAGCTTAATGACTTCTCCCAGAGCCAGTTGGAGCCAGCAGTGAGCCAACCTTGACTCCAATCAGTGTGATGATATTGGATGTGTTGCTGACAGCTGTCCTGCCCTTAAAAAACACACACCTGTTTTGGGTTTACTGGTTTCAAGAAGCACTGTCTGATGTGAACCATGCCTCGCAGAAAAGAGCTCTCAGAAGACCTACCATCAAGAATTGTTGACTTGCACGAAGCTGGAAAGGGTTACAAAAGTATCTCCAAAAGCCTTGATGTTCATGTGTCCACGGTAAGACAGACTGTCTACAAATGGAGAAAGTTTAGCACTGTTGCTACTCTCCCTAGGCGTGGTCGTCCTGTAAAAATGACTGCAAGAGCACAGCGCAGAATGCTGCATGAGGTAAAGAAGAATCCCAGAGTGTCAGCTAAAGACCTACAGAAATCTCTGGCACATGCTAACATTTTTGTTGACACATCTACAATAAGGAAAACATTAAACAAGAATGGAGTACATGGGAGGACACCACGGAGGAAGCCATTGCTGTCCAAAAAGAATATTGCAGCACGTTTGAAGTTTGCAAAAGAGCACCTGGATGTTCCACAGCACTACTGGCAAAATATACTGTGGACAGATGAAACCAAGATTGAGTTGTTTGGGAAGAACACACAACACTATGTGTGGAGAAAAAAAGGCACAGCACACCAACATCAAAACCTCATCCTCACTGCAAAACATGGCGGAGGGAGTATCATGGTTTGGGGCTGCTTTGCTGCCTCAGGGCATGGACACATTGTTGTCATTGATTTGAAAATGAATTCCAGAGTTCATCAAGACATTTTGCAGGAAAACGTACGAACATCTGTCCGCCAACTGAAGCTCCGCAGAGGATGGGTGATGCAACAGGACAATGACCCAAAGCATACAAGTAATTCAACAAAGCAATGGCTGCAACAGCACAGAATACGCCTTCTGGAGTGGCCCAGTCAGAGTCCTGACCTCAACCCCATTGAAATGCTGTGGCATGACCTTAAGAGAGCGATTCACACCAGACATCCCAAGAATATTGCTACACTGAAACAGTTTTGTGAAGAGGAGTGGTCCAAAATTACTCCAGAACGTTGTGCAGGTCTGATCTGCAACTACAGGAAACATTTGGTTGAGGTTATTGCTGCCAAAGGAGGGTTAACCAGTTATTAAGTCCAAAGGTTCACATACTTTTTCCTCCCTGCACTGTGAATGTTTACATGTTATGTGCAATTAAACCATGGCAACATCTAATGTTTGTGTAGTATTATGTTCAGCAGACTGTGTTCTTCTATTGTTGTGACTTAGATGACGTTCAGAGCACATTGTATGCCCAATTCATGCAAAACTCCACGTAATCCCAAGGGGTTCACATACTTTTTCTTGCAACTGTATCAGATGCACTTTCCTCATGCTGTCACAGCGTGAGGAAAGTACTGCCGATAACCGGCAACTGAGGGCTGAACGGCATCGATCATCAGGGCACTTATGATCAGCGCACTGATGATCAGTGCCCAGCAGTGCCACCCACCAGTGGCACCCACAAGTGCCCAGCAGTAGCCGCACACAGGTGCTCAGCAGTGCCACCCAAACTTGCCCAGTGCATAGTAGTGCCACCCACCAGTGACCATCAGTGCCACCCATCAGTGCCGCCTATCAGTGTCCATCATTGTTGCACATCAGTGCAGCATCATCTGTGCTGCCTATCAGTCCCACCTATCAGTCCCGCCTATCAGTGAAGGAGAAAAATTACCTGTTTGCAAAATTTTATAATAGAAACAAAGAAAAACTTTTTTTTTCAAAATGTTTGCTTTTTTTTTGTTTATAGCGCAAAAAATAAAACACCCAACGGTGTGTACATACCACCAAAAGAAAGCTCTATGTCAGTGAAAAAAAATGATAAACATTTCATATGGGTGCAGTATTGCATGACCGCGCAATTGTCATTCAAAGTGTAAAGTGGGCACAAAGGGGGTATAAGTGCCCAGTAGGCAAGTGGTTAAAATAATTTATATTAAAAAAAAAAAATGGTTCCATCAATGTAATCCATTGTCAATCACGGCGTCCAGCGTTGTTATGATGACACCAACTCGCCGAAATTAAAAAAAAAAAAAACAGCGCCCGCAGATCTGACCACACCCACTGGTAGCTGTGATTGGCCGAAGCATTACTCCTGACCTGTGGTCAGTTGCATCGCGTTGGCCAATCACAATGCACTGTCAGAGCACAGTGCATTGTGGGGCGTGGCAGGCGAACAGCCCTAACCGCTCGTGTGTACACAGAACACACAAACACCTGATGTTCGACTCGAACATAGCAGACACTATAGAGGGATATGCTTTGTTCATATTTCTTGTCTGAGGTTTACAGTCACTGTAGGAGGGTGTGGAATGGTGATATTTTGAGAGGAGGATTGGAGATGCAGCTGGAGGAAGAGTTGTGGATGGCTTTGTATGCTGTATTTGTCTATCGAACAATCTATACTAAGCAAGCTATGGAACCCACGGCCGATAGATTGCTTAGTATCTGATGATGTCTTGCAATCACATTTGCAATTCCCAGTTTGGATCAAAACTAACTTCAAGCTCTTTATCAAATAGCCATGCACATGGGCAGCATAAAGATTGCTACAGAATTGGTAAAACAAATGGCGCAGACCTGTGATAGGTTATCAGAAGTGTATCTTAGGGTTTGACCGAAGCAGGGGCGAACTGACATCTCATGGGGCCCCCGGGCAATAGGGATCACGGGGCCCCTGTGTCCTTGCCCAAACTCAAAAAGCCTATGAAAAAGGTACCAGGGGCATCTCATGGGGCCCCCCACTGACCCCGGGCCCTCGGGCAGTGCCCGAGTTTCCAATGGTCAGTCTGGACCGAAGCCATCTTAGTTTATCCAGTGTTGAGGGTGTCAGATCCAAAGATTTATATTGAGACTATCAAACCCTTCAATTGGCAGACTTCCTGGAAGAGAACAATCGTCATGCTGTACCATGGTGCTCCCAGGACTGTCACACCAGCTCATATTCATACTAGCACACACCTTCAGATATTAAAAGCACTTCAGATATATCCAGCAATACACATGACAAGTGGATACCAATTTACCTTCATGCATGTGCGGCTTGGATGTTCAATAAACCTCCGGTATAACAAGATGTAAAGCCTGTGCCAGAGAACATCTGACTTTCATGGGCTCCAATTCCAACCAACCATCACATACAATGTGATCCCATCCCAAAGTAATAATGCCTTGCACTTAGGGATGCACCGAAATTTCAGTGGCCGAAACGTTTCGGCCGAAAACTCCCCTTTTGGCCTTTGGCCGAAATGAAAAAAATAAGCACCGATGCAGGTGCCGAAAAAACCTCGCCCCTCATCGCTACCCACCCGCCATCGCCACCACCGCCCACCGCTACTGGTGCTGGGCATAGAGATGAGTGGAGGAAAGATGGCCGCCACTCATGTTTATGCCCTTAGAGGACCGGAGCGATGTCACTTCCCATTCCGGCCATTTTTTTTTTTTGCTTAAAGGACTAGATCAATGCTTTTTTTTAATCTAATGCTTTACATTGCAGAGGAGAGATGTGGGTAGGGGTGGACTGACCATTTGGAAACTCGGGCACTGCCCGAGGGCCCGGGGTCAGTAGGGGGCCCCATGAGATGCCCCTGGTTCCTTTTTCATAGGCTTTTTTGAGTTTGGGCAAGGACACAAGGGCCCCATGATCCCCTATTGCCCGGGGGCCCCATGAGTTGTCAGTCCATCCCTGGATGTGGGGTCTTATTGACCACACATCTCTCCATAAAGAGGACCTGTCACTAATTATTTCTATCACAAGAGATGCATGCATTTCTTGTGATAAAAGTGATTAAAAATTTTTTTAAAGGGACAGTGCAAAAAAAATAAAAATAAATAAAAAAAGTTTGAAGTGCCCCCGTCCCCCCCGTGTTCACACGTAGTGGTGAGCACATACGAAGGCCATGTCCACATATGTAAATGGTGTTCAAACCACACACGTGAGGTATCGACATGAACGTCAGAGCGAGAGCAATAATTCTTGCACTAGATCTCCTCTGTAACTCTACACTGGTAACCTGTAGAAAACGTTAAAGCATCACCCATGGAGATTTTTAACCACTTCCTGTCCGGACACTTTTACCCCCTTCCTGACCAGGGCAATTTTCAGCTTTCAGCGCTATCACACTTTGAATGACAATTGTGCGGTCATGCAACACTGTACCCATATACATTTTTTACCATTTTTTTGAGACAGATAAAACTTTATTTTGGTGGTATTTATTCACCACTGAAAGTTTTATTTTTTTTGCTATGTAAATGAAAATATCCAAAAAATTTTGAAAAAAAGTGTTTTTCTTATAAAAGTTTGCAAATAAATAATATTTCATCATAAATCTTGGCCAAAATTTATTCCGTTATCTTTTTAGTAAAAAAAAAAAATAAGCCAAATTACTTTATAACCCAAAATTATAATATTTAAACTTTTTTTTTTTACATTTTTATTTTTTTTTTCTCTTATTATTTATTTTATTATTTTTATTTTTTTCTTACATACTGTCACCCTAGCAGTACAGTGTCACCATGGTAAGATGAATATATGTTACTGCGTTACTATCAGCTACCTTTGATAATAGTACATTTTGCTACAGCTGAGCTGTTGACCTCTTGTTACTATCTCCACTCTGTTCAATCTCAGTAGTCGGAAGAATGCTGTTCTTTCTTTTTTTTTACAATTTTTGTATTGATTCTTTTGCAAGATGAAATAAAAATACTGAACAAGAATTCACTGTGCAAAAGTCACAGCGTTCACAAGTAACAATCAATATATTGTGTTTACAAAATGTTTATTTTCTATGATCATCAGCTCCATCTAGTGGCCATGATGTGGTATTTTCCTGGTTGAGTTATTTCAGGAATATACCTCATTATGGCAGCTAGATGGAGCTGAATATCATAAGAAATAAACATATTAGACAAATTATGGGGATTAGTCACAACAGCTATGCGAATGCTGAGACATTCACACAGCAAATATATTTATTTTTTTATTAGTGTCCAAGAAAAAACAAGAACCTACCAGCTGGCACCTACTGTACTATAGAAATCACTGCTCCAAAGCCAAGATAATGGTCACATGGTCACTGCCAAAAGAGCAGAGCTGACCAATTAGCAGCTCTATGCAAACACTGATCCTCCCCTTCGGAACACACTACATGACCAGCTGCTGAAAGCAGCCCAGAGGACTATCCCTGCAGGGACACCAAGTATTTTTCTTTTTTTTTTTGTGTGTGAGTTTAACCACTTCATGTCTGGACACTTTTACCCCCTTCCCGTCCAGGCCAATTTTCAGCTTTCACACTTTGAATGACAATTGCGCGGTCATGCAACACTGTACCCATATGAATTTTTTTAAGACAGATAAAACTTTATTTTGGTGGTATTTATTCAAAACTGGGATTTTTATTTTTTTTGCTATATAAATGAAAAAGTCCCAAAATTTTGAAAAAAAGTGTTTTTATTATAAAATTTTGCAAATAAATAGTCTTTCTTCATAAATCTTGGCCAAAATGTATGCAGTTACCTTTTTAGTAAAAAAAAACCCAAATTAGTTTATAACCAAAAATTTTTTTTTAAAAACATTTTTTAACATTTTTATTTTATTTTTTTATATTATTATTTGTGGTTTTTTTTTTACCATACTGTCACCCTAGCAGTACAGTGTCTCCATAGTGACACTGTACTACTTGTGGGGGGTGATGAAGTTTTTTTTTTTTTTTTTAACACTGATTTCTCATGGTACAAAGCTGTTGTGAACAGCCTTGTACCATGTGATCTCTCTGATCATTCACAGATTTCACACGTAGTAAGCAATGATGTCAGAAGTGACATCTTGCTTACTACTATTCATATTATCACTGATTGGCCAATCAGTGATCACATGATCGGGACATCATACAGAGGTCCCGTACAGCGATCGGTGTTCGCAATCCCAGGGTGCGAACAGTCAAAAATGGCGGGCACCATTTATGAACAGCAACCCGCCCCTGCACTGCCACCATCTGGCCGTTTATATACAGTTGCAAGAAAAAGTATGTGAACCCCTTGGGATTACGTGGAGTTTTGCATGAATTGGGCATAAAATGTGCTCTGAACGTCATCTAAGTCACAACAATAGAAGAACACAGTCTGCTGAACATAATACTACACAAACATTAGATGTTGCCATGGTTTAATTGCACATAACATGTAAACATTTACAGTGCAGGGAGGAAAAAGTATGGGAACCTTTGGACTTAATAACTGGTTGACCCTCCTTTGGCAGCAATAACCTCAACCAAACGTTTCCTGTAGTTGCAGATCAGACCTGCACAATTATCTGGAGTCATTTTGGACCACTCCTCTTCACAAAACTGTTTCAGTGTAGCAATATTCTTGGGATGTCTGGTGTGAATCGCTCTCTTAAGGTCATGCCACAGCATTTCAATCGGGTTGAGGTCAGGACTCTGACTGGGCCACTCCAGAAGGCGTATTCTGTGCTGTTGCAGCCAAGGCTCTGTTTTATGAGCAGATGGCTTGGGGAAAGTAGAAGAAGGGGAGGATCAGAGAAGACAGGATCAAAGAGCCTTTGCGGTGAATTAACCCCTTAGGTTCTACAGTGAGTATAACAAGCATGCTTTACTGCATATACAGACTGATCTTACTGTTGTGGGTTTAGTAACGCTTTAAGCTTTAACAATACATCCTGCAATTTGATTGGTTTCTGTGCAGAGCTTCACCAGATTTTGCACTCTTCAGTTTTAGTAAATCCCCCCCCCCCCCATGTGTGGTGACAGAGGTTTTACTGCATTGTAAAATATCTGTCACCGTAAGAAACAATTGTCCCATGTATGTGTCCCATTCGCACTACAATGCAGCATGCTGTGATAAAATGCTTTTAATCGCAGCGCATGCAAATAACATGACCATGAAAGAAGTGTATGTTTTGTACACTTCAAATAAAGATTATACAAACCAAAAACAAAAAAAGGGAATCTCATGATGCGCTGAATCACACACCACACAGCCCCCTATGGCAGCCAGGAATGGAGAGCTGCAGGTAAAGCACTAGGGCAGCTCCGCGTTCCCGTGTGAATTCAGCCTACTGGACATTAACCCCTTGATGCCGATGTCACAAAGAACTGGGCTTTTTTCTGAGGGGCCGCATAGTTGCGTACCTGTTTTTGTGCTGAGAGCGCACCGCACTGCGCGCTCCCAGCACAGAGACCAGGGTGTCACTGAGAGCTCCAGGTCCCGTTCTAACAATCGGGACCTGTGACTCCCGATTCCAGGTCACATGACCACTGTGATAGCCTCTGATTGGCTATCACAGTGATCAGTCACTGTACAGCCCGGCCCCCTTGCTTTTTCTTTCACTCTATGAATGGAGGAGAGAGATACATTGCATCACTATAACTCCTGGCATAGAGGGAAAAAAAATGTTTGTTTAAAAAAAAAAAATAAAATGAAAAAGATAAATAAATAAATATTAAAAAATAAAGAAAAAATACCTAGATCAAGGTTAGATCTAGATCAGTGCCAGGGTTAGTGTTTGAATCAAGGTCAAGGTCAAGGGTCAGGTCAGGATTTTAAAAAAAATGGTATTAGTGTCAGTGTGTTTTAGGTAAACAATGGGTAAAAAACAACAAATAACACACATATATGGTATCGCTGCGATCGGCAAGAGCTGGAGAATTTATTTTGGGTTGTTCTTTGGTGGTAGGCTATGATATTAACAAGAATCACACAGCTAAATTAAAAATAATAGTTTTTTACTATTTTGGGCCAGTTTTTCTTTGATAATAAAAAAAAATCAGGAGATATCCATTACCATTTACCACCAAATGAAAGCCCAATTTGTCCTGAAAAAAACGCGGTATAATCCACCTGGATGTACAAAGTAGTTGTGATGATATGTACGGTTTTACTAACACATGTCAAAGTTGCAAAATTGTGCTTAGGCATTTAGATTTGTTTTACCCTTAGGCGTGAAGGGGTTAAACAATCAGAGTGAAATGCGTAGGAAATTTTAGTATTTTTTGAGTTTTGCAGAAGCACACTACAGTCCAGTTAACATGGTTTCCTATGGGACACGTTCACATCTATGCATTTCTAGCCGCTGCATTTTTGGAAAGGGTCAGGGACTTTTTTTTTCCTGCAGCAGATTGCAACACACATAGATGTGAACCAGGCCTAACAGAGCGCAGACAGCAAATTAAAAAAAAATTGATGGCAGGGATTGTCCCCTCTATACTCTACCCGAAATGAGGCTGGAGGGAGGTGCTAGGGTGGTCTGCACCCCCTCCTCCAAATTTCAGTGGTGCCCCCCCTCCCCCAAGTTGCTCTGGTCACAATGAGGGGCTAAGCGCTCCTCCTCCTGACCATCATGGTCAGACATAATTCCACCTATAACCCCCCCCTCTCCACAGCACCGATCCCCTGTGGCTTCCCTGCAGTTCCCGGATTCTCCTCCTCTCCCCTCCCACCGGCTTAAGGTGCTGCAGGGGAGCCACAGGGGGACTTAAAGCAGTTGTAAAGGCTGAAGGTTTTTTACCTTCATGTATCCTATGTATCCTATGTGTGCAGCAGCCCCCCCAATACTTACCTGAGCCCCATCCTCATCAGTGGTGTATTTAGGTTCTGTGCTGCACTATGCAACACAATACGCGGACGCCCCCCCTCCCCGGCGGAGAGAGACTGACACCAGCTAACACCAGGCCCCCCCCACGGAGAGCGCCTGACACTGACCAACACCAGACCCCCCCACGTAGAGAGCCTGACACCGACCAACACCAGACCCCCCCTACCCCACAGAGAGAGCTCGACACAAGCCCTGGCCAACACCAGACCCCCCACAGAGAGTGCCCAACACCGACCAACACCAGACCTGACCCCCATGGAGAGAGCCTGACAGTAACCAACACCAGGCCCCCCCCCCCACGGAGAGAACCCGACACCAACCAACACAAGACCCCCCCCATGGAGAGAACCCAACACCAACTAACACCAGACCCCCCCCCCACGGAGAGAACCCGACACCAACCAACACCAGACCTCCCCCCATGTAGAGAGCCTGACAGTAATCAACACCAGACCCCCCCCCTCACGGAGAGAGTCTGACACCAACCAACACCAGAACCCCCCCCCCACGTAGAGAGCCCGACACCAACCAACACCAGACCCCCCCCCCCCATGGAGAAAGCCGGACACCAACCAACACCAGACCCGACCTCCTGGAGAGAGCCTGACAGTAAACAACACCAGACACCCCCCCCACGGAGAGAGCCCAACACCAGACCCAACCCCCACCGAGAGCCCGACACCAACCAACACTAGACCCCCCTGCCCCCCCCATGGAGAGAGCCCCACACCAACCAACACCAGACCCGACCCCCATGGAGAAAGCCTGACAGTAAACAACACCAGACACCCCCCCCACGGAGAGAGCCCAACACCAGACCCGACCCCCACCGAGAGCCCGACACCAACCAACACTAGACCCCCCTGCCCCCCCATGGAGAGAGCCCGACACCAACCAACACCAGACCCGACCCCCCACCGAGAGCCCAACACCAACCAACACCAGACCCGACCCCCCACCGAGAGCCCGACACCAACCAACACCAGACCCGACCCCCCACCGAGAGCCCGACACCAACCAACTCCAGACCCCCCCACACACAGAGAGCCTGACAGTGACCAACAACACCCTTGCCACAACCTGCCCACCCTAGGGAGCCTTCCACTAAAACCCCCCTCTGGCAACAGAGAGAAAGACACTCACCTTCACAGCTCTGGACATTCCCAGGAACGACAGTCGGGCTCTGCATCAAGCAGCCCGCAGCCTCTCTCAGATCCCACCTGGTCCCCATGCCACATATATGTCCCTTTTTCCACAGGGCAGTGCTGCCCCCCTAAAAAATGTTGTTCTAAGCAAATGCCTTCTTTGCCTTGTAGTAAATACATCTTTGATTATGATCCAGTGATGTGAATGACAGCCACAGCTGTCCTGGGTCTCTGCCTCCTCATTGGCTGAGACAGCAAGTGGGAGCCATTGGCTCCAGCTGCTGTCAATCACAGTCAGTCAGCCAATGAGGAGAGAGATGAGGCAGGGCCAAGCCCACACATGGAGCAGAGCAGCTGATTGATCTGGGGGCACCCGACAGACAGGAGGAGCCAGGAGAACCTGGAGGGGACCCAAGAAGAGGAGGATCCAGGTTGCTCTGTGCAAAACCATTACAGAGAGCAGGTACGCATGTTTGTAAACTAACCTCAACACATACTGCTGTCTCTGCTTCTACTCTCTGTATTTCTCTGAAACAGTCTGAAATAGTTAATAATTTACCACTTTTCAGTGCATTCTGGGCATTTGGGGGGTTCTCCTGTGCTTATCTTTAAAAATCGCTTCTAAATGCAAACGCACATAAACTAATTATGCAAATGCTGCTAAACAGACCTTTTTTTAACCTACATTTTCCAACAGTCAGTTTCCATCGTTCAGAAGTGTCCCATGTACATGGGGCTTTAAAAGAAAAAAAAAGAACCTTTAGAATCGCTTTAACACTGCAAATACAGTCCATGTAAATGAAGCCTTATGCAGGCCATAGACAGGGCGAAAACCAGCCCTTTTTAAAAATAAAAAAAACGAAAAATCAATCATTCAATCGGCCAACGTTACCACCATTGGTAAAAAAAAAATCAGCTGATTTTCGTCCCGTTTACAGCCGGCAAATATAATAGCGGTATCCCTGCGGAGAGCTCCGCTATTATATTTGACATTTAAAAGTATAGCAAAGTTGCAACATTGTATCTATTTATATCCATTTTGGATACAGATGTTTCTATTCGGATACAAATAGATACAATGTTGCAACCACAATACTTTTAAATGTCAAATATAATAGTGGAGCTCTCTGCAGGGACACTCCGCTATTATTTTTGACATTTAAAAGTATTGTGGTTGCAACATTATATCTATTTGTATCCAAATAGAAACATCTGTATCCGAAATGGATACAAATAGATACAGATGTTCTTATTCTTTGTCTTCATCTTCTTCTTTTTCTTCTTTTCCTTCTTCTTGCAGGTCACGGCTCATGCACATTTTTTTAATCGGTAAAAAGATCGGCCAATTTGCCCATCATTGCCATGAAAATTGGCCGATCGACAAAATTGACCGTTTATTTTCCAACATAACCGATTAAAAAAATGTGTCAAAATCACAAAAAACGGCCGACAAATTCACTCACTAACGATCCGAAAATCGGCTGATTGTTCTTTCGGATGAATTTTCGGCAGATTTTCGACCCATCTATGGCCTGCTTTAGTCCTCATGCACACTGGGCGTTTTTACAGCGGCTGTTTTTGGCTTTTGATGTTTTTTTCTACAGCCAGTAAACCCCCCAGCATGTTATCCTATGTCTCCATACACACATAGACTGCAATCAATGTTTTTTGGCTGGAAAAAAAACCCAGAACTAGTGGGGTCCTAGAGGAGGTTTTTAGCTGTACAAACACTCTAACGTTGAAAAAACCGTCAAAACACGGAAAAAAGACACCTGCCTTTTTTTTTACCCTCAAAATTTTTATGGTAAAAAAAACGCTATCAAACGTGAAAAAAACATGAAAAAACACAGCTAAACGCTAATGCAAAAATACCAAAAAATGCTGAAAAACTCATGTTTTTAACGTGACTTTACACAGTGAATGTAACCAGTGTTATTAAAACGCCCCGATTGCATGGAGACTACTTTTGTAAGTTATGTGGTGTTTATTTGTGCTAATACTTTTAGAGAATTTTTTGTAAAAATAATGATTTGCTAAAACTTTGAGCATCTTAAAAAAATTAACTATTGCGAAGATTGTACTGGCCCTTTGACTTTTTTTTATTGCAGCCCCAGATCAGACAGGCTAGATCCAGCCCAGCTCCAAAACAAAGAGGTTTTGGCCACCAAACACTTTAATGTGAGACTATGATAAGGTCAGGGGTGTTGGTACTACAATTAAAGGCCGGTTTAAATTATACTCCACTGGTCACATGGTTTACACACTATATCAATATGTCCCGCTAACACGGAAAAACCATTCTGTAGACATAATTAAAACATTTCACATGATCTTTCTATAGCTATCTATAAATAGTAAGTCTGAATTATGGTTTTTTTTATTAGCAGCAGAGCTGGGTGTAGATGATATTCACGAGGATATGTGGTAATACATAGCACACACTGAGACATATGAATGACAATCGGGGTTGGCCAGTTACTAGAGAGAATATTACACAATCTGATCATAATTAAGGATTACTCAGGACAACATTTAAAAATAATCTGGTAGAACTCCTTACTAATCCATTCCATATGTTCAGTTCATTCAAAACCAATGTATGCCTGTAAGTTACAGTGTATCTAAATCTATTAGCATGCATGTAATATATTGCAGCATACCAGTCCTCATATGAAGTGGTTGCATTAGCTTTCTTTTTTCAGGCTTTTTCTTTTGTCACATCAGAGGCGTAGCTAGGATATTTTGATACCAACGATGGGACACTATTCCTCCCACTGATACCAATGATGGGGCACTATTCCTGCCACTAATACCAATGATGGGGCACGATTCCTCCCACTGACACTAATGATGGGGCACTATTCCTCCCACTGATACCAATGATAAGGCATTATTCCTCCCACTGATACCAATGATGAGGCACTATTCCTCTCACTGATACCAATGATGGGGCACGATTCCTCCCACTGACACTAATAATGGGGCACTATTCCTCCCACTGATACCAATGATGGGGCACTATTCCTCCCACTGATACCAACGATGGGGCACTATTCCTCCCACTGATACCAATGATGGGGCACTATTCCTCCCACTGATACCAACGATGGGGCACTATTCCTCCCACTGACACCAATGATGGGACACTATTCCTCCCACTGATACCAATGATGGGGCACTATTCCTTCTACTGATACCAATGATGGGACACTATTCCTTCCACTGATACCAACGATGGGGCACTATTCCTCCCACTGACACCAATGATGGGGCACTATTCCTTCCACTGATACCAACGATGGGGCACTATTCCTCCCACTGATACCAATGATGGAGCACTATTCCTCCCACTGATACCAATGATGGGGCACTATTCCTCCCACTGATACCAACGATGGGGCACTATTCCTCCCACTGATACCAACGATGGGGCACTATTCCTCCCACTGATACCAACGATGGGGCACTATTCCTGCCACTGATACCAACGATGGGGAACTATTCCTCCCACTGATACCAACGATGGGGCACTATTCCTCCCACTGACACCAATGATGGGGCACTTTTCCTCACACTGATACCAATGATGGGACACTATTCCTCCCATTGATACCAATGATGGGACACTATTCCTCCCACTGATACCAATGATGGGGCACTATTCCTTCCACTGATACCAATGATGGGACACTATTCCTTCCACTGATACCAATGATGGGGCACTATTCCTCCCACTGACACCAATGATGGGGCACTATTCCTTCCACTGATACCAACGATGGGGCACTATTCCTCCCACTGATACCAACGATGGGGCACTATTCCTCCCACTGATACCAACAATGGGGCACTATTCCTCCCACTGATACCAACGATGGGGCACTATTCCTCCCACTGATACCAATGATGGGACACTATTCCTCCCATTGATACCAATGATGGGGCACTATTCCTCCCACTGATACCAACGATGGGGCACTATTCCTCCCACTGATACCAATGATGGGGCACTATTCCTCCTACTGATACCAACGATGGGGCACTATTCCTCCCACTGACACCAACGATGGGGCAGTTTTCCTCCCACTGATACCAACGATGGGGCACTATTCCTCCCACTGATACAAATGATGGGGCACTATTCCTCCTACTGATACCAATGATGGGGCACTATTCCTCCCACTGATACCAATGATGGAGCACTATTCCTCCCACTGATACCAATGATGGGGCACTATTCCCCCTACTGATACCAACGATGGGGCACTATTCCTCCTACTTACACCAACGATGGGGCAGTTTTCCTCCCACTGATACCAACGATGGGGCACTATTCCTCCCACTGATACAAATGATGGGGCACTATTCCTCCTACTGATACCAATGATGGGGCACTATTCCTCCCACTGATACCAATGATGGAGCACTATTCCTCCCACTGATACCAATGATGGGGCACTATTCCCCCTACTGATACCAACGATGGGACACTATTCCTCCCACTGACAGCAACGATGGGGCACTTTTCCTCCCACTGATACCAACGATGGGGCACTATTCCTCCCACTGATACAAATGATGGGGCACTATTCCTCCCACTGACACCAATGACACTTACCTTGCTGAGCCCTGCTCCAGCCTAGGCTCCTTCCCTCTCCCATCCACAGACAGCATACCTGGTTGCAGCAGCACCATCTGCACGTTACACTTACTGGTCAGCTGTCTTCTTCACTTGCTCTGGCTGCCCCCTCACTCGATCTTCGCGCTGCCGCTCAGCTCCTCCTCTCCAAGCTCCACCTCCTCGCAGGTGATTGGCCACCTGTGTGCCTTTCCTGAGCTACAGTTCTGGCGCCCAATCACTGGTGAGGAGGTGGAGCTTGAAGAGGGAAGTTCAAGCTGCCATAGGCTGTCCAGTGATCCCAAGGGTGTGGCCAAATGACAGGGGTGGCATGTCATCCTGCCCACACATCGCGCCCAAGGAAAAGAAGACACCGGACCTGCGGACCTCTCTACCCCTCCTCCAGCAGCGCCTCCTGGACTGGATCGTGTTGGGACTGGGACACGGAGCCAGGTGAGACACAGCAGCCCAGCACTGTACTAAGTGTCCCTTCCGTTGGAAGGGGGGGCGTCGGCACCACGCCACCCCCCTAAAAAGTGCCGCCCTAGGCAAACGCCTTGTTTGCTTCGTGGCAAATACGCCCCTGATTGTAAGCCTCATTTTGGCACCCCTATACCTTGGCACCTGGGTACTTATGTACCCCCCTTCCCCCCCTAGCTATGCCTCTGTGTCACATGGCAATCTCTAGGGTGAGAAATGCCACTCATCATACTATGCACCAATCAGCCATAACTTTATGACCTCCCCCCTAATACTGAGTAGGTCCCTTTTTATACCACCAAAACAGCCCTGACCTATCCAGGCATGGACTCCACTACACCTCTGAAGGTATGCTGTGGTATCTGGTACCAAGCAGCCAGTGGCAGATCCTTTAAGTCGTATAAGTTGCAAGGTGGGGCCTCCATGGATCGGACTTGTTTTTTCAGCATGTCTCACAGGTGCTTGATTCATTTGAGTTCTAGAGAATTTGGAGGCCAAGTCAGATTCATTGTTGTGTTCCTCAAACCATTCTTGAACCATTTTTGCAGTGTGGCAGGGTACATTATCCTGCCGAAAGAGGCCACTACCATCAGGGAATACTGTTCGCATGGGGTGTACTTGGTCACCAACAAGTTTAGGTAGGTGGTACATGGCAAATAACAGCCAAATGAATGTCAGGACCTAGGTTTTCCCAGCAGAACATTGCCCAAAGCATCATACTGCCTCAGTTGGCTTGCTTTTTTTCCATACTGCATCTCTTCCCCAGGTAAGTGATGCACACGCACCCGGCCTTCCACATGATGTAAAAGAAAACATGATTTATCAGATGAGGCCACCTTCTTCCATTGCTCTGTGGTCCAGTTCGGATGCTCATGTGCCCATTGTAGGTGCTTTTGGCTGTGGACACAGGTCAGCATGGGCACCCTGACCAGTCTGCAGCTACACAACAACAAACTCTGATGCCCATTTTTTCTGCTTTGAACACATCAACTTCAGGGACAACATTTTTACTTGCTGCCTAATATGTCTCCATGACTTTCAGATGCCACTGTAACAAGATAATCAATGCTATTCACTTTACCTGTCAGTGGTTATAAAGTTATGGTTGATTAGTGTATGTATGGAGTAGTAACATTGTTACTGTAGCGCCCTCCTAGTTAGCTATGTGGGGCTAGAATCTAATTGAGAGGAGGGATGAGTAGGAGCCTGGGCGTGATATTTAGAAGGCCAAATTTGGGTCAGGGCTGAGAGGCTCTGCAGGCCAGCCCCTCTGGAATTCCCCCCTGCTCTAGAGCTTTGGGTGAAGGTCTAGAGGTAGTGGGTGGATCTGAGGAGTGGTTGGGCTGTACTCTTGAGGGACCCTGGCCAATCCCCAACAGCAGGCTTGGAAAGGGGCCAGGAAAACCCTTAAGGGTGAGAGCTTGCTCAGAAGCAGGAGAAGGAGGGAGGAGATGAACGAGACAGGTTGAGGTGCAGGAGCCTTGGAGGGAGCCTGGATAAGGCTCGCCTTGAGGAGTGATGTTGGAAAGGAGAAAAGATGTAGACTTCACCAGGACCACCTGACAACAGCTTAAAGGCCTGGTGGCAGCCACCAACCCAACAGCAGTGCAGGAGAAGGACTCGGTGAGTACACCTACACAGCATGGGCCAAAAAGGAGAGAGAGCATTTGAGTGGGAAACCTAACTTGCTCTACAGCTGGGACTATTGCCCTTCTAGTAGCAACTACTGGATTCCTTGTCCAGGAATTCCTCCATACAGCCGGATTGTAGAGCATCTACGGTTAGAGAGGTTCATTGGGGATGCTGGCTAGCTCTCCAGAAGAGGATTTGTGCATAGGATTTGTAATATAGTTTCAGGAATCATTTGCCATTCCCTTGGGCATCCCATATAACTCTTACCTTATCCAAGTTCTAAACCCATAATAAAACTTTAAAACAAAATTCAAGGACTGTTTTCTGTCTCTTGGTACATGTCTGAATGGAAAATGTGTATTGTCTGGCTTCACAGGACT
Organism: Staurois parvus; assembly: GCF_062004578.1. Taxonomy (NCBI): domain Eukaryota; kingdom Metazoa; phylum Chordata; class Amphibia; order Anura; family Ranidae; genus Staurois; species Staurois parvus. The sequence continues at coordinate 3,846,792 of NW_028317992.1, forward strand.
ATAGGGGGACCCAAATCTTCAGCAACCCTAAGGGGATAGTGTTACATTACCATAGAGCGGAAGTGTTTAGGACTACAGAACACCACCCCCCCATCTACGCTATAATATGGGGGATGTGTTCTGGAAAAAAAGCCACGTACGTCTCATCTCAATATGCAAGCAGGCACAGCCTACATGAGTATGGTAACTTTGCTCTGGATTCCGGGGCAGTGCAGTATTGTTGCCACCTCAGTAAGCTGTGATAGGGTGGTGACCAGTCATCCAACAACTTGGTTAGTCATGGACTTTATTGGCAGGATCAATAGGTATATGTGGGACCTGGCTGGAACAAAAAGCTAAATGTTGATAGAAAATGCTCATTGTTCATGTTGTCCCTTGTCCCCATTATTTTAAATGGGTTCTCAGACAATTATATCAAAAAGTTAGAGACCCCTTCCCCCAAATCTTAACCAAGATACTCAGTGGGAGGTAGAATGACCTCCTCATCATCAGCAATCACGTGTCTTCCCCAAATGAATGTGATAGATGTGAAGACAAACAACTAAGTCTATAAGGTGTTCCAGTATTCAAATAAGTGCTCACTAATTAAGCTGGCAGGGATACACCTTTGTGCAAATCAGCCAAAGGCGCTTCAGATGAACAGCATTATTATAATTATTGTGCTCGCCTCGGTGGTGCTCGCCTCGAAACAAGTTAGATTTTTATAACAAAAGTCATTTTATAAACTGTCATCTGCTGGATTAATTTATATCCTGTTTGGAGCACAGTTCTTTACATCAAGCACTTTTGCCCTAGTTCACATACAGTGGTGCCATTTAATCAGGTGAACCCTTAACTGATGCTCTGTTTGCAGCTGTGCTTGAAGGTGTACCCCGGCCATCTTAAGTGGTGAACAATGAATACTGTGTATTGGAATACTGGAACCCTTGGAAGCAACCATGGTTTCTGTTATTTTGTCTTCCCACTCTTTTAAAGCTTAGGTACCAGCACTGGATTTGGAATCAGCCCCCCAGTGTGCCATAGCTTTGAAATTCTCCACACTTCCATTACTAACACCCCATGACATCCATGTCCCCGAACGTCTATTGCCAGCACACTGTAACAGCCATGTCTCTACACTTCTATTACCAGCACCCATGTCAGCCATATCCTCAAACTTTTATTACCAGCACTCCATGATAGCCATGTTCCCATATTTCCATTGCTAGCATCCAATGATAGCCATGACCAGGGGAGGACTGACCATTTGGAAACTCGGGCACTGCCCGAGGGCCCGGAATCAGTAGGGGGCCCCATGAGATGCCCCTGGTACCTTTTTCATAGGCTTTTTTGAGTTTGGGCAAGGACACAAGGGCCCCATGATCCCCTATTGCCCGGGGGCCCCATGAGTTGTCAGCCCGCCCCTGGCCATGACCCCACACTTCTGTTGCCAGCACTCCATCACAGCCATGTCCCTACTCTTCTATTGCAAGCTCTCCATGATTGCCATGTCCCTATAGTTCTATTACAAGCACTACATGATCACCATGTTCCTTCAATTCTATTGCTAGCACTACATGATTGCCATGTCCCTACATTTCTTTTGCAAGTACCCCATAATCACTATGTTCCTACACTTCTATTGCAAGTACCCCATAATCACTATGTTCCTACACTTCTATTGCAAGTACCCCATAATCACTATGTTCCTACACTTCTATTGCCAGCACTACATGACAGTCCTGTCCCCACGCTTCTATTACTAGCATCCCATGACAGCCATATTTCTACATTCTATTGCTTGCATTCCATGATAGCCATGTTCCCATATTTCCATTGCCAGCATCCAAAGATAGCCATGACCAGGGGCAGACTGACAATTCATGGGGCCCCCGGGCAATAGGGGATCATGGGGCCCCTGTGTCCTTGCCCAAACTCAAAAAAGCCTATGAAAGAGGTGCCAGGGGCATCTCATGGGGCCCCCTACTGACCCCGGTGCTCTCGGGCAGTGCCTGAGTTTCCAAATGGTCAGTCCACCCCTGGCCATGATCCCACACTTCTGTTGCCAGCACCCCATTACAGCCATGTCCCTACACTTCTATTGCAAGCACTCCATGATCACCATGCCCCTACAGTTCCATTGCAAGCACCCCATGATCACCATGTTCCTTCACTTCTATTGCTAGCACTCCATGATTGCCATGTCCCTACACTTTTATTGCAAGCACCCCATGATAACCATGTTCCTACACTTCTATTGCCAGCACTACATGACAGTCCTGTTCCCACACTTCTATTACTAGCACCCCATGACAGCCATGTTTCTACATTCTATTGCTTGCACTCCATGATTGCCATGTCCCTATATTTTTATTGCAAGCACCCCATGATCACCATGTTCCTAAACGTCTATTGCTTGCACTCCATGATTGCCGTGTCCCTACACTTCTATTGCAACCAGACCATGATCACCATGTTCCTACACTTATATTGCCAGCACTATCTGACAGCCAAGTCCCCACATTTCTATTGCCAAAACCCCATAACAGAAATTTCTCCACACGTCTGTTACTAACACCCCATGGCAGCCATGTTTCCAAACTTCTATTGCCAGCATTCCATGATCGCCATCTCCTTACAACTCTATTACCAGCACCACATAACAGTCAAGTCCCCACTCTTCTATTACCAGCACCCCATGACAGCAATATCCCCACTCTTCTATTGCCAGCGCTCCATGATAGCCATGCTGACCCTCCACATTTACAGCCAGCACGCAATGACAGCTATATTCATTCCCCACCAGTATAACAGGTATAGCGGGAGAGTTTTGTAAAAATGGTGCTCAAGTTAAACGCGGACTTTTAATTTTACAGGTATAAAAAGGGATGCTAACGTGGTGGTACGACATGCAGTAGTAAGTGGCAATTGTGTCCTACTACTGATAGGTGGCGCACATGTCGTGGGCAAGTCCAGAGAATGGTAATCAAGATGGCAGACAACAGTGTTAGTGTGTGCATGGAACAGCGTATGGTGATGAAGTTTCTTGTGAACAAAGGTGTTGAACCCACGGATATTTACAGAAGACTTCAAGCACAGTGCGGTGATGAGATGCTCAGCCGCAGTAAGACATTTGAATGTTTCAAAAATGGCCATACGTTCATCAGTGATGATCCCAGCTGTGGTGGTTCCCAGCCCACAACAGTCATTCCTTTTAACATTCACCACGTGGAATGCCTGATCCTGGACATTCGATGCATAACCTGTAGTAAATTTGCACGAGACAAATCTTTCAGTGGGAACGGTGAACACAGTGATGACAAAGTGAAGTAGGCTGTCCTAGAATGGTTCAGGTGTACTGACAAATCTTTCCATGTCAAAGCTTTCCAGGCATTAGTTAAATAAATGTAGTAGGGGAGTATGTCAAAAAAATAAATATAGTTTCCACTCCTTAAAATTTGTTCTTTTATTGGATAAACTCAAAAGTCCCGGTTTGACTTAAACGCCCCTCGTATGATGAGATTATACCAGACTTTGTTGTAGACTGGTTGATCAGTAGTAGTCAATGTTTTTTTTTTAGAGTGGGAGGAATCAGCCTGTAATGACCCTTGTCCTTTTAAGGGTACCCCAAAAAAGGCACACAGCACTACACCAATCTATTCTTTTGTCTTCCTATTCAGAAACGTAAGCCTTAATTAAGTAGTTGCTGTCTATTACCCTCAACACAAAGCTGAAATATCTGTCCATTCTCTTTCTGATTACTCATGTTTGGTGTTCCTGTTTTTCCCACTGCAATGGCCCAAAGAGGGTATTCATACCGCCATTTAAAATAACCTATTGTCCCCGTGCTGCCACCATACAGGGTATACATTCATTGATAGACATCTGCCTGTCGCAAGGGATACTAAAACCCAGAATTTATTTTTTTCCATTTTTTTTTTACAAAAGAAATCGATAATTTCTTGATTTATGGTAATTGTTGTTAATCAGTTGCAGAATATATTATAACAGATCCCAATGTGTCATAGTTTAGTCAGTAAAAAAAAACCCCAAAAAACTTCTGTAATGCCGAGTGTAAAAAACAAAAACCAAGAATAAATGTGTGTCATTTCCTGATATATAGCAAAGGTTGTTAATGAGTTGCAGAAAATATATTGACAGTTTTAGGAATATTTACTTTACAAAACTCAATGTGCAGTTTTATTGTACTTTAGTCTGCAGATCCGTTACGTCATTATTGATGTAAGCCTGTGGAAGTGACAATCACGTCCCTACTCAAACGTTGTACCTGAAAACATATACAAAGGATGGGAAGCAAGGGAAGAAGAAAGGATATTGGAGGTGATAGCCAATCCGCAGGCCTGTAAAGCCATAACATAGGTTGGTTTAACATGAATTCATAATCTTAAATCATTTTTTTTCAAAACAGAACTAAAACTTTGTAATATATTTTCCAGTCAGTAAATGAACCTGTAAAGTGTGTGTCAGGTGAACTGTACACCAGGGAGCGACTTGCTGTTGTTATCTGCAGCCTTGAGGCTCTCCACCTTCATCCTACAGCAAGAGCCTTTCTACAGCTAGCCATGGACATTAAAGGATGATGGAACATGCAGGCATGATCTAATCAGCTGAAGATGTCTTTAGATCCAACTTTACACATGCTTGAGTTCCCTGAGTGTTCACCATTATAATGTTAAATGGAAAGCAGAGGAAAGTTGCAGACCACTATAACTAATTTTTTGTTGGTGTGTGAGGGATACTATTGTAGCACCCCTCTAGTTAGCCAGGGGGAGCTAGCTAGTTTTTTTAGGCAGAGCCTGGGACGAGTAAGCCTGGGATGAGTTAGCCAGATTGCTCTGGGTCAGGGCTGAGGGCTGTGCAGGTCAGTTCCCTGATACCTTCCCCTGCTCTGGAATCTTGAGAAGTTTCTGGAAGGCAGTGGCTGGGGGTGAGGAGGAGATGATCTGTATGCCTGAGGGATTTGACCAATCCCCCAAGCAGGAGGCTTGGCATGGGGTCAGGACAGCCCTCAGATATGACTGAGTCTGATCAACAGGAAGCTGTCAGTGTGTGTCGGGTGGAAGATGGAGTAGGAGCTGGAGTGTGGAGCCTGGGAGGGGGCAAAGGAAAGGTGCCTACCTACAGACTGGTTCTGGAAGAGGGGACTTCCACTGTGTCACCATCTACTAAGAGGAACAGCTTGATCAGCAGGGAAGGAGCCAGCCCACCAGAAGGCCTGAAGGCAGCCACCAACCCATAAAGCTATCAGGAAGGACAGTGTGAGTAACCTTACACCCCCTGGGCCAGAAAAGGGTAGAGGGCAGTCAAGTGGAGAACCCAACTAGATCCTCGGTCGGGACTATTTAATCTTTGGCAGCTTCTGGATTCCCTTGCCCAGGAAATACCTTTAGAATGAAGAGGAGGATTCATCTGGGGTTTGAGGAGGTACACTGGAGAGCTGGAGTGCTCTCAAAGAAGAGACATATTTTGCTTCTTGTCCACAGACTTGTACATAGTTTGTCCTCACAGTTCACAGTTCCTTGGGCATCCCATGCATCCCTGAACCCCATCCAAGTTCAATACCCCTTAATAAAATCACAAAAACAAGCTTAGGACTGGTTACCATCTCAGTGTGCAAGTGTGGAGGAAGGTGATGTGTGTCACCTGGCTGTACAGGACTGTAGTGGGAACCAAAAACTTAGGGACTCTTATGGGGGTAGTGCTGCACTACCATGGGCACTAAGGTGTGCTGCAAAAAGCTAAAAAAAAATAGAGTTTTTTTCCTCCCTTTGAATTAACCACCAAGCAACATGCAGAAGAAATCTGAGCTTGAAAATAAGGAAAGGCAGATAGAAGTCAAAATTCCCGACCAGCAAATTTGTTCTAGACCAGAGCCCCTGAAAATACTGAAACCATAGATTTATTATGGCAGCCAGTAAGAAAGCATTTTAAGAAGGAGAAGACAGCAATGGCGGCTTCCACACAAACCTTAGAACAATTATTTGCTTAAACGTTTCCAGCACAAATGGATATTTAGAATGGATACAGATTTTATGGCCACCATTTATGGATAATATTTATTTTTGCTCTTCTTCATATTGGCCACATATTTAATTAGCTGATTATACTCAGACTTTTTTTTTTGCTTTTGGATTTTTCTGCATTCCAAAGGGGGAGATTTTCCCACTCTTGCTGTTCCTGATGCCTGTAAAAGACATAGGGGGTTACCACAGCGACAAGATGGCATAAACAGCAATTAAAGTGCATCTGACACACTTCCTGTCCTAGGGTGACAATGCTCACTTAGTGTACTTTATCTATGGAGGGACAATGTTGTCGCCTATTGACTTGACGTTTGGCAGGACTGCAGAACAATCCTCTTCTCCATAACATAGGGCAAAGGTGTTCTTTAGTCCACAGAGATAGCTAGGCACATTGCGAATAGATATCAGTCTGAATTTTTGTCAGAATCAAAAGGTATATTTGCCACCGTTTGAACGAATACAACAAAATGGTCTATTTAACAGACCGAATAGTGAAAGGAAGAACATCATTGTTAGGGTTTTACATATACCTTGATACATTGTCAGATGTTACAATTATTTCCAACGTTTTTCTTGTAACCTCAATGGAGAGATTTTCTATCACTTCCTGTCCTGCCAAGAAGTGAGGGGAAATCTCCCCAATAAAGACACAGATGGCAGTACCAGACAGAGGCTGTAACCCTTGCCGGCTCCATCATAGATGAAAAAAACGTTTTTCTGCTGTTGGAATTTAGATTTGTTTGTGTATTGTCTTTAATTTTCCTCTTTCTTTGTTTCAGCCCTTTGGTTTACTTCATGGGTGATTCAAAGACAGGGAATGCAACCTACAGATGTATATTTCAAGAAGACTTCAAGTACATCCTTTTGCCCGTGGCCTATTCAGTAGTGTTTGTGTTTGGCTTCATCCTCAACATCATCGCCTTGTACATTTTCATCTTCCAGATTCGGCCATGGAAGGTGGTCACACTTTTTATGTTCAACTTGGCTCTGTCAGACCTCCTCTACGTCTTATCTCTTCCACTGCTGGCCTACTATTACTCCAAAGCCAATGACTGGCCCTTCTCTGAGCCGCTCTGCAAGATAGTCCGTTTCCTCTTCTACACCAGCCTGTACTGCAGTATCCTCTTCCTTCTCTGCATCAGTTTTTACCGTTTTCTGGCAGTGTGTTACCCCATACACTTTCTACAATGGGGTCATATTCGATATGCACGGATCACCTCTATTACAATTTGGGTGGTCATTATTGGCATTCAGTCACCAATACTGTATTTTGTGTCCACCAGCCATATGGATGACAGCACTATCTGCCACGACACAGCAAGCATTGAACTCTTTGATCAGTTTGTTGTTTACAATACGGTGACCTTAGTTTTCCTCTTTTGTGTCCCCTTAACGGTCCTCCTTGCTTGCAACAGTTTCATGATTTATGTGCTTGTAACGCCAACTGTGCCTGCCACACAGGCATCAAAATCCAAGAGGAAGTCAGTTAAAATGATTATGACGGTCCTTGTGGTTTTCATCACCTGCTTTTTGCCATACCATGTAACCCGTACACTCTACTATTACTACCGAAAGGTGGACACTGCCCCTTGTCCTACTTTAGATGCCGTTAATGCAGCCTACAAATCCACACGACCTTTCGCCAGCCTCAATAGCTGCATTGACCCGGTGTTGTACTTTTTGGTTTGGAGGTTCCGCTTAGTCAGGAATAGAAGGAGGAATATGACAGAAAGAGAAAGTTGACCTAGAGAGCGTGTATCAATAGAAAATATTTTGGGTGAGCCAAAGTGAACTGTTTTGATTTGACTTGTTTTATGTTATTAACCAAAAGGACCCACATTTAAAACTGCTAGATAAAAGGATCAATAAAGCCCATTTCTGTGCAAAATCAAACCCGGCCACCGTCACCTCTTCAAGGAATGGAGACTGATCCATCACCTCTTCAAGGAATGGAGACTGATCCATCACCTCTTCAAGGAATGGAGACTGATCCATCACCTCTTCAAGGAATGGAGACTGATCCATCACCTCTTCAATGAATGGAGACTGATCCAGTGCTGTAGTCCATGCCGGCCACCAAGTCCTGTTGCTTTCCTTTGTTGTAATGTCATCACACTGATGCAGTATTCTGAGAAGCTCCAGTGGTGGACAGCCAATGTGAAGTGTCCACAACACCCAAGCGGCAACATGGGCACTCAAAGATGAACTTTCCCACTCTGCAACCCACAAAATTGAAGACTTGAGACTCCATGTGTTGAAATGGTTACAGAAGTATTCAGAACTATTTGGGGCATTTAATGTACTATTTCTGTAAATATAATTGAGTGATTGACTAGAGGGGGTGAAGGCATTTATCGAGCCAGGAGGCAGGCCTAGTCATGTGACCCATTAAAGTTATGTTTGCTTTGAATCATTTCAAATACTGAGCAAAGAGAAAGCCAAGCAAATAGCACTTTCAGAAAGAGACAACCAACATCAGCCTAGGAATTTTAAAGCCTATGTTGACGAAAGACCCTAGAAATTTTCTCCTCTGCCCTTTCCCTTCACAGCATCAATACACTAAACAAGTGTACTTAGATCAGTGGCAGTCAACAGAATTGTGGCCCCCAACATATCCAGAGGGCCACACAATAGCTTTGTTATGTATATGTCCTATTTTTAATATATTATGATAGCATCAATAAGATATTGAAATAAAAGTGTTCTGCCTTCATTTTGGGCAATTGTGTGCTCTGTTGCTTTTATAAAGCTCAGTATGAGTTTGCGTGGACAAAAGTACTGTGACATTTTCATAGGTTTACAGTTGTTAAAATTCTGAATGACACTGTGCTCAAGTACACAAGTGTATAGCACATATAAGTGTAATGCTCACTATTTACCCAATTCTAAACCATATACCACCGAAACCACAAAAATATCAGAACCACTATAGCAACAAAATAAATATAATAAAATTATACATTTAAAACAAGTGTCAACTTTACTTTAATAAACCACCAACATATTTGTGATATAATACCATTCCAAAAATATCTAAAGTGCAGTCTTCATACAGAACAATTCCCAAATTCAAGAGCAATCCTAAAATAAGTGACAATTCCTCCTCTGTATTCATGCAAACAAATCTCTGTGCTTCATACAACTTCATCCAAACAAAGCTGTGTGCCTCATATAATCTTCACACAAACAAAGCTCTGTGTTTTATACAAACCTCATACAAACAAATCTCTATGCTTCATACAAACTCCATACAAACAAAGTTTTGCGCTTTATACAAACTTCATCCAAACAAGTCTCTGTGCTTCATACAAACGTCATCCAAACAAAGCTGTGTGCCTCATACTGTTCTGTCCCCACATGAAGGCGAATGAAGGTATATCTAATAATGGCTGTGTAACTTCCTACCTTCGTATCCAAGCAGTGGAGCAGACCGGACCGGCAGATGTTCAGGTTAGATGGATCCAAACGTATACACGGGAATGAAATCAGCGTGGGTTTATTTGGTCCAAAATACAGCGACAAACAGTGATACAATACTGTAAGGTAGTAGAGGTATTGATGCTGTCCTGTGATATCTTTCCTGAGGCTAACTGCTGGTCAAAAACTGATGCCTTCACAAGCCCAGGGTAATGAATGTCCTGTCACACAGCTATATAGCAGATAAAATGGCTGCAGGAAGTGACCAGAACCAAGGCTTGCCTAAAACCACGCCCAGCAGAGAAAACACTTACTAGCTATAACAAAGGCATGCAGCATGCAAATTCTGGCCAGCAGATGGCAGCAACAGATCAAGACATAGAAACAACATGGTGAAATAAGAATTGGTAATACAATGCACAGTTAAATAACAAATATGAGGAGAACAGCACACTCCCCGTCTGAAATTCCATAAGGGATTTCACTATGACGAATGTCCATAAAATATAAAACAACCTGTAACAAAGAACATGTTAGAATGCAATAAACATAACAATATAGTAGATTCCGAGTTGGAATAGAGAAGAACCACAAAGTTCAAGTTCAGTAGAGTTCACCCAGCAGGAATGTTCTCAATGGGTAGTATCAAAATGAGTTCATTAATTGGCCTTGCGAATATTTTAAGCTCACCCTTTCTGAAGATCTTCAACTCCACTTTACGGACCTTGCCATCCTTGCTAGGAAGAACCTTTGTAATTAGTCCCATAGGCCAGTCAGTCTGTACGATTTGTTGCTCCTTCATCAACACGAGGTCACCTTCTTTTAGGTTTGGTTTGTGGTAGTGTCGGATCAGCAAGACGGTGATATGGTGTTTGCTGGGAATGATGAGAGGATTTTGTTCTGCAACTCTTAGGTGGGCTTGATTCAAACGACCACCAACTCTGAGCAAGCCAAAACTGTCAATAACTGGATTTAAGTTGGCAAGAGGGCTTTTTATTGGAATCTGCTGTTTGTTGTATAAGCACTTCCATTCTACATTGAATTCCTCTTGTTGGACGTGACGTATTATGAGGGACTCACTATGAGAGATGTTCTCCGCAGAGAAGGGTTTATGGCAGACGTGCCAACCGTGACAATCCTTATCTTTGTGAGTATTGTGATAACATTCCGCAATGTGTACTAACCTTGCGATAGTCCTGACGAGTCTCATCCAACTGGAGAAATGTTCAAAGCGTTGGCTACCGAGGCTGGAGATTTGCTTTGTTCCAGTGACCAATACACTGACTTCAGCGCGGATTTCTGGATCATTATCCGGATCCTGGATGCTGAAAACTTCCTGTACACAATCGTCCGCCTGTTTTAGCAGAAACTCCGGACCTGTAAGCCAAGTAGAGTTAGTAAAGGAACCTACAGACATAGGTCTAGTGGCATGATATACTCCGAATGAAGGCAAGTACCAGCACTTGTCGTTCTTCCTTAAGGATGGAGCTGGTTCTGCATGGTTGTTACGGAATATTTTATCCATAAAGGCAACGATGTGTTCTCTCATTTCAGGCTTGCTGTTCATGGTACGCTGAAGAGAGTTAAATCTAGACACTGCTTGTTCCCGGTTGTTCGGGAGTCTTACCCTGGTAGCTCGGAAGGGTAATGGAGAAACCCAGTGATTGGTTTCGTCTTTAAAGAACTCACTGTCCATTATCTCGACAAATTCTCTGTCCTCTACTGACAAGGCTACTTTATCGTCGTCCTTGGTTGTATGAAAGACTGATCTCCCCAAGTTGTCGGCAAAGAGGGGAGTAATGACGTCAGGTGGTTGTATGAGGCCTGGAGACTTCTCCTTCACCTCATAGTGATGAGGACACAGCTTAATGCAAGTTGTGCGTCCATCTGCACGCACGTACGTTTTGAAAGAGTCAATTCCTGGTTGATCTAAGCATACATTTCCTATGATTACCCATCCCAAGTCCAGTCTCTGGGCATATGGCGCATAGTCAGGACCATTACACTGTTGACGCACCTTGTGTACCCTTAGATTGTCTCTGCCGAGCAGGAGTAGAATCTCGGCGTTGATGTCCATAGGTGGGATAACGTTGGCTAGGTGCCTTAGGTGAGGTTGGTGAACTGCAGCTTCTGGGGTAGGAATCTCATCCCTATGGTTGGGTATTTGATCGCATTCGATCAGCGTCGGTAAGGGTATTTCCGTATCCCCACTGACTGGAGAAGCGATGAATCCTTGTGCCCTTCTGCCGCTAGTCTCTATGCGGCCCGAGCAGGTGTTTAAGGTATAGGGTTCGGATGGTCCCTTTATTCCAAAGGCTTTAAAGAATTTAGGACCTGCTAGGGACCGGTTGCTTTGGTCGTCGATGATGGCATACATTTTTACTGCCTTTTCTGGTAGTCCCTCTGGGTAGACCTTGATTAGGCATATTCGGGCACAACATTTCTCACACTGGCCCTCCCCACATACATCCAAGCATGAACAGGAAACAGCAGTCGCTGCATTAGCGTAATTTTGGGGCTCCCCGCCATGACTTGGAGCAGGACTGGTGGTGACGGCAGTGGGTGAATCTCTGGAGAGTGGGATTGGGTGCATAGCTGAGGCATGTCTTTCACTATGACACTCCTCACACTTGATGACAGATTTACAGTCCTTAGCCATGTGTTCCAATGAAGCGCAGCATCTGAAACATACCCCGAGCTCGGTGAGGATTTTCTTGCGCTCCAGTATGGTTTTGAATCTAAACCCTCTACATTTGTTCAGAGAGTGTGGTTTTTTATGAATGGGACATTCACGATTGAAGGTCTTATCTCCTGATGAGGTGGTGTACTGTTTACCCGTGGGTACTGCAGGAGATGGTAGGTTAGTCTTTCTAACACTCACGCTGCTCTTGAAGTCTCTGTGTTTATGCATGATGCTTTCATACCTTGACGATGATGTTGCTGAAGCTGTAGTGTTGAACTCCAGGAAGTCGAGGCTGGGGTCATTCCTCATCTGGGACTGTTCATCAATAAATCTACAGAAGTGAATAAATGGGGGAAAGGTGATGTCATGCTCTCTTTTGTACCTTGAGACTGATGCCGCCCACTTTTCTTGCAGACTGTATGGTAGCTTCACGACAATTGGGTTCACTCCATGAGCTGTATCCAGGTAGCAAAGCCCAGACAGACGAGGGTCACCCTTGGCAAGCTCCAGTTCCATGAGCAGATCACTTAAATCCTGAAGCTTCTGGACATCCTTGAGATTGATCCTTGGAACGTTCTGCAGTCTCTTGAATAGGGCCTTCTCTATTGCTTCTGCACTGCCGAAGGTACGTTCGAGTCTCTGCCAGGCGACAGCAAGACCTGCTTCTGCTTGTCCCACATAGACAGTTCTGAGGCTCTTGACACGATTTGTGGAGCCTGGGCCCAGCCATTTGATCAAGAGGTCAAACTCCTGCTCTGCGGTTAGGTTGAGGTTAGCGATGGCGGCCTTGAAGGTTGCCTTCCAAGCTCTGTAGCTCTCTGCACGGTCATCAAATTTTGAGAGACTGGTGTTGATTAGCTCTCTGCTCACCATAAACCTGGCAAACTCAGACATATCTGATTTCTCACTGCTTGTTGCCATGACGACTTGTGATGCCCCTGGGGCGTATTGGCTGCCTGGCGTGAAGGGGTGAGATGCTTCCGGGTAGAATGATGTAGCTGCAGGGTTAAGCTTTCGTTTAGCCTCTGTATATTGTGATGACTGCTGCTTGAGCTGTGGAGGTAGGCCAGAAAACGCCTGATAGCGATCTTTCTGTAACAACCGTCCTTGAGAGGGCACTTCCGGGTAACGGTTATTAGGTTGCTCGGGTGCTGTGGGTGGCACTGGTACCGCAGGTAGAGCTGACTTGGAGGTTTCAGTGTTCTCGGCTTGGACGGTACTGCAAACTGGGGGTGGCGCAGATAACTGATTCAGTACATAGTCACTGGTGCGATCAACTGGATCATCTATCTCCTGTGGTAGCGAGCAGACTGGATCAAGACCTTGGCTCAATGCTTGCTCAAGTAGTCTTACTTTAGCTAATGCAATTTCCTCCTGCATCTCTGATTCGAAAATCTTTATTCGAGCCTCTGCTTCTGCCCTCTTGGCCTCTGCTTCTGCCCTCTTGGCCTCTGCTTCTGCCTCTGCCCTCTTGGCCTCTGCCTCTGCTTCTGCCCTCTTGGCCTCTGCCTCTGCTTCTGCCCTCTTGGCCTCTGACTCTGCTTCTGCCCTCTTGGCCTCTGCCTCTGCTTCTGCCCTCTTGGCCTCTGCCCTTGCAAGAGCTTCTTTTTCTGTGAAGGAGCGTCTCGCTTTGGATTGCTCTGCGTTTATGCGGGCCTCTAGTAATCTGTCGCTCAAGGCTGAGCTTCTTGAGCACGATGATCTGTATGACCGAGAGGAATGTTTAGATGAATTTGATCTGTGTGACTTAGTTTCTTGCAAATGCGAGATACGGAGTTCCGCTTTACCTTTAACATCCAGCACCATGACGTCTCTTTGTCTGGCTATTGATTCTGCCTTGCTCAGTTCTGATAGGGCTTCATCGATATTAGAGTCTTTTAGAAAGGTTATATACCTTGTGGACAGTTTATTGTATCTTTCATGAGCTGTGTCCAGCCGCCCGATGGCAACTTGTAAGCTTGTGGCATCACCTGAGGAGGATTTAAGTCCGGACATGAGGGAGGAAACTCGTTCCCATTGTTCCTCCAGGTTATCACATAGTTCATCTTTCGTGGTGTGATAATTTTCAATGACTTTTACTGTCGGTTTCAGAGAGCGTCTTGGTCGTACGACTTGTTCTGCTGGAAGTGTGGATTCTGTTCCCTGCCCTTCATAACGATCAGTATCAGGTTGTATTTGCTTTAGTTCATCACTGGGGAACTGTGCAAAGTCCTTTTCGGCCATTTTGACTTAAGGTGCGCTGTCCCTTTAAGAAAATGAAGTTTTGAATTGGGCGCTGAAAATCGCAGCACGGCTCCGATAGGGCACCTTGATAAAATTTCTAAGATGTTTAGAGTGAATTGCGGGGTTTTGCGGGCCACAGCAATGTAATGAGCGTGCATAAACAGTACTTCTATTATGCGAGGAAAAGTTAATATAGGACTTTAGGAATGGCTTGGCGAGTTGTGGAGGACTTCCAGGCGAGAGTATAGATACTGCATATGCGCAGTGCTTCCGCATAGGCTTGTGGAACGTGCACTGTAGCCGGGCAGATTTGCTGCAAGTGGGCCTGTTGCTAGGGAGATTCCTGAGTGTGGTACTGGACTCTGAGGGAATCTGTAGCGGGGTATGGACTTTAAGGCAGTTTTTGACTGTTCTGTCCCCACATGAAGGCGAATGAAGGTATATCTAATAATGGCTGTGTAACTTCCTACCTTCGTATCCAAGCAGTGGAGCAGACCGGACCGGCAGATGTTCAGGTTAGATGGATCCAAACGTATACACGGGAATGAAATCAGCGTGGGTTTATTTGGTCCAAAATACAGCAACAAACAGTGATACAATACTGTAAGGTAGTAGAGGTATTGATGCTGTCCTGTGATATCTTTCCTGAGGCTAACTGCTGGTCAAAAACTGATGCCTTCACAAGCCCAGGGTAATGAATGTCCTGTCACACAGCTATATAGCAGATAAAATGGCTGCAGGAAGTGACCAGAACCAAGGCTTGCCTAAAACCACGCCCAGCAGAGAAAACACTTACTAGCTATAACAAAGGCATGCAGCATGCAAATTCTGGCCAGCAGATGGCAGCAACAGATCAAGACATAGAAACAACATGGTGAAATAAGAATTGGTAATACAATGCACAGTTAAATAACAAATATGAGGAGAACAGCACACATACAATCTTCACACAAACAAAGGTCTGTGTTTTATACAAACATCATACAAACAAATCTCTATGCTTCATACAAACTTAAATCTAATG
The DNA here is from genome assembly GCF_062004578.1 of Staurois parvus. Lineage (NCBI taxonomy): Eukaryota > Metazoa > Chordata > Amphibia > Anura > Ranidae > Staurois > Staurois parvus. The sequence goes on from NW_028317992.1 coordinate 3,862,162, forward strand.
GCACGCCGCCTGCACTGGAAAACGCAACCGTACTGGGAACCAAGGATCCCGTGCGGGCTGCATTTTCAGAAAAAGTGCCACGAGCACGGGAGTTCAAATGAATGAGCTATGGTGCCCGCACGGCCGCATATTATTATTATTATACAGGACTTTTATAGCGCCGACAGTTTGCTCAGCACTTTATATTAGGAGGGAGACAGTACAGTAACAATACAGTTCAATACAAGAGGGAATAGAGGGCCCTGCTCCTTGGAGCTTAGAATCTAGGAGGGAGGGGATAGTGGTACACGAGGTAATTAGCTGTGGGGGATGGAGTGGTAGGAAGAGTAGAGGATTCCAATATTAGCTGGGGTCGGGGTAGGCTTCCCTGAAGAGATGGGTTTTCAGAATGCGCCTAAAAGTGAGCAGAGTAGGCGATAGCCTGATAGATTGGGGTAGGGAGTTCCAGAGGATGGGTGAAGCCCTTGAGAAATCCTGGAGATGAGCATGGGAGGAGGAGACAAGGGAGCTAGAGAGTAGGAGGTCTTGCGAGGAGCGTAGAGTACGGTTTGGGTGGTATTGAGAGACAAGATCTGTGATGTAATTAGGGGCAGTGTTATGAAGGGCTTTATACGTCAGTGTTAGTGTTTTGAATTTTATCCGTTGGGCAATTGGGAGCCAGTGGAGGGATTGGCAGAGAGGGGTGGCAGATACAGAGCGGTTAGTAAGGTGAATGAGTCTGGCAGCAGCGTATATGTGAACCAGGGCTAAGGGTGTCTCCACTCCAGCATCAGAGACATTTCTGAACAGCAGCATTGTCAGTCTGGGGAGAGGGTAGTGTTTAACGGTGTGACAGAAATGTGACATGAATGTACAGATTTGAGTAGATAAGATATGACAATGTAATCGAAGATGTAGTTTCAGTCCTTGTCATTAAAGAAATATTCAGTCATAGGTACTCAGACAAATGGTCATCAATTAGCATCGGAAAAGACTTCCAGCTTCCTCTGGATGTGACACCTAAGTGCTAATAAGATTTTGTCACCTTCTCAAAAGCCTAGCTTCCTCTGGAAGTGGTACCTGGGGGCTAACAAGAGTTTGTCACCTTCTGGGGAATCCAGTTTGAAGGAAATGGCTGCAGACAGATTGTCTCTCTGACATTGGGAGCTTTAAAGAATATACATACATCAAAGGGGTATGTTTCATCTCTCATAAAAGCTAAAATATTAGTTGCAGAGAGATGAAAATACTCCCTTCTGTTTGGGCACGCTGTGGGTCACACCAGCATATAAAACCGTATTTGTGGCTTAGATAGAAGGCCAGGAAAATGCAGGAAATGGTTAGGTGGCTTTGGATCGCGACAGTCGAACAGTGTTTGGTACTGTCACGATCGGACTGATGCGCTGGTGTCGGAAATCCAATCCCCGACTTGGTGTTTCAAGCCGGTCTTGGTCCGATTGAACTTGAGCACGTCAGCATCCAGAACATTCTGTGTGCAGGTACAGGAACACCCCCCAGGGTCAATTGGTCGAGGACTAATGTCCCGCCTACGTCCATATCCCCATAAATGGAGTACCCGGGCATTGAGACATTGTAATTCATATGGAGCTGGTTCGATCGACCAACGGATTGCTGTTTCTCCCTGACTTGCTCCAGTCGCAGAATAGATCTTGGTAAAAGTTTTATCTGTTTTTTATTCCCTTTTATTTTATAGTGAATAGTCATTTGTGTGTCTTCTTGTATTTTTTGTATTCCTGTAAATTTTTATATTTTGTACATATTTTATGCATTGCTCACTTTCGGGAAATTAAATCTTAAAATTAATTAGTGACTTCTGTGTATTTAAGCACGTGCTCATATCTTCGGAGAGATTAGATTGTATTGTATTTTAGTGCCTTTAAATGCTCAGTCAAGCTCATTGCCAATCTGTATGCAATTGCACTGTGTGTAGGCAAATTGCATGCAGATTGTAAAAGATAACAGATCTACCAGACGGAGATCTGTGTTTGTGGGGTGTCCCAGCAGACCGTTCTGCGGATAAATTGCTGGGTGGTGGCAGGCTACCTTTTGTGGTGTGTCTGGTGTGGGGGTGTGTGGACAGTGGAAGAGTGATTAACACCGGGGTTCAGGCTGTAGGATAGCTGGAGGGACCCTAGAAGGGTGTGTGGTTACTAAGCTGGTCCTCAACTCTAGTCAGTGCACCAGATTGTGTATAAGATTTGTATCTGCCAGTGTGTGGTCAGCCAGGGGAGTCTCCCTCCGGTGGTGGCCAAGAGGTAGTGCAGGCTGTGAAAAGATGTCACGGCTGATCTTATATACGGTTTTATATATTGAAGTAGAGTCCCCTTTATTCCCTCTTACCCCAAGTCACGGCCGCACGTGTGCGCATCGGTTAGCTAGTCGCTGTGGGCATGGCATGGGGGAACCCGTGACAAACGGACTAGCAGATTTAGATGGCCTTGACTAACATATTAAAGCTGAACTCCAGCTAACACTTTTTTTTCCTTTTGGGATAAAGTTTTTACATGAATAAATAAAAACTGACCATTGTCAGCACCCCTGTCAGCGCAAATGGTTTGCCCCAACCCTCAAATTTGCAACTTTGTTGGAAAGCTTGGCCTGTTAAGCGAGTTGAAAAAAAACAAACTTACTGGCCAGATCACCAGGTGATAATAAAGGTAAGCATTCACAAAAAGAAAACTAATGCAGCCACCACACCTGGGAGTTTGGTTAGCTGCAGTGTATTACATTTTTGTTTTTGAGTTAAATACTGCTTTAAGCTTGGGAAATGTTCCTAATGAAGACTGGATTGATGGTTTAGTCAAGTAGTTTTGTCAGGTTTTTATTTTTTTTTTCTGAGAAATCTGACATTTGTGTAGTTAATTGGGTACGGGGAAGGAAAGGAATGTCAAGGGTATCCGTTAGTGTGGATTAAAGTATAACTAAAGGCAACATTTATTTTCTGCTTGGTTTTGGATAGAGTAGACAGGGATTAGAACACTTGTCAGGTTTTCATTGCTCTCTGGGTCCCCGTTCGGGAAATTCACCCTCTCTATTTGTTCTGTTTATTGGTATCACCAAGAGTGAAAGAAAATCTTGAATTTTGGGTTGTCCCCAGAACAGGCTTACAGGGAAAAATCTTCCAGTAGGGACACTAGTTCTGGTGATGATTATTATTATACAGTATTTATAAAGCGCCAATAGTTTGCTCAGCGCTGTACATTACAAAGGGGGACAGAACATGTGACAGAACAATACCAATACAATGCAAAACATGAGGGGATCGAGGGCCCTGCTCTTTCGAGCTTACAATCTAGGAGGGAGGGGATGGTGGCACAGGAGGAGATAGCTGTGGGGGATGGAGTGGTAGGAAGAGTGGAGGAGATCGGCAATTAGCAGGGGGTGGGGTAGGGTTCCCTGAAGAGGTGGGTTTTCAGGGTGCGCCTAAATGAGAGGAGAGTAGGTGATAGTCTGATGGATTGGGGTAGGGAGTTCCAGAGGATGGGTTACACCCTGGAGAAATCCTGGAGGCGGGCATGGGAGGAGGAGACGAGGGAACTAGAGAGAAGGAGGTCTTGTGAGGAGCGGAGTGTGCGTGTTGGGCGGTACTTGGATATTAGGTCAGTGATGTAGTTTGGGGCAGTATGGTGGACAGCTTTGTATGTCAGTGTTAGGATTTTGAATTTGATCCGTTGGGCAATCGGAAGCCAGTGGAGGGATTGGCAGAGGGGGGTGGTGGAGATGGAGCGGTTGGTAAGGTGGATGAGTCTGGCTGCCGTATTCAGGATGGACTGAAGCGGGGATAGCCTGTGGCGAGGCAGGTCAGTGAGGAGGGAGTTGCAGTAATCGAGTCGTGATATGATGAGGGAGTGGATGAGCTGCTTAGTGTTTTCTGGGGTTAGGAAGGGGCGTATTTTGGCGATGTTGCGGAGGTGGAGTCTGCATGAGTTAGTTAGTGATTGGACTTGGGGCTGGAAGGATAGATTGGAGTCAAGAATGACCCCAAGTACTCTGGCCTGTGGGGCGGGTTTGATGGTGGCGTTGTTGGACGTGATGGAGAAGTCAGTGGGGGGGGGCACGGGCTGGGGGGAAGGTTTTGGAGAGGTTCAGTTTAAGGAAGTGGATCGACATCCAATCTGAGGCATAGAGGTGGTAGTTGAAGCCGTGAGAGTGTATGAGTTGGCCAAGGGAGAAGGTGTAGATGGAGAAGAGAAGGGGCCCGAGGATAGAGCCCTGAGGAACCCCAACAGAGAGGGGGAGTGAGGGGGAGGTGGTAGCATTATAGGTAACGCTGAAGGATCGTTGTGATAGGTAGGACTAGAGCCAGGAGAGAGCAGAATCTCTGAGGCCGAGAGAGTGTAGTTTTTTGAGGAGGAGGGGGTGGTCGACTGTGTCGAAGGCCGCAGAGAGATCAGCTATTTCCCTCAACTTGGAGAGATTTCTTCTCACGTTCTGTTGTGGCTATAGGGCAGAAGGTGAAGGGATGTCTCCCCAGTGCAAAAAAAAAAAAAGGAACTAACTGAGATAGAATCTTCCAATACTCTATCCAAAATGTAAAATAGTTTTGCCTTTAGTTCTACTTTAACCGCTTAAGGACCTCCCTATAGCAGATATACTGCTACAGGGCGGCACCTGTGTGCAGAATCCCTTATCCGGGTAGGAAGCGCATGCACCCTACCCATATTGTCATTCACAGCCGTGGATGTCAATCACCCTGGTGATTATTGAGCATCTCCGACAGGGAGGAAGATTGTTTTGTTTACAATCTTCCTCCTTGTCAGCTCGAGCACACTGCTTTGGATGGCTGTGCACAGTACAGCCATCCCGATCAGTGTGCTTACAGTGAAGAACACACGCCCCCCAGTAAAACACTCCCAGCACACAGGTAACCCTTTGATCGGCCCTCACATTAACCGGTGCCATGTGCCATTAGTGCAGTGGCAGTGCTTTTTTTTTTTTAGCACTGATCACTGTATTGGTGTCACTGGAGATGTCATTAACAGCAGGTTAGTTCCCCCGCAGTGTCAGAATGTCGCCGCAGTCCCACTAAAAGTCGCTGATTGCCGCCATTACTAGTAGAAAAAAAATCCCATTATCTATACCGCCATTTGTAAACGCTATAACTTTCACAGGGCAGCACGGGTGCGCAAATCCTGTATATATACATGATTTTGCATTTCCGGGTAGGGGACGCGTGCTGCCCGGTTGGTGATTACTCGCCGACATGCGGCGATCGCCAAGTATCACCAACGAGGGAGAGAACTGTATGTAAACAATACAGTTCTCTCCCCTGTCAGCTCCTGCACACTGCTTTGTATGGCTCTGCATAGCATAGTGGAAAGCATAGCACACAGCTTCCATAGTAAAACAGCACACAGTTAACCCTTTGATCGCCCCACATGTTAACCCCTTCCTACCCAGTGCCATTAGTACAGTGTCATGCTTTTTATTTGCACTGATCACTGTATTGGTGTCACTGAGGATGTCAGTGACCACCAAGTCAGTTCCCCCCCAGTGTCAGAATGTCCCCCGTCGTCCCGCTATAAGTCACTGATCGCCGCCATTACTATTAAAAAAAAATATTCCAGTATCTATACCTCCATTTGTAGACGCTATAACTTTCACGTAAACCAATTCATTTACACATATTTGGGATTTTTGTTAGCAAAGACATGTAATGGAATACACTTGCCCTAAATTTAGGATGAAATTTGATTTTTAAAAAAAATGTTATTGGACATGTTTAATAGCAAAAAGTCCAAAATATTGTTTTCTCAAAATTGTCGGTCTTTTTTTTATAGCGCAAAAAATAAAAACCGCACAGGCGATCAAATACCACCGAAAGAAAGCTCTATTTGTGGGAAAAAGGATATAAATGTATTTTCGGTGCAGCGTTGCATGACCGCACAAGTGTCAGATAAAGTAACACAGCACTGTAAAGCAAAAAAATGGCCTGGTCAGGAAGGGGGGTAAATCCTCAGGAGGGCAAGTGGTTAAGTATCAGAATGACATCGTATTTACTTTTTATTGCATAATAAAGCGATTTTTGGGATCACGTAAACAGCCTGCAGTATCGCAAGAACTGTTAAGAAAGCAAAAAGTTACTTTTTGTCCTGTAAAGTCCATGTAATTGTATATACAGCACATTCATAATGTTTATTGCCCCCTGGTAGGGAAATTGTTTAAATGTAGTTGTATTGACTTCTACAACTTGCAGAGGTTTCACTTGTCCAGATGGTAGGCCATGGGCAGTAAATATCTACTGCCATCTACTGGTAATAAAGTGAACTGCAAGTTTTATTTCACTTTTCCCCTTCTGGGAGAAACCTGGGGATTGTCAATGTTGAGTTTTCATTTTTGCATTGCTAGTAGCCTGGCTGTCATGTTTACCCTCTTGATTCAATACTTTAAACTGGGACAAGCATTCAGATAAGGTCCTCTGACTTTACTTTGACTTATGCTTACATGTCCAGGGGCGGACTGACCATTTGGAAACTCGGGCATTGCCCGAGGGCCCGGGGTCAGTAGGGGGCCCCATGAGATGCCCCTGGTACCTTTTTCATAGGCTTTTTTGAGTTTGGGTAAGGACACAGGGGTCCCATGATCCCCTATTGCCCGGGGGCCCCATGAGTTGTCAGTCCGCCCCTGTACATGTCTCAAATGAGTGGTGGGCGAGTCAGCATGGGAGCTTTTAGTGAGCAAGAGCTTTTTTGTAAAAGAAAGTGAGAAATGTGTGTGGGCTGCAGTTGCTGACCTCTATCTGAAAATGCTACTTGCTTGGCTGCCTATGGCTTCAATGAGCTGTTGGTCCTGTACACGTATGCAGTTAGTGAATTCAGGATTCCTGAGCTGCCCATTTGAGCCAGGACCCAAAATATAGCCACTCAAAGTGACAGCCAGGCCACTAGCATTTTCAGAAAGATAGTCAGCAGTGTCAGCCTACTTTTCTCAGTTCTGACTAGGGGCGGACTGACAACTCATGGGGCCCCCGGGCAATAGGGCATCATGGGGCCCTTGTGTCCTCGCCCACACTCAAACCACACCCAAAAAAGCCTATGAAAGGTACCAGGAGCATCTCATGGGGCCCTCTACTGACCCCAGGCCCTTGGGCAGTGCCTGAGTGCCCGAATGGTCAGTCCGCTCCTAGTTCTGACCTCCATTGAAAAAATCCCCCTCCAAAAAAAAACCAATTAAAACAAACTAAACAAAAACACCTCTGCCTGCACTATTTTATTTTTCCTAATGATCTAACTCCTACAGTGGCCAGTCATGTGACTACTGATGGGGTTCAGACTTTAGGGGAGTCGATCATTGGGGGGGCTCTAAAAGATGGTTAATGATTAAGCCCCTGCAGGTGAGAGCAGAGAAATAGGGTCTCTGCTTTTGGTGATGTGATCAGTTGCTTTCAAAGCGGTGTTTCCTGAAATATTATTATTATTTTAATATTTATCTGACAACTGTGAAACTTGTTTTAGATTTTGAACATTTTCTTAGATGTTACATAGTTACGTTATGAAAAAAAAATACTGTAAGTCCACCATAAGGCTGCTTAGGCAGCGCCAGCATGGGAGGGGGGGTGGTAAATCCAAATTCCCTGCCACTGTTTGGTGTGCATCTCAGAGCTGGAAGCAAGGAGACTGCCGTTCTCCTCAAGAGAAAGATTGCACCGATTGGCACACCAGGATTGTATCTGTCATTCTCTGCACTGGGACTGTCACTGTTTGAACCCACACACAGGCATCTCTACTTTCCACTCTGACAGATTGTCAGGTGGTTACACTACACATTTATTTATTTCAGGTACTTATATAGCACCACAATTTGCACAGTGCTTTACATATATATTGTACATTCACATCAGTCCCTAACCCTCAAGGGGCATACAATCTAAGGTCCCTAACTCACATTCATACACATACTAGGGGCCAATTTAGACAGGAGCCAATTCACCTACCAGCATGTCTTTGGAGGTGGGAGGAAACCCACGCTGGCACAGGGAGAACATGTAAACTTCAGGCAGGTGGTGCCATTACTGGGATTCAAACCAACGACCCTAGTTCTGCTAGGCGGAAGTGCTAACCATTTAGCCACTGTACTGCCCATATCTCTACAGACAGTCAAGAGCCTGTGCAAGAACTCTTGTTTCGAGGAAGGCATGCTATCCGCAGGATTGGTGAGTGGGCGGATGCCCAACCTCTTTCTGTCATCACTCTAGAGACACTGCACGCAGATATCTTTACACCTCAGTCACAGGAGACCTTTGGTTTGAGTAGCACCACCGCCTATCTGTTTAACTTCATTGAGTTTTCAGTATTCACTAATGTTTATGGGCTCCACCTTTGCTAGCAGAAGATAGCAGATACCACCATATTAGGAATTTGTAACATCACAGGACTCAAGCTGCAATCTCTAGTTAAAGGGACCTCTTCCTTTCTAAGGTCATTGTTCCTCAAACCAGGGTACCTACATATATTTATGTCAGAGTACACATTTACATAATTCTCTGCATACCCCTTTTAGTGCTGGTGGTCCAGAGAGAGCTGTTAAGTCAACAAGTTTTCTCTTCCTCCTCTCATTGCCAGTGTTGCATTTAAATAAATAATAAATAATGATAAACGAGCGCTGGATAAAATAAATGTAGCTGCTAGCAGGGGCGGACTGACAATTCATGGGGCTCTCAGGCAATTGGGGATCATGGGGCCCCTGTTTCCTTGCCCACACTCAAAACACACCAAAAAAAGCCTATAAAAGGTACCAGGGGCATTTTATGGGGCCCCCTACTGACCCCTGGCCCTCGGGCAGTGCCCGAGTGTTTGAATGGTCAGTCCGCCCCTGGCCGCTAACATAAAACCTCTAAAAACCTTTTCCTAGATCCATAATAAGTATATATGCAGCGCTAATGATAAATGAATACTATATAAAACATAAATGATATGTAAAACAACATCAGCAATAAAACATAAAAAATTGCGCTCTGTGGCGCTAAAATGAATAATGGTATATTATGTATACAGCAGCATCAGTAATCATTCATATCAATATGCGCTCTATGGCACTAAAAACAGTAACGTGTGAAAACGTCCAGACCCCCTGAGGTGCCCTACCCTGTGACGTCACTCCGCACGGCCCACGTGGACGGCTGGCGGCCATCTTGGTTTCTGTCAAACACAGTCTGTGAGTGTATTTGCTCTGTTATCACCCCTGTTTCAATAAAAGTACTACACTATTGGAGATTTTCTCTTTTTGGCTTGTTAATCACGAGCCCCCCCCCCCCCCCCCAAAGGTGAATCCTGTTGACCCTGCATTACCTGCATGTTTGGTTCCCCCTGCTGTTTGGAGAGTGTATCTCTGGAGCCTGGATTCTCCTACGGTGTGCTAACTGACGCTTGCCAGATGACCCCTAGTGTTCCAGTTTCCAGATGCAGATGACCAGGAGTTGGTCTTGATTTACTCAATTGCGCATTAGTTTGCGCTTTCTGGTTAGTGCAATCTACCCTCATTCTTATTGGCACCACGGTCACTGGTTTTCACCTTTTTGCTGCTATTGAACTTTGAATTTCTATATACCACCATATGCACCTTATGACTTCAAGTCTGGATGTTTTCACACGCTACTGTTTTTAGCGCCATAGAACGCATATTGATATGAATGATTACTGATGCTGCTCTATACATAATATACATACCATGATTCATTTTAGCGCCACAGAGCGCAATTTGTTATGTTTTATTGCTGATGTTGTTTTACATATCATTTATGTTTTATATATTATTCATTTATCATTAGCGCTGCATATATACTTATTATGTTGCATTTAAATAGTTGAATCTGACTTCTCATGGCTGTATAATCTGTTAGACATTGCTAATTGACTGTTTCTATTGCAGCAGTGTTCCTGCTTTGATGTGATAACTGAGCATTATTCCTTTGGTCTACTCTGTAAAAAAAAGTATAATATAGAGGTGTTACTAAAGAATTGTGTCTCTTGCATTATTATTCTCTACTAGTGATGGGCTTGATGTTCGCATTGAACGTAAGTGTGACTCGAACATCGACCATTCATGTGTTCGCCGAATACACGAACGGTAAGGGCACTGTGCTCTGACAGTGCATTGTGATTGGCCAAAGCAATGCACCTGACCACATATTATGAATATTGTCAGTAATACTATCATTATTATTGTTAATATTATTATTGTTATGCTATCATGTTTTTAACCACTTGCCCTCCTGAGGATTTACCCCCCTTCCTGACCAGGCCTCTTTTTGCTATATAGCGCTGCACTATTTCAACTGGTAATTGCACAGTCATGCAATGCTGCACCCAAAGGAAATTTATGTCCTTTTTTCCCACAAACATAGCTTTCTTTCGGTGGTATTTGATCACCTGTGCGCTTTTTATTTTTTGTGCTATAAACAAAAAAAGACCAAAAATTTAAAAAAAAAAAGGAAAAAAAATATTTTTTTTACTTTCGGTTATAAAAAATATATAGTAAACTCAAAGTTAGTCATAAATGTAGGCCAAAATGTATTCTGCTACATGTTTTTGGTAAAAAAAAAAAAATCCCAATAGAAAGTTCCAGTTTTGTGAATATTTCTGCCATCTTTTTTTGTGGGGATTTGTGAAATTACTCCCTGTTATTCAGAGACATTTTGATCATTTACACTATTATCGTTTATCAATTCATTACTCTGATTTTCTTCCCGTACACCAAATGAGAGTCTAGACCAGTGTTTCTCAAATTTTTTTTTAGTGAAGGCACTTTTTAAAATTATGGACAATGTCAAGGCACCCTCTAAAATTATGGACAATGTCAAGGCACCCTCTAAAATTATGGACAATGTCAAGGCACCCTCTACAATTATAGGCAATGTCAAGGCACCCTCTAAAATTATGGACAATGTCAAGGCACCCTCTACAATTATAGGCAATGTCAAGGCACCCTCTAAAATTATGGACAATGTCAAGGCACCCTCTACAATTATAGGCAATGTCAAGGCACCCTCTAAAATTATGGACAATGTCAAGGCACCCTCTACATTTATGGACAATGTCAAGGCACCCTCTACAATTATGGACAATGTCAAGGCACCCTCTAAAATTATGGACAATGTCAAGGCACCCTCTACAATTATGGACAATGTCAAGGCACCCTCTACAATTATGGACAATGTCAAGGCACCCTCTACAATTATGGACAATGTCAAGGCACCCTCTACAATTATGGACAATGTCAAGGCACCCTCTACAATTATGGACAATGTCAAGGCACCCTCTACAATTATGGACAATGTCAAGGCACCCTCTACAATTATGGACAATGTCAAGGCACCCTCTACAATTATAGACAGTCTTGAGGAACCCCATTCTAAAATGTAAAAAACTATTCTAATAGTTTTATATAACACAGCAACATCCACACATATAGGACACCCAATGTTAGAGGTAATTTATTCTTTCAAAGCAAATACACTTTTGCACACTGGTGCTGACTAGTATTCCAGTGTTTCTCTTCTTCCTCAGTTTTTCTCCATCACTGAGCTAATGTGACCCCAGCGCTGATGGAGAGAGGCAGGGGAGGGGCAAACTAGGATGCTGTGCAGGTAACCAACATCCTCCTTATCAACTGATGATGTCATTGGTTGTCAGGATGCCGGCAGCTAGAAGGTTGTAATGGTGCACAATGAAAACCTGTGGCTTTGTGTTACTAAACGGCAGGCTTGTTCCACCCGCTGGCTTGTATACAAGTTTTGGGCAATTTGTAGACATTTTTCCAAGGCACCCCTGAAGAAGCCTCAATGCACCCTGGTTAAGAAAGGCTAGTCTAGACTTCTCTCCATCAAACTTTTTAATTCTTTCCTGATGTTTCCCCGGACTTTGTTTCTCTGGGCTTTTTTTCCTGTAATGGCAAGTATTTCTTTATTGTGCTAGTGTTTGTGTTGGACTGTGGGGTTTTTCCACCCCCCCTTTTAGTGGATCTGTTCTTCATACTATCTGCACTTAGATTTTTCACTCAATGTTCAAAAATACAATGTTCCCACACCCCCCGGAGGACCTGTCCTCTTTGATCTTCTGTTATGACTTTACAGTCCCAAGTAGCGTTTTTAACACATACATTATTAACAACATTAATAGGCCCCTGATATATCCCTACTCCTTGGTCTTCTAACCGTCCAGCCCCACTGCTCAGGTATACAGTTGCTAATCCAAACAACAAAAGGTATACCGCTCAGGCAAACAATCCAGATCCATCCACAACAGGTGCAGGCTCTGGCTCACCACCATACACGAGCAATAGGAAGAAGGGTCAGCCGCACACCGGAGGATAGAGGAATATAGTGTGCATTTATTGATCCATAGGACACACAAAACACCAGAACATGAATACAGGACTTGTTAACGCGTTTCACACGATCTCGTGCTTAATCATAATGACCATAAAAGACCAAATATTTTGAAAAAAAAGATATTTTTTACTTTCGGCTATAATAAAATATATAGTAAACTCAAAATTAGTCATAAATGTAGGCCAAAATGTATTCTGCTGCATGTCTTTGGTAAAACAAAAATCCCAATAAGTGTATATTGATTGCTTTGTGTGAAAGTTATATCGTCTACAAACTATGGTATAGATACTACAATTTACACCATTTTTTGCTATACAGCGCTGCACTAGTTTAACTGACAATTGCACGGTCATGCAATACTGTACAGAAATGAAATTTATATCCTCTTTTTCCACACAAATATAGCTTTCTATTGGTAGTAGCATCTACAAACTATGGTATAGATAATGGAATTTACACAGCTTTTACTTTCTGAATGCCCACCATTTCTTGAGGTGCTAAAATACCAGGATAGTACAAACACCCCCAAATGACAGAAAGTAGACACCCTAAGCTATATGCTGAAAGGCATATTGAGTCCATGGAAGATTTTTTTTTTCCCCACAAGTCTTTGGAAAATGACAAAAATATATATTGTTTTTTTTTTACACAAAGTTGTCACTTAAATGATATATATACGTGATTTTGTGCACAGTATATCTGCTATAGGGCGGTCTTTAAGAGGTTAAACATTATTGCTGAGTACCTTGGATAGGGCTTAGGGAGCTGCGGGATATTCCATGAAGGTGAACAATGATCACAGGACATGTTCCATTATGTCCCTACTTCATAGGATAGTCCCTTTAGAATAGGCTCACAGAAGTGGACAGCACTAAGACACTAACAGAATTGTCTCAGGCCAAGCAAGCACTAGTATTGATGCACAAGGGATAGTAGCAGCAACAGTCATCAGGATCCTACTTTCAGGTCTGTATTCAGAATGTCCCTGGATACTCTGATGCCTCCTTCCCGTATCAGTCAGACATTCCCCCAGTAAACTCTTCACACCAGCAATCCTCAGTTCAATCCTGCTCCAAAGACTCTAGCAAACAGGCCCCCAACTCTGCCACAGCAGGGACCTTGATAGACACAGGTAGAGCTCTAGCTTGGCTGCCTGGAATTGGCAATTTCTCCTAGGAACTTCTCCTCCTGAACAAGAACCTGGCTATCTCAGGCTCCAAACTATGTATGCACTCTTCCAGCCACCTTCTGGACACCCTCCCCCAGGGATTGGCTGAAGCTATATAAATGTTTAGGCTGCTGATCTGCCTTCTCCCCCCCCCCCACTATATTCTGGAATCCTCCAGAAAACAGGTGTGATTACAGTAGAGCCAAAGAGCCAAATAAATTTCCCTAGATTTCCTAGCAACCTATCTAGGAGTGTGCTGCACAAATAAAAGAAAGGAAGTCAACACGAGAGACCACAATAATAAGTGCTTATGGTGACAGTCCACTCACAAAGTTAGCAGTGGAGCCAAATGAATCAGGACAGCAGCACAGAGATCTAATAAAGTGTAAACCAAGACCTGATATTGCACTTTTTTAACTTTTTGAGGTTTTTGGGCAGTCTTCATTGAAATGAAGCTGATACATCTATCCCTTTATCAGCTGAAATGAATTATCTGTCTGCCAAATCTATACATCAATCTGTAAATTATAGAAAAAAAAAAGATATACAGTGGAATGATCACTGCCATGTTTCACATGACTGTCATGGTGACTGTCATCTGCCTTTAAGTGTTTTATATATTTTTTCTCTGCTCCTCCTTTTCCTTTGGTTTAGTTAATGCTGTATAGATAGCCCACCCTGTTTCCCATAAAAGCATTGCAGCTCTAGCCTCATGTCATGAAGCAGGACACATTATGATCTTTTGACCTATCGAATGTTCATTTTCTCAGTTTATGGAATAAACTTCACAAGATCTACAAGATATTATTATTATTATACAGTATTTATATAGCGCTAAAAGGTTTGCTCAGCGCTGTACATTATAGTGGGGGACAGTACATGAGACAATACAGTAACAAAACAATACACGAGGGGTTCGAGGGCCCTGCTCTTTTGAGCTTACAATCTAGGAGGGAGGGGATAGTGGTACAGGAGGAAGTGGCTGTGGGGGATGGAGTAGTAGGAGGAGTGGAGGAGATCGGCTGTTAGGTAAGGGCGGGGTAGGCTTCCCTGAAGAGATGGTTTTTCAGGGTGTGCCTAAAGGTGAGGAGGGTAGATGACAGTCTGATGGATTGGGGTAGTGAGTTCCAGAGGATGGGGGAAGTCCTGGAGAAGTCCTACAGTTGGGCGTGGGATGTGGGGACCAGGGAGCTAGAAAGTAGGAGGTCTTGTGAGGAGCGAAGATTACGGGTAGGGTCGTATTTGGGTATCAGGTCGGTGAGGTAGTTTGGGGCAGCGTTATGAATGGCTTTGTATGTCTGAGTTAGTAGAGTTAGTTTGAATTTAATGCGTTGGGTGATCGGGAGCCAGTAGAGGGAATGACAGAGGGGGGGTGGCAGAAGCGGAGCGTTTGGTGAGGTGGATGAGTCTGGCCGCTGAGTTCAGGATAGACTGAAGCGGGGATAGTCTGTGATGAGGTAGGCCGGTGAGAAAGGATATCATCTCGATTGAGTCACTGACTGTGATATCCAACTGAGGTTGAAGTTATCACTATCTCATCACAACTGTAAGTTACAGAGATCACACTTTCAATGCTTAGATTGGAGAGACAGAACAATCACTGCTGTGGGGAGGACCCTGCAGCAATGGGGAACATTTCTACACTATGTACATGGGACTTTGTTCATTAAAGGAAAGCTATGCCCCTGGTCCCTAGCAAAATAAATAAATGCACTTCAGCTTTAAAGACACACAGCTCACTGTCAAAAAAAAGATAATAAATAATACTATTAATACCTAATAATAAAAAAACCTAACAATAGTATAAATCTGTAAACAGGCCACATGATGGCAGTGTGTACTTCCAGAATCTCCATAGAACAGGTCAGCAGAGCAACACTATTGCACATGTAAATTGGCAATGGCCTGGCTCTTCCAAAAACTTCCATTTCTTTTAGTTCACATAGCACGGAAAATAAATGAACAAAAGACAAAGACTAGACATAATAAACAGCTATAGGCATTAAACAAATTCAAGCTGTGACCTGCCAACATTTTCCAGGATATACTGCAAGTGAGATGATGTCAGAATGCCCACCGAGTATATTTACTTTATGTATATTTAATTTCTTTCTGCGATTCATGTCACCCACTAGAAGCAGATTCAGCAGGCTTTTCATAGTGCTTTTGTGTAGGACTGCAACCTCTTGTCAGGTGATTTTGTCTAGTGCAGTCTTTCTCTCTGAGGATGTGCTTGGTACATGGGAATGCATGTCCTGCATTTCACCAGGCTCAGATTCAACAACATTTAGGAACTAATACTGGCAGCCATAAGGTCCTAGTGAAAAGGGTCTCCAGTTGAGAAGATGGACACCGGGATAAAAATAAAAGCTTCTCAGTAAAACTCGGTTAGTTTAAAGGTGTTATACCGAAAGAGAGGGTGGACCAGCAGGTAAAAACAGTTATCTATGCACATAAACAAGTGTGTCCCCAAAGAAACCACCAAAATAAATAAATATATATACATAGTATATAGAAGTATATAAAATAAACTTTTTTTACAATAAATATTTAATGCCTGTCAAAGGATTCCCAGAGTACTGTGGGTTAGCTAAAGAGACAGTAGAGCAGAGCTGTTTGCTGTGATTCCATCTGTAGTGGGGGGTGCAGCCACCCAGCACACCCAGAAACGTTGAATGGTGAAGATTCTTCGGCCACTGTAGAGTTAAATTTGGAGTCTCTACAGCATTTAGGAACTAATACTGGCAACCAGGTCCTGGCAAAAAGGGCCTCCAACTGCCAAGATGGACGCCAAGATAAAAACGAAAGCTTCTTAGCGAATATATATCAATTGAAATGTGTTTTTATATACCGAGAGACAGTACCAGCAAGTAAAATCTATGATATCTATTCCCGTAATCAGGTGTGTCCCAAAAGAAACCACCAAAATAACATACATATACTTAAAGGAGAAGTACAGCCAAAGGATCTTTTGGCTGTACTTCTCCTGTGGATCACAGGAGTTCAGTTCGTTCTGCAATCCTGTGACCCATTTTCAGCTGACATCAAGCTAAAGTCTGATGTGATCTGAGCAGGGGCGGACTGACCATTTGGAAACTCGGGGTCAGTAAGGGGCCCCATGAGATGCCCCTGGTACCTTTTTTATAGGTTTTTTTGAGTTTGGGCAAGGACACAGGGGCCCCATGATCCCCTATTGCCCGGGGGCCCCATGAGTTCTCAGTCCACCCGTGCATCTGAGGTCACTTTAAAAGTCAGGATCTACCAAGATCCCTGGACCGACAGCTGGCTCAGCCTCTCAGCAATCTGCTGAGATTCTGAGACAGCCTCTCCTTCCCCCTGTACAGCCCAGCCCTTCAATGAGCAATGAGTGCTAGGTGGGCAGAGGAGAGAGCTGACTGACAGTCACTGCTCTCTGCTCAGAGCAGCAGGAAGAACTGAGCTATCAGCTGTGTTTGATTGCTCAGTCCTCACCCTGAAAACTGGATCGATGCTGTACCAACCTAGGTAAGTATAAACTGAAAAAAAGAAATCCCATACTTCTCTTTAAATAGATATGGATATATATATATATATATATATATATATATATATAAAAAACAAACTTAGTTTTACACATAAATATTTAATATGTGTCAAATGACTTCCAGAGTACTGTGGGTTAGCTAAAGAGACAGAGAGCTGAGCTGTTTGCTGTGATTCCATCTGCAGTGGGGGTGCAGCCATCCGGCACACCTAGAAGTGTTGAATGCTGAAAATTCTTAGGCCTTTATAGATCTATATTTGGAGGCTGTCTTTGTTATACAGAAAGTGCAAATATATGAGAATAATTTTATATTACCTTAGCTTACAATCACTTCATAGCTTTCTGTAAGCAAATTAAACTGATGCTTTTTATTCATGTTTATTAAAGGTCCACCAGTAGACCCTGCTATTCCATTGGTCTCCATTTGCTTCCAGGTCTTGTGCTTGAAACTGGAGTTCTGGGAAAGGGCACTAATCCAGGTGCAGTGTGTTGCACATGAATGGTCAAGAGGACTGAGGCATGAAGCCTGAGCATCGGTGCTGCTAAAGAAAGCCAGGAGCCTGAATCTTTGTTTCGTTTGTATTGATGGTGGATACCCCTACGTGGGAAACCTATATTGTATGGAACTTTCTTTTAAATAAAATTGGGCAAAAACGGCCCTTAACCTCCCTAGCGGTCTGATTATGTTCATATTTCTGTGCTCAAAGCGGTACATTTTTTTGCATGGAAATATGTCTTTTTTTTAATTGTAGGCCTGTAATTTTTAGGAATAACTCACTGAAATCTGTCCGAACAAGAGTCTAGTAAACATCCCGGGTATGATAAAATTTGAAACATGAAATCATAAATTATAATTTAATAAATAATCATAAATAATATAATAATAATAAATTTAATTTAATAATATAATCAAACCAAAAACACTGAAATTTGAAATATAGCGCCAAGTTCACACATCACTGAGCAAAGTCGCAAAATCGTTTTCAGTGTCTGATGAGGAATTTCCCCCACGAATCATTATCACTCAATTCTGCAAGTGGTTCTAATTTACTATCGCTGTTCTCTAGCCGGTCTAAAACCGCTTTTGACCTAAAGGGACGCTTTTTGGACGCCATGGACGTTTCTCAGTTTCCAGGCAGAAAGAACAGTAAAAATGCAGGCAGGGCACAGGACAAAGCACTCGGGACAAAATGTATGTGAAATGGTTTGATACAGTAATGTTTTACTATGTGATTTTAGTGAATTTAGTGAATGTCACTTTTTGTCATTTTCAAATTTCCCACCGTTCCGTCCCGACGCTCGCAGGGGACAGAACCCAGATGACAGATGCCAGCATGCGCCGGAGGACATTTCAGGGGACACTGCAGGGGGACATCGCGGGAGTGCAGGACAAGGTAAGTGATTGAGGGATCGTGGAGCAACGCCGCATGGTAAGCCGGAGTGTAGCCCTTGTGGTACTGAAACTTTACCCCGAGCCACACTCGGGAATACCGCCAGGGAGGCTACAAAGAAAAAAAGCAAGTGGCTGTGTGCTTCAAAAGCTCTACCCTTGATGCTAGTTCCTGTTGGTTATGTGTTAGAGAAGACACTGGTAGTGATGAGGCAGAACTAGGACTTTACTTGTGTGGCTTAAGTTACAAACACACAGAGCACATTTCAACAAACAGATTACTTCCTGAAGATGATAGAGAAGAAAAAGAACCAACACGTTTTACACATATACACAACTAGTAACCTTTAGTGTATAGTGCCATCTACTGGTCAAGTGATATTAACACAGAATACTTTATAGTACATTATTGTACATGCTGTTGCATTCCCAACAGTTCCCACATAGTATATGATGTACACACCTGGCCCACTCCCTGCATCTGTAATATGCTGAAAATGGAGCTGGATGCCAGGATGAAGAAGCTCCCATCTTGCATACACGAGCTCCTCATCATCAGTGGTCAACCAGTGACCAGAAAAGAATAGCAGCATCAGTGGACGCAGCGATGTAGAAGAACATGGATCTCGTATTGTTGAGGGAGGAAGCATTAGCAGGAAAGTCCACAATAATGTCAAAGTATGTTGTAATCACTTGCATAATATGACAAAGTTCCACTTTAACAGCAACAATTGACAACATCTCTTTGGAAGTTCTGCGAACATTGGGCTCAAAGTCTACAGACAATAAAGTTATGTAAGCAACATGTGTGAGATTTGGAGTTTATGGTCCTTCCAGGTTTGACAGATGGAAAATGGAAGAAGGAGAATTCTTTTAATTGTCCTCGTATTCATTTACCTACTTCTGACCTTACAATGACTATCTACTTCAAACAAGAATATCACAAACTGTACATTATGATACACAGTAAAAATGTTGCTATTATCACTGAGTCCTGGGATACTGACTTCTACAGCCATCAGGCACTATAGTAAATCTTATCCAGTCCGTAGGGCTTCCGTATAGAGATGAGCGAATCGAACCAGGCGAAGTGGAATTCGATTCGAATTTCAGGAAAAATTCGATTTGCGTCGAATCCGAATATTAGCCTACTTCGGGTGCGCGAATCGGATTTTTCCCGATCAGCCGGCAAAAGTGTCCCTGCAGAGAGCTCCGCTATTTCTGACAGTTCTCTGACAGTTCCTTCACATGTACAGCGGTTGAAACATTGTATCTATTTGTTTCCATTTAGGATACAGATGTTTTTATTCGGAAACAGATACAATGTTTCAACCGCTGTAAATGTGAAAGTCAGAGAACTGTCAGAAATAGAGGAACTCTGCAGATACACTTTTTGCCGGTTTGGAATTATTCTTATTTTCATCCTACTTCTTCTTCTTCTTCTTCATCCTCAGAAGAAGAAGAAGAGGATGAGGATGAGGATGAAGAAGAAGAAGAAGAAGAAGAAGTAGGATGAAAATAAGAAGAATTCCAAGCCGGCAAAAAGTGTATCTGCAGAGCTCCTCTATTCTGCAGATACACTTAGAGGAGCTCTGCAGATACACTTTTTGCCGGCTTGGAATTCTTCTTATTTTCATCCTACTTCTTCTTCTTCTTCTTCTTCCTCTTCATCCTCATCCTTTTCTTCTTCTTCTGAGGATGAGGATGAAGAAGAAGAAGAAGAAGTAGGATGAAAATAAGAAGAATTCCAAGCCGGCAAAAAGTGTATCTGCAGAGCTCCTGTCAGGGCTCCCAGGTATGACCAGAGGTGTGTGACTGAAGCAGGGAAACGCAGACTTCAGATATGTGATTAACAATGTAATTTATTAACACTAACAATACAAACATAAACGCAGTGCAATACTAAACATAATACAGTGCAAACAAACCCAACCAACCACCCACAGATAACAGTACATACAAGCAAGCGTCGTCAGGCAGGCCGAGTCAATATCAATTGGGCAGGTAGGTACAGGGGGAGCAAGCGGAGAATGGTCGGGGTCACAGGCCAGGTTCAGCAGGTAGCAAGCAGCGTAGTACAGAGGGTCAGGCAGAGGGATGGTCAGGGTCACAAGCCAGGGATCAGAACAGGTAGCAAGCAGCGTAGTACAGAGGGTCAGGCAGAGGGATGGTCAGGGTCACAAGCCAGGGATCAGAACAGGTAGCAAAGGAACAGAAACAGGATGCAGGACAGATACAGGGCCCAGGACAAACACAACACCAAGGCAGAGTCTGCAAGTCTGGCCATCCCTTAAATACACCAGTATCATCAGTTCCAGGTGTTAGCTGGCTGAAAGGTTGAGTCTCTGATTGCTGGGAGCACCCGCTGGCCAGCCCTGGTACTGCAGATCAAAAGGCAGGTGAGTCCCACCATTGCTGGCCAGTCCATTCCTGACAGTACCCCCCCTCAAGGAGCGGCCTCAGGACGCTCCAAACAGTCCTAGCTGGGAAAAATGTTCCACCGCCCGGGTCTGGTAACTGGCGGGATATCAAAGACTGGCACACCGGGCAGGACTCCGGGCAGCGGTACACCGGGCAGAGGCACATCGGGCTGGACTCCGGGCAGAGGCACACCGGGCAGAGCCACACCGGGCAGAGGCACATCGGGCTGGACTCCGGGCAGAGGCACATCGGGCTGGACTCCGGGCAGAGGCACATCGGGCTGGACTCCGGGCAGAGGCACATCGGGCTGGACTCCGGGCAGAGGCACATCGGGCTGGACTCCGGGCAGAGGCACATCGGGCTGGACTCCGGGCAGAGGCACATCGGGCAGGACCCCGGGCAGAGGCACATCGGGCTACCAGGCGAAGCGGCAGGCAGCGGGCCACCGGGCGGAGCGGCAGGCACCGGGCCCCCGGGCGGGGCGGCAGGCCTCGGGCCCCCGGACGGGGCGACAGGCCTCGGGCCCCCGGGCGGGCGACAGGCCTCAAGCCCCCGGGCGGGGCGACAGGCCTCGGGCCCCCGGGCGGGGCGACAGGCCTCGGGCCCACGGGCGGGGCGACAGGCATCGGGCCCCCAGGCGGAACTACAGGTCTCGGGCCCTCAGGCGGAGCGGCGGGTGCCGGACCCCCAGATGGAGCGACAGGCCTCGGGCCCCCAGGCGGGGCGACAGGCATCGGACCCCCAGGCGGGGCGACAGGCATCGGGCCCCCAGGCGGGGCGACAGGCATCGGGCCCCCAGGCGGGGCGACAGGCATCGGGCCCCCAGGCGGGGCTACAGGCATCGGGCCCCCAGGCGGGGCGGCGGGCGCCGGACCCCCAGGCGGAACTACAGGCCTCGGGCCCTCAGGCGGAGCGGCGGGCGCCGGACCCCCAGGTGGAGCGACAGGCATCGGGCCCCCAGGCGGGGCGACAGGCATCGGGCCCCCAGGCGGGGCGACAGGCATTGGGCCCCCAGGCGGGGCGACAGGCATCGGGCCCCCAGGCGGGGCGGCGGGCGCCGGACCCCCAGGCGGAGCGGCGGGCGCCGGACCCCCAGGCGGAACTACAGGTCTCGGGCCCTCAGGCGGAGCGGCGGGCGCCGGACCCCCGGGTGGAGCGACAGGTCTCGGGCCCTCAGGCGGAGCGGCGGGCGCCGGACCCCCAGGTGGAGCGACAGGTCTCGGGCCCCCAGGCGGAGCGACAGGTCTCGGGCCCTCAGGCGGAGCGGCGGGCGCCGGACCCCCAGGTGGAGCAACAGGTCTTGGGCCCTCAGGCGGAGCGGCGGGCGCCGGACCCCCAGGTGGAGCGACAGGTCTCGGGCCCTCAGGCGGAGCGGTGGGCGCCGGACCCCCAGGTGGAGCGACAGGTCTCGGGCCCTCAGGCGGAGCGGCGGGTGCCGGACCCCCAGGCGGTGCAGCGGGCACCGAGTCACCAGGCACGACAGTGGGCTCCGAGTCAACTGGCATGATTGCTGGCACTAGGTCAGACATTGGATCGTCTGGCTGGACAGCGGGCATCGGGTCACCAGGCATCAGGTCATTTGGCTCGACAGCGGGCACCGTGTCATCTGGCAAGGCAGTGGGCTCCGAGTCAACTGGTATGACCGCGGGCACTGGGTCAGACATTGGATCGTCTGACCGGACAGCGGGCATCGGGTCACCAGGCATCAGGTCATTTGGCTCGACCGCGGGCACCGCGTCATCTGGCAAGGCAGTGGGCTCCGAGTCAACTGGTATGACCGCGGGCCCTGGGTCAGACATTGGATCGTCTGACTGGACAGCGGGCATCGGGTCACCAGGCATCAAGTCATTTGGCTTGACAGCGAGCACCGCGTCATCTGGCAAGGCAGTGGGTTCCGAGTCAACTGGCATGACCGCGGGCACTGGGGCAGACATTGAATCGTCTGGCTGGACAGCGGGCATCGGGTCACCAGGCATCAGGTCATTTGGCTCGACAGCGGGCACCGCGTCATCTAGCAAGGCAGTGGGCTCCGAGTCAACAGGCACGACAGTGGGCACCGGGTCATCAGGTACCGGATTGTCTGGCTCGACAGCAGGCATCGGGTCACCAGGTATGACAGCGGGCACTGGGTCACCAGGCATCAGGTCATTTGGCTTGCCAGCGGGTACCGCGTCATCTGGCAAGGCAGTGGGCACCGGGTCACCAGGCATTGGATCGTCTGGCTCGACAGCGGGCATCGGGTCACCAGGTATGACAGCGGGCACTGGGTCACCAGGCATCAGGTCATTTGGCTCGCCAGCGGGCACCGCGTCATCTGGCAAGGCAGTGGGCACCGAGTCACCAGGTACGACAGCGGGCTCTGAGTCAATTGGCACGACAGCAGGCACCGGATCAGGTACCGGATCATCTGGATCAACAGCGGGCATCGAGTCAACTGGCCTAATAGGATCGTCAGGCTGGATCAGTTCATCATGCTGGGTAGAGGCATCAGGCTGAATGCCGGCGTCCGGCTGAGTAGAGGCTTCAGGCCGAGTAGAGGCTTCAGGCCGAGTAGAGGCATCAGGCCGAGTAGAGGCTTCAGGCCGAGTAGAGGCTTCAGGCCGAGTAGAGGCATCAGGCCGAGTAGAGGCATCAGGCCGAGTAGAGGCATCAGGCTGAAGAGAGGCATCAGGCTGCATACAGGCATCAGGCTGAAGAGAGGCATCAGGCTGCGTACCGGCATCAGGCTGAAGAGAGGCATCAGGCTGCGTACAGGCATCAGGCCGAGTAGAGGCATCAGGCCGAGTAGAGGCTTCAGGCCGAGTAGAGGCTTCAGGCCGAGTAGAGGCATCAGGCCGAGTAGAGGCATCAGGCCGAGTAGAGGCTTCAGGCCGAGTAGAGGCATCAGGCCGAGTAGAGGCTTCAGGCCGAGTAGAGGCTTCAGGCCGAGTAGAGGCATCAGGCCGAGTAGAGGCTTCAGGCCGAGTAGAGGCTTCAGGCTGAACCACGGAAGGCAGGCTCACCGGTTTGGATACTGGCAGGATGGTATTGGTTGGAAAGAATTTTCGCTTTTTTCTGGTTTTAACTACTGGAGCACTGCAAGTAAACGCAGGTCTGCAAACGAATGGAGCAGCTGGAGACAGAGAAGAACTGGAGGATGGAACAGGAGAGGGAGCAGTTGCTACAGAGGGCTTTTTTACAGGGTTAAAGGCAGGATAGGTGCAGCGAGTGGGAACAGGGTACTGACATGCGGTAGATAGCCAAGTATACTGGGCTGTAACTGGAGGAGCTGTTGGGAATACAGGAGTAGAGTTAGAAGCAGGACTGGGTTTTTGTAAGCTGACTGAGGCTGGGTGCAACAAGTCTGTCCATGTCTACAGTAGGGGTTGAACAAAGCTGAGCTTACACAAAGCCTGTCTGGTCAATGACTGCACTGCGTTTATACAATCTCTTAGTGTCTGTGGTGAACATGTGGAATAACGCTCCAGAAAGTAACCCACATCATCCTCTAATAACCACACCAGGGACTCTACCTGGTCTGCACTAAATGGTGGCAAAAATTCATCCCTGCATTCGGGGGTACCAGATGAAACCAACTCAACACAAACCTCAATCAAAGGCTGCACCTCAGAGAACTCTGTGCCCTGATCTACTAGAACATGAGCGAGCCGTATACATTCTAGCAGTTCAGTAAGTAAGGAGCTCAGGAGCTACTGTGTTCTGGCAGCTGGACTGGCCAACCCCCCCCCCAGAACACAACGGTCAGCGCCCGCAGATTGGATGCCAATTAGCACTTTTTCCAGCATGCCCATTCTACCGACGCTGGGCGTTCGGCCGGCTTCTGTCGGACAGGCTGCTGTACACACATGGGTCGAATGTAGGCCAGTTTCTGTTGATACTGGCCAGTATTGGGCCCATGTGTACTAGGCTTAAATAGATATTTAGTAACATCTAGAGGGATCTCCAGCAGGAGGAAGAACGTCCTGATTCTGCTAAATAAATATTTAGTTATACCTCACTTAGAATATTGTGTCCAGGTCTGGAAACCTCACTTGCAGAAAGATATTGATCAGATAGAACAAGTCCAGAGACAGGGATCAAAAATGGTGAAAAGTCTGAGAGATAAAACATATCAGGAGAGACGTTTGGTACATAATATGTACAGTCTGGAGGAAAGCAGGGAAAAGAGGGGACATGATTGAAACCTTTAAATACATAAAGGGTGTGTATGAGGTTCGGGAGGGCAGTATTTTTGATATGAAGCTATGATCAAGAACACGGGGACATGACCTCAAGCTGGCAGAAGGAAAGTTCATAAATAACCTTAGCAAATATTATTTTAGTCAATAAGTAGCTGAGACTTCCAGTAGTGGTAGTGTGTCAGTCAATAGTAAGTACAAACATACATGCTTGCTTTTCTGCTCTTACTTTTCTATGTAACACACTCTAACTGAAATTTGATACAGTTCATTTTTTAAATTTCTATATGGACAATGGGGTTACACGCTATTGTTCCTTTTTTTGCTTTCTTTTTGTTTCACTGATCTCAGCGCCTCTGGAAAATTCCACCTAGTGCATGGGATGGCCAATAATAGGGGTTGCATGGGTGTGGCAGTTGTTGTCAAAAGGTTCTTTTTAGTTCTCTAGCAGGGGCGGACTGACAACTCATGGGGCCCCAGGGCAATAGGGGATCATGGGGCCCCTGTGTCCTTGCCCAAACTCAATAAAGCCTATGAAAAAGATTCCAGGGGCATCTCATGGGGCCCCCTACTGACCCCGGGCCCTCGGGCAGTGCCCGAGTTTCCAAATGGTCATTTCCCCCCTGTTCTCTAGTATATTTGAAAAGTATTCTCCATATATTTAAGTCACTTTTTTGAAAATATGTATCCTTATCTGGTGTGGTAGCTTAGTACAGAATTGCTAATCAACACAAGTGTAACAAGCACCACAAATGATATCGAAAGAAAATTCTGGCATGAAAAAAGTCTGCATTAATGCTAATTTTAATTAATGTTATTTATACACTATTTCTTTAGTTCCTGTAGCTCTAATCAGAGGGGCATCTATTTATCTACAAAATACATTGGTGTCTGAATTTTTTTTTATACATGAATATTCTTTGGATATCTTTTGTGGTCCCCTTTACATACACATCAGTTGGTTTTATTTGTGGTTCCACATCTTTCCATGGTAAAGTTTGCTTTAAGCGATTCTGTTACTACCTGGAAAAAATATTGGAAAAAGGCTTTACTGTAAAAGAATACTTTTAATACATACTGTATCTGTTTGACTGTCCTTGCCTCTGTTTTCACCTTGTTTTTACCTGTTTTACCACTGCTAAAAAAATCTTCCAAAGGATCTAACACATATTTGGGTGTGTTGGATGCCTGGTTTTTCCTTTCTATGGTGTTTCCAACTAGATTTCTCCTAGATTGTAAGCTCCAAGGAGCAGGGCCCTCCTATCCCTCTTTTATTGAACTGCATTGTTGCTGTATTGTCTCCCGTTATATTGTAAAGCTCTGAGCAAACTGTTGGCGCTATATAAATCCTGTATAATAATAATAATAATATAAAACAGACCCCATGCTTTCTCCAATAGTTTCTTCTCCCTGTAATTATTACTAAAATGATAACATGATACAAAGGGTTGGAGCTTATTTCAAAAGGGTAGGCATCATTCGGCAATGCCTAGGGTACTTTGATATCTAAAGATACAGTAGAATAACCCCTCAATCTGACAGATTTGGAGTGTTTTTGCAAGGCCAAGCCCAAGATGTGCCATGCTGATAAACGCATACCCAAAAAGACTGACTGCTGGAATCAAATCAAAAGGGGCTTCAACAAAGGATTAGTTTAAGGGTGTGCACACTTATGCAACCATACTATTTTAGTTTTTTATTTTTACTTCCCTCCATTTAAAAGATTTCGGTTTGTTGTTCAACTGAGTTGTACATTATATAGGTTACATTAACCTCCCTGATGGTATTCCCGAGTGTAGCTCGGGGTAAGGTTTCAGTACCAAAAGCGGTAACCCCGAGCTACACTCGGGCTTACCATGCGGCGCTGCTCCGGGATCTGTTCTTCTCTTACCTTGTCCTGCGCTCCCGCGATGTCCCTCTTTCAGTGTCCCCTGTAATGTACTCCGGCGGATGCCGGCATCTGTCATCTGGGTTCCGTCCCCTGCGAGCGTCGGGACGTACGGGGACGGAACTGGCGGGAAATTTGAAAATGACATAAAGTGACATTCACTAAATACACTAAAATCACATAGTAAAATATTCCTGTATCAAACCATTTCACATACATTTTGTCCCGAGTGCTTTGTCTGGCGCCCTGCCTGCATTTTTACTGTTCTTTCTGCCTGGAAACTGAGAAACGTCCATGGCGTCCAAAAGCGTCCCTTTAGGTCAAAAGCGGTTTTAGACCGGCTAGAGAACAGCGATAGTAAATCAGAACCACTTGCAGAATTGAGTGATAATGATTCGTGGGGAAATTCGTCATCAGACGCTGAAAACGATTTTGCGACTTTGCTCAGCGATGTGCGAACTTGATGCTATATTTCAAATTTCAGTGTTTTTGGTTTGATTATATTATTGAATTAAATTTATTATTATTATTTTTTATGATTATTTATTAAATTATAATTTATGATTTCGTGTTTCAAATTTTATCATACCCGGGATGTTTACTAGACTCTTGTTCGGACAGATTTCAGTGAGTTATTCCTAAAAATTACAGGCCTAAAATAAAAACAAAACATATTTCCATGCAAAAAAATGTACCGCTTTCAGCACAGAAATACAGACATAATCAGACCACTAGGGAGGTTAAAGGTGGGAAAGGTTCTGAAATGATTTATCTTTGTCTCATTTTTTTACATCACAGAAACCTGACATTTTAACAGGGGTGTGCAGACTTTTTATATCCACTGTATATAGCTAGCAAGGTAAAAAAAAAACATATTTATCACAGTGCATCTAAGCCATAAAAATGAACTTCTTGTAAGCTGGCCATACACTGATTGAAATTCAGCTGGTCCAGCAGAGGGTGGCCAAACTTTGCTCAGTGTGTGGCCTCTCCCGCTTGACAGAAGTTCAATTCTTTTACCACTTGTTTACCGGGCACTTTTACCCCCCTTCCTGCCCAGACCAATTTTCAGCTTTCAGCACTGTCACATTTTGAATGACAATTGCGCAGTCATGCAACATTGCACCAATATGAAATTTTTATAAATTTTTTGCACACGAATAGAGCTTTCTTTTGGTGGTATTTAATAATCACTGGGTGTACATTTTGTCCCTACTGCTTTGTCCTGTGCCCTGCCTGCATTTTTACTGTTCTTTCTGCCTGGAAACTTAGAAAAGTCCACGGCATCCAAAAAGCGTCCCTTTAGGTCAAAATCGGTTTTAGACCAGCTAGAGAACAGCGATAGTAAATCAGAACTACTTGCAGAATTGAGTGATAATGATTCGTGGGGGAAATTCGTCATCAGACACTGAAAACGATTTTGCGACTTTGCTCAGTGATGTGCGAACTTGGCGCTATATTTCAAATTTAAATTTTTTTTGGTTTGATTATATTATTGAATTAAATGTATTATTATTATAGTATTATTTTTTATGAGTATTTATTAAGTAAGTAATTACTAAGAATTGCAGGCCTACAATACATAACACCAAATATCCATGCAAAAAAATGGTACCGCTTTTGGTACAAAATTCCTGACATAATCATACCGCCAGGGAGGTTAATCAACTTTTCAGATGATCAGCGGCTGCAGCCTCCTGAAACACTGAAGAACTGATATGCCTAATGTATGCTATTAGGCTGTCGTTCTTATTCATGACGCATTTAATAAAGGAGTGGATTTTATGTG
This sequence comes from Staurois parvus, assembly GCF_062004578.1. Lineage (NCBI taxonomy): Eukaryota > Metazoa > Chordata > Amphibia > Anura > Ranidae > Staurois > Staurois parvus. The sequence goes on from NW_028317992.1 coordinate 3,890,847, forward strand.
TGATACATTACAAGTATACAGAATATTCCACAGCAGGGGCGGACTGACCATTTGGAAACTCGGGCACTGCCCGAGGGCCCAGGGTCAGTAGAGGGCCCCATGAGATGCCCCTGGTACCTTTTTCATAGGCTTTTTTGAGTTTGGGCAAGGACACAGGGGCCCCATGATCCCCTATTGCCCAGGGGCCCCATGAGTTGTCAGTCCGCCCCTGTTCCACAGTTGATGATATTGCACTGATACCACATATTTGTAACACTTTCTTATACACTTCTTTGTGTGCATGATGTATATAAAATAACGAATTAAGAAAAATGCAGTATTTAGATAACATTTAAAACCTGGGAGAAGATTGTCCTCTGCACACTGTGGTTCAAGTAGTCCTTTCTAAACGTCTCTTAGATTGTTAGCTCCAAGGAGCAGGGCCCTCCTGTCCCTCTTGTATTGAACTGTATTGTTGCTGTATTGTCTCCCATTATATTGTAAAGAGTTGAGCAAACTGTTGGCGCTATATAAATCCTGTATAATAATAATATATAAATCCTGTATAATAATAATATATAAATCCTGTATAATAATAATATATAAATCCTGTATGATAATAATAAACTTTGTAAACTGTATTTATTCAGAGGCAGCCGACCAGCCAACAATCCCACTTCTCTATAGCCGGCTCCTTTGTACTGTTTATTTGTATTAGTACCGCACACTAACAGTGCAGGTTACATCGGACAGGTATTTCAGTTGGGACTGCCAGGACGGAAATAATAAATCTGCTGAGACAAAAGAGGGTTTTTTTTTTACTGTTCTTAATCCAAAGTTTATTTTATTTACCGAGCACAGTGGAATGCCTCCTAACCCTAAAAGCAAAGTATAGAAGGGGAGGAGTGTTCAGATATGTTTTATCCTCCTATATTTATTTTTTCTGTTGAACTTTTTTTCACTATTTATTGAACTATATCAGGATACAATTTTTTCTGATTTATGCCGACATCTAATGGTGGTTTAGGGCCACTACAACTTGCAGAGGGGATGATGTGTCCTCCCCTCTTGTTTAGTGCTTATTAGTTTAGTCCAGTCTTTCTCAACCAGGGTGCCCAGGCACCCTGGGGTGCCTTGAGGTTTCGTCAGGGAGCCTTGGGGTTTGATCAGGGGTGCCTTGAGGTTTGATCAGGGGTTCCTTGATGTTTCATCAGGGGTGCCTGGCAAAATGTCTAAAAATTACCCAAAACCTGTATACAAGCCAGTGGGTGGAACAAGCCTGCCTTTTAGTTACACAAAGCCACAGGTTTTCATTGTGCACCATTACAACCTTCTAGCCGCCAGCGTCCTGACAACCAATGACATCATCAGTTGATAAGGAGGATGTCAGTTGCCTCCTAGTTTGACCCTCCCCTGCCCCTCTCCATCAGAGCTGGGGTCACATTAGCTCAGTGATGGATAAAAACAGAGAGAAGAGAAACCGTGGAATACTAATCAGTACCAGTGTGCAAAAGTGTATTTGCTTCGGAAGAATAAATCACCTCTAATGTTGGGTGTGGATGTTGCTGCATTATATAAAACTATTAGAATAGTTTTTCACATTCTAAAATGGGGTGCCTCAAGACTCTCCATAATTTTAAAGGGTGCCTTGGGACTGTCCATAAGTTTTAAGGGTGCCTTGACTGAAAAAAGGTTGAGAAACACTGGTTTAGTCCTATCTAGACCCTCCCTTTTTCTTCCATGTTCCCTCAGTCAGGGGCTAATTTTTCAACAGGGCTTTGGAAAGTCATTGTCTTCATAGACTTCAAAAAAAATGAAAAAACAACATTCATACTGTGCTTGTCTACAGTAAAATTGTATTGGATTCATTTTCTGTGTTTTATTGTAGAGTTACAATGCCTATGGATGGTGCAAAGTCAGCAGTTGACCATACTGTCTGGACTGACTGGGTCTATGGAAGTATGTCAATACATTTGAAACAGAACAGGGAGGAACCATGAACCCTGAGTGGTGTCTTCAAGTCATACCAGTTGCAGCCTAGGTGATCTAGGCTGCAACTGGTATGGCTTGAAGACACCAAGCACTAGGAGTCAGTTGGACATCAAGTCAGCAGATATAAAAGTTGTGAAAAAAGCACCTAGATTTTATGAGGTGCCGTTGCATTCAGGAGAGAGTAGAAGTGAACATCAATTGGGTGTTTGGGTTTCATGTTGGCTGAGCTGTATGACATCTCATTCCCTACCTGGTGGAATGGCAAGTGACTCAATCGTTCTGTGCCTCAGGTGTCACCTGATGAGGGCCCACAAATCAAAGTTCTGTGGACCAGCAGATAAAACTTACTGCACCCAAGTGAGTATCAGCTCTGTTGTGAAGTGTTGCCTGGTGCATCTTCTCATTTTTACAAACTGCTGTTGATTTTGTTTCTTGGGAGCAACGCCTGTGCCTCATGGCTCTTTCCTGTCTCCTTTGCAGGCTTCACTACTCCAGGCTGCTCTTCCCTTGTCCCAGCCATGGGTGCAGGGATGGGGTAAGGCACTCAGTGGCCAGGCACAGTATCAATGGAAAGACTGGCCTGGGGAGGAGGGGACGACTGGAGTCTGGAGGGGTGTAGCCCACCCCAACACCTCCCTAGATCCAGCCATAATGGAGAGTAGGGAAACCACCGGCCATAGCTGTGCACGAGGCAGCAGTGTGCCCTAGGAGGCTGCCTATTTCACCTAGTGGTTGTGCCGGCCTTGGTAGCAATCACTGTAGTAGTCATATGATCACTCACAGTATTAGATCCCACATCCTCACCAAAGGCACAGTGCATACTGGTAGGTGCAGTCTACTATCTTCACTGCATGTGGTGCTCAACTGCAGCAGGATTGCAGTTGGAGGGGAAGCAAAGATGAACGTGGTTCCTCTATGGTTTCCTGGGCCATTGAGTGTGCTATTGGATACTGCTGCCCCATGTGACTCTGGAGGCCATCTTGGGTCAGGCAGAGTCTATTTAAGATCCTGTCTCGCAGGCTGGCACGCATTTTGCATGTGGTTAGTGTAGGTACAGGTCATCCATCAGTCAGAAACAGTTATTAGCATCAGGGAGAGGTTCCAGACGAGTAGGGAAAGAGGGACATGCCATCCTTCCTGGAAACCTACCTGTCAGGGTACAGACCAGCCAGGCTGCATTCCATCCCTCAAGACAGATGCTGTTAGCTGACACATCCAAGAACTGCTCTGCTACACATCGCTGTTTCCGGTTGGGTGCCTTCCCAGTGGGCCTACTGTGAATTACCGAACTTTAATACAGTTCTGTTTCCCTCAACTGGATTATGCCGCCACACTGAGCTCCACCTCCCCACATGCTCGTCCCGATCACAGGCCAGTCCACGTCGGCTGTATTGATGTCCCTCATCCCCACTGAAGGCACAGCACATGAATGCTTTCATAACCTAACAAAGGCCATCAACTGCCCCATATCTACATATGCAGATGCTATACACCAGTTTATTATGAATTATCTATTATGAAAGTGCTACACTTAAAGAATAGTAAAGAGATAAATCACCTCCATTATGGACAGGACTGGCGTTGTCTGTGTAAACATGAATTAAGGCTTTGTGGTGGTGTGGGAATCAGTGTTGTGTCTGTGCTGGAACGCCAGGATTATTATTATTATTATACAGGATTTATATAGCGCCAAAAGTTTGCTCAGCGCTTTACATTATGGTGGGAAACAGTACACGAGACAGTACAGTAACAATACAAATTCAATACAAGAGGGATTCGAGGGCCCTGCTCCTTGGAGCTTACAATCTAGGAGGGAGGGGATAGAGGTACAAGAGGTAGTAACTGTGGGGGATGGACTGGTTGGAAGAGTATTGGATTCCAGTATTAGCTGAGGGCGGGGTAGGCTTTCCTGAAGAGAAAGGTTTTCAGAGCGCGCCTAAAAGTGAGCAGAGTAGGCGATAGTCTGATAGATTGGGGTAGGGAGTTCCAGAGGATGGGGGATGCCCTGGAGAAGTCCTGAAGGCAAGCATGGAAGGAGGCCCTGTTCAGCAATGACATTGAGGAAAAAATAATCCCAACAGCAAATTAGAGGGACGTGAGAATGGGGCCCCTATAAGACCCATGTGGTCCCAAAAAATGATCACTCTTCTGGGCTGAAATTTCTTCCTTGTAAAAGAAGATAACTCCAGGCAGTTGTCAAAACCAACATTTAACACAGTCCTTGCCCAAACTCAAAAAAGCCTATGAAAAAGGTACCAGGGGCATCTCATGGGGCCCCCTACTGACACTGGGCCCTCAGGCAGTGCCCGAGTTTCCAAATGGTCAATCCGCCCCTGCTCTCCAGTTTTAGTAAATCAACCCCATTGCCTTTTATCCTTCTCTCGCTCTACTGAGATACTGATGTTACTGCACCATTCTCCTGTGCCCAGCAGGGGGACAGCTAAAGCCAAGCAAGCCCATAGATTGGGAATGACGGGAGATGTAGTTTGTGATGGCAGCCATACACTAGAATGGTCATACTACAGATCCCAATATGCACTGTGCAGTAAGAGTGGAGAGATGAAATGCCTGGGAAACCGAGGGAGTCAATGGGTGAGCACTTCTGTCTGGATATTTGTTTGCTAGCTGGAGATCATACCAGCATGAGAGTGGGAGTGAGGATGCCCCAGGGCGGCGCAGCACCGCTCACATCGCAGAGCCTTCACAGCTTCCGATAGCTGATCACTAGAGGCTTTCGGGGAGACACCAAGGGAGCACACTTTCTACAGTAAGAGGTCACTGCAGCATCCTGGGGAATGGCGAGTGGACTAGTCGCCCATTGCTGATGCTGCTAGCAGGGACTGAGCAACTAAGAGGAGCACCAAGTGTACCCAATCCATACCACGCCCATACTGCACTTATAGCTACACTTATTCCAAACCTAGACTGTACCTATACCAACCCTAAACAGAACCTTTACAGTATCTGAACCGCATGTACCTTGCACCTGTGCCGGGGCTATATACCTATACTGTACCTATACTGCATTCAGGTTAACTGGGACTGGATCGTTAAGTGCAAAGACGCTCTTAAAGGGCCCCAACGATAGCCAGCCATAGAACATCCCAGAGGACTGCCTCTCCCGTAATAATTATTCTGCAAGCCCCCTTTGTTGCCCTCTGCTACCATCCTCCTTTACTTTTGGACAGTGCATACCCAGTCTGTCTAAGACTAGCATATCCACCATTAATGTGTTCTGGCAGTATAGTTCCAGCACTCGGTAGATTAAACTTTACTACTGGTCGCTGCTGCACTTGAAGTGACCTTGCTACTCTTTATGCTCATCTGAATGCCAAATGTCATCTTATGTCCAGTCCTTACTGTTAAACAACAATCTCCAGACCTTAAAGTTCCAGACCTTTTTTTTTAGAGTGGAGCGTAGTGCGTTTTTAATGCGCTTTTTGGTACATTTGCAACGCATTTCTGACATGCATGGCAAATAAATTTTCTGTGTAGTTTGCCATGCGTTCGGAAACACACAGATGTGAATGGAGCCTCATTGTTCTTGTGTAAATAAACCAATTTCACTTTCAGGCTCCATTCACATCTAGTATAGTGGGAGTGCTCGTTTTTTGGCTTGTTTTTTCCGTGGCACGCCTAGGGCAGTCTGTTGATTTCAATGGGCTGCACTACACATGGCAAAGTGGCTCATGGAACATTTTGGCATGTTGCGGGTTGCACATTTTTTTACTGTGCATTTGTGTCATTTTTTCACTTGGCAAAAATGTGTGTTTGCTTCTTGCTATTATAAGAATTAATGGCACCAAAAGCACAACTAGCTAATTTTAGATGTATAAAGGTGGCCATACACTATACAACAGTGGTTCTCAACCTGTGGGTCGTGACCCCTTTGGGGGTCGAACGACCCTTTTTACAGGGGTCACCTAAGACCATCGGAAAACACATATTTCCGATGTGTAAAGAGCAGCTACTGTGTAGAAAGCAGCTACTGTGTTGAAAGCAGCTACTGTGTAGAAAGCGGCTACTGTGTTGAAAGCAGCAGTATTGGAGGTAAAACGACACTCATGAATTATAATTACTGGTTAAATAATTTTATGGTTGGGGGTCACCACAACATGAGGAACTGTATTAAAGGGTTGCGGCATTAGGAAGGTTGAGAACCACTACTATACAACCTGACCGTACAATCACTGTACGATCTCCGTTAGATTTACCAAAACTATATAACAGGAGGACACACCATCTATGCAATCACTCTATATCCAATCAGGCAGGCCCTTGCACTATATAGTTGATGGTAGATCCAAAGGAGATTGTACAATCGGATTAGTGTATGGTGAGCTTTACAGAACCCAGGACATACATCTCCTGTTTTCAGTTCTACAGCTCTGAGCCACATAGTCTGTGACGACGCCTTGTGGGAGGGCAAAACACGTTGACGTAACTTCCTATTCCGACCTTGAATGTGTGACGTCATATCCGGTGAGTGAAACGCACACTGTGCGGCGTTCCGTGGCCATCTTTAGTGTGGGCAAAACGATTGGAATTCTACACTTTTGCCAGTTCTTCATTGCCAATGCTGATTAACTGTGTCTGCCAAAGTGGAGATGTCAGGAGGGCTATTGGAAAATGTTTAAATGAGTCCTGATTTTAAAAAAAGGCTTATTACTCATTTTTAAAATGTGAGTGCATTTGAAGCATCACGTGATTATCACGTGTTACGCTATTTAGTATCCTTTCTTTTTGCATTTTTCATGCATCCATCCACAAGCGAGAGTTCGGGGGAAATCAAGGAGGAATCGTTAGCGGCAGCTTAGGAGTTTTTTTATCCATACAAGCTGCTCACAAATCCATCGAATCACCCTTATCCGTCCATCCATGAGTGAGATCTTGGAGGAAGTTAAGGAGGGATCATCATCAGTGGTTTGGGCGGCATTCATGGAAGTTGGTTTTAAAGCCACATAATGTGAGTGTAAGGAAGGTTTTTTAAGAAAATTTTATTTGACCCTCGTACAGTTTTATACTATTGGCATTTTCTTTTACATTTTATATCGCCTTATGTGGAAGGAAAGTCAGTAAGAAATCGTTAAAGGGAGAAGCAACATCTGAGGATACCACACTCCACCTCCAAGCCTGTTTTTTTGTTTCTCAATGCAATATCAGCTTGAGAATTCACAGTATTTGGTGAGTGTGGAATAAATGATTTTTTTGCTGATGATGTGAGTGCGCTGGAAAATTTCTGAAGTTTGTGTTAGAGTTATATTTTTTGTCACACATTTTTTGGGACACTAGACTATAATTTGGGACTTTGCTTGTTGGACTTATATACAATCAGGTCCATAAATATTGGGACATGGACACAAGTCTAACATTTTTGGCTCTATACACCACCACAATGGATTTGAAATGAAACAAACAAGATGTGCTTTAACTGCAGACTGTCAGCTTTAATTTGAGGATATTTACTAGAGATGAGCGAATTGAACATGACGAAGTGGAATTCGTTCCGAAGATTTGGAAAAATTCTATTCGCGACGAATCCGAAGATTAGCAAACTTCGGATGCACGAATCGAATTTTCCCAAAAATGGCGGCGACATGTGTGGCGACGGAGAAAATGGACAGAGAAGGTTGGGCGGGGATCTCTGGGAAGGCGCGCAGACAAGGCGCGCTGACCCATAGTGCATTCATGACATGTGATCGCATTAGCCAATCAGCAGCCAGCCAGCACTGTGTAATGGTGGAGCTATAAATCGCGGCCATCTTAGAATTCTCCATTAGCCTCCGGTCATTCAAGAGAGACAGACCTGTGTGTATTAAGGGACAGAGTTAGGGCCACAGAGACTTTAGGGCCACAGAATCGTTACTCAGGGACACAGAATCGTTACTCAGGGACACAGAATCGTTACTCAGGGACACAGAATCGTTACTCAGGGACACAGAATCGTGCTGGGGGGACTTTTTAACATAGGCCTCTGTATGGCCTTTAATTGAAGCTGCTTACGCTCCGCCACTCTGCCATGGGCCTCTTGGGTATCCCAGAAGCTGCTCAGCGGGTCAGGGCAATAAAGCTCCCGGTTCGCAAGTTGTTCCGTCTTATGGATGGAAGTACGACGGTATATGATCTTCTTCGCACCCACGGCATTACTTCGTAGAATTTCTGCATTGCATCTGCAATCACAACGCTGACTTCCCGGATCGCCACTCAGCCATTGGACTCTTGATAGTCGTCTCCCCACACTGCTGCTGGGGGGACTTTTTAACCTAGGCCTGTGTATGGCCTTCAATTGAAGCTGCTTCCGCTCCGCCACTCTGCCATTGGACTCTTGATAGTCGTCTCCCCACGCTGCTGCTGGGGGGACTTTTTAACCTAGGCCTGTGTATGGCCTTCAATTGAAGCTGCTTCTGCTCCGCCACTCTGCCATTGGACTCTTGATAGTCGTCTCCCCACGCTGCTGCTGGGGGGACTTTTTAACATAGGCCTCTGTATGGCCTTCAATTTTAGCTGCTTACGCTTCGCCACTCTGCCATGGGCCCCTGTACCGCCTCCTCTTGCTGCTGCCAGGTCCAGAGTGTGTCATGGGTCCCTGTACGGCCTCCCATTGCTGCTGACTTCATCGCCAGACTCTGCCATGTGCCACTTTCAGGTCTCCTTACACTGTTGGTGGGTTCCATTTTGTGATAGGGTGCTGTATGGCCTTCCATTGCTGCTGCCTCCACCGCCACCCTGCGCCATGTGCCTCTGTCGTCTGCTCACGCTGCTGACGGCTTCCGCTTTTTAACCGAGGCCTGTGTTTGGCTTCCGAATACTGCTGCATCCACCGCCACCCTGCGCCATGTGTCTCTGTCGTCTGCTCATGCTGCTGACGGCTTCCGCTTTTTAACCTAGGCCTGTGTATGGCTTCAGAATACTGCTGCCTCCACCGCCACCCTGCGCCATGTGCCTCTGTCATCTGCTCACGCTGCTGCCAGGTCCATACTGATTCATGGCCCCCTGTACCGGCTCCTCATGAACGTGGTTCAGCGGGTTTGCATCACTTAACGGCAAATCGTTGACAAACGCTGGGACGTTCAGTGTTGTGCGCATTAAGCCAGACACCAAAGGGCAGCACAGACCTGTTATTACTCGCTCAAGCATGGCTGAACAAAACCAGTCTCTACCACAAATTGGACCCAGACCTGCCCAGGGTCTCGTAAGTAGATTGCACGGAGGAGTAGAGTTCGTTATTGGAATTAACTGTGAGGGACTTTTAAACCTAGGCCTGTGTATGGCCTTCAATTGAAGCTGCTTCTGCTCCGCCACTCTGCCATTGGACTCTTGATAGTCGTCTCCCCACGCTGCTGCTGGGGGGACTTTTAAACATAGGCCTCTGTATGGCCTTCAATTTTAGCTGCTTACGCTCCGCCACTCTGCCATGGGCCCCTGTACCGCCTCCTCATGCTGCTGCCAGGCCCGTAATCTGCCATGGGCCCCCGTACCGACTCCTCATGCTGCTGCCAGGCCCGTAATCTGTCATGGGCCCCTGTACCGCCTCCTCATGCTGCTGCCAGGTCCAGAGTGTGTCATGGGTCCCTGTACGGCCTCCCATTGCTGCTGTCTCCATCGCCACACTCTGCCATGTGCCACTTTCAGGTCTCCTCACACTGCTGGTGGGTTCCATTTTGTCATAGGGTGCTGTATGGCCTCCCATTGCTGCTGCCTCCACCGCCACACTGTGGCTCCACACTCTGGTTTTGGCCCCGTGACTGCCCAAATGAGTGAAGTGTGCGGTGATTCTAAGATCGACGGCACTCATCTGCATGTCATACTGACTGACAGTATTATTTCTCTTCCCCAGCAGACTCCAAGGGCATTTAAATTAAAGGTACAGTGTTCTGCACTAATATAAAGACTCTCTGAAGCCTAGAAACACCCTTTTTACATGTTAAATTCGCAGCGAATATATTCGCCTCGAATCGAATTTATTCCGCGAATTCGGCGAATCAGCCGAATCGAATTTTTGAATAATTCGCTCATCTCTAATATTTACATCCAAATCAGGTGAATGTTGTAGGAATTACAACAGTTTGCATATGTGCCTCCCACTTGTTAAGGGACCAAAAGTAATGGGACAGAATAATAATCATAAATCAAACTTTCACTTTTTAATACTTGGTTGCAAATCCTTTGCAGTCAATCACAGCCTGAAGTCTGGAACGCATAGACATCACCAGACGCTGGGTTTCATCCCTGGTGATGCTCTGCCAGGCCTCTACTGCAACTGTCTTCAGTTCCTGCTTGTTCTTGGGGCATTTTCCTTTCAGTTTTGTCTTCAGCAAGGGAAATGCATGCTCAATCGGATTCAGGTCAGGTGATTGACTTGGCCATTGCATAACATTCCACTTCTTTCCCTTAAAAAACTCTTTGGTTGCTTTTGCAGTATGCTTTGGACCATTGTCCATCTGCACTATGAAGCGGCGTCCAATGAGTTCTGAAGCATTTGGCTGAATATGAGCAGATAATATTGCCCGAAACACTTCAGAATTCATCCTGCTGCTTTTGTCAGCAGTCACATCATCAATAAATACAAGAGAACCAGTTCCATTGGCAGCCATACATGCCCACACCATGACACTACCACCACCATGCTTCACTGATGAGGTGGTATGCTTAGGATCATGAGCAGTTCCTTTCCTTCTCCATACTCTTCTCTTCTCATCACTCTGGTACAAGTTGATCTTGTTCTCATCTGTCCATAGGATGTTGTTCCAGAACTGTGAAGGCTTTTTTAGATGTCGTTTGGCAAACTCTAATCTGGCCTTCCTGTTTTTGAGGCTCACCAATGGTTTACATCTTGTGGTGAACCCTCTGTATTCACTCTGGTGAAGTCTTCTCTTGATTGTTGACTTTGACACACATACACCTACCTCCTGGAGAGTGTTCTTGATCTGGCCAACTGTTGTGAAGGGTGTTTTCTTCACCAGGGAAAGAATACTTCGGTAATCCACCACAGTTGTTTTCCGTGGTCTTCCGGGTCTTTTGGTGTTGCTGAGCTCACCGGTGCGTTCCTTCTTTTTAAGAATGTTCCAAACAGTTGTTTTGGCCACGCCTAATGTTTTTGCTATCTCTCTGATGGGTTTGTTTTGTTTTTTCAGCCTAATGATGGCTTGCTTCACTGATAGTGACAGCTCTTTGGATCTCATCTTGAGAGTTGACAGCAACAGATTCCAAATGCAAATAGCACACTTGAAATGAACTCTAGACCTTTTATCTGCTCGTTGTAATTGGGATAATGAGGGAATAACACACACCTGCCCATGGAACAGCTGAGAAGCCAATTGTCCCATTACTTTTGGTCCCTTAACAAGTGGGAGGCACATATGCAAACTGTTGTAATTCCCACACCGTTCACCTGACTTGGATGTAAATACCCTCAAATTAAAGCTGACAGTCTGCAGTTAAAGCACATCTTGTTCGTTTCATTTCAAATCCATTGTGGTGGTGTATAGAGACAAAAATGTTAGAATTGTGTCGATGTCCCAATATTTATGGACCTGACTGTATATATATATATAAATATATATATTTCACAGATTTTATTATCATTTGCGCTGTGTCACTTTACAAGTTTATTTTAATGTTATGTGATCGTTCAGCTCCTGCACACTCTGCCAAATGAACCATCTATGGCTGTGTATTTAATGAGAACGTTGATCAATGATTGCATTGGAAAAATGTGCACTGGTAGAGGTGAGTGGGAGCAATCTACTGGAGTAGATGGACAGATGTGTGTATTAATGAGGTCAGCTGGTGAACTCCTTCCTGTGTCTTAACAGTTTTCACGTCCTAATGTCCGTCTAGGAAGTAATGAAGAAGTTGTTTTATACAACAAGCACTGACACTGCAGTAATGGCTGCGTAGGATAAGTAGAAAGTCTACCCCTCACCTCACCCCTTCAGTCTCCACCCACATCGCTAGCCTACTAAGTGACATCGGCTTGGATGTCACTCCACTTCCTCAAACTCAACCTTTCCAAAACTGAGCTCCTAGTATTCCCCCCAGCCCATGCCCCCTCCACTGACTTCACCATAAATATTGATAACACAATCATTAGTCCATCCCCTCATGCCAGGGTACTAGGTTTAATCCTAGACTCCCATCTGTCCTTTCAGCCCCAGATCCAATCACTGTCCAAATCTTGTAGACTTCACCTCCGCAACATCTCCAAGATACGCCCGTTCCTAACCTCGGAAACCACTAAGCAACTCATTCACTCCCTTGTTATATCTCGCCTTGACTATTGTAACTCCCTCCTCATTGGCCTACCTCATCGCAGGCTATCCCCCCTTCAGTCTATCATGAATGCTGCTGCCAGACTCATCCACCTTACTAACCGTTCTGTATCTGCCACTCCTCTCTGCCAATCCCTCCACTGGCCTCCACTCAGTGTCCTCCACCCCTCTCTGCCAATCCCTCCACTGGCCTCCACTCAGTGTCCTCCACCCCTCTCTGCCAATCCCTCCACTGGCCTCCACTCAGTGTCCTCCACCCCTCTCTGCCAATCCCTCCACTGGCCTCCACTCAGTGTCCTCCACCCCTCTCTGCCAATCCCTCCACTGGCTCCCAGTTGCCCATCGGATAAAATTCAAAACATTAACAATAACATATAAAGCCATTTATATCACTGCTCCAAATTACATCAACGATCTTGTCTCCAAATATCACCCAAACCGTACTCTCCGCTCCTCACAAGAACTCCTACTCTCTAGCTCCCTTATCTCCTCCTTCCATACTCGTCTCCAAGACTTCTCCAGGGCGTCACCCATCCTCTGGAACTCCCTACCCCAATCTATCAGACTATCACCTACTCTACTTACCTTTAGGTGATCATTAAAAACCTATCTCTTCAGGGAAGCCTATCCTGCCCTCTGCTAATACTGGATTCCTCTACTCTTCCAACCACTCCATCCCCCACAGTTTTACCTATTGTACCACTCACCCCTCCCTCCTACATTGTAAGCTCCAAGGAGCAGGGCCCTCCTATCCAGGAGCAGACTGACCATTTGGAAACTCGGCATTGCCTGAGGGCCCATGGTCAGTAGGGGGCCCCATGAGATGCCCCTGGTACCTTTTTCATAGGCTTTTTTGAGTTTGGGCAAGGACACAGTGGCCCCATGATCCCCTATTGTTCGGGGCCCCATGTGTTGTCAGTTCACCCCTGCTCCTATCCCTCTTGTATTGAACTGTATTGTTGATGTATTGTCTCCCACTATAATGTAAAGCGCTGAGCAAACTGTCCGCGCTATATAAATCCTGTATAATAATAATAATAATAGAAAGCTTTATTATTGCTGCAAAAGAAGTATATTAATGCTATATTGGTACATAGGGGAGCTGGAATTTAGAAGGAAAAAAAAGTGAACTTAGCTTTTAAAAATGATTTCAGTTTCTGAGGCTCGGGGTGGCAGAGCTGGTATGAATACAATTAGCCACTAGAGGGAGGACTGCTCTGGACTGCTTGGTCTAGCCACAAATGCACCAGATAGCATACAGGTCCTAATCAGTGGCATAACTCATATCCAGGGGCAGACTGACCATTTGGAAACTCGGGCCCGGGGTCAGTAGGGGGCCCCATGAGATGCCCCTGGTACCTTTGTCATAGGCTTTTTTGAGTTTGGGCAAGGACACAGGGGCCCCATGATCCCCTATTGCCTGGGGCCCCATGAGTTGTCAGTCCGCCCCTGCTCATATCATTTCTTCCCATTGTAAATGTTCTGTTCAGACATACAGTAGGGCTTTGGTCACACCAAATCCGACTTCCCTTGAATTTGCACGATTTCAAAGTTGGATGTCAGTTTAACTTCAGGTGCGACTTGGAAGACATCTGTGCGACTTCATGCACAGATGTCTATGTAAGTTGAACCTGAACCTGAACTTGGTCTCGGCGGCGGTGACGTCACACTCCTCCTTAGGCCTTTCGTGCTAAGGCACATCGTCAGAAGGGAGGCCAACCACGAGGAGGTCCGGCGGCCATCTTGCTTGAGGTCAGAGCTGCAGTACTCTGCATTCCTTCACATAATTGTGTACTGTACCTCCACCTATTTGTTTACTTATGATTTTAAGTTTATTCAATAAATACACTGAAGTACTACACTATAGGCACCCCTCTTCTTTGCTCCTGATTGGAGGAGCTGTTAAATCCACAGAGCCATCCTTTATCCAACATCCAGAGGAGGGAGCCCTGTACCCAGGCTGCACACCCAGACTACCTAAAGGAGACCTCTGGATCCAGCAGATCAGTACTACACCCAAACCTGATGACGTCTCTTTCCTGAAGGAAGCCCACCATCTGCAGGCTGGTAACACCCCATCCGGTGGAGATAAATACATATATGCGCATATTCTATGTGCGGTCGGTGAGTGCGCATTTTTGCCATATATTCCCTGTCACTGGTTTTGGAGTCATCTGCTGTTGTGGAAGTTATTATTGGTACCACTTACCACATTTAGTCAAGTGGACAATTATTAATTGAACAAACTTTTTATGAATTTCATTTTTATTATCCATATTATTTGAGGTTTATATAATCACCTATAATGGACTAGCTGTCATCTTTACATATCATTTAGATATATTTTAGACAATTTTTATCCATTTATCTACCACTTATCTGCTATTTATTTGACATTTTAGCGCTGCACTTCATTTATAGTTACAAAGTTACATAGTTAGTCTGGCTGAAAAAAAACAAAAGTCCATCCAGTTCATCCATTAAAAAAAAAAAAAAAATTTGCATGACAAGTTGCACCAATCTGAGTGCAGACTAAGGGGTCTATTTTTAAAGCAGTGAATGTGACTGTCACCATACATTTACTGCTGAAAAATCCATCGATGGACAAAAAGGGGGTAATTTACTAACGGCAAATAGACTAGGCACCCTGCAGTTGCTCCAGAACTTAGTAAATAAAAATTAAGTTCTGCTGGCTTCCATCATCCAATCATGTACTAGCAAATATGCTGTTTTTTTATTTTCCTTGCATGTGATTGGGCATTCTTTGTAAAGTGAAGTTGTACCTTATTGACTAAGCTCTGGCACACCTGTGCACAGTTTATCTGCCTTTAGTGGATCTACCCCGTAGATTCACCTTCAGAAAATATTTGCTGAATGTCAGAGTTGCTGCTTTATAAATATATACGGTACATTTGTTCACATTGGAGTTCATTGGTACGGTGAATTCGAAGGAAAAGAATGACAGTTACAAAGAAATAACAAGCATGACATTTACAGGCTGACATTTATTCTACATGTCACACAATGAAACCCCAACAGGAGTTCTCTTGTTAGGAATGTACCAGCAATGGTGGCTGTCAACATTTTATAAATGGCTCTATCTACAGAAATGTATTTTGTCAGGTATCGCTGGTTACTGCCATAACAAACAATCGTCTATTCTGTCCTTTATGTACTCAGAAAGCTGATCTTTTGCAGATGTTTCTTTCTGCTGGGGAGTTACACTTTAAAGCCCTACTCTGGGCAACAGTAAAAGTTGAATTGTTGCATTGCGCCCCTTCCCTCTTCAGTGCAAGGGTCAAAGTGGTTGTAAACCCTTCTATATACCCAGTGACTGGCCTCAGGTGATACACAGAGATGAAACAAATCATCCTACATAGGTTGTACCTGTTCAGGGCCGGGACAAGGGAGGGGCGAAGGGGCAGGAGCCCTGGGCTCAACAATTGAATGGAGAGGATGCTGGTGGAAGGTAGTGATGTGCAGGAAGAAACTCTGCCTGAGGGCGCTTGAATGGCTCACCGACACCCCCCAGAACAGACTGTGTATCATTCACTTGCGGAGCTGCAGCTGGGGGCCAAGTGCTGGACCGATCCCTGTGCTTCTCCCGCACCCGAAACTGGAAGACATTCATAAGGTCCCTTTCACACGGGCGTTCCGTATGTCCGTTTTTCATCTATCAGTATACACCCATGTATTTCTATGGACTAGCGGATGTACAGTTGCAAGAAAAAGTATGTGAACCCCTTGGGATTACGTGGAGTTTTGCATGAATTGGGCATAAAATGTGCTCTGAACGTCATCTAAGTCACAACAATAGAAGAACACAGTCTGCTGAACATAATACTACACAAACATTAGATTTTGCCATGGTTTAATTGCACATAACATGTAAACATTCACAGTGCAGGGAGGAAAAAGTATGTGAACCTTTGGACTTAATAACTGGTTGACCCTCCTTTGGCAGCAATAAACTCAACCAATCGTTTCCTGTAGTTGCAGATTAGACCTGCACAACGATCTGGAGTCATTTTGGACCACTCCTCTTCACAAAACTGTTTCAGTGTAGCAATATTCTTGGGATGTCTGGTGTGAATCGCTCTCTTAAGGTCATGCCACAGCATTTCAATCGGGTTGAGGTCAGGACTCTGACTAGGCCACTCCAGAAGGCGTATTTTGTGCTGTTGCAGTCATTGTTTTGTTGAATTACTTGTATGCTTTGGGTCCTTATCCTGTTGCATCACCCATCCTCTGCGGAGCTTCAGTTGGCGGATAGATGGTCGTACGTTTTCCTGCAAAATGTCTTGATAAACTCTGGAATTCATTTTCCCATCAATGACAACAATCCGCCCAGGCCCTGAGGCAGCAAAGCAGCCCCAAACCATGATGCTCCCTCGGCCATGTTTTACAGTGGGGATGAGGTTTTGATGTTGGTGTGCTGTGCCTTTTTTTCTCCACACGTAGTGTTGTGTGTTCTTCCCAAACAACTCAATCTTGGTTTCATCTGTCCACAGTATATTTTGCCAGTAGTGCTGTGGAACATCCAGGTGCTCTTTTGCAAACTTCAAATGTGCTGCAATATTCTTTTTGGACAGCAATGGCTTCCTCCGTGGTGTCCTCCCATGTACTCCATTCTTGTTTAATGTTTTCCTTATTGTAGATGTGTCAACAAAAATGTTAGCATGTGCCAGAGATTTCTGTAGGTCTTTAGCTGACACTCTGGGATTCTTCTTTACCTCATGCAGCATTCTGCGCTGTGCTCTTGCAGTCATTTTTACAGGACGACCACGCCTAGGGAGAGTAGCAACAGTGCTAAACTTTCTCCATTTGTAGACAGTCTGTCTTACCGTGGACACATGAACATCATGGCTATTGGAGATACTTTTGTAACCCTTTCCAGCTTCATGCAAGTCAACAATTCTCGATCGTAGGTCTTCTGAGAGCTCTTTTCTGCGAGGCATGGTTCACATCAGACAGTGCTTCTTGAAACCAGTAAACCCAAAACAGGTGTGTGTTTTTTAAGGGCAGGGCAGCTGCCAGCAACACATCCAATATCATCACACTGATTGGAGTCAAGGTTGGCTCACTCCTGGCTCCAATTAGCTCTGGGAGAAGTCATTAAGCTAGGGCCTCACATACTTTTTCCTCCCTGCACTGTGAATGTTTACATGTTATATGCAATTAAACCATGGCAACATCTAATGTTTGTGTAGTATTATGTTCAGCAGACTGTGTTCTTCTATAGTTGTGACTTAGATGATGTTCAGAGCACATTTTATGCCCAATTTATGCAAAACTCCACGTAATCCCAAGGGGTTCACATACTTTTTCTTGCAACTGTAAAGGGATAATCATCTGTTACATCCGTTACTGTCCGTATCCGTTAAAAAACCCAGATCAGACAAAAAACGGATGTAAACTAGTGGTGCACCGAAATGAAAATTCTGGTGCCGAAAACAAAAATTCAAAATGCACTTGGCCGAAAACAGAAACCGAAATGCGCAGTTTTTAAAAATGAATATATATTTTTTCGAAAAAAATACACTTTGATTAAAAAAAACAATATATACCCCAATTGTTTTGTAAAATATGTAAGACAATGCTACAGCGAGCAAATAGATAAAGTAAAGGAATAAGTGAGCGCTTTTTCTAGAAATTAAAGCAGCTAGGCACACAGGACAACCAACAAAAATCCTCACAAGATAATATATATAAAAGTGCAGCGCTAAAAATTTATCATACATATATGAAAAAAACACAATGATTAAATGTGAATAAATTAGTCCCAGCAAAGGTGACTTGGAGTAAAAGTGCACACTAACCAGATGTGCACATTAAAAGTGCAATGTAGAGATCATAAGGCTCATGGGGTAATCATCTGAGTAGAAATGATGTTCTCTTGGTCAGAGAGGATCCCCGGGTGGTGCAGAGCTGGGCAGGAAGAGAAACTCCTTGACAACCAAGAACAGAACGATGATCCGCCTGAAGAAAACGACTTCTCCACTGGGCAAAAAAAGTATCTTGAAAAAGGTTGCTCCCCACGGGGGGTCAAGAAAAGATGCCCACAGTGAAGCACTGCATAAACAATTTATTGTAATAAAAATGACAGTAGCAGAGGGGATGCATCCAGGGGATGCATCGAGCAAAAAACAAGCAAGTACAGACAGGACCAACCGTCCTGTCAGATGTAATAGCCGCCGGAGCTCCACGATGCCCCGACGGCGCGACGTCACGGCGTACGTAGGCTCCTCCTAGGAGCTCCACGATGCCCCGACGGCGCGGAGTCACGGCGTACGTAGGCTCCTCCTAGGAGAAGCCTACGTATGCCGTGACGTTGCGCCGTCGGGGCATCGTGGAGCTCCGGCGACTATTACATCTGACAGGATGGTTGGTCCTGTCTGTACTTGCTTGTTTTTTTTGTGGATGCATCCCCTCTGCTACTGTCATTTTTATTACAATAAATTGTTTATGCAGTGCTTGACTGTGGGCATCTTTTCTTGACCCCCCGTGGGGAGCAACCTTTTTTCAGATAAGTTTTTTTGCCCAGTGGAGAAGTCGTTTTCTTCAGGCGGATCATCGTTCTGTTCTTGGTTGTCAAAGAGTTTCTCTTCCTGCCCAGCTCTGCACCACCCGGGGATCCTCTCTGACCAAGAGAACATCGTTTCTACTCTGATGATTACCCCATGAGACTTATGATCTCTACATTGCACTTTTAATGTGCACATCTGGTTAGTGTGCACGTTTACTCCAAGTCACCTTTGCTGGGACTATTTTATTCACATTTAATCATTGAGTAAATAGATACCCAACATGTCACGCTTAAAAATTTCCATGGGTGACGCTTTAAACATTTCTACAGGTTATTAGTGTAAAGTTACAGAGGAGGTCTAGTGCTAGAATTATTGCTCTTGCTCTGATGTTCGTGGCGATACCTCATGTGTGTGGTGTGAACACCATTTACATATGTGGGCATGGTCTACGTATGCATTCACCACTACGTGCGCACGGGGGACTTTAAACGTTTTAAAAAAAAATTATTTAATGTTTTTTTTTTTTGCACTGTTCCTTTTAAAAAAAATTGTAGTCACTTTTATTCTCATCACAAGGAATGCATGCATCCATTGTGATAGAAATAATTAGTGACAGGTCCTCTTTATGGACCCCACATTTCTCCTCTGCAATGTAAAGCATTGGATCAAGAAAGGATCAAGATGCTGCCCTCTCCCTCTTGTGAATGAGTACTTGTACCTACCCATTCACTAAAGGGTTAAATTTTGTAAAAAATAAAGAGACTGGTCTTTTGAAAAAAATCCTTTAGTCTAGGTCGGGTGTCGGCAACCCGCGGCTCCAGAGCCGCATGCGGCTCTTTTTCACCTTTGCTGCGGCTCTTCTTTGTGCCGTGCGCCTGCTCCCCTCCCTCCTCTCGGGCGGCCACCCCAAAAGTAAGGACTCTGCAGCTAGCCCAGCAATGGGCAAACTACGGCCCGGCGGACCTTTTAATCCGGCCCGCGGAGCGTGGCAAACATTGGCTGTCAGGATGTAGGCGGGGCAGCGTGACAAACTCCTCTCCTCTCACAGTCCGCCCTGAAGACCGGAACGGCGCGGGAACACGGTGAGAGGAACGCGCGGAGCAAAGGTAAGTGAATTGACACAATATGGGGAATGAATTACTATAGGGGGGATGAATTACTATATGGGGGGTGAATTACTATGGGGGATGAATTACTATATGGGGGATTAATTAATATGGGGGATGAATTACTATGTGGGGGATGAATTGCTATGGGGGATGAATTGCTATGGGGGATGAATTACTATGGGGGATGAATTACTATATGGGGGATGAATTACTATGGGGGATGAATTACTATATGGGGGATGAATTACTATGGGGGATGAATTACTATATGGGGGATGAATTACTATATGGGGGATAAATTACTATATGGGGGATGAATTACTATATGGGGGATGAATTACTATATGGGGGATGAATTACTATGGGGGATGAATTACTATATGGGGGATGAATTACTATGGGGGATGAATTACTATATGGGGGATGAATTACTATGGGGGATGAATTACTATATGGGGGATGAATTACTATATGGGGGATGAATTACTATATGGGGGATTAATTACTATATGGGGAATGAATTACTATGGGGGATGAATTACTATGGGGAATGAATTACTATGGGGGATGAATTACTATATGGGGGATGAATTACTAAATGGGGGATGAATTACTATGGGGGATGAATTACTATATGGGGGATGAATTACTATATGGGGGATGTATTTTCAGTTTTAAAAATGTGGCTCTCAAAATAAATTTCAATCGTGGTTTTGGCGAGATTTGGCTCAGTTGAAAAAAAAGGTTGCCCACCACTGACCTAAGGCTATGATTGTGATTATGTTGATACACTGTGGCCCTGATTAACCCTTTGCTTATGGGGCCCTTAAACCCCCTTCATGACCAGAGCGCTTTTTGCAATATATGCAGTGTTGGATTTGTTTTAAATGTTGCAATGGTTTTGCGGTTCCCAGTCTTTTTTTCCCTCTCGGAAACGGGTCCAAGTGGCTCTTTATGTCTTAAAGGTTGCAGACCCCTGGTCTAGGTTCACACCTATGCGTTTTCCGCACCATTTTACGGAAATGTACAGCAGTCCATTTAACATGGTATAAAAGTGCAGCGAAATAAAATATACAATGTCAAGTGCACCATATAAAGTGAAATAAATGTAGTCCAGAAAATATATATAAAATGTAGTAGCCCTGGTTCACATATATGTGGACGTGCGGGCTGCGCTTTGCACGGGCACAAGAGCCCATTCATTTGAATGGACTCCCGTGCCCCGTGACACGCAGGGAAGAAGTCCCTGCACTTCTTCTGAAAACGCAGCCCGCACGATATTTGATATCTACTGATATTTGAGAGATATGCTGATTAAAACATCAGCATCTGGTGACTTAGCACTTTGATGGGGTGTTGGGCACAAAGGAATTCACGGTTGTGGCAAATATATCCATCCCCACAGTTATCTCTCCTGTGCCACCATCCCCTCCCTCCCAGATTGTAAACTTGAAAGAGCAGGGCCCTCGATCCCCTCATGTTTTGCATTGTATTGGTATTGTTCTGTCACATGTTCTGTCCCCCTTTGTAATGTACAGCACTGAGCGAACTATTGGCGCTTTATAAATACTGTATAATAATAGTATATACCGTTTGAAGAAAATTATATATGGACTACACTTTATTATGGACTTTTTTTGATATTTCACTGTTTTTGGCACTTTTTATTTTCTTTGGTGGCAGTTTTTATATATATTTTTTTATATTTATATACTTATATATTTGATTTATTTTTAATTATTCCCTATTATTTATGGGTATATATAGTTTGAGAGCGCTATTTATGGTATTTTCCATTTATTTATACACTGTTTTATTGTTTTAAAATAGCAGCTCTAATCACTATTTTGTTGAAATTTGATGTTTATCACATCAGTTTGGCGCGATATTGTAAGCTATTAATGGATTAATTTATCAATCTGTCAATTTATTTGATATATTAACTACATGCCGTCCAGCCACTGTATAAATACGGTGGCAGGGCGGCACAGCTGGGCGAAAGCACGTTTTAAAACGTGCGTTTTGTAAACAGGTAGGGGGCGCGCGCGAGGCGCACCGCCGCCCTACTTGTCCCGCTGCGGATGTCAGTCGCCGGGTCACAGCTGGTCGTTACTATGTCCCCGCGATCGGTGGCAATCGCTGTCAGAGAGCACAGCTGCAGTAGCTGTGCTTTCTGGCAGTTCCCTGACAGCTCCAGGACACGCTGATCGGGACAGAAGAGTTTCTGTCTCCCGATCAGCGGTGTTCCCTGCAGCACACACCCCCCCGCCCCCTAGTAAAACACTCCCCTCACACAGTTAACCCTTTCCCTGGAAAATAAACTTAACCCCTTCCTCCCCAGTGCCATTAGTAGAGTGTCAGTGTTTTTTTTTTTGCACTGATCACTGTATTGGTGTCACTGGGGATGTCAGTGACCCCAAGTCAGTACCCCCCCAGTGTCAGAATGTCTGCCACAGTCCCGCAGTCCCGCCATAAGTCGCTGATCGCCGCCATAAGTCACTGATTGCCGCCATAAGTCGCTGATCGCCACCATTATTAGTATAAAAAAAAACTAAAAATTAAACCATGGCAACATCTAATGTTTGTGTAGTATTATGTTCAGCAGACTGTGTTCTTCTATTGTTGTGACTTAGATGACGTTCAGAGCACATTTTATGCCCAATTCATGCAAAACTCCACGTAATCCCAAGGGGTTCACATACTTTTTCTTGCAACTGTATGTACCGTATTGCATGACTGCGCAATTGTCCGTTAAACTAGCGCAGCGCTGTATAGCAAAAAAATGGCGTAAATTGCAATATCTATACCATAGTTTGTAGACGCTATAACTTCCACACAAAGCAATCAATATACACTTATTGGAATTTTTTACCAAAAACATGGAGCAGAATACATTTTGGCCTAAATTTATAACCAACTTTGAGTTTACTATATATTTTTTATAGCTGAAAGTAAAAAATATCGTTTTTCTTCAAAATGTTTGGCCTTTTATTGTTTATAGCGTGAAAAATAAAAAGCACACAGGTGATCAAATACCACCAAAAGAAAGCTCTATTTGTGTGAAAAAAAGGACATAAATTTCGTTTGGGTGCAGCATTGCATGACCGCGCAATTATCAGTTGAATTAGTGAAGCTCCGAGTAGCAAAAAGAGGCCTGGTCATTCAGGGGGGTAAATCCTCTGGAGGTCAAGTGGTTAATGTTCATTTATTTTTAGCTTATACACAAAGTTATTTCTATGGACTAGCGGATGTAAACGGATGATCATCTGTTTACAGCTGTTAATGTCCACATCCATTTTTTAACGGAAGAAAACGGATGTAAACGGACAAAAACTGATGTAAACTGACAAAAAAATGGATGAAAATGGATGTAAACGGAGAAAACGGATGTAAATGGGTGAAAAACAGATGTAAACAAATGAAAATGGATGTAAATGGATGACAATGGATGAATAACGGATGTAAACTGATCCATTTTTTCTTGGAAAAACATGACTGAACTGATGAAAAAGCGGAACGCCCGTGTAAAAGGGGCCTACAGGTAAAAAAAAACTCCAGACTACCTGTAGGTTCCTGTTGCTGTCAGTTAAATCCTGTGGGCTCTCCCCTGTGTCTATGGAAGCACGTCCGTGCAGGTGCCCCTATAGCATATGGCTTACTATGGGGACACCCTCAGAAAGAAGGAGCAGACAGTGCCGGAGGGGAGATTCCAGAAAAGAAGGTGTGGCTGTCTGAATACAATACTTGGTAGTGCAGATTCCTCCATCCACACTGTTTAGCATTAATAGAGGAATCTATTGTTCAGGTCATGGGCTGAATGAGAGAAATCTAAAGATGTATGGCTAGCTCAGCCCTTAATAGGAGAAGTTAATCTACAGTAATATGTGTCTTAGAGCACTGAGATGTAGCATAGCTTTTCCCACTCTTCTCTAATATTGACATTCCACTCTAAGTAGATGTTTATGTAAGTCATAAACCACATCGCACTCTTATTCCACCTATTTCCTATCACGCCAAGGGAGTTAATCATTATCTCAAAGCTACACTATATTGCCAAAAGTATTGGTCGGCTGGCCTTTACACGCTCATGAACTTTAATGGCATCCCAGTCTTAGTCCGTAGGGTTCAGTATTGAGTTGGCCCCGCCCTTTGCAGCTATAACAGCTTCAACTCTTCTGGGAAGGCCGTCCACAAGGTTTAGGAGGGTGTCTATGGGAAGGTTTGACCATTCTTCCAGAAGCACATTTGTGAGGACAGGTACTGATGTCGGGGGAGGAGGCCTGGCTCGTAGTCTCCACCC
Organism: Staurois parvus; assembly: GCF_062004578.1. Lineage (NCBI taxonomy): Eukaryota > Metazoa > Chordata > Amphibia > Anura > Ranidae > Staurois > Staurois parvus. The sequence goes on from NW_028317992.1 coordinate 3,915,025, forward strand.
TAATTCATCCCAAAGGTGTTCTATCAGGTTGAGGTCAGGCCATTCAAGTTCCTCCACCCCAAACTCACTCATCCATGTCTTTATGGACCTTGCTTTGTGCACTGGTGTGCAGTCATGTTGGAACAGGAAGGGACCATCCCCAAACTGTACCCCCAAAGCTGGGAGCATGAAATTGTGCAAAATGTCTTGGTATGCTGACACCTTAAGAGTTCCCTTCACTGGAACTAGGGGGCCAAGCCCAACTCCTGAAAAACAACCAAACAACATAATTCCCCCTTCAACAAAATTTACACTTGGCACAATGCAGTCAGGCAAGTATCGTTCTCCTGGCAACTGCCAAACCCAGACACATCCATTGGATTTGCAGGCAGAGAAGCGTGATTCATCACTCCAGAGAAAACATCTCCACTGCTCTAGAGTCCAGTGGCGGAGTGATTTACACCACTGCATCCGACACTTTGCATTGCACATGGTGATGTAAGGCTTGGATGCAGCTGCTCGGCCATGGAAACCCAATCCATGAAGCTCTACGCACTGTTGTTGTGCTAATCTGAAGGCCAAATGAAGTTTGGAGGTCTTTAGCTATTGACTCTGCAGACAGTTGGCAACTTCTGCACACTGTGCGCTTCAGCATGCGCTGACCTTGCTGTGTCATTTTACGTGGCCTACCACTTGGTGGCTGAGTTGCTGTTGTTCCCAGTTGCTTCCACTTTGTTATAATCCCACTAACAGCTGACCGTGGAATATTTAGTAACAAGGAAATGTCACGGATGGACTTATTGCACACGTGACAACCTATCATGGTACCACGCTTGGAGTCACTGAGCTCCTGAGAGCGACCCATTCTTTCACAAATGTTTGTAGAAGCCGTCTGCATGCCTAGGGGCTTGATGATATACACCTGTGGCCATGGAGGTGATTGGAACACCTGAATCCAATGATTTGGAGGGCTGGGACAATACTTTTGGCAATAAAGTGTATGAGATGTGCTAATTTAAAAGTAAAACACAAACACGGGCACCAAAAGCTCTTCAAAAATCCAGCCGCTAATCAAAAATAAAACATATTAAAGCTACAGCAAAACACATAAAGAGAAGACACTTCAGCCTCATGCATTACCATAAAACCATTTTCTTGGAATGAAACATGTGGAAATATACACAAACATAAATAAAAACTGGCACATCAATGATTCGATTATTACAGCAATGTACAGGTGATGCCCATACACAAGGCCAACACGTTACCAGGGCAGAGCACTCTTCATCAGAGCTCTGATGAAGAAGGTTTTGGCCTGGAAACATGTTGGCCTCACTCAATGCTTATGGGCATCACCTATAAATCACACTGGACCGTGGGATCATTGATGTGCCTGTTTTTACTTAAAGCAGAGCTCCACCCAAAAGGAGAAGTTCTGCTTTAAGACTTCGTCCCCCGCTCTCCATTAAGGATTGGCACCTGTGAGAAACAGGGACAGCTTGCAGCTTCACAGTCGAGTGCCCACATTGAAGATGCCGGAGCTGGGGACACAGGAGGCCAGTGTGAGGACACCACAGGATCAAGGGACAGGTTCTTAAAAGGGCTGGTTTTTTTAAAAGTCAGCAGCTACAGTTTTTGTAGCTGCTGGCTTTTATTTTTTTTTTCTATTTTGACTGCACCTATACTTTACGTTTGTGAGTTTATTTCCACAAGTCTCATTCCAAGAAAAAGATTTTATGAGGTTTTATCAGCATGAAGCTGATGCTCCCTTTTTTCATGTGTTTTTGTAGTTACAGTCATGGCAAAACATATTGGCACCCCTGCATTTCTGTCAGATAACGCACCACTTTACCCAGAAAATTGTTGCAATTACAAATGTTTCAGCATTCTCATGTTTATTTCTTTTGTTTGTATCGGTATGACACAAAAAAGTGTAGAAACAAAAAGCCAGATCTGACACATTCCACGCAAAACCCTAAAAATGAACTGGACAAAATTATTGGCACCCTCAATTTAATATTTGGTAGCACACCAATTAAAAGTAACTGAAATCAATGGCTTCCTGCAACCATCAATGAGTTTCTTCTACCTCTCTACTGGAATTTTGGACCACTCTTCTTTCGCTAACTGCTCCAGGTCTCTCAGATTGGAAGGGTTCCTTTTCCCAACTGCTGTTTTGAGATCTTTCCACAGGTGCTCTGTGGGATGGAGATCTGGACTCATTCCTAGTCAGTTCTGTGCTCTCCATTGCTTTGTCTGAAACCATTTCTGGGGGCTTTTTTGATGTGTGCTTTGGGTAATTTTCCTGCTGTAGGACCCATAACCTCTGATGGAGACCCAACTTTCTGATACTAGTCCCTACATTGCCTCCCAGAATTATTTGGTAGTCTTCAGATTTGCTAATGCCATGCACACGGTCAAGACATCCAGTGCCTGAAGCAGCAAAGCAACCCCAAATCATCAGTGTACCTCCACCATGTTTGACTGTAGGGACTGTTTTCTTTTCTTTAACCACTTGCCGTCCGCCTGCTGTTTATAAACGGCAGGACGGTGGCACTCCAGGGGCGGGTTGCCATTTCTAGCTGTGCACACTTCCTGGGAGCACGCAGCACCGCGATCCAGTGCCCGCTGTGTCCTCCGGATACAGTGAAACACCGATCGTCGGACGGGACCTCTATACGAGGTCCCGATCATGTGATCACTGATTGGCCAATCAGTAATCACATGCAAAGTAGTAAGCAAGATGTCACTTGTGACATCATTGCTTACTACGCGTGAAATCTGTGAATGATCACAGAGGTCACATGGTACAAGGCTATTCACAACAGTCTTGTACCATGTGACAAGCTGTGACCAATCCCAGCTCACTCAGTAGTTCTCAATGGCTGCAAGAATGCAGATAGAGAGAAAGAGAAATGATTGCTTTTACATCCTATATGAGTGTAAAAGCAATCACTGTAAAAAAAAAAAAAAAAAAAAAAAAATCTTCATCACCCCCCACAAGTAGTAGTGTCACCATGGTGACACTGTACTGCTAGGGTGACAGTATGTAAAGAAAAAAAAATTATAAGATAAAAAAAAATATATAAATTTTAAAAAAATGTTTAAAAATTATAATTTTTGGTTATAAACTAATTTGGCTTATTTTTTTTTTTTACTAAAAAGATAGCGGAATACATTGTGGGCAAGATTTATGATGAAAGATTATTTATTTGCAAAATTGTATAAGAAAAACACTTTTTTTCAAAATTTTTGGACTTTTTCATTTACATAGCAAAAAAAAATTTATATCCCAGCGGTAAATAAATAGTGTACAAATAAAAAGTGCGCTAATTATTCACAAAAAATGCAAGGATAAATAATAAAAATATAAATAAATTCATAAATATAAACATAAGTCCAGTCACCATAACAGTGATAGTCCAATATCAACTTAATGTCAATCTTGAAAACACACAGACATGTGCAAATCCGACACCAGATGAAATTAATACACTCACCAGAGCTATATGCTGATTATATTATAAACCAGCATGATAGCATTTTGCTCTGGGAGCGATGATCTGCAGGATATCCCAGTAGAGGAACAGCAACCAATAGTGATCCAATCAGCACATATGGAACAGCTAAGCAGCAAATGATCTTCCAATAACATGGGCAAAGCTTGAGGAATCAGAAGAGATATGATGGTGCAGTAAAACCAGTAAAATTTTATTAATAAAGTATTGCACTCACAAGGAAGGTGTCTAGCCAACACCAGTAATGACAGCCTCTATAATGCCACATCCACAAGGGAAAAACCAAGGGACGAACCTCCTGCACCGCGATCTCACAGCCGACAGCTGGGAGGAACGTTCCAACGTCACGTCCACTAGGCCAGGCCCAACGTGCTTCGTCACTTGATGTCTTCAAGGTGAATAAATACCACCAAAATAAAGGTTTATCTGTCTCAAAAAAATGGTAAAAAATTAATATGGGTACAGTGTTGCATGTACGCGCAATTGTCATTCAAAGTGTCATAACGCTGAAAGCTGAAAATTTCCCTGGACAGGAAGGTGTCAGGGCAGGAGTGGTGGAATGGGCAGGCAGGCCTAATGGTAGGGTCACGCAGCGACTGACGACAGCCGCTACTCACAGACCAGAGTCCCTCAGGGCACGGAGTGTAAGCCCCAGGCTGCCCTTCACCAGGGCCCTTGATGGTGTGGATGGACTTGACGCAGCCTGAGACCAGGTCGCGGCCCCGGAGTAACCCCAGCTGCGGTAACGACTACCGCCAATGGCGTACAGCTGGTGGGAGCCAGATGGAAAAGGTATAGCGTGGTCGGACAGGCCGGGTCGATAACAACAGAGCAAACAGTACAAGACGGTAGACAAGAATACTCAGGTCACGGGCTGGGTTCAGCAACGGGAGGTCAGGTAATGGGATAAAGCAGAGAATAGTCTTGTCCAAGCCGAGTCGGTTACCAGGAGAGCAACGAGAACAGAACAAGAGCTTACTGCAAAGGAACATACAGGACACGAATGCAAAGAGCAACTGCAGACAGCAGGCTTAAATGTGATCAGCCACACCCTACTGGAGGAGGAACCGCAGAGGCCTGAAAGCATAAAGACTCCCACCATGCTTTGCAGGAACTTAAGATGGATGCCAGCACATGGAGCAACACAGTCTCTGAGGAAAGGTAGGACCTTGACAGAAGGGAGTAAAAGTGTCTGGACAGGAAGTGGTTAAAGGCCTCATTGCTTTTTTTTAAAAACAGTAGAATGATGGGCTTTACCAAAATGCTGTAATTTGTTTCGTCTGTCCACAGCACATTCTCCCAAAAGGATTTTGGCTTCCTCAGGTAAGTTTTGGCAAAATCCAATCTGGCTTTTTTATGTTTCTGTGTCAGCAGTGGGGTCCTCCTGGGTCTCCTACCATATTTCTGTGTCAGCAGTGGGGTCCTCCTGGGTCTCCTACCATATTTCTGTGTCAGCAGTGGGGTCCTCCTGGGTCTCCTACCATAGTGTCTCTTTTCATTCAGATGGCGACTTATAGTGTGAGGTGACACAGATGTACCCTGTGCCTGAAGGTCAGCTTGAATTTGTCTGGAAGTTGATTGAGGTTCTTTATTCACCATTCGAATAATCCATTGCAATCTTTGATATTTTTTCTCTTTCATCCACATCCAGGGAGATTAGCTTCAGTGCCATGGGCTGCAAACCTCTTGACAATATTGTGCACAGTGGACACAGGAACATTAAGATCTCTGGAGATGGACTTGTAACCTTGAGATTGTCCATGCTTTTGCACAATTTTTGTTCTCAGATCCTCAGACAATTCTTTGCTGCTCTTTCTCTTCTCCGGGCTCCATGTGGCATACAGAGAGACACAACAGAAAGGTTGAGTCAATTTTTCACTATTTTAACTGATTGTCGGTGTGATTTCTATATTGTCAGCACCTGTTAATTGATACAGGTGAGTTGGAGTTCCCGGAGGAAACTCACGCAGGCACAGGGTGGACATGCAAACTCCAGGCAGGTGGTGCTGTGGTTATGATAAATTTGAAGAATTAAAACATTTTGTGAGCAACGTGTAAAAGCACTATCATTGGATTTCTTGCTCACCATCCAAAAAGAACACACCTTAACATCAGTTACACAGAACTACCTAAACTGTGCAGGCAGTGATGTGCTGTATTGGAAAACCAAGCACTCTCTGCAACCTGAGATTGATGGATGCATTCAATATTATGTGTTTATTTATTAAAATCATTCTGTCACATAATTACAGATTTAAAGAAGAATTTCAAGTATGGTATATTCTTACATAGTTACGTTGGTCCAACTTGGACCAACGTAACTATGTACAGTTGTGCTCAAAAGTTTGCACACCCTGGCAGAAATGTTGAAATTGTGGAATTTATATTTAAAATATTACTGGTCAGTGCAAAAAACTGTCTTTTACTTAAGGATAATGATCATTGAAGCCATTTATTATCACATAGTTGTTTGGCTCCTTTTTAAGTCATAATGATAACAGAAATCACCCAAATGGCCATAATCAAATGTTTCCATTCCCTGGAATGTTTGGCCTTGGTACAGACACACAAGGTGACACACACAGGTTAACATGCCAATTAAAGGTTAATTTCCTACATCTGTGACTTTTTCACAAGTGTAATAAAAGCGCCACACCCTTAATACTTTAAAGCAGCAATTCCACCTCAAAGAAACCAAATAAATTTCTTAGTGCTACAACTTAAATAAAGGAATGCGCTAAAACCACAAACTATTCCTAATTTAGTGTAGAAACATTAGTGCAAAAGATATATCTATTCTCAATTAATATCAAAAAATATCAAAATTATGTGCAAAACTATTTTTTAGTGCATAAGTAATTTAAATAATTACATTTGTGAATATAAAAAAAAAAAAAAAAAAACCAAAGCATGTAGAATATCCAAGAAGTATTCTTTCAAAAGTTTGTCAAAAAACAATTAAGCTCAATATCTATATTCATACCTTTTGGTTTTAAACAGTCCAATTCATATATCCAATATGTTTCCTTCTTTGATATTTCTTTAATCATTTTTTTTTTTTATATTCACAAATGTAATTATTTAAATTACTTATGCACTAAAAAATAGTTTTGCACATAATTTTGATTTTTTTTATATTAATTGAGAATAGATATATCTTTTGCACTAATGTTTCTACACTAAATTAGGAATAGTTTGTGGTTTTATCTGTGACTTTTTGATTTGAAATTAGTATCTGTGTATAAATAGCCAATGGGTTTGTTAGCTCTCATATGGATGGACTGAGCAGGCTAGATACTGAGCCATGGAGAGCTGAAAAAACTGTCAAAAGACCTGCGTAATAAAGAACTTTATAAACATGGAAAAAATACAAAAAGATATCCAAAGCCAGTTAGTACTGTTCTATCACAAAAAAGCCCAGTTACAATATGCCCAACAACACCTAGACATGCCCTTGCCAAGCTTTTTTGTGGAATTGGCTCAGTAAAGGCTTCTTTCTGGAAGCTCAGCCATGCAACTCATTTTTGTTCAATGTCATTGTATTGTGCTCCTTGAAACAACTACGCCATCTTTTTCCAGAGCAGCCTGTATTTCTTCTGATGTTATCTGTGAGTTCTTCTTCTTCTTTGTATCCAAAACAATTCTTTTGGAAATTGTGGCTGCAATTGTTCTTGGTCTACCTGACCTTAGCTTGAAGGCTTCAAGAAATCCACAAATTTTCCACTTCTTAATATGTGATTAAGCAGTACTGACTGGCATATTCAAGGCTTTGAATATCTATTTATTTCATTTTCCATCTTTATAAAGTTCCATTACCTTGTTAGGCAGGTCCTTTGACAGTTCTTTTCTGCTCCCTATTGCTCAGCCTGCTTAGTGCATCCATGTCAAAGCTAACAAACTCATTGACTATTTATACACGGAGACTAATTGCAATTTAAAAAGCCACAGATGTGGGAGATTAAACTTCAATTCCCATTTTAACCTGCGTGTCACCTTGTGTTTCTGTACCAAGGCCAAACATTCCAGGGTATGTAAATGTTTGATCCGGGCCATTGGGGAGAATTCTGTTATTATGATTTTAAAAAATAACCAAACAATAATGTGGTAATAAATGGTTTCATATGATCACTATCCTTAACCAATTCAATACCGTGCAATTTTACTCCCTTCCTGCTCAGGCCAGTTTTCAGGTTTCAGCGCTCTCACACTTTGAATGACAATTGCGCGGTCATACAACATTGTACCCAAACTAAAATGTTATCATTTTCTTCACACAACTAGAGCTTTCTTTTGGTGGTATTTAATCATCGCTGGGGTTTTTATTTTTTGCTAAATTAACAAAAAAGACTGAAAATTTTGAAAAAAAAAACCACGTTTTTCTTTGTTTCTGTTATAAAAGTTTGCAAATAAATAATTGTTCTTCATAAATTTAGGCCGAGATGTATTCTGCTACATGTCTTTGGTGAAAATAACCCAAATTAGGATGTATTTTTTAGTTTGTAGGAAGGTTATAGAGTTCACAAACTATGGTATAGATCTGAATATTGATCAATCCTGAAGTACTGACAGCCAATCTAATTTCTTGAGGTCCAAGAATGTCAGAATAGTACAGATATCCCCCAAATGACCCCTTTTTGCAGAGTAGACAGTCCGACGTACTTCATAAGAGGCATGGCGAGTTTTTTGAAGTTGTATTTTTTTTGTCATAATTTTTCGGAAAATGAAAAAAAAAAAAATATTTTCACTATTTTTTTTTTACATACTGTCACCAGTGCAGTACAGCGTCATCATATAACTGGCATGGCGGTGATCAGGGACACTGACTGGTGACAGTGTGAAAAAAAAATATATATATATATATATTTTTTTATTTTAAATTTTTTATTAAATTTTTTTTCTTTTTTTTTAAGATTTTTTTTTCATATTTCACTATGTCCAAAGTAGTACAATGTTACCATAGTAACATTGTACTACTTTGGGGAAGTGATCAGTATTTTTTTTCTTTTCACACAATTTGCTTTGCTATAAGCAAGCATTTACCTGAATGACAGGGTCGATTCATTCAGGGTTTTTTTTTTTGTTTGTGCATAGCTGTGATTTGGCCACAGCTAATCACATGACATGTGCATGTGAATAGCTGTGACCATTCACAGCTAGACACTAGTATACAATGGATGGCATGAATGAAGCCATCCATTGTATACAACTGTCATGTGACCTGCTGTGATTGGTCACAGCAGGTCACATGGTACCAGCAACGGGGGCCGATACTCAGATCTGTCATCGGCCATGTCCGAGGTACACTGCCGGTGACAAATTGCGTGGCTCTGCAAGCGCGCAAACTGCGCATGTGCGGGAGGACACCATATGGCGGCCTCCTGGAAAGCTAATACATTTTTACGGACGCCATTTGGCCATAGGCCGGGCGTCAAATGGTTAAATAAAAGACAGTTTTTGCCCTGATCAGTGATATTTTCAGTAGCAATGCCAAAATGTCAACTGAGCACAACTGTATATACCTAACTGATGCCCCTGGAAGCTGGAAACCACTTAAGTAGATACCACAACTCCAGTGATCTCCACTTGCTCCCTGGTCCCGTGCATCCAAAGGGAACTAAACAACAATTTGGCCTTTGTGAGGATGTAAGGGTTATTACTTTATTTTAAAGATTGACCTCAAATGGACATAAGACATTTTTTTCAGCCTCTCTGTGTCTCTATGCCTGGAAACTGTTCCTATCACTGCAACTCGAGCACTGAAAACTATGAAACAAATTCTTGGTTCAGACTACAATGTTTAGATTAGAGTAATCCCAGAGACTGAACAGGCAGTGAACCCTGCAGCCAGGAGGATGATGTGGAAGATTGAGTTTCAGATGATGGGAGGTGAGCAATCTGTTCACTGAGAGATATCATAAATGTCTATATCCGGGTTTCTCACCCACAGTTCTGTGGAACCCTACAGTTCCTCCAGAGGTTGCTAGGGGTTCCTTTAGCAATGAGCAGTTTCTGTATCTCAGATACGTTCCCACAGACACCATTGATCTTTTTAGCTATCTGTAAGGGGAGAATTCTTCACAATGACCACAAGTGTAAGGAGCGTTCTTATCACAGTAATGTATTATGAGTGATAGATATAGTAATTTTTAGCAGGGGTTCCCTGAGACCAAAAGGTTATTTCAAGGGTTACATAGTAACTATGTAACCCTTGAAATCATAAATGTCTATATCGGGGTTTCTCACCCAGGGTTCTGTGGAACCCTACAGTTCCTCCAGAGGTTGCTAGGGGTTTCTTTAGCAATGAGCAGTTTCTGCATCGCAGATACGTTCCCACAGACACCATTGATCTTTTTAGCTATCTGTAAGGGGAGAATTCTTCGCAATGACCACAAGTGTAAGGAACGTTCTTCTCATCACAGTAATGTATTATGAGTGATAGATATAGTAATTTTTAGCATGGGTTCCCTGAGACCAAGAGGTTATTTCAAGGGTTACATAGTTACAGAGTAACAGGGATTGACTGACCATTTGGAAACTCAGGCACTGCCCGAGGGCCCCGGGGTCAGTAGGGGGCCCCATGAGATGCTCCTGGTACCTTTTTCATAGGCTTTTTTGAGTTTGGGCAGGGACACAGGGGCCCCATGATCCCCTATTGCCTGGGGGCCCCATGAGTTGGCAGTCCGCCCCTGCATAGTAACTATGTAACCCTTGAAATCATAAATGTCTATATCGGGGTTTCTCACCCAGGGTTCTGTGGAACCCTACAGTTTATCCAGAGATTGCTAGGGATTGCTTTAGCAATGAGCAGTTTCTGCATCTCAGATACGTTCCCACAGACACCATTGATCTTTTTAGCTATCTTTAAGGGGGGAATTCTTCACAATGACCACAAGTGTAAGGAACGTTCTTCTCATCACATTAATGTATTATGAGTGGTATATATAGTAATTTTTAGCAGGGGTTCCCTGAGGCCAAAAAGTTATTTCAAGGGTTCTTCTGTGTTGAAAAGGTTGAGAAAGGCTGGCCTATATGGTGCATGATTCTGAAACCGCAGGTTAAATTGGATCTTTATTCATAAAGAGACCAAAAATGGTTTGACTGCATCAGGGGCGGACTGACAACTCATGGGGCCCCCGGGCAATTGGGGATCATGGGGCCCCTGTGTCCTTGCCCAAACTAAAAAAAAGCCTATGAAAAAGGTACCAGGGGCATCTCATGGGGCCCCCTACTGACCCCGGGCCCTCGGGCAGTGCCCAAGTTTCCAAATGGTCAGTCCGCCCCTGGACTGCATTGATTTCCCCCTTGAAGAAGAAAACACACTTTATGGGCCTATTTAGATTTGTTTGCGGTAACATGCGTACCATGCATTACTGTGTTTTGGTGCTTCATGCACTATTGCATTCCAGTGCACCACAATGGATGGTAGTGCTGTGCATTAGAGAACCTAGGTCATGTCTGATTTTTAGCGCTTTAGGGTGCACTGGCAGCCCATGCATTTCAATAGGCTGCCTCAACACAGTGCAATCTAATGCACATTAACACACCACAAAAATGTTTTTTGGGCACTGCTTGTCCAAGTGTCTATTTTTTAATACAAGGAGAAGCAGCTTCATTTCAGGTTCGATATAAGGAGTCCTAATGCGCTGATTGGCCATAAGATGGTGTGCGCCTTTAACTGTTTTCATTCTCTGGTTACTATAAATGTTATAACTCTTTGGCTGGTTGCAGGTTAATCTAGTCTTGTCACTGGTATAACGTTCTGATGGGCTTTAGGCTGTTTTTTATACTGATTCATTTTTCTTTTGCTTTTGCATTAAAACAGGCAGAAGAAAAATGTGTGAACATGTATTTTTATGGAACTCTTTAGAAGATACTGATCTGTTGCGGGTCAGGTATGTTTTTTAAAATCCTGCTTGCTGCATTTTTGGTGCAGGTTTGGTGCGGTACAAAAACAGCACCAAAAACCCATTGAAATAAATAGAAAACATGGCAAAAATGCACCCGCACTGTGTTTTTGGTGCAGGTTTTGAGTCACATGTTATGTTAAATAGCACCGCAAACCCAGTATGTATACACAGTATGCATCAGTATGATCAGTGTGAAAGTAGCCTTATCCAGGCCATACATGGGTTGAATTCCGAACAAATTTTCTTTAGAAAATCAGAAATTTTGTGCGTTTTGTAATGTGATGGTGCCACCAATGATTTCGAAATTCAACCAACCAAGCCTTCAATTTCTCCTGATGTTGCCACAGAAAAGAATTTTCCTGGCCAAGAAGTTTCTTTTCTTTCCAGGTCACAGCTTTATATTTCTTGCACGATTCACCTATCATCATTGAGTCGAAATTAGTTTTTGAAAAAATATCCAACATGCCCGATCACTCAAATTTGATGGTCACACAAAAATCGTCTGTTTCTGTGATCCACTAATGGTGCGAAATTCAAACGAAAATTCTTAGAAAATTCTTTCGGAATTCGACCCATGTATGGCCGGCTTTAGATTGATCTTGTCCTTCGACCAGGGGCAGACTGACCATTCAGGCTCTTGGGCACTGCCCTGAGATTCCCCTGTACCTTTTATAGGCTTTTTTGGGTGTGCTTTGAGTGTGGGCAAGGACACATGGACCCCATGATCCCCTAATGCCTGGGTGCCCCATGAGTTGTCAGTCCGCCCCTGCCTTCGACTGTTCTAATATCGTGATTAATGACAGATGGATACCAACCCGTGAAAGTTCTAGGGTTATAATGAGTGCCAGCAAGCCTGGAGCTGGAAAGGAGGAAATATTGTTACTCACTGGCCCCCTAAATGAGGACCAACTGTATGGCAGGGAAGGAGCAGTCATCCCACAAGCGGTACAGCAGAGGATCTGAGTAAGTACAGCTGTGCGACAAGGGGAAGGAGCACTCTGGTGGGAAAACAGATTAGCCCCCTTACTAGTGACTGTTTACTTCATTTAACCACCTCCCGACTGGCCGCTGTATATAAACGGTCGGACGGTGGCAGTGCAGGGTCGGGTGGCTGTTTATAAACGGCCTCCCCTCACCTTGCTTGTGTGTGCTCCCTGGGAGCGCGCAGCACCGCGATCCGGTGCCCGCTGTGTCCTCCGGACACAGTGGAACACTGATCGTTGGACGGGACCTCTGTACGAGGTCCCGATCATGTGATCACTGATTGGCCAATCAGTGATCACATGCAGAGTAGTAAACAAGATGTCACTTCTGACATCATTGCTTACTACATGTGAAATCTGTGAATGATCACAGAGGTCACATGGTACAAGGCTATTCACAACAGCCTTGTACCATGTGACAAGCTGTGACCAATCACAGCTCACTCAGTAGTTCTCAATGGCTGCAAGAATGCAGCCAGAGAGAAGGAGAAATGATTGCTTTTACAGCCTTTATGGGTGTAAAAGCAATCAGAGTAAAAAGAAAAAAAAAATCTTCATCACCCCCACAAGTAGTACAGTGTCACCATGGTGACACTGTACTACTAGGGTGACAGTATTTAAAAAAAAAATACATAAAAAATAATATAACAAAAATAAAAAAAATGTTTAAAAATTATAATTTTTGGTTATAAACTAATTTGGGTTTTTTTTTAACTAAAAATATAACAGAATAAATTTTGACCAATATTTCTGATGAAATACTATTGCAAAATTTTATAAGAAAAACACTTTCTTTCAAAATTTTGGGACTTTTTAATTTACATAGCAAAAAAAAATAAAAAATCCCAGTGGTGAATAAATACCACCAAAATAAAGCTTTATCTGTCTCAAAAAAATGCTAAAAAATTCATATGGGTACAGTGTTGCATGACCGTGCAATTGTCATTCAAATTGTGATAGTGCTGAAAGCTGAAAATTGGCCTGGACAGGAAGGGGGTAAAAGTGTCTGGACTTGAAGTGGTTAAAGGAACAGGAGTCAGATCCCCTGCTCAGGAAAAGTCCTCAGATTGCTGGGTGAAGAGGAGTTCATCTAGGGTCTGGGGTGGTACAACTAGGAACTGCTGGCTAGCACTGCATCAGAGAGGAGAAACTTGTGAATAGTTCAGGAAGTTGTCCTCAGATATCGGTTCCCTTGGGCATCCTATAACCCTTACCCTATCCAAGTTCTAATCCCCTCAATAAAATGACAAAACAAACGCTCAAGGACTAGTTTCTGTCTGCGGATGAAAGTTGTGTGGAAAATTCTGAATGATTGGCTGTGACTGGGGGACTCAATTCATCAGCAATCCCTAAGGGTGTATTGCTACATATTAAACACCTTAATTCTCTGTATAGTTTATAATGATCTATGGTTCAGTCTTATTAATCCTCTTATCTTACTCTGTTGAAAACAAGGCATTATTTGTAGTAATGATTGGTGATTAGCAACCTTGTGCCCTAGTCTGCCTAGGCTGAGCACTAAGAACATTTTTTATTTTAAATCATCACTAGAAAGTGGTAGGCTCTCCTAATCCTACTTGAACACATGGTCCAAAGTCCAGCTTCAGGAAGGCAGCCAATCCTAGTCCTGAATGTAAGCAGGATGAAATAGCCAGATAGGTACTGTCCTGGCCAGGAGGGTAGGAGTTCATACCTTTCCCAGTTCTTTGGTTTTTGTTTCTTCTTGAAATTTGGCCCACTGATCCTGTGGTATATAAATATGGGACAGTGATCCGGTACAAGAGAACCCTTGAAGTGTTCCCATGAAGTGTTGGGAGTAACCCAGTGAAGGGCCCATTGAAGAGAGAAAGCTGTAACTGGGGAGAAAGGTGGAGAATGATGCCCACAAGGAGCAGAAGGAGGGTAACTATCACCTCCGGGGTGTAAAGCCATCTGAACCTGGGGTTCGCCTCAAAGATACCAGCACTGGAACATGCCTGTGAAAGACTTACATCTGCATGAAAGTGCCTCTGAAGGACTGTAATTGCTCGGATTTTGCCTTTTCAGGTATGCAACACAAACCTGTAGTTTGGAGTAGGGATGTAGAAAAAATTCTGCATTTGTATGTCAGACTTTGGAATGTTCATCTTTGCACTTTCCTAAGTAAAATATTAAACATTGTCCTTGCCTGGTCTGAAGTTAATAAAGATGTCTATCGCAGGTAACTGACATGCACATAGTTCTCCAAGTAGGTCTTAACACACAGTGGAGTATGAAGAATCAGTGTGGAGTGGAGTATTGTGAAGATGTAAGTGGTTACCTAGGGTAACAGAAGTTTAAGTAGCAACCTGTTGGTACCTGTGTACCTGTTATAGGTGGAACAGCCCCTAGCAGTAAGGGAGATGTTGTTAGCTCTCTTTCCACCAGCGTTCTGTCTTCCAGAGCAACAGGAGTGAATTCACACCGCAGAGGTTTCTATCCTGTACAGAGGTTCAAGAGTTGAGTTAAGTGCACATATGGAGCCCACGCAGAGTGCAAAGTGGGCCCACCTTGCTACTGAGGAGAAGTAGTGGAAAACGCTGAACAGGTGGATGTGGACAGAGCTCAGCATGTGACTCCTAAATGCAGATTACAGGGAAGGTGTACACTGTCACGGGGAACCAAGAGTTTTGTCCCAGGGTATTGATGAAGACGGTGCATAATAAAGGTACCCCATGTGTAGTAAAGTGACCCTGCACATGGTGCCTAGTGTAGCCCAGAAGAACCCAACCCAGGGTAGGCATCTTGTGTGACCATGGCTTGGTGCCCAGCGAGGAGGGAAACATGGAGGACATGACGACCAACCACCCACCTACCCTTACATGCTCTCCTCTGGTCCCATCTACTCCGGTACTGAGGACACTTCCTGGTGTCAGTGGGTGGGGCTAAAAGTCTGGCCAGGGCTATTATTTCTCTTAGCTGAGGCAAAGTACACTTTCACTAAAGGAGTGAATATAAACATTACAGTCCATCTAATCCCAAAACCAATGTTGTGGCTGCAATTGTTTTCTCTTTCCTAGCTTTTTGATTTATATTCACCTGTTAAAAACACACTTCTTGTCCCCGGGTGTCTACATCACTCCCGCACTGATCTATTGAAGGAGACATGGTTGTCACCTTAAGCCTAGTACATACAGGCCAAATGTTGGACGGCATCGGGCCATGTAATAGAAACCAACTGACATTCAGCCTGTATGTATGGCAGCCGGTCCAACAGAAGCTGGCTGTTCGTCAGTCTTTTGTCGACCGAAAAAGGTCTGCCGATCGGCTCCTGACCAACGCTCTCAGCCCATGGCTGACCGAAATGTTCTGGTTGGGGGGGGGGGGGGTTGTTACTCTTCCTGAGCTGTCAGGTTTTTTTTCTTTCTATCTGCTGGGTTGAACCAGAAAAAACTAGTAGTCTGTACCAGGCTAAAGACTGCTCTTCTGATATGGACTAAAATCTCTTCATCTCCATTAGATGGGGCAGGGCATTTAGTATTTCAGCTCACAGGAAGTGCCGAAGGCACAGCATTTCTGGTATGCTCATCAGGTATTTTCTGTGTTTGCTGGAAATTTTCTTTATATAAGGACTGTAAATTACAACATATAGCATTTTTGTTCTTGAGTTTAGTTATCCTTTAAAGTGTTATCCAGGACCCTGCATTCACTATATCTGGTCTCCCAGGACCCCGCATTCACTATATCTGGTCTCCCAGGACCCCACATTCACTATATCCGGTCTCCCCGGACCCTGCATTCACTATATCTGGTCTCCCTGGACCCTGCTGTAAGGGACCGCCTGGCGGTACCACTAGCACTCCACTGAATAGGCGTCCCCAGCGCACGGAATCTAAGTCCCAGGGTGCTTGTTCACCAGGGCCCCTGATGGTGGGGATGGACTTGGAGCCCCCCAAGACCAGGTCGTGGCTACTGGGTGCGTCCGTCAGTGGTAGTGGTATGCGCCAAGGGCTCCCACGGGGAAGAGTCTGATGTGAGGAGGTCAGAAGACCCCACTGCAAGGGATGGATGGATGAGCAAGGTCAGACGGGCCGGGTCGGTAACAGAGAGGACGGCAAGGTACAAGGCAGCGGGCATAGAATGGTCGGGTCACACGCCAGGTCAGCAACAGCAGGTCAAATCCAATCAGGGGCATTCAAGAGAGAGGTCAGGCAAAGCAAGGGTCAGAATAGGAGAAAGCAGCAAGGTCAGGTACAATCCGGGTCAAAACTTACATGGTACAGGTTCACAGGTTCACAGGATGCAGGGAAGACCAGAAGGCACTGAATGACAGCCCAGGGCCATTTAAATATCCCGCCCTGCGCTGCCATTGGTGCCCAGCGGGCAGCTGCGGCTTCTACTGCGCATGCGCGAACTCGAACGCCGCGGCCGGCCCGGACCTAGTGCCCGTGTCCCTGCACAGGGCGGTGCACTGCGCCTGCGCCGGGACCATCGCGGCAGGGATCGAGGAGATCCCTGACACCTGCATTCACTATATCTGGTCTCCCCGGACCCTGCATTCGCTATATCTGGTCTCCCAGGACGCCGCATTCGCTATATCTGGTCTCCCCGGACCCTGCATTCACTATATCTGGTCTCCCTGGACCCCGCATTCACTATATCTGGTGTCCCCGGACCCCACATTCTCTATATCTGGTCTCCCAGGACCCTGCATTCACTATATCTGGTCTCCCCGGACCCTGCATTCACTATATCTGGTCTCCCCGGACCCTGCAGTCACTATATCTGGTCTCCCAGGACCCTGCATTCACTATATCTGATCTACCAGGATCCTGCATTCACTATATCTGGTCTCCCTGGACCCTGCAGTCACTATATCTGGTCTCCCAGGACCCTGCATTCACTATATCTGATCTCCCAGGATCCTGCATTCACTATATCTGGTCTCCCAGGATCCTGCATTCACTATATCTGGTCTCCCAGAACCCTGCATTCACTATATCTGGTCTCCCAGAACCCTGCATTCACTATATCTGGTCTCCCTGGACCCTGCATTCACTATATCTGGTCTCCCAGGACCCTGCATTCACTATATCTGGTCTCCCAGGACCCTGCATTCACTATATCTGGTCTCCCTGGACCCTGCATTCACTATATCTGGTCTCCCAGGACCCTGCATTCACTATATCTGGTCTCCTAGGACCCTGCATTCACTATATCTGGTCTCCCAGGACCCTGCATTCACTATATCTGGTCTCCCAGGACCCTGCATTCACTATATCTGGTCTCCCCGTGTGATGGATTTGGTAAAATGTCTATTTCATTTCAAATTGAATATATATATATACACTTTTTTTTATACACATCTTTTTACATATTTACTTTTATACTTTAATACTATTTCTTTCCACATATTTATAAATGTTTAGCATGAATATATATGTTGTGTGAATATTTTCTGCCTGCTGGGCTTTGTGGTACTTTAAGAAATCCTTGCTTAAGAAATGTTTGCTCACAGGCACAGACCCCCTCCCACCGTGTGATTTGGAAGACAAAAGAATGTTTTTCTCTCTTTAAGATAAGACTGAAGAAGATCACACCTATACCATGACGGAGATTGTTTTTGTGTAAAATGACCAATCAACGACTAATATAATGCTTATGCTGTTATCACGTGATGTTCGCATCATTTTTCATATATAAACTCACGGTTTCATTTCAATAAATTAGAGAGAAGTTTTCGCAGACCAAACGTGTCAGTGTGAGTTTCTTTATGTGCGCACATTCCAGAAGCTGGCCAGCATCATAAATTAGGACAGGAACAGATAAGCACTGGACGATTAAGTCCTTGACTAAAACACCCGGACCCTGCATTCACTATATCTGGTCTCCCCGCACCCTGCATTCACTATATCTGGTCTCTTTAATCATCAGCAGTATATAGCAGTCTTATGACTTCTATCAGTGACCAGGAAAGCACTGGTTAAAGCTTGTAGGAGGAGTTTTCATTCTCCCCTGACTGTCCTATGAGGCTGCATAACCCCTGAACCTCAGACTGGACAACGCTGATTGGCCCTGTGCCGATCACATGCACATTCTTCCATGGAAAAAAACTCTCTAGCGATACACAAACTAGGCATGTGCAGCTTTCCTCCAAGGCTCTGTTCTATCAGCATATGGATTGGGGACAGTGAAAGAAGAGAAGGATCAGAGAAGACAGGATCAAACAGCCTTTTTTTACACAATGCGGAGGATTAACCCCTTCAGTTCCACAGTGAAAAAAACAAGCATGCTTTATTGCATATACAGACGGATTTTACTGTTGTGTGTTTAGTAACACTTTAACTGGAATTTTCTTTTATTTGCTGTCTTTTGCTCTGTTACGTATACCAATTTACCACTGAAAATATTTGATGATCCTGGTATGGCATATGGCAGTGATCATGGTGCTGGTATGGGGTATGTTAGTGATCAGGGTGCTGCTATAGCATATGGCAGTGATCATGGTGCTGGTATGGGGTATGTCAGAGATCAGGATGCTGGTATGGCGTATGTCAGTGATCATGGTGCTGGTATGGCGTATGTCAGTGATCATGGTGCTGGTATAGCATATGTCAGTGATCAGGATGCTGGTATGGCATATGGCAGTGATCATGGTGCTGGTATGGCATATGTCAGTGATCATGGTGCTGGTATAGCATATGTCAGTGATCAGGATGCTGGTATGGCATATGGCAGTGATCATGGTGCTGGTATGGGGTATGTTAGTGATCAGGGCGCTGCTATAGCATATGGCAGTGATCATGGTGCTGGTATGGGGTATGTCAGTGATCATGGTGCTGGTATGGGGTATGTCAGTGATCAGGATGCTGGTATGGGGTATGTCAGTGATCAGGATGCTGGTATGGGGTATGTCAGTGATCATGGTGCTGGTATGGGGTATGTCAGTGATCAGGATGCTGGTATGGGGTATGTCAGTGATCATGGTGCTGGTATGGCGTATGTCAGTGATCATGGTGCTGGTATAGCATATGTCAGTGATCAGGATGCTGGTATGGCGTATGTCAGTGATCATGGTGCTGGTATGGCATATGTCAGTGATCATGGTGCTGGTATGGCGTATGTCAGTGATCATGGTGCTGGTATGGGGTATGTCAGTGATCATGGTGCTGGTATGACGTATGTCAGTGATCATGGTGCTGGTATAGCATATGTCAGTGATCAGGATGCTGGTATGGCGTATGTCAGTGATCATGGTGCTGGTATGGCGTATGTCAGTGATCATGGTGCTGGTAAGGGGTATGTCAGTGATCATGGTGCTGGTATGGCGTATGTCAGTGATCATGGTGCTGGTATGGCATATGTCAGTGATCAGGATGCTGGTATGGCATATGTTGGTGATCAGGGCACTGGTATAGCATATGGCAGTGATCAGGGCGCTGGTATGGGGTATGTCAGTGATCAGGATACTGGTATAGCATATGGCAGTGATCAGGGCGCTGGTATGGGGTATGTCAGTGATCAGGATACTGGTATGGCATATGTTGGTGATCAGAATACTGGTATGGCATATGGCAGTGATCAGGGCGCTGGTATGGGGTATGTCAGTGATCAGGATACTGGTATGACATATGTTGGTGATGAGGATACTGGTATGGCATATGGCAGGGATCAGGATACTGGTATGGGATATGTCAGTGATCAGGATACTGGTATGGCATATGTTGCTGATCAGGGCACTGGTATAGCATATGGAAGTAATCAGGATGCTGGTATGGGGTATGTCAGTGAACAGGATGCTGGCATGGCATATATTAGTGATCATGGTGCTGGTATGGCATATGTCGGTGATTAGGGCACTGGTATAGCATATGTCAGTGATCAGGGCACTGGTATAGCATATGGCAGTGATCAGGATACTGGTATGGCATATGTTGGTGATCATGGTGCTGGTATGGCATATGGCAGTGATCATGGTGCTAGTATGGGGTATGTCAGTGATCAGGATACTGGTATGGCGTATGTTGGTGATCAGGATACTGGTATGGCATATGTCAGTGATCAGGGAGCTGGTATGGCATATGTCAGTGATCAGGTCGCTGGTATAGCATATGGCAGTGATCAGGATACTGGTATGGGGTATGTCAGTGATCAGGATACTGGTATGGGGTATGTCAGTGATCAGGCTGCTGGTATGGCATATGTCGGTGATCAGGGCACTGGTATAGCATATGTCAGTGATCATGGTGCTGATATGGATTATGGCAGTGATCATGGTGCTGATATGGCATATGTCAGTGATCATGGTGCTGATATGGATTATGGCAGTGATCATGGTGCTGATATGGATTATGGCAGTGATCATGGTGGTGATATGGATTATGGCAGTGATCATGGGGCTGGTATGGCATATATCAGTGATTAGGGTGCCGATATGGGGTATGGAGGTGATCAGGACGCTGGTATGACGGTGATCAGGACTTTGGTATGGTGTATGGCGGCTTTTTTGTGAGCACTGGGACAGGTGACAGGTGCTGGCTGTATTATTCATTATGACTACACTGGGGTAGTGATCAGGGACTCAGGGGTGACTGATACTGAAGTCTGTGAGTGTACAAGCAGGCTGTAGCATCGGTTCTTTCTGCTGTCACAGTGAGAGAGAACCTATGCTTACATTTACTTTGCATTGTTTGCTATGTAATTGCTGTGATTGGACACAGCAATCACTAGATAAAACACCACGTGATCACCCAGGTACAGCAGTATAGTGATCCTCTGTAAGCCGCGCAGGAGCCGCCGATCTGGGCTGACGTACAGGAACATTAGTTTGCATCGGCACTGCTTCACGCCCGCCGTTTATAGGCTATGGGCGGATGGGAAGCGGATAAAAGTACACAATCATCCCACTAGTATCATTACTTTTATATCTGATAAAAATATAAAAGGTTGATTTGATAAATGCATCTTCTTACCTTTATAATTTAGAAACGTTTATATTTTGTTCTTATTTAAAAAAGTTACAAAACAGCATTCTGTCAGTCTTGTTTACTAAGAAAATCAGGCTTTCCAAAGAAAGAGAAAAAAGCCTCAGGGCACCTTTTCAAAACAAAAGTGACACCGACGCCAATACAAACATTATCCTTCCAGAGAAACTCTAGGTAGATATACAAAAAACACTAATAAATGCAGCTATGTTCCCATAAGTTCGATAAGTTCTCACGCACAAGGGCCGTTTTGATAATGCTGGTAACGTTAGCTGTGTAGAGTCACGTTAAAAACGCGTTTTTCAGCTTTTTTTAGCATTTTTGCATTAGCGTTTTGCTGCGATTAGCTGCGTTTTCCCGCCTTTTTCAGTGTTTGAAATTTTTTGCGTTTTTTTGGTTAAAAAAAGTTCAAAAATGCCTGTTTGCAGCGTTTTACCGCGTTTTGCCACGTTTTTCAGTGTTGGAGAATTTTTAGAAACCAACTAGTTCTGGTTTTTTTCCAGCCAAAAAACACTGATTACAGTCTATGTGTGTATGGACACAAAGGATAACATGCTGGGGGGTTTACTGGCTGTAGAAAAAAACCTCAAAAGTCAAAAACAGCCGCTGTAAAAATGTCCCGTGTGCATGAGGACTTAAATGGAGAGGGAGGGAGAGAACTCGGAGCCAATTAGGATTTGCTACACTCACATGTGCTGAAAGTAGAAGAAACATGTCCCTTCATTGTTCAGTCACAGGCTAGGGGCCGGGAGGTGACCTAGCTATATTGCTGGACTGCAGAACAGAACAATCAGGTCACGCACTCAGGGGCAGACTGACAATTCATGGGGCCCCTGGGCAATAGGGGATCATGGGGCCTCTGTGTCCTTGCCCAAACTCAAAAAAGCCTATGAAAAAGGTACCAGGGGCATCTCATGGGGCCCCCTACTGGCCCCCGGCCCTCGAGCAGTGCCCGAGTTTCCAAATGGTCAGTCTGCCCCTGCACCCACTAGATCAGGGGTCTCTAAACTTTCTAAACAAAGGGTCGGTGGGATAAAATAAGTTCCATTGTTGGTGTCAGTGAAATAGAATCAGCCATGTATCATTGGTGTCAGTAGAATAAAATAAGCCGCATATCTTTATTATCAGTAGAATAAAATAAGCCCCATAGCTTTAGTATCAAGGAATAAAATAAGCCCCATATCTTTATTATCAATGAATAAAATAAGCGCCATATCTTTATTATCAATGGAATAAAATCAGCCCCATATCTTTAGTATCAATTAATAAAATAAGCCCCATAGCTTTAGTATCAATGGAATAAAATCAGCCCCATATCTTTAGTATCAATTAATAAAATATTCCCCATAGCTTTAGTATCAATGGAATAAAATCAGCCCCATATCTTTAGTATCAATGGAATAAAATCAGCCCCATATCTTTAGTATCAGTGGAACAAAATAAGCCCCATATCTTTAGTGTCAGTGGAATAAAATAAGCCCCATATCTTTGGTATCATAGGAACAAAATCAGTCCCATATTTTTGGTGTCAGTGGAATAAAATAAGCCCCATATCTTTGGTATCAAAGGAATAAGATGAGCCCCATATCTTTAGTATCAGTGGAATAAAATAAAACCCATATCTTTAGTATCTGTGGGATAAAATGAGCCCCATATCTTTAGCATCAATGAATAAAATCATCCCCATATCTTTAGTATCAGTGGAATAAAATGAGCCCCATATCTTTAGTATCTGTGGAATAAAATAAAACCCATATCTTTAGTATCAGTGGAATAAAATCAGCCCCATATCTTTAGTATCAATGAATAAAATCATCCCCATATCTTTAGTATCAGTGGAATAAAATCAGCCGCATATCTTTAGTATCAATAAATAAAATCATCCCCATATCTTTAGTATCAGTGGAATAAAATCAGCCCCATATCTTTAGTATCAATGAATAAAATCAGCCCCATATCTTTAGTATCAATGAATAAAATCATCCCCATATCTTTAGTATCAATGAATAAAATCATCCCCATATCTTTAGTATCAGTGGAATAAAATCATCCCCATATCTTTAGTATCAGTGGAATAAAATCAGCCCCATATCTTTAGTATCAGTAGAATAAAATAAGCCCCATATCTTTGGTATCAGCAGAACAAAATCAGTCCCATATTTTTGGTGTCAGTTGAATAAAATAAGCCCCATTTCTTTGGTATCAGTGGAATAAAATGAGCCCCATATCTTTGGTATCAGTGGAATAAAATGAGCCCCATATCTTTAGTATCAGTGGAATAAAATCAGCCCCATATCTTTAGTATCAGTGGAATAAAATGAGCCCCATATCTTTAGTATCAGTGGAATAAAATGAGCCCCATATTTCTGGTGTCAGTGGAACAAAATAAGCCCTATATCTTTAGTATCAGTAGAATAAAATCAGCCCCATATCTTGGTATCAGCGGAATAAATCAAGCCCCATATCTTTAGTATCAGTGGAATGATATATGGTTGGTGTCAGTGGAAGGAAGAATAAGTACTGGTTTTCAGTAAATACTGAACAAATCACAGGCTTCTGCACTGCCAGTCACCAGTTTTATTATTTGTGTATGCTCTGATTTCTGTTTTATGCTATTGATTTTTTTCTGTTGGAGACAGTTGCTTTTATTTGTTTGTTTCCATGTCTTTGGGGTGGAATGATGTTTGTGTTGGTGCACTGCCATGCTTGCCTTAATGTAGAAACCCTTTTTGTGTGGTAAGGAAGAGTTGTGGCGTTTATTGCATAGCTTTTATATCATAAACAAATAAAAGGTTAAAAGGGATCGACTGAATGAAGAAGGTGTGCTGGTGATATATATTTTTGGAGTCACACTATCGCTCATGTTGGTTCAAGTACATTTATTGCAGCATTAATTTGTCTGCAAAACTGTGGTAAGGCTTAGTTTCCTAGCACTGTGTATCATAATCAATTGTCATTTATTTTTATAGTCAAATTGTGTTTTTATTTTTTTTCATCCTTTTTTTTGTATTTCAGTGCTGTTGATCTCTTACAGCTTCTTTTCAGTGACTTCTGACTGCATGGAATTTCTACAAGGAGGGTTTCCGAAAAGTGACAGCAGTGGAACGTGTGTGTTAAAACAGAGACTTGTCTCCAATGGAAGCATATTCTTCCATTTGGTTGTGTGCGCAGGGCGAAAGAGGGGATTTTGCATATTATAAAAATATTATATTGTAGTACAGTTGTGTTCAAAATAATAGCAGTGTGTTGAAAAAAGTGAATAAAGCTCAAAATCCTTCTAATAGCTTTTATTTCCATCCACACAAATGCATTGGGAACACGACACATTCTATTCCAAATCAAAACATGAAGAAAAATATATCAAATTTGTGTTGTTCCTCTAAAAAAAATTGAAGAAACGTGAATATTAGACGGTTCAAAAAAATCGCAGTGTTTGTATTCTTCTTTACAAACTTAAACATTCACTATATAAACTGAAAAATGTTTGAAGATTTTACTTTCCTTTGAATGACTTAATGAATATTTGGTTGTATAAGCACTGTTTCTGAGAACTGCTGGACATCTGTGTTGTATGGAGTCACCCAACTTCTGGCACCTGTGATCAGGTATTCCAGCCCAGGATGATTGGACTACATTCCACAGTTCTTCTCTATTTCTTGGTTTTGCCTCAGAAACTGCATTTTTTATGTCACCCCACAAGTTTTCTATTGGATTAAGATCCGGGGTTTGGGCTGGCCACTCCATAACGTCAATCTTGTTGGTCTGGAACCAAGATGTTGCACGTTTACTGGTGTGTTTGGGGTCGTTGTCTTGTTGGAACACCCATTTCAAGGGCATTTCCTCTTCAGCATAAGTCAGCATGACCACTTCAAGTATTCTGATGAATTCAAACTGATCCATGATCCCTGGTATGCGATAAATAGGCCCAACACCGTAGTATGAGAAACATCCCCATATCATGATGCTTGCACCACCATGCTTCACTGTCTTCACAGTGTACTGTGGCTTGAATTCAGTGTTTGGGGGTCGTCTGACAAACTGTCTCCGTCCACTAGACCCAAAAAGAATAATCTTACTTTCATCAGTCCACAAAATGTTGCGCCATTTCTCTTTAGGCCAGTCAATGTGCTCTTTGGCAAATTGTAACCTCTTCAGCACATGTCTTTTTTCCAACAGTGGGACTTTGCGGGGGCTTCTTGCAGATAGCTTGGCTTCACATAGGCGTCTTCTAATTGTAACAGTCCTCACAGGGAACTTTACACCTTCTTTCATCTTCCTGGAGCTGATTGTTGGCTGAGTCCGCGCCATTTTGGCTGTTCTTCTATCCATTCCAATGGTAGTTTTTCGCTTTCTTCCACGTCTTTCAGGTTTTGGTTGCCATTTTAAAGCATTTGCGATCATTTTAGCTGAGCAGTCTATCATTTTCTGCACTTCTTTATATGTTTTCCCCTCTCCAATCAACTTGGAGCCAGCATGTACAACATTTGCTGCCTTCCTTCCTTAAATAAGGGCAATAATTGCCACCTGTTTTTCAAAGAATGAATGCCCTCACTAATAGAACTCCACAATGCTATTATTTTGAACATGCCCCTTTCAATGAGTGATTCAATGACACAGAATCAGCAGCATGCATGTTATGACTGTTGGGTCTGTTGGATTTCTATTACTCTACTACACCTGCTAGTAAATTATTTGTCATGTAGAAATATAATTTCTACCAAAAACAGTGATTGATCAGGTTAGTGATGTCTGACTTCTATTATTTTGAACACAACTGTATATATATATCTATATATAATTTTACAATTTTAAATTTTTTCATTTAAAATGTATTGTTATCACAAGGAGACTAACATCCCCCTATGTGGCAAGATTGGGCAGGTGCTAGATCCTCTTTATAGCAACATTAAGGGTTTATTAAACCCCCAATGTTTCCTCTGCCCTCGACTGCATTTAACCTAGCACATATCATGCTTGATTAGCTGCTTCCCTGGCTACAGTAGCCGGAGAATGACATCTCTGAACCTGAAAGTTAATAATATACCCCTTGTTTCTGGGTTTATTACTCACAGACAAGATCGAGGAGTGGATTATAGCGCTACCCCTGAAGGAGCTGCTTGGTAGTTCTCTGTTCTGTGCCTCGACTCCAAGAACAACCTCAGCACCTCACTACAAGCACTTAGAACACGAGCAGGGTTGACAGGGTTAATTGGGGCTTTATGATGGATACGTTGGAGGTCTTAGGAATAGGGCCCAAAATGTTAAGGTGGAGAAAAGGGCTTTATAGTGCCTCGTCAGTGGCGGTTAAGGCTAACAGTTCCCTCACCAAGTTTTTTTAAAATGTATAACGGAACTAGACAAGGATGTCCACTTTTCCTGTTATTGTTTGTCCTATCCCTGGAGCCTGTCCTGGTGAGGGTAAGAAAGTGTATAGACGTTTTAGGAATAAAGATAGGGGAAGTGGAACAAGGTGGCAGCTTATGCAGATGATATGTCCTAGAATAACGCTACCTAAGTTAATGAGACTTTTAAAACAGTATGGTGAATTATCAAATTTGAAAATAAACCCTGCAAAGTCAGAGATCTTAACCATCAATATACCAAAGGTCGAGAAGTTGAGCCTACAAGAAAACTTTCCTTACTTGGAGGGAAAAGGAAATAAGCAATCTGGGGATAAAACTAACTCCTTCAATAAATACCTTGTACCAGGCAAATTATATTTTATTAATAAATTAAATAAAAGATGAGCTAGGGAGATTGTCAAAAGGTCGAGCTTCTTGGATAGGCCGTATAAATCTGGTAAAGATGGTGATAGTACCAAAAATCCTGTATAAGTTTCACATGCTCCCAACTCACCTTCCAGGATCTTTTTTCGGGATAATAAAGAAGATGATACTTAAGTTTATCTGGGCAACCAAGAAACCGATAATTAAGTACGAGGTATTGTGTAGGGCTAAGGAGTGTGGGGGTCTGGGTTTGTCTAATGTTAAGAAATATTATCAAGCGGTGATATTGTCACAAATAATAGATTGGATATTTAATTTGCAAGAGAAAGGTTGGGTGAATATGGAAGGGACTTTGAGCAAGGCACAGTTAGGGAAGATGATTTAGGAACCACATAAATTTTGAACATTAGATGAGAATATTAGTTCACTAACAAAGAAGGTTTTTAGTGTTTGGGATAGGATCTATAAGCAAAAGGGTTGGGAATATAATTCAGTTATGATTCCCTTGGCGGGGACAGAATATTTCCCACCAGGGAAGGATAAGATTTCAGGGAAATGGATTAAAGATAAGAATGTACGTTTGAAGGATATATTGAATAAGGGGAAATTGCACACTTTTTTAGAATTAAAGGAAAAGAAAAATGTATTTTACACATTAGATGAATGGCGATATGGTCAATTAGGGCAGTGGTCGGCAAGCCGCGGCTCGCGAGCCACATGCGGCTCTTTACACACGCTAATGCGGCTCTTCTGTGTGCCGGGCGCCCGCTCCCCTCCCTCCTCTCAGGCGGCCGCCCCAAAAGTCAGGACCTTTTAATCCGGCCCGCGGATGTGGCTGTCAGGATGTGTGTAGGCGGGGCAGCGTGACGAGCGTGAGGGGAGGGGAGCTAGGCTCCTTTCACAGTCCGCCCTGAAGACCGGAACGGCGCGGGAACACGGCGAGAGGAACGCGCGAAGCAAAGGTAAGTGAATTGACACAGGGGGGACTTGGGGACTTAATATGGGGAATGAATTACTATGGGGGATGAATTACTATGGGAGATAAATTACTATATGGGGGATGAATTACTATATGGGGGATGAATTACTATTGGGGGATGAATTACTATGGGGGATGAATTACTATATGGGGGATGAATTACTATGGGGGATGAATTACTATATGGGGGATGAATTACTATGGGGGATGAATTACTATATGGGGGATGAATTACTATATGGGGGATGAATTACTATGGGGGATGAATTACTATAGGGGGGATGAATTACTATGGGGGATGAATTACTATATGGGGGGTGAATTACTATATGGGGGATGAATTACTATGGGGGATGAATTACTATATGGGGGATGAATTACTATGGGGGATGAATTACTATGGGGGATGAATTACTATAAAAACTTATTGAAACTAAAAACAGTGTACCATCCTATGTATTTTCAGTTTTAAAAATGTGGCTCTCAAAATAAATTTCAATCGTGGTTTTGGCGAGATTTGGCTCAGTTGAAAAAAAAGGTTGCCCACCACTGAATTAGGGCATTGTGTCTCAATGCTCCCACAACTAAAGAGGATGTCGGAGGATCAGTATCCATTTGAAAAATTGTTGAATGTAACTGTGGTCCCAAAGAAGGATACCTCTAAGATCTACAAGATTCTCATGGATATGGAGAGCACCGACTCACCCCAGTTCTGGGAATGGGAACAGGACTGTCACGGATTCCCCACACGCCACGCCCAGTCCATCTCCAGTCCTCAATTTATGGGAATATGGACGTGGGCTGGACATGAGTTCTGGGCCAATTGCCTCTGGGGGGTGCTCCTGTACCCGCCCACAGGATGTTCTGGGTGCTGACCTGCCCAAAGTCAATCGGACCAAGACCGGCTTGAATCACCAAGTCAGGGGTTGAATTTCCGACACCAGCGCATCAGTCCGATCGTGACAGTACCAATCACTGTTCCGCTATCGCACTCCAGCGCCACATAACCATTTCCTACATTTTCCTGGCATTCTACATAGGTCACAAATATAGTTTTTATATGTCGCTGCAGCCCACAGAGTGCCCCATCAGAAGGAAGCATTTTCATCTCTCTGCAACTAATATTTTAGCTTGTATGAGGGATGAAATATACTCCTTTGATGTATGTATATACTTTAAAGCTCTGGTCTACTGCTGTCATGAAGCCAACCTGTCTCCAGCCATTTCCTCTTTTACTTCAGGAAGGTGGCAAATCTTATTGGCACTTAGGTATCACATCCAGAGGAAGCTAGATCCCTTCAGATGCTAATTTGAGGACCATCTGAATGCCTTATTTCTTTAATGACAAGGACTGAAACTACATTTAGGATTACATTGTCATATTTTCTACAGGTCATATCTTATCTACCCAAATCTGTACATTTATGTCACAAGGACCTTGGGACAAAACTGAACGATCAGCAAAAGAATAAAATATTAAAATTAACACATGAGGTGACAAATATGAGCATAGTTGAAATGAATTATAAATGTCTGGCTAAATGATATTGCACACAGTAAAGCACATAAACAACAAGCAGATGTTTCACCTTTATGTTGGAGAGGATGTAGGGAAAAGAGCAGAATGGTTCACATATGGTGGGATTGTCTAAAAATACAGGGTTACTGGTAGGGAATATTGCAATGCATCCAAGAAATATGTGGGATTATTGTACAGAGAGAACCGTGGGTATGTTTATTTTATCAAATAAAATAAACCCAAGCCAAAGAAAATTCAAAACCTCAATAAATAAATGCTGCTGCTCATAGATGAAAGAAACACCAATAAAATGTGACCAAACCTCAGCGAAAAAAAATTATAACTAAATTAATTAAAACAAATAAACATGTACAAAAAATTCCTATATATAAAAATAAAATAAATTATATTAAATAGACAAAAGTCCCAAATCAGTAATGAATAATGTGCTCCAATCAGAGGACAGTGCTCAAAAAAACTCTCCAACGTGCCCACACTATCTGTGGCTTCCAATCCAGCCTGCACTCACCAGATGAAATGGACTCTTAGCTGATATGGCTTAAGAGTCAAACAGGCTTAAAGGTGAAGTATACCCTCCACAGATATTTTCCACTCAGGAAATCCTTGCTTGACAACCTCTGTGTTGAACATCCAAGTAGTACCTATTTCGAACCAGTCTAAAACCACGCAGTATTTCCTCTCCGAGTTCTCTTGCTCTAATACTCACATTCTCATACCGAAGAAATTCAGACAGAAAAGTCTCTGCATCTCTGAGAAGGATGACAAGGTCCCGAGGAAACTTCAAGTTCATGTTTATTTTATACATTTGAAACATCAGTAAATTTGCAAAAGAACAAGATTTTATATCATTTAATCAGTGCAGCTATAAGCTTGATTCCCAAATATTGGCTGGCTCCAGATCCACCAAGATTAAATGATTGGGTCAATAGAGTTGAGAATTTCTACAGTATGGAGGAGTTGTGTCATATTGAAGAGGATAGAATGGAAAAGTGTAGGAAGATGTGGAGTTGCTGGTTAATTTTTAAAACATCTAAAAGATATTCGGAACTGGTTGGAATATAGAAGGAAAAGCAAAAGAAGGAGCTCTAAGGTACCCGATAGAAAGTAGGAGATAGGATGGAAGAGATACAGATATAGATAGAAAATCACGAGAAAGGATAGATACTAGGAACTTGGATATGGATTGGGGTAATGGGAGGGGGGAGGGAAGGAGGGTGGGATGATGGAAAAGTTTGATTTAGACGATTTGTATGTTTTGGTGAAGTTTCTATTGTCTACTCTTGTGTGTTTTAGATGTACTTTTTTGTATTGGGGATAGTTTAATAAATAATATATATATATATATATATATATATATATATATATATATATATATATAAAAAATAAGAACACGAGCATAGACACCTTTACCTTTACGATGAATTAGCACCAGGAAATAAACACAAGACCTTTTAGTGGTGAATGAACTTAATATGTTGGTATGGGTTAGAACAAAAGGTGGTTTGAGCATACAGTAAATGAGTCTACAGTATGTAGGTTCAGATACAATCTGCTAGACAGTAAAATCACTACAATCACTACACCAAAGTAACTTAGTATAGAGGTCTATAGCACTAGACTGGATAATAATATTATAACTAGTCTAGAGTACACTCTCGGAGAATGGTTAGGATATGGTGCAATATCCCCTGAGAGGTACCTCTTAGCAGAAATAATAGGTAAAGGTCTCTGTGTAGCAGCTGTAAAGGGCAGTCTTTAGACCTACCTCTTCATCCAGCTAGCGTTGGGGCCCAGTTGTACCATTGGTGCACATGAGAATAGTCCCAGTCAAGCCTGAAGGCAGCAATAAGGCATAAATAACTATATACTAAATACTAGATGGCTGTATGGTTAGTTCCCAAAAGGTTCAGTCTCTCCAACAGTAGATAGTAAGCAGCAGCTCACCAGTCACAGCAATATTGTAGCTAATCACCTGTTTACACACGGCGATTAGTCCATTCTCTGCTCTGCACCCAGGAGATTTTGGCTGTTGACACAACTCAGTACTCTGGATCCTGCTCAGATCACCAATATGAAGCAGTGATGGTGCACACTGGACAGCAATGTGGGGGTGTCACTGTAGGGTATGAAGGTTCTGGAGGCGTTAGGGGACCCTGCGATAGACTTGGTGGCTATCTAGGAGATGATGTTTCTGGAGAGAGCTGAGGGCAACTGTGGTAGATGAGGTCTCTTGAGGAGGCTGGTGGTTCCTCCAGGAGG
This sequence comes from Staurois parvus, assembly GCF_062004578.1. Taxonomy (NCBI): domain Eukaryota; kingdom Metazoa; phylum Chordata; class Amphibia; order Anura; family Ranidae; genus Staurois; species Staurois parvus. The sequence continues at coordinate 3,946,858 of NW_028317992.1, forward strand.
CTGAGAGGGCACTGTGGGAACTGGGGGCACTGCTGGGGGAACAATAGGGGGCTGGGGCTCTGTAACATGCTAGGAGGCTCTGTGTCAGGCACTGTGGGAGGTTTGTAGGCAATGTAAAGACTGAGGGCTCTCAGGGGGTCTCAGGGCACTGTTTACAACTGAGGGTTATCATGGGGGATCTGCTGCTAGCTAGAGGACTAGGAGGAGGAAGGCTACAGCCCAGCAGTGGGCCACAGCTTGGTGGTTGAGAAGCACTGAATTTCCTGTCATCCAGTGTAGCTTGATTTCTGGAAAAACGCCACATGTGCTTCTGAGTGGGTCTGCTTCCTTTGGTTGCATAATTCTGTGCTGTGAAAATTGCTCTCCTGTGAATACTTATGCCATTTCACGTCTTAGTAGTTACTTTCCTAGAACATTACATTACCGGGAATAAGTTGATCTGACTCAGCCAAGTCGTCTCTAAGCACCCTGTATCTTTCAGGGCTTCATGGTCAATTTGCGAATGGACTCCATGTTCACATATGAATTTACTAAACGCCGAAAAAAGCGTCACTCCTTCAAAAACATCTTCCCTAGTTGCAGATATACATGGGAGGGGTTAAAACCTTTGTCTTGTTTTTTATTCCTTTTATTATTTTTTCTTGTCCTCACTGGTATTCTCTTAAGGCACAATTAAACTTCAAAATATACTCACCTCCACCTTCAAGCAACAGTTACATTCTTCACTGGCCAAAGGATAGCATGTCTCTCCTGCAATAAAGAGCTGCCTCCTTGCAGTTTTGGACATATTAGGTTTAGCTCTTGGACAGGAAGTGAGCTAAAAGTGTCCCCAATGTTCACACAATCTACAATAATTGGCTGAAGGAGGTTCCTCATAAATAAAAGTCTGTGGTTGAACTTGATGACTTGTGAGTGACAGGTACTCTTTGTGGTCAGGAGCTTGGATCCCGTAGCTGAACGAGTATGTTATTATAGCAAGGTTTATATTTACTAGCTTTGTGTTTAAATAGTCACACAGACACCCGAGATTGTGATATCACCACAAAGATGTTTCTTATCACAACACTGGCTTTATTAATTTATCTTTTTGCCGCCGTTGCTGTTTTTGGCATATGCTAAATATTCACACACAGAGGGAACATTAACGTCTCAATATTTACACTGTGATAACAGGCCCGGTAATGATAAGTGACAATGCCCCACTTCTACGCCAGAATAAAACAATATAACCCTTTATTTTCAGGAATAAAATGGCTCTTGATAATGATAAGAAAATGTTCCCAAAGCAAAAATTCAACAAAGATTGCCTGGACATGACTAGGACAATTCCCAGCAGGAATAACATACAGTATGAAAAAATAACATACTCATAAATCAAAAGTAAGAAATTAACAAAGAGAAGTATGTTTTTTGTTTGTTTGTTTTTTTAAATCATACTTACCTAGGTAGATGCTGCATCTGTCCCCCGCCAGCTCTAAGAGTGAGAACTGAGCATTTAGACACCGCTGATTGCTCAGTTCTTCCTGCCGCTCTGAGAAGAGCTGCTCTGTCTCCCCCAGTGCTCACTGGAGTGCTGGGCTGTGGAGGGGGTGGGAGCGGCTCGCTGAAAGCCTGAGTCAAGTGTTGGGCCAGACATCTGGGTGGATCCAGACTTTAAAGTCGGGATCTTTCCCCAGCCTGGACTGGCTGAGTGACATCAGCCGACAGCGGACTTTAGCCCACTGTCAGCTGAAAACAGGTCTTAGGAGTGCAGAACAAACTGCACTCCTGTGATCCACAGGAGAGATACAGCCAAACGAGCTTTGGCTGTAGTTCTCTTTTAAAATTACACCACCAATCTTGTCTCCAAATATCACCTAAACTGTCCTCTCCCCTCCTCCCACGACCTCCTGCTCTCCAGCTCCCTTGTCTCCTCCTCCCATTCTCGTTTCCAGGACTTCTCCAGAGCCTCCCCATCCTCTGGAGCTCTCTTCCCCAATCTATCAGACTATCACCTACTCTGCCCACTTTTAGGCGATCTCTGAAAACCTATCTGTTCAGGGAAACCTATCCTGCCTTCAGCTGATAACCGAATCTTCTATTCCTCCTATCAGTTCATCCCCCACAGTTATTACCTTTTATTCCACCAGCCCCTCCCTCTTAGATTGTAAACTCCAAGGATCAGGGCCCTCCTATCCCTCTTGTATTGAACTGTATTGTTGCTGTATTGTCTCCCGCTTTATTGTAAAGCGCTGAGCAAACTGTTGTTGCTATATAAATCCTGTATAATAATAATAATAAAAATACCAAGGCATTGGTAACTGGTTACTAACATTCAGTGGTGTATTTACGTTTTGTGCTGCCCTAGGCAACACAAAAATCGTCCGCTCCCCCCAGAGGGAGCCTGACACCAACTAACACCCCCTTCCCCCCATCTCCCCCCAACCCCCCTACCCGAGAAAGCCTTCCACTACCACCACCCTCCATACACCGGCCATCCTACCCCCCCCCCACCCAGCAAGAGAGAGAAAGACACTCACCTTCATAGCTCCAGACATCCCCTGAAATGAAAGTCAGGCTGTGCATACACTGTCAAGCAGCCCACAGCCTCTCTCAGATCCCACCTGGTCCCCATGCCGCGTGTGTCCCTTCTTCTGTCTCTTCTTCCTGGGAGCGGTGCTGCCCAGCTGAGAAATGCCGCCCTAGGCAGATGCCTTGTTTGCCTTGTGGTAATTACATCCCTGCTAACATTGATTGGTAAAGTTGATCCAGGGAATATCTGATTGCCTCTCGGGGGATCAGGAAGGATTCTTTTCCCCTGCAGGAGCAAACTCGATGCTTTGCTGGGTTTTTTGCCTTCCTCTGGATCAACTGTGGGTATAGGATTATAACTTTTTTTTTTTTTTTTTTGTTAATGGTTGAACTAGATGAACTTTTGTCTTTTTTCAGCTAGAATAACTATGTCAAACTAATTTGGTCTGTTGTAACCTGAACCAGCAGGCTCTTCAAATCTTTTTTTTCCCTCTCACTACCTTGTTTAAACTCATATCAAAGTCCCAGCGCCTCTTGGATACCCTTTTTTTCACTGGAGAGAGATAAGCTACTCATTGTGCTGCTTCTCCATTCACTGTGCAGTCACAGACTAGGGGTGGATCCAGGATGAACTGGGTTCAGAGGAGGTAGGTTGAATTCTGCTGGCCACCAGATTGAAGATATCTGGTATAAAAGAAAAAGTATGTAGCAGTAGCCCTGAAGGATCAGCTGTTTCAGATGGGTCCTCTGTTCCTGGCCTCGATTTTATCAAAGACCTCTTTCCTTCTGACATACCAGGCTGAGATCACAAACTCACAGTATAGAAATGCCCGCAGCGAAAAAAGAAGAAAAGAATTAGCGCAGGGCAGGCATGACTAGGCCCAGAGTGGGAAGGAAGATGTGTAAGGGTTAATGTTAGTATTAGGGTTGGTAAAGGATAGCTGGGGGATCTGGTTGGTAGAGGAGAGTGCAGGTGGGGTCTCCTGCACTTTAGGGTGGAGTGTTCTGGGGAGGGGCGTCAGTTGGGAGCTGGACGTGGGAAAGAGAGCTTCCCTCTCGCCCTCCACCAGGGTGTCCTTCCCTGAGGTTTAGGTACAGTGGCAGCTGCCAGGGAGGGACGATTGGCCCGGCTGCGGCTTGCAGGGGCTGTACTGGCTGTGGAGCCGGGTCTCTGCCTCACTGCGGGGCCCGGGCTTGTCACCAGCGGCAGGGGGGCAGGAGTGCCCATGTGCTTAGGCCTCCGGGGCACTTTTGCCCGCCCCACAGAGAGCTCAGGACCAGAACGGGAGCCCCACTCGGGACCCTCCGGCCCCGCTGGCGGGGCGCTTTCCTGAGTCTGCCTGTGGGGAGGCCGGGAAGTAGAAGGACGGTTGGGCCGGGCTGGGTGAGTCTGCGGCCTCCAAGGGGAGGGCTTGGCTGCGGAGCCGGGTCTCTGCTTTTCTGCAGGACCCGGGCTCCTCGGAGGTAGTCGGGCGGGAGCACCCATGTGCTGGGAGGTCTGCGCCTCCGGAGAGCTTTCCCCCGGTCTCCCCACTAGCCCAGGGCTCGGCTCCATGATGGGAGCCCCACTCGGGACCCTCCGGCCCCCGCTGGCAGGGCGCTCTCCTGCCTCTGCTCCCGGGGAGGCCGGGAGGAATCCTAGGCTTCGGCGGAGTTCGGGGGGGCGGGGTCACTCGTGGACGAAGCCCCGCCCCCCGCCCGCACGGCAGTGAGGACGGGATGACAGCGGCTCCTCCGCTGACAAGGCACCTGTCAGGGAGGGTGCCCGGCGGGGGGAGATGTCCTGCTGCAGCTGCCGGGCTGTCTGGTGCTGCGGCCGGCGGGCCCCCTGTCAGCATGGAGCAGTGGCTCCATTAAAAAAAAAAAAAAAAAATTTTTCCACAGGTGCAGCGCTAGGCGGAGGGCTGGCAAGTGCCCAGGGTCGTCAGGGAGCGTGGCTGGTGCTGGGCGGCAGGAGCGGCACAGACCTGCGGGACCCGTGGCTCCTGGGACTGGGAGGCCATCCAGTCATCGAGAGGAGGAGGACCGATCGGAGGGCGAGCTGTTGGAACCCGATCCGGGGGCGACAGCTGGCCGCTCGGCGCCGGTGGATTTTGGACGCGCGGCTGCTGGGACGTCTCCTGGGCAGCCTGGTGAGTTACCATTTTTTTTGGGGTCTGCTCTCTTCTTTTCAGCTGCTCTCTGGGAACTGTTGGGGGCGGGCTTCTGCGGTGTCGGGGGGCGGCGTCATCTCGTTGGGTATTGGTGCGGGGGTCTGCGTTTTGCGGTCCGGCTGGGGACTTGTTGCGGCGCTTTGCGCTGGGCGGTAGTGGGGGCGCTGGGCCTGCTTCTGTGTGATTCCCGCCTGCAGGTGGGGATGTTTGCGGGGGCCTAGGGCAGGATAATGGGGACGCACGGGGGCCTGGTGTTTTCTTCTCCGGGTTAGGGTCAGGGGTGGTTACGGCGGGGTCCGGTGCTCTGGGCTAGGCGGCCCCATCCACGGTTTTGGGTGAGGGTGCGGGGGGTGCCAGGGCCGGGCGGCTTCACAGTGTGCCGGTGGTTCGAGGGCCCGTTGGTGTGCATTGACATTCGGATGTACGGGAGTAGATTGGGTGAGGTGTGTATGTCGGGATCTTCACGCTCTTGCTCTTGGAGCGGCTGCCTGTCGATGGGTCGAGGGTTGACGAGGGCAGGCGGTAGGACGAGGAGAAGCGGCGTTCTTTTTCGTTTATCCCGCGTGCTTTTGCTAATTGGTTGCAGGCTTTTGCGATTGTGGCCAGTGTCATTGGGGAAACGGCCCCTGAGCATTGCTCGGCGTTTTTCTGTTCCCTTGACGCTATTAGCGAGGCTCCTGGGTTTAAGGGGGGATCGCTGGGCTACGGTGCGATGAACAGTTTCGGCAGCGTAGGGCGGTTTACCCGTCATTGCGCTGGGACAATACGGTAAGTGGCCTTTGGATACAGCTCATGACTCCGGCGAGGCCCTCTGGTCTGTTTTCGGGGTGGGCCGGTGGTTCGTTCTCCCCGGGACAATCAGCCTCAAAGCGTAGGGGTTCTGCTGGCGGTTCCAGTTTTGTTCGGAGGGTTTCCGCATCCCGTGTACTTTGACTTCGATTCCTCCTTTTAGCGCGGAACTCACGGTCGGCCTTGCAGTATGCAGCGGTGCTTTCGGATAAGTTGCGTAAGGAAGTGGGTTTAGACCGCGTGGGCGGCCCGTTTCCTTTTTCTCCCTTGGGGGGTTGTGCCCAAAAAGGAGCCTCATGCGTTTCGGTTAATTCCTCACCTGTCCTTCCTGACAGTGGGGTCGGTGACCGACGCCATCGATACAGAGTCAGGTGCGGTGTATTATACGTCGTTCGATGCGGCAGTTTTCTGGGTTCTTCAGTATGCGCTCGGTGCGCTCCTGGCGTTATGGGATATTGAGTCAGCGCTTCGGCTGTTGTGGGTACATCCGGCCGGTCTTCGTGTTTTTGGGTTGTCGTCGGGAGGGCTCGTTTTATGTTGTGAAGTGCCTTCTCATGGGGTGTTTTATATCCTACGCTTTGTTCGAGAAGTTCAGTTCATGCATGGAGTGGGTGGTGCGGGATGTCTCCGGGGTGCCTGCGGTCATCCGTTATTTAGATGATTTTCTTTGTGTGGGTCCGCCAGCTTCCGGGGTATGTGCAGTTTTTGCTGGCCACTTTGCAACACATTGCACAACGTTTCGTTATTCCGCTGGCGTTGGACAAGACGGAGGGCCCGGCTGCAGTGATTACTTTCCTGGGCGTTGTTTAGATTCCGGAGCTGTGGAGTGCCGGCTGCCTGAGGACAAGCTGTTGGCCTTCAAAGTTGAGATTCGTGGGGTACTGGGCAAGTGTAAGTTTCAGCTGCGGGCCTGGCAGTCGTTGTTGGGCAAAGCTTACCTTCGCTTACCGTATACTGCCGATGGGTTGGGTGTTCTGCCGCCAATTGCAGATTTGGCTCACCTTTTTGGAATCCTTCAACAGGCGAGCTCTGTGGATGTCTGGCCCTGGGAGCTATTTTGACCTGGATTTGTTCCCGGATGCGGCGGCTTCCGTGGGATATGGGGTCTTTTGCTGAAGCCGGTGGAGCGCGGTTCCATGGCCTGCTTCCTGGTGGGAGGCGGGGGGTTTGTTCTTCGTATCTTGGTGCTGTTGGTATTTTTTTTTTTCCAGTGGTGCTGGTGGTTGCCGTGTGGGGGGAGCATTTTTCGGAAGTAAAGGTTCATTTTCGGTGTAACATTTTGGGGGTGGTTCGGGTCATCAATCGGGTCTCAGCTTCTTCACGGCCGGTGGTTGGCCTGCTTCGTCATTTCGTGTTGCGTTGCCTGCAGCTGACCATTTTTCTTCATGCTGTGCATCTCCCTGGGATTGAGCAAACTCTGGTTGTCGCTTTGGCTCATTTTCAGTGGGACACATTCCAAAGGTTGGTGCTGGGGGAGGAGCACCGCGGGGTTCCTTGTCCCGACTGGCTGTGGGATTTTGCCTTGGGGTCGTTGCAGGCTGGATCCGGTAGTCGGGGAGTGAGGCGACATGGTCTGCATACTCGACTTAAATGGTGTGGGACCCATCGTTGGTATGGTGTGCCCGGGTACATTCCAGTTAACCAAGGTTTAACTGGCAGGTGGTGGTGCTGCACTGCGGATGGTATGGTTGTCTCCGAGCTGGTTGGTTGCGTCTGGAGGCCTGGTGGCATATGGTTGTCCGCAGGTGCATTTTTACTGGCGGGAGTGGTGGACCTGCTGCAGCGGGTCAATATTGATCCGTGGGGGCCTGAGGTGGGTTCGCTGTGTTGTAATTTTGGCATGGAAATTAGAGCGGGGGGTGTCGGCTGCTGTGTTTGATTGCCGGTTGGCTGGTTTGGCCTTCTTCTTAAGTTGCTGGGGTGTCGGGGTTTTCACGAAAGCCTTTTTGGGTTCGACAGGCCCTTCGGGGTTCCCGTAGGGCTCATCGCTGAAGGGATTCACGGCATCCGGTGTCCGTTGAGTTGTTAGAGTCTTGGTTTGTGCGCCTGCGGTCTGTGTGTCTTTCGGGCTTCGAGGTGTTTGTTTTGGTACGGCCTTTGCGGTGGCCTTTTGGGGGCATTGCGTTTTGGTGAGTTCGGTAGTCCGTCTACATCAGTTATTGGGGGGTTATTGGGGGATGTGGTCGTGTGCTGGGTTTACTGGGGTGGGAGGTGCTCGTCCATCGGTCTAGGACGGACCAGTTGGGGCGTGGTGCATGGGGTGCAGTTCTTTGCTCTTCCAGCATCTTATGTGTGCCCAGTGGGTGCGGTGCCAGATTTTCTATCCCATCGTCCGGTGGGGCAGGGGTTCTTTTTTCCAGCACGCTGAGGGGTCCTCTTAATTCACTTTGTGTCAGTTTTCTGACTGTGTTTCACGGCGGCTGGTTGGATGCGTCCTTGTGTGCTTCGCATTCGCTTTGGATGGGGGCTACTACGGAAGCTGCCGGGTGGGGTTTGTTGGATATGGGTCGCACGTATTGGTAGGTGGGATTCACGGAGATTTCGACTGTGCGTTCGTCCGCATCTGTTGGGGGTCTAGTGGGGTCTCGTGTTCTGTTGTCATGGCCTGGGGGGAGTGCCTGTCCTGTCTGGGTGATGTATTGTCCTGGGGGTATTGCTTGTCCTTTTCTTTCAGAGGGAGCAGTGTGGCCTGGTGTGGATCCTGGGTCACTCCTATGTGTTCTTGGGGGGCCCGGTGGGCTGATGTTAGGCCTACTGGTAGGCAGCTGGGGTTGGCTAGGCAGGAAGCTTCTGTCAGCTGGATGGGTGTGCCGGGTATGTTGTGGGGTCGTGTGCTGCAGGGGGGCAGCGTTTGACTCGACGGGATGGCCCACTGGATGTCCTGGTGCTTCCTGCGGGTGGCATCGATCTGAAGGTCGACAAGGAGGTGGGGCGCTTCTTTGTCCGTAATGGGGGGCTGGTGGTCCGGCATCTGGAGCTAGAGGTGGATACTTGGAGGTATCTTTGGAGTGCTGGGGTACATCTGACTGCGGTTGGAGCGGATTTATGGTCTCTGGGTCTAAGGGATGGAGTTCAGAGGGGTTTGTTGTGGTGTGGCACGCATGGGTAAGGGCTCACCCAGCGTGCTGTGGCGGTGGTTGGTCTTTGGAGGCGGTTCTTATCTTGGAGGTACAAAATGGTGTGGGACCCATCGTTGGTATGGTGTGCCCGGGAACATTCCCAGTTAACCGAGGTTTAACTGGAAGGTGGTGGTGCTGCACTGCGGACAGTATGGTTGTCTCCAAGCTGGTTGGTTGCGGCTGGAGGCCTAGTGGAATATGGTTGTCCGCAGGTGCATTTCGGATCGTTTTGGTGGTGCCTTCAAACACCAACGACAACTCTTTATGTTTTCTGTTATAAGGAATGGTTGATGTGTTTAAACTTGATTGGTTAATAAAAGGCCGTGCTGGCCATTTACTCCAAAATTGGTGTTGTGTTTTCTGTAAGTATAGTAAGTAAAGGGGATTGGTATGGAAGGGTAATGGTGGTGTAGTGGGGTCTGGATGAACCTATCTCGGGTGCACTAGTCATGCGAAAACAATTAATAACAGTACTGAATACCCGGCGGTAATGTGATTTCAAAGAAAACATGCACTAAGTCAGTTAGAAACAGGGGCGGACTGACCATTTGGAAACTCGGGCACTGCCCGAGGGCCCGGGGTCAGTAGGGGGCCCCATGAGATGCCCCTGGTACCTTTTTCATAGGCTTTTTTGAGTTTGGGCAAGGACACAGGGACCCCATGATCCCCTATTGCCCGAGGGCCCCATGAGTTGTCAGTCCACCCCTGGTTAGAAAACAAACAAATTTAATATATTGTCATCCAACAAAGTAAGTAATTGGCATGCAAAGATAAATACATCAGATGATTAATGGCAGTAATAATACACTTGATATGCTAAGATAATTTGCAATAAAACAAAGTGTAGGATGACACTCACTTTCCAGATCAGCATAAACAGAGACAATGCCACCTGCAGTGCAGCAGAGATTAGTGGTAAGACTTACACTAAGTCTAGGTTCTCACCTATGCAGGTTGCGTTTCAGGCATTTCTGCATTGTGTTTTGCGCTGTCTTTGTGCTTTTGCTTTTTGCGAATTTTACGCATTTTTTCCATGTTTTTGATTAGCTTTTTTTATTTTATTTTTTCTTGTTGCTAGGCAGATTTAAAATGCAAAATGCATCCAGAACGCGGCAAAAATGCAGCAAAAACGCAATACATGGTTTTCTACAGCGTTCCCATTGAAGTCTATAGAACCAAAAACGTTTTGCGTTAAAAAAAGTCCCTGACCTTTTCTAAAAAACGCACCAGGTGAAAACGCAGAGATGAGAACCTGTCCCATAGGAAAAATAAGAGCAAAAAGTCCAAGCACTAGGACCCAGATGTGCAGCGGCCACTTGCCCAAGGCTGCTAGTGTCCCACTGGAGGAAGTGATAAGTAGTTGCAAAAAAACCAGTGCTGAGAAAGCTGTGGCTTGTAATCAATGCTCACCCCACAATGGGTATCATAAGGGGTATACTTTTATTCCATGAGTACTTCATAAAAAGCATTACATTAAAAAAGCAAAGCTCATCCAGAAGATGTGGTGACCCTCAGTGGTACCAGGTAGAATATTATTATGTTATTATTAGACAGGATTTATATAGCGCCAACAGTTTGCTCAGCGCTGTACATTATAACATTACACCGTGTTCCAAATTATAATGCAAATTCTATTTAAGTGTCACAAAGATGAAATATTTTGTTTTTCAGTTTAACTCATGGATGGCATTGTGTGTCAGGGCTCTTTTGATCACTGAAAACAATCTCGGACACCTGTGATAATTAGATTGGCCGGTGAGTCCAATTTAAGGAAAAACTACTAAAGGAGGGTGTTCCACATTATTAAGCAGAGCACCATTTTCAAGCAATATGGGGAAGAAAAAGGATCTCTCTGCTGCCGAAAAGAGTGAAATAGTTCAATGCCTTGGACGAGGTATGAAAACATTCGATATTTCATGAAAACTTAAGCGTGATCATCGCACTATTAAGAGATTTGTGGCTGATTCAGAGCACAGACGGGTTGGTGCAGATAAAGGCACATTGAGGAAGATTTCTGCCAGATCCATGCATCGGATCAAGAGAGCAGCTGCTAAAATACCATTACATAGCAGCACACAGATATTTGAAGCTGCTGGTGCCTCTGGAGTCCCACGGACATCAAGGTGTAGAGTCCTCCAGAGTCTTGCAACTGTGCATAAACCTTCTATTCGACCACCACTAACCAATGCTCACAAGCAGAAACGGCTGCATTGGGCAGAAAAATACATGAAGACTAATTTTCAAACAGTCCTGTTAACTGATGAGTGCCGTGCAACCCTGGATGGTCCAGATGGATGGAGTAGTGCATGGTTGGTGGACGGCCACCCTGTTCCAACAAGGCTGCAACGTCAGCAAGGTGGTGGTGGAGTCATGTTTTGGGCCAGAATCATGGGAACAGAGCTGGTCGGCCCCTTTAGGGTCCCCAAAGGTGTAAAGATGACCACCGCAAAGTATGTGGAGTTTATGACTGACCACTTTCTTCCCTGGTACAGAAGGAAGAACTATGCTTTCCGTAGTAAAATCATCTTCATGCATGATAATGCACCATCTCATGCTGCAAATAATACCTCTGCATCAATGGCTGTTATGGGGATAAAAGGAGAGAAAGTCATGGTGTGGCCTCCATCCTCCCCTGACCTCAATCCTATTGAGAACCTTTTGAGCATCCTCAAGCAAAAGATCTATGAGGGTGGGAGGCAGTTTACATCCAAACAGCAGCTCTGGGAGGCTATTCTGACATCTTGCAAACAAATTCAAGCAGAAACTGTCCAAAAACTCACAAGTTCAATGGATGCAAGACTTGTGAAGCTGCTATCAAATAAGGGGCCCTATGTTACAATGTAAAGTGAACTGTTAAAATGTTTAAAAAGTTAAAATGTTGTTAAAAGTTTGATTGAAATAGCTTTTGATTTCAGTAAATATGCTGCAAACACAACAAATGACAATTTTCAGTTCTTTACAACCTATAAAGTGTTTGGAAACTTACTGTGCGGAATAATTTGGAACAGTCATTGGAAGTGTTTTATGTTTAACAAAAATCCTGTTATCATTAGGAGGTTTGTTCAATAAAATGTGAATTGTACTCTTAATAGTTGATAACATGAGAATTATGCTGACTGTTATTTACATCAATTATTTAGGTAAATGAGAAAAATATCATTTGCAGAATAATTTGGAACACGGTGCATAATGGGAGACAGTACACGAGAAAGTACAGTAACAATACTATTCAATACACGAGGGGTACGAGGGCCCTGCTCCTTGGAGCCTACAATCTAGGACATCAGCTCACTTACGCCACTGGGCCAGGATGTGGGATGGTGGTAATTGTGATTTACAGCTGTCTCAGCCGGGGACTGCGGCACTCCGGAACTGACTTCACAGAGGCCCGGGAGGAAGCGGAAGTTGACCTCTGGCTTGGACCTCAAGCTTCGCTGGTAACCACGTCAAAACATTTTGCGCGCATATGCTTTATCAAGTCATGGATATCGGTGGTTACCAGCTTATTTATAAAGGGGAACACAACAACTGGGCCCGCGTTGACCAGGGGTGTAACCATAATGGATATTCCACCACGGCAGAGTGGCTTAGTGGTTAGCACGTCTGCCTTGCAGTAAATGGGTCATGGGTTCGATTCCCAGCCATGGTGCCTCCTGCATGGAGTTTGCATGTTCTCCCTGTGCTTGCGTGGGTTTCCTCCGGGTGCTCCGGTTTCCTCCCACACTCCAAAGACATGCTGGTAGGTTAATCGGATCCTGTCTAAATTGGCCCTAATATGTGTATGTATGAATGTAAGTTAGGGACCTTAGATTGTACACCCCTTGAGGGTTAGGGACTGATGTGAATGCTCAATATATATATGTGTAGAGCGCTGTGTAAATTGATAGCGCTATATAAGTACCTGAAATAAATAAATACATCTGCAGAGTCCCCTAAAAACCAGATTGGTTAATACACAATTATGTATACTGCATTATGGTAATCCATAAAAGATAAAATTAGGTATATAAACTTATATCAAAAATGTAAATATACAATGTGCAAATAATAACAAATACACACTTTTAAAAGCTACAAAAACTCTTATTAGAAAGCATTGGATTGTAATGAACTTAAAAAAGTTATTAATATACAGAATACTACAATAAAAAAACATGTGACTGAAAGAATTAAAAAATGAAAATTATGGTAATAGTCTATGCACAAAACTGCATGTATGTTTTGACTAAATGTCAAAAACCGATTATATAAGATTCAAAAGTCAAGATTTAAACAATACTATGGCTCTTGAGATCTTCATTGAGACCATTTGGAGACATTGAGCCCAATTTTAATATTCAAAACGTTTCTCTGGTACAAAAAAGAAAATCTTTCGTTATCTGTTAAGGATCTAGTCTAAAGTGTTCAATTGCCATAACTTCAAGACCTTCCAAATTTTTTTCGTGGGCTTGAAGAAAATGTCGGGGAATACTATGTTTATCACACCCATTCTTTATAAGCCTATGGTGTTCACTAATATGTTTCCATAAAGGGCGTATGGTGCGGCCTACGTACAATAAATTACATGGGAAAGAGAGTACATATACCACAAACTCTGTCGCACAAGTTATAAAATGTTATATCCAAAAATTGTTACCCTTGTGTTCTATTACTTCAGAACGACCATGTGTGATAAATTGACAAGTCAGGCAACCTCTTTTCTTACACTGAAAGATTGGAATCCTATTATCAAAATAGGACTGAATACTTATGTCCCTCTTTGTGTGTATTGATAATTTACTGGGAGCTAAAATATTTCTCAATGTCCACATCTTTCTAAAGGTAACCTGGGGGGCTGGAGGTAGAACAAAGGCCAATTTGGGGTCTAACTGGAGAATGTTCCAGTGTTTACGAATGATCTTAGAGATCTTATGAAATGCGTTATTGTATACCGTGATAAATCTCAGTGTTATGATCACTAATATCAGTCAAACTTTTATTGTTCACTTGAGGATTTTGATGTTTAGCAAAAACCTCCTTTATCAAAAATAAGGGGTACCCTTTTTCGATTTATTTGGATGATAAAATTTCTCCTTGCTTTTTGTACACTTCAACAATTTCTCCTGAGCCTATTGAATTGCTCACTGGGAATATTATTTCTCCAGGCTGGATGGTGACAACTGGAGTAGTGAAGGTAAGAATTACCCCCAGTGGGTTTAGTATAATTACTAGTGCATATGGCCTTCTCTTCATGAGATAATATAAGATACAAGAAAACAATGGATTTCGGGTCAAACACATGAGTGAAATTGAAACCTAAAGAATTGGAATTGCAATGAGCAACAAAGGCCAAAAAGACATCAAGGTCCCCATCCCAGATGAGAAGGATGTCATTGATATATCGTCCATAAAAGATGATATATCTAGCAAAGGGATTGTTGGCCCAGATATATTGTTCTTCCCACAAGCCCATTTCTAGATTGGCATACCCTGGAGCAAAATTAGCACCCATAGCTGTCCCATTTGTCTGCAAATAAAATTGATCTAAAAAAGTAAAATAATTGTGTTTCAGACAAAATTCAGTACTGTCAACTAAAAACTGGGCCTGCCTGGAATTCATATTAGAATTCACAGACAAATAGTACTGTATTGCTGATAAGCCAATTTTATTTGAGATAGATGTATACAATGATGATACATCTAAAGATGCCCAATTATACCCCTCTTCCCAGTTTTTAATGTTTTAGGACTTCAATAACATGACCCGAGTCTCTAATATACGAGGGAAGTTGAAAAACCATTGGTTGAGGAAAGAAATCAATATATTTGGATAGACCATTAATAAAACTGTTGGTGCTTACTACTATGCGTCTTGCTGGAGGATGATCTAATGATTTATGAACCTTTGGGAGATGATAGAAATAAGGGGTGCTGCACACAGAGGGGAGCAAAAATAGTTTCTCCCTCCTGTCCAGCACACCCCCATTTCATGCTTCTTCAACCAGTGTTTTCAGAGCCAACTGAAAAGTTGGTAACGGATCCTCCTTCAGTTTAATGTAAGCATTGGTATCTGTCAGGGCTCCAGGGTATGACCAGAGGTCTGTGACTGACGCAGGGAAACGCAGGCTTCAGATAAGTTATAAACAATATAATTTATTAAAGACTAACAATACAAACATAAATGCAGTGCAATACTAAAACATAACACAGTGCAAACGAACCAAACCAAACCACCCACAGATAATACATACAATGCAAGCGTCGTCAGGCAGGCCAGGTCAATAACAATCAGGCAGGTAGGTACAGGGGGGTCAGGCAGAGAATGGTCGGGGTCACAAGCCAGGGATGAAACAGGAGAAGTCAGCAGAGGTCCAGATCAGGCAGGGTCAGCAACGAATCAGTCAGACAGGGACAGGAACAGGAATGCAGGAACAAGATACAGGGCCCAGGAAAAACACACACACCAAGGCAAAGACTGCAGGTCTGGCCATCACTTAAATACACCTGCATAAGCAGTTTCAGGTGTTTGGCTGGCTGCAGGGTTGAGTCTCTGATTGCTGGGAGCACCCGCTGGCCAGCCCTGGTACTGCAGCCCACAAGGCAGGTGAGTCCCACCATTACTGGCAAGTCCATTCCTAACAGTACCCCCCCTCAAGGAGCGGCCTCAGGACGCTCCAAACAGTCCTAGCTGGGCAAAATGTTCCACCGCCCGGGTCTGGTAACTGGCGGGATATCAAAGACTGGCACATCGGGCTGGACTCCGGGCAGCGGCACACCGGCTGGACTCCGGGCAGCGGCACACTGGGCAGCGCCACACCGGGCAGCTGCACACCGGGCTGGACTCCGGGCAGCGGCACACCGGGCTGGACTCCGGGCAGCGGCACATCGGGCTGGACTCCGGGCAGCGGCACATCGGGCTTGACTCCGGGCAGCGGCACATCGGGCTGGACTCCAGGCAGCGGCACATCGTGCTGGACTCCGGGCAGAGGCACATCGGGCTGGACTCCGGGCGGCGGCACATCGGGCTGGACTCCGGGCAGAGGCACATCGGGCTGGACTCCGGGCAGAGGCACATCGGGCTGGACTCCGGGCGGCGGCACATCGGGCTGGACTCCGGGCAGAGGCACATCGGGCTGGACTCCGGGCAGAGGCACATCGGGCTGGACTCCGGGCAGAGGCACACCAGGCGAAGCAGCAGGCACCGGGCCACCAGGCGGAGCAGCAGGCACAGGGCCACCAGGCGGAGCAGCAGGCACCGGGCCACCAGGCGGAGCAGCAGGCACCGGGCCACCAGGCGGGGCGACAGGCATCGGGCCACCAGGCGGGGCGACAGGCATCGGGCCCCCAGGCGGGGCGACAGGCATTGGGCCCCCAGGCGGGGCGACAGGCATCGGGCCCCCAGGCGGAGCGGCGGGCGCCGGCCCCCCAGGCGGAGCAACAGGCATCGGGCCCCCAGGCGGAGCGGCGGGCCCCCAGGCGGAGCGACAGGCCTCGGGCCCCCAGGCGGAGCGGCGGGCGCCGGACCCCCAGGCGGAGCGACAGGTCTCGGGCCCCCAGGCGGAGCGGCGGGCGCCGGACCCCCAGGCGGAGCGACAGGTCTCGGGCCCCCAGACGGAGCGGCGGGCACCGGACCCCCACGCGGAGCGACAGGTCTTGGGCCCCCAGGCGGAGCGGCGGGCGCCGGACCCCCAGGCGGAGCGACAGGTCTCGGGCCCCCAGGCGGAGTGACAGGTACCGAGTCACCAGGCACGACAGTGGGCTCCGAGTCAACTGGCATGACCGCTGGCACTGGGTCAGACATTGGATCGTCTGGCTGGACAGCGGGCATCGGATCACCAGGCATCAGGTCATTTGGCTCGACAGCGGGCACCGCGTCATCTGGCAAGGCAGTGGGCTCCGAGTCAACTGGCATGACCGCAGGCACTCGGTCAGACATTGGATCGTCTGGCTGGACAGCGGGCATCGGGTCACCAGGCATCAGGTCATTTGGCTCGACAGCGGGCACCGCGTCATCTGGCAAGGCAGTGGGCACCAAGTCACCAGGCATGACAGTGGGCTCTGAGTCAATTGGCACGACAGCGGGCACCGGGTCATCAGGTACCGGATTGTCTGGCTCGACAGCGGACATCGGGTCACCAGGTATGACAGCGGGCACTGGGTCACCAGGCATCAGGTCATTTGGCTCGCCAGCGGGCACCGCGTCATCTGGCAAGGCAGTGGGCACCGAGTCACCAGGCACGACAGCGGGCTCTGAGTCAATTGGCACGACAGCGGGCACCAGATCATCAGGTACCGGATCGTCTGGCTCGACAGCAGGCACCGGGCCATCTGGCGCTGGATCGTCTGGCTCGACAGCGGGCATCGGGTCACCAGGCATGACAGCGGGCACTGGGTCATCAGGCATTGGATCGTCTGGCTCGACAGCGGGCATCGGGTCACCAGGTATGACAGCGGGCACTGGGTCACCAGGCATCAGGTCATTTGGCTCGCCAGCGGGCACCGCGTCATCTGGCAAGGCAGTGGGCACCGAGTCACCAGGCACGACAGCGGGCTCTGAGTCAATTGGCACGACAGCGGGCACCGGGTCATCAGGTACCGGATCGTCTGGATCAACAGCGGGCATCGAGTCAACTGGCCTAATAGGATCATCAGGCTGGATCAGTTCATCAGGCTGAGTAGAGGCATCAGGCTGAGTAGAGGCATCAGGCTGGGTAGAGGCATCAGGCTGGGTAGAGGCATCAGGCTGAGTAGAGACATCAGGCTGAGTAGAGGCATCAGGCTGGGCAGAGGCATCGGGCTGGGCAGAGGCATCGGGCTGGGTAGAGGCATCGGGCTGGGTAGAGGGATCGGGCTGAGTAGAGGCATCAGGCTGGGTAGAGGCACCAGGCCGGGTAGAGGCATCAGGCTGGGTAGACCTCAGGCTGAAGTGCGGGTGCCGAGGCACCAGGCTGAACCACGGAAGGCAGGTTCTCAGACGGCAGGCTCACCGGTTTGGATACTGGCAGGATGGTATTGGTTGGAAAGAATTTTTGCTTTTTTCTGGTTTTAACTACTGGAGCACTGCAAGTAAATGCAGGTCTGCAAACAAATGGAGCAGCTGGAGACAGAGAAGAGCTGGAGGATGGAACAGAGGAAGGAACAGTCGCTACAGAGGGATTTTTTACAGGGTTAAAGGCAGGATAGGTGCAGCAAGTGGGAACAGGGTACTGACATGCGGTAGATAGCAGGGCAGGAGGAGCTGTTGGGAATGCAGGAATAGAGCTTTGAGGAAATAGATTAGAAGCAGGACTGGGTTTTTGTAAGCTGACTGAGGCTGGGTGAAACAAGTCTGTCCATGTCTGCAGTATGGGTTGAACAAAGCTGAGCTTACACAAAGCCTGTCTGACCAAAGACTGCACTGCGTTTATACAATCTCTTAGTATCTGTGGTGAACATGCAGCATAACGCTCCAAGAAGTAATCCACATCATCCTCTAATAACCATACCAGGGACTCTACCTGGTCTGCACTAAATGGCGGCAAAAAGGCATTCCTGCTTTCAGGGGCACCAGATGAAGCCAACTCTACACAAACCTGAATCAAAGGTTGCACCTCAGAGAACTCTGTGCCCTGATCTACTAGAACATGAGCAATCCGTATACATTCTAGCAGTTGATCCCGGGTATACTCCCTCAGAGTCTGATAAGCATACTCTCTGTCATCAAACACTAGCAGAGATAAATACACAACCTCCTCAAGATCCATCCTTCCCATCAACAAACCAAGATGGCTTCCCTGTGCAGCCACTTCTGGTCAGGATTGGCCTTGGTGTAATGTCAGGGCTCCAGGGTATGAAAAGAGGTCTGTGACTGACGCAGGGAAACGCAGGCTTCAGATAAGTTATAAACAATATAATTTATTAAAGACTAACAATACAAACATAAATGCAGTGCAATACTAAAACATAACACAGTGCAAACGAACCAAACCAAACCACCCACAGATAATACATACAATGCAAGCGTCGTTAGGCAGGCCGGGTCAATAACAATCGGGCAGGTATGTACAGGGGGGTCAGGCAGAGAATGGTCGGGGTCACAAGCCAGGGATGAAACAGGAGAAGTCAGCAGAGGTCCAGATCAGGCAGGGTCAGCAACGAATCAGTCAGACAGGGACAGGAACAGGAATGCAGGAACAAGATACAGGGCCCAGGAAAAACACACACACCAAGGCAAAGACTGCAGGTCTGGCCATCACTTAAATACTCCTGCATAAGCAGTTTCAGGTGTTTGGCTGGCTGCAGGGTTGAGTCTCTGATTGCTGGGAGCACCCGCTGGCCAGCCCTGGTACTGCAGCCCACAAGGCAGGTGAGTCCCACCATTACTGGCAAGTCCATTCCTAACAGTATCAGAAAGAAGACGTAATGATTCTTTCAAATATTCTTCCCTATTCTGAACTGCTAGGCTACCACCCTTGTCTGCTTGTTTTATAACAATGTTTCTATTAATCGCTAGATCTTTTAAAGCCTTGTGTTCCTGTGATGAAATATTATTAACTTTTAATTTGTCTGAAGTGGTGCACAAAGTCAAGATAGAAGGTTTCAATAAAAGGACCCTTGGATTGTACTGGGTAGAAGGTAGACTTTGGTCTTAGACCCGTGTGTGTTACTTCGGGATCTAAAGAGACATTAAAATATTGACTATCACTGGCCCCTTCAAGGTTGATAATGAATAGACTTTTGCAAATATGAGACATAATGGCCAATTTATTGCTAAGATAACGCCTGGGTACTCACCTGCAGTTGTTGTTGTCTTTTTCTTCCTATTTTTATGTTGTTTTTCCCCCTTTTTTTTCTCTTCTCTTTTTCTTATAAAAAAAGAAAATTCTTCTTTTGGCTTTCTTTTCTTTTCCTATTTTCCTTCTATTTTGTAAGATGTTGATTATTACGACATTGGTTATCCATAGCAATGGGCCCTTATATGTGCACTTTGACTGTGTTTTATCTATATATGCAATGTATACCACTACCTGTAATTATCTGCAAGATTGTTCCATTCCCTATTTGCTCATGTACTTCTTTTCAATTAAAAAAAGTTTGGATCGAAAGAAAAATATTGACTATCATTATTGCCTTCAGTCCATAATTCTTCCAATATATTTATAATTTCTTGATCACCTGACTAGGATGAAGAATCACCCACTGGACTGTTTATTGGGACCACATTATGAGAGTCAGTAGCAAACTGTCTTTTAATTGTTAGGGAATGCACAAATCCTTGAACAATCCAAATTTATTAGGTCCCACAGAAGGAGTGAAACTTAATCCTTTTCTCAACAATGGGAGTTCCACTTCAGTGAGTGTGTAAGAGGATAATTTATACGTCTTTATAGTACTTTCACTGTTATTTAATCTGTTATTTCTTTCCTGCTTGATCTGACATCACCGACCACCACGTCTACCTCGTTGAAATAAAAGTGAAAGGGGTGGCTTTCTGGAATCCCCCTATTTGTTATACAATTATGTATTATTTGTCGGTTCCTAGAATTAATTAGTAGCTATATAAGCTTTGACAATATTGAAGGATGTAATATACTGCAATATTAACTATAATAACAAACACAATGCTCAAAGAAGCAAGGTCTTATTTATTTACAAAGGAAATAAAACACTAACAGAGAAATCTAAACGAATATTTATTAAATATATATTTCAGGTACTTATATAGTATATATAAGTATATAGTATACAGTAAGTATATATATATATATATATATATATATATATATAGGAATAACAGTAAAGATGATACGTTACGTAAGTTCGTCCTCAAAGCTGAGTATCTTTTAGCTGGATCTGGGAAAAAATGGTCAAAGAGAGCCTGCCAAAACTGTGTTTAAAAGCCCTCTCAAACACCACCCACACACACACACATCCTTGACCCGCCTGGTGTAGTCCTCCGTCCAATGAGCAAACGTCCATAACTCATAAGGGGCTGTCCTCTCTATTTATTAGGAAGTGTAGAATTACCCAAACCATCCTCATGGAAGTATGTTGTCTCCAACAGGGGGCACTGCTATATTGCCAACAATGCTCGGACCCAGGTCAATCACATCTGGCTTCTTCCTTCTGGCTAGAAGCCATGTAATTTGTCCTTTTAATACTCGTGGCACCAGGGAGGCTGGGCTTAGGCTCTCTCATCTCTATGCCCCACCGCTAGGGGGTATGTGTGAACTCCCAGTACAAGGATTTTGGTATGCAGCCTTTTGTTACACACATCCTGTTGTAAATCCTTGCTTTTCTTGACACTCCAAGGTAACATGCAATAGGCCAAAGTTCTTTGACAACCAGGCAGTAAGAATCCATACATTTTTAAAATAAAAAACATGTTGCCTTCCAACATATGCCACTTTGTGCCTGAATGGCACACCATCATCTTCTTCAGAGAGCTTCCATAGAACAATCCAGACATTTCTGACATTAGGATACATAGTGCTTCCCGACACATGCTGCTTTGCACCTGCATGGCCTCTCACCATCATTCTTCAGTGACAACTTTCATGGCACCACTCAGTGTCTTCTTATTGGTATCTTCACAATAGGGTCCACTATGAGCAAGGGTGTTCATTCACTCACCATTCATCAGCACATGCTAAGAACCCTACATTAACCAGCTTTTTGATACTAAACATTGAAGAGGCCCTTACCCAACCATATTATTAACCTTATAAATGCATCTTGAGTTATAACAGCACACAAATCAACTCATTATAATATATACATGTATATGTTGACCTTATCATGATATGTTCCCATCAGTACATGACCCACCAAATAGAGCATTCCACTCCCAACCTCCTATAGCCTTGCATTATATGCTCGGAATTAGGCAGGTCTGCTCCGTATGGTATTCTCTATTGCAATTTCGGCATGCATCTGATAGTTCAGAACTCCTAATTGGTAGCAAAGCTTCTACTTTGTATAAAGATACTTTACTTTCAATTTTTTCCCTCAACTCGCATAGACAGATGCGACACCTTCTTACATAAATGTCGGGCCAAAGAACACATATAAACTTGAACCAATGACAAGACCCCAGCAAGAATGAGCAATACCACAACAGGATGCGTAAAACTATAGTAGCATTAGCTCTCTATTGCTGCAGTCTCCTGATAAGGTTTTCCTCCCTATCCCAATCTGTCAACCATTTCTTTATCCTCCTACCCATACCAGGATTCAGGGCTCCAGATTAACAGGGTGGTTATAGTTGATGTTTGCAGACAGATTGGCAATATAAAGTTCCATATATTTCTATCCCTGCACGTGGACTTCTGAGACATTGCCCAGGGGACACCTCTAGCTATGGTTAGGTTCAAGGAACAGCTTAGTTCCATGACTAACATTGTATCGGTATCCTTTAGGACAAAGTAGAAAATTCTTCTATGTCCTAAATAATACACAGGTGCTTCCTTCCTGGCAAATATCTTCCCATCCAGTACACAGAGTGAAGCATTTTCCCAAACTTCCAAACTTTAATCCCTCTCTGAAATCCCCACAGTTCACATTCCTTGGTTTGAAACTGGATAGGTTATGTCCCTCCTCTAACCAACAACCCACTTCATTTGTATACATGATACAGTTGAGTACATAATTGTCTGGAGAGATTCCAGCGTGAAGTTTCACAAGTCCTGTTGATGTGCAAAAATCATGTGTTAATGATATGACACACTGTGTCAGGGATCGCGGAGTCCTGTCGGCCGGCGCATGCGCGCTGGCGACGGGTCACGCCGGGACACAGGCACCAGGTCCCGGCGAGCCGCGGATGACAGGACGCCGCGCATGCGTAGTGGGAGCCGCGGACGCGCCTCGGGCGGCCAATGACAGCCCGGGGGCACGTCCTGGGTGGCCAATGACAGTGCAGGGCGCTATATTTAAAGATGCCCTGCACTGTCAGTAATTGCCGCAAGGTCTATCTGTGATTCTGAGTTCCTGCACCCGTCTAGTGACCTTGTTTGACCCTGACTATGCTGCCTGCCCCTGTGATTGACCCGGATTGCCCTGACTATGCTGCCTGCTCCTGTGATTGACCCGGATTGCCCTGACTACTCTGCCTGCTCCTGTGATTGACCCGGATTGCCCTGACCATTCTACGGACTGACTTACCCTGCTGATCCTGCGTGTGACCCGACTACTCTTTGCCCGCCGATTCTGTACCCCGCTTACCCCCACGGGACCACGATCCGTTACCACCCTGCTGGGGCCGCCATCCTCTTCACATCTGGCTCTCCCGGTACCTGCATACGTCCCCAGAGGTCTCCTCAGCCACTGGTGGGCCTGCTCAGAGGTCGTGACCTGGCCCGGGACTGTTTCTAGTCCATCCCCACCATCAGGGGCCCTGGTGAAAGCACAGCCCGGGCTTAGACCCCACACTCTGGGTAGGTCTGTCAGTTGGCAGCCTGAGGCACCACCTGGCGGATCATAACACACTGTTTCTTCCAATTTCTATTCCAAGGCACCATTCTCAGTTACCAATTGTTCAATTTCACCTCTCGGTTCCTCACACTCACAAACATCCGCATCTGCATTTGTAGCTGCCTCCAAAATATGTTTACACACACCGTCTATCTGTTCCTTTCCTCTTGCCCTTTCAGCAAACCATATCAGTTATTTTTGCTCAGAAATTTCTTTCATTTTCAATAACATGCTCACAGCATTCGCCATTCTCGCTTTGTTGCCTTTCTTAGATGACGGTTTACTTTTCATACTATCATTTAGAACCAGGGGCGTACTGACCATTTGGAAACTCGGAGGGCACGGGGTCAGTGGGGGGCCCCATGAGATGCCCCTGATACCTTTTTCATAGACTTTTTTGAGTTTGGGCAAGGACACATGGGCCCCATGATCCCCTATTGCCCGGGGGCCCCATGAGTTGTCAGTCCGCCCCTGTTTAGAACCTCATATTGTTTTAACAAATCAATACATTGATGAGTCAATGCATCTTCTGCACAACTGTTCAAAGGTCAGAGGTATGTTCAGAGGTATGTTTCTTAAGAAAATGTTCAACAACATCCACTGATGTGCTAATTACGTTCACACTGAAAGTTGACCAGTCTGCACATCATTAGCTGCTGAGACAACACACACTGACAGACACAGCTGTTCCAAAGTTAAGCTGGGATCTTTAGTCCCACAAAGAGAACCATACTATCAAACTAGTGTTTTAATTTCTCCTTCACCACTGGCTGTAACCCTAACACACAGATCTTAGGCCAAGAGTGATCTTCTGTTGAAGCAGAAAGCTAATTCCCTTTCACATGGATAAAACTGTAAATATAATCTGTACTTGACTACTGCAACTCCCTCCTCACTGGCCTGCCTCGCCGCTGGCTATCCCCGCTTCAGTCGATCCTGAATACGGCTGCCAGACTCATTCACCTTTCCAACCGCTCCATCTCCGCCACCCCCCTCTGCCAATCCCTCCACTGGCTTCCGATTGCCCAACGGATCAAATTCAAAATCCTAACGCTGACGTACAAAGCCATCCACCATACTGCCCCGAACTACATCACCGACCTAATATCCAAGTACCGCCCAGCACGCACACTCCGCTCCTCACAAGACCTCCTTCTCTCTAGTTCCCTGGTCTCCTCCTCCCATGCCCGCCTCCAGGACTTCTCCAGGGTGTCACCCATCCTCTGGAACTCCCTGCCCCAACCCATCAGATTATCACCTACTCTCCTCTCCTTTAGGCGCACCCTGAAAACCCATCTCTTCAGGGAAGCCTACCCCACCCCCTGCTAACTTGCCGACCTCCTCCACTCTTCCTACCACCCCATCCCCCACAGCTATCTCCTCCTGTGCCACTATCCCCCCCTCCTAGATTGTAAGCTCCAAAGAGCAGGGCCCTCGAACCCCACGTGTATCACATTGTATTGGTATTGTTCTGTCACATGTTCTTTCCCCCTTTGTAATGTACAGCGCTGAGCGAACTATTGGCGCTTTATAAATACTGTATAATAATAATATTTCTTCCACTTTCATCTCAAAGATGTCTGGTTTATCCTATAGATTTACAGGGTGTGTCAGTTAACCAAGGGTGAGCAGCCTTCACTTGCCGGCACACAACTGAACTGCTAAACAGGCCTAAAACATATACATCAACAATACAATAAACCTTAACACATACACATGTACCAGCTAAAGATACGAAAACGTTATACTCACCAGATAGGCGCATCCACTTACTCATGGAGTATTTCACAGAACCTTCAGTACCACTCTAGCAGGGCTTCAGACTTCACGAACCAGCGCAAATCTTGTCCACAGCAGAGATGAAAGCCTTTGGTTCTGGGTCTCTTGTAGAGTTTTGTACTTCTTAGCTTATAGCAGTATTTATCAACCTTTTGTTTAGTCAAGGCACCCTTTAACCCCTTGCCTACTGGGCACTTATACCCCTTCCTGCCCAGGCCAATTTTCAGCTTTCAGCGCTGTCACACTTTGAATGACAATTGCGCGGTCATGCAACACTGTACCCATATGACATTTTTAGCATTTTTTTGAGACAGATAGAGCTTTCTTTTGGTAGTATTTAATTACCTCTGGGTTCTTTATTTTTTGCTAAGCAAGCCAAAAACAGCTGAAAATTTGAAAAAAAAAAGTTTTTTCTTAATTTTTGTTATATAATTTTGTAAATAAGTGATTTTTCTCCTTCACTGATGTGCGCTAATGAGGCTGCACTGATGGACACTGATAGGCTGCACTGATGGGCACTGATGAGGAGGCACTGGTAGGTGGCATTGATGGGCATTAACAGGCATCACTGATGGGCACTAAAAGGCAGCACTCATATATGGCACTGATAGGCGCCACTGACTGGCACTGATAGGCGGCACTGACTGGCACTGTTAGGCGGCACTGATAGGCAGCACTGACAGGCACTGATAGGCGGCACTGACGGGCACTGATAGGCGGCACTGACTGGCACTGATAGGTGGCAATGACTGGCATCACTGATAGGTGGCACTGACTGGCATTGATAGGTGGCACTGAAAGGCAGCTCAGATGGGCACTGATATGTGACATTGATGTGCACTGAAGGGCACTGGCAGGTGGCATTGATGAGCACTGACAGCTGGCATTGATGGACACTGACAGGTGCCACTGCTGGAGCTACACTGATCATCAGTGCCCTGATGATCAGTGTACATGTCCCCTCCGAGGAATGCCGATTACCGGCTCTCCTCTCCTCTGTCAGCGTGACAGCTCGTGAGGAGAGAAATGCCGATAACCAGCATTTCCTTATTTACATGCGGCCTTGTGTAACTAGAAGGCAGTCATGGTCCACCAACTGACCTGTATACTAGTTTTGGGCAATTTTTAGACATTTTGCCAAGGCACCCCTGCAGAAACCTCAAGGCACCCCAGGGTGCCTGGGCACCCTGGTTGAGAAAGGCTGACTTATAGGAAATCAAAACAAAAGTACATTAGGGTTTGGGTTCTGTGCGGAATTTGTTTCCACACTCCTGCTTCTGGGGTGCTAAATTAAATAAAATGTAAGGGGGTGGTTTTCTGGAATCCCCCTATGTATCACACAATTATGTATTATTTGTCGGTCCCTATAATTAATTAGTAACTATATAAGCTTTGACAATATTGAAGGATGTAATATACTGCAATATTAGCTATAATAACAAACACAATGCTCAAAGAAGCAAGGTCTTATTTATTTACAAAGGAAATAAAACAGAGAAATCCAAACGAATATTACAGACTATATAGGAATAATAGTAAAGATGATACGTTACGTAAGTTCGTCCTCAAAGCTGAGTATCTTTTAGCTGGATCCCAGGTAGGAAAAAATGGTCATAGAGAGCCTGCCAATAATGTGTTTGGTAGCCCTCTCAAACACCACCCTTGACCCGCAGTTTTGTGCATAGACTATTAACATCATTTTCATTTTTTAATTCTTTAAATCACATTTTTTTTATTGTAGTATTCTGTATATTAATTAATTTTTTAAGTTTATTACAATCCAATGCTTTCTAATAAGCATTTTTGCTGCTTTTAAAAGTATGAATTGTTTTATTTGCAGATTGTATATTTACATTATTGATATAAGTTTATATACCTAATATTATCTTTTATGGATTACCATAATGCAGTATGGATAATTGTGTCAATCAATGTTTTTTAGGGGACTCTGCAGATGTATTGGCGTAATGCAGTGGTGGAATATCCGTTCTAGTTTCGCCCCTGGGTAACGCCGGCCCACTTGTTGTGTTCCCTTTTATAAATGAGCTGGTAACCACTGATATCCATGACTTGATAAAGCATATGCATGCAAGTGAAGCTTGCGGTCCAAGCCCAGTGGTCAACTTCCGCTTCCTCCCGGGACCCTGTAACATCAGTCCTGGAGCACAGCGGCCGAGACAGCGGTACACTCCGATTACCACCATCCCACATCCCGGCCCGTGGGCATAAGTGAGCGTATATTCCACCTGGTACCACTGAGGGTCACCGCACCTCCTGAATGAGCTTTGTTTTTTTAATGTAATGCTTTTTATGAAGTACTTATGGAATAACAGTATACCCCTTATGATACCCATTATGGGGTGAGTATCATAAGCCTGGCCTGTCAGGTAGCCGGAGCTTGCGAACCCAGCAGGAAGACAGGGTGAAGGTGGAAGCCTCTGCAGCGGGGACAGCACGCTGCTGGAGGGCTTCGTTTTAAGGTAAGTTTTACATAATTATTTGTTTCAGGTACTTATATAGCGCTGTCAATTTACGCAGCACTTTACATATATATTGTACATTCACATCAGTCCCTAACCCTCAAGGGGTGTACAATCTAAGGTCCTTAACTCACATATACACATACTAGGGCCAATTTGGACAGGAGCAAATTCACCTACCAGCATGTCTTTGTAGTGTGGGAGGAAACCTGTGCAGGCACAGGGAGAACATGCAAACTCCAGGCAGGTGGTGCTGTGGTTGGGATTCGAACCGATGACCCTAGTACTACCAGGCGGAAGTGCTAACCATTTAGCCACTGTGCTGCCCATAATGTGCTAGTATGCGATGCATACTAACACATTATGACATTGCCTTACAGGGGACTTTTACTACCACTTTAAAGAGGAACTTCAGCCTCCCCTAAAAAAATTAAAAGTCATTAGCTACAAATACTATTGCTGCTGACTTTTAATATAAGGACATTTACTTGTCCAAGGATCCAGCACTGTCCTCACCTGAGCTAATTCTTCATTGGGCTTTGGGTCCCTAGCGCCAGCACCTTAACCAAAGGAAACCAGCTGAGAAGCTTTGTAGCATCCTACTGTGTATGTGCGAGCTGCACTGCACTTTGTGAATGGTCTTGCAGTCTTCTGGGAATTATGATGTGTTGCAGAAGGCTGCTGGCGAAGGTGGGGGTGAAATTCCACTTGGATTGCCTAGGTGATCCAGGTTAGAGTGAGATAAAACCAGGTGCCCGCTATCCTCCCCCCTTCTAAAAAAAGGTGCCAAATGTTAACGTGCAAACAAGTGAAACTTCCCCTTTTGAATAAAGCTACACTTTAAAGTGTGAGAAATAGGTGAGAGATGGCGAGCTGGGGTTATTGAATAGGTTATATGACAGAGGCAGTCCTTAAGATGTTTCTTCTGCCGGCTATCATTGGGGCTCTTTAGGAATTGTTGGTGCACTTTGCGAGAGTCCTGATGAATCTGCATGCAGTTATTGTAGGCTGTAGAGTTGATGTAGTCTTTGAGCAGATATTGAGCAGATGCATGTCAAAAACCTTGACAGTTCAGTTGAACCATGGTAAAGAGTTAGTATTGGTGTAGTATACGTCTTGTAGAAGTGCTGTGTACGGCTAGTGTAGATGCAGCATGTGAGAGGTGTAGTTGGCATCTTGCCCCTAATAACTTAGTCTCTGCTAACAGTATAAGCAATGGGCCAATAGCCCTCTCACCAATCCCAGGGTACAGCTGTAGGTGTCCTTGGTGAAAGGGGCCCCCTCAGACTCTCCATAATACCTACAGCGATCAGCGGTGTGAGCGGATGGTGGATGGACATTTTGACCTGCTTGTAGCCATGGCACAGGTTTTACTAATGTAGCCAAAGCTGTGTTGCAACTCACCTAACTCAACTCGCCTCAACAAGATCCAGTTCCCTCCAGCTGGACTCTCCAGTAGTTAACAGAGGTCCTTTCTCCTTTAGCCCTGGCACCAAAAAGCCCTGAACTATTCCAGGCAGAAAAGTGAAAATACTCCCTCACTCCGCCTGAATCCCTTAGTCCAATGGGATCTGTATTTTTTTCACTATCTCACACTTTGCTGACTAGGACTACATGTCCCAATGTGCACTGAAGCTGTGATCTCCCCTGCCACTGATTCGTCTAAGGAAAAGAGCAGGGGGTGGGAGGTGCTACAAGGGGAAATCTCTGAATTCAAGATGATACTACAGTACCTTTTAATGAGCTGTTCATTTTTATCTTGTTATTTTTAGCTGGAGTTCTGTCTTAAGAGTGGCTATAGACAGACAGGTGCAAGGTACGAAAACTGACAATTCTGAAAGCTTAAGAGTTATTCTTGAATCTGGTATATTGCTTGATTTTTTATTTATGCATTGGCCAGACTCAGTCTTTTTCTAACTTTGGCTTTGACTTCTCCCCAAAAACACATTTAGTACGTTACATCTTCAAAACACAGTCTGTTGGCAGCCCTGCCATGAAATAATATTAAACATCTAGTCGTTTCTAGGGAATTCTGCATCCAGCTATAATGCACTCTGTAATTTGGGCTTCAGAACTGCTAATCCTGTTGAATCTGTTGGACTGGTTGTTTTGGGAATGTGAGGACCTCTCCCTCTAGACCTGCACAACGAAGTGCATTTGTCACCTTAATTGTTTACAGTTTGTTCCTTGACCTGAGTCCAGAAGAACAGCTGCTGAACATAGGGCATGATGTCATCAGCGCTTCTAGATGAGAACTTTCCATGTAAACTGACCCTGAGATTCTTTATAATGTAGCAGCACCATCCCAAATAACTGGAGGATTCAATAAAAAAAAACACTGCATACTGAAATAATAAAGATTCTGGATTGTGCTCTCTCCCAAATCACGTAGAGGACCTTAAAAGAATAACATTGTAAGTGTTTTTGATACTATGAAAGTGTACGTATAACCATGTGGAAATCTCCCATCGTGAATGCACTTATTACACAGTTATTCCCAGAATAGGTGTCTTCACTTGCAGATTACCTTTTTGTTCTAGTGACAATTGTAACATTTTGGATTGGCCCTCTGGTTTTTTTTTGGTGACAGTGGTCACCTGTACAAATAATTCAATAAGCAGTACTATTCTGTATTCACATCATTGTGTTGAGTGGGGAGCCATCTATTGGGCCTTCACTGCAGTTGCACTTTTTGTACTTTTGTCAATAAAGAACAGGGAGTGTCTCATGCTTGTTAAAAATAAAGATTTCCCATCTACCACTGCACTTCCACTTTAGCTTACAGAAGAACACACCAGTGAAGGCTTCCTTTCTCCCTTTGAAACACATATGCCTGTAAGTGTGTTTGTCAAATCATACACATACAGTGCTCAGCACAAATGAATACACCCCTTTTGAAAAGTAAGATTTTATTTAAAGTGGTTGTAAAGGCTGACGTTTTTTTACCTTCATGCATTCTATGCATAAAATGTAAAAAACCTTCTGCGTGCACAGTGCCCCCATCCCCCTCAATACTTACCTGAGCCCCATCATGATCCAGCAATGTGAATGACAGCCTGGGCTGTCTCAGATCTCTGCCTTCTGTTAGGTCTGCCTTCTGTCAAGTCTCTAGCTTCTGTTAATCACAGCTAGTCAGCCAATGAGGGGGGGCCAAGAAGCGGCTCCATGTGTGAATGAACACAGAGAGCAGCGGGTGCCCCCATACCAAGCTGCTTGCTGTGGGGACACCCAACAGGAGGGAGGGGTCAGAAGAGCCTGCAGGGGACCCGAAAAGAGGAGGATCCAAGCTGCCCTATGCAAAACCACTGCACACAGTATAGACATGTTTGTTATGTTCCACAAAAAAAATATGAAACTTTAGTATCACTTTAATATCTCAATGAACAGAAAGACAATTTCCACAATTTTGGCAAAACTGAGTTTTATAGAAAATTTGTTTAGCTCATTACATGAAAGTAAGTTTAATAGTATAACTTATATTACAAAATCTTCAGTTTTACTCAAATTCATTGATGCAAAAATGAATACACCCCACAACAAAAACTACTACATCTAGTATTTTGTATGACCTCCATGATTTGTAAGGAGAGCACCAAGTCTTCTAGGCATGGAATGAACAAGTCGGTGACATATTGCAACATTTATCTTTTTCCATTCCTCAAGAACGACCTCTTTCAGAGCCTGGATGCTGGGTGGAGAGTGATGCTCAACTTGTCTCTTCGGAATTCACCATAGGTGTTGTTCAGAGCAGGAGACATTCTTGGCCACTGAAACACTTTCACCCTGTTCTTCTTCAGGAATGCAACAGTGGCCTTAGGTGTGTGTTTTGGATCATTGTCATGTTGGAAAAGTGCACGACCACCAAGGGCACTGAGTGATGGGAGCATCTTCTCTTTCAATATAGAGCTGTACATCTGTGAATTCATGATACCATCAATGGAATGCAACACCCCGACACCAACAGCACTCATGCAGCCCAACAGAAGGACGCTGCCACCACCATGTTTCACTGTAAGCACCATGCATTTTTCTTTGTACTCCTCACCTTTACGACGTCATACAGTTTTGAAGCCATCAGTTCCAAAAGGATTTATATTGGTCTCATCACTCCAGGTTACAGAGTCCCAGTAGACTTCTTCTTTTTCAGCATGGGCCCTGGCTTTTTTAGTGCATGGGCTGTAAGAGAGGCCTCCTTCATGGACGACACCCATGCATGCCATTCCTCTGCAGTGTATGCCGTATTTTGTCACGGGAAACAATCACCCCAGTTTGACTTTCTACTTTTTTAGCTAACTGCAGTGAACTTGCATGGTGATTTTCCTCAACCCTTCTCATCAGAAGACGCTCCTGTCGAGGTGTTAACTTCCATGGACGGCCTGGATGCTTTGTTAAATTTTTTTTATCACTTTTACAACAGTATTCTGACTGATAAGTAAAGCTTTGCTGATCTTCTTGTAGCCTTCACCTTTCTTGTGTAAAGAAATTATTTTTTTTCTCAGGCCTTGTGACATTTCTCTTCCATGTGGTGCCATTGCTGACAGCATGAAATGGGAAGGGGTTTTCTTTGTTAAG
This sequence comes from Staurois parvus, assembly GCF_062004578.1. Lineage (NCBI taxonomy): Eukaryota > Metazoa > Chordata > Amphibia > Anura > Ranidae > Staurois > Staurois parvus. The sequence continues at coordinate 3,978,688 of NW_028317992.1, forward strand.
TAACGCGCTTTTATAATCAACTGTCTGCTGGACACCTGTTTAACTACTTGCCAACCGCAGATAGCCGAATGACGGCTACACTGCGGCCGGCCAGTTCTGGGAGGGCGTCATATGACGTCCTCCCAGAACAGGCGCGCACTTAGCGATCTCCATGGTCGAACACAGCTGATCACGTGATGTGGTAAAAGGCCAATCACAGCGGCCTTTTACCACGTTATCAGCAGTATCCAATGACGCGCTGATCACCGGGAAATGCAATTGCCGGTTCTCGGCTGCACTTTCCTCACTGCCGAGAACCAGCAGTTGTCAGAGCAGGGATCGGCACCGATCATCAGGGCACTGATGATCAGTGCCCTGATGATCGGTGCCCAGTAGTGCCACCCACCAGTTCCGCCCACCTGTGCCCAGCAGTGCGCCCACCTGAGCTCAGCAGTGCACCCTTCTGTGCCCAGCAGTGAACTCAGCTGTGCCACCCAGCAGTGCCATCTACCTGTGCCCAGACGTGCCACCTACCTGTGCCCAGCAGTGCCACCCACCTGTGCCCACCAGTGCCCATCAGTGCAGCCCAGCGGTTGTGCCAATCAGTGCCCAGCGGTTGCGCCAGTCAATGCCTAGCAGTGCCGCCAGTCAGTGCCCAGCAGTGTTGCCAGTCAGTGCCACCTATCAGTGCCGCCTATCCGTGACACCTCAATAGTACTGCCTATCAGTGCTGCCTATCCGTGCCACCTCATTAGTGCTGCCTATCAGTGCCGCCTATCAGTGCCCATCAGTGCTGCCTATTAGTGCTCATCAGTGCCGCCTATCAGTGCCCATCAGTGCTGCCTTATCAATGCACATCAGTGAAGGAGAAAAATTACCTGTTTGAAAAATTTTATAATAGAAACAAAGAAACTTTTTTTTTTTTGCACTTTTTTTGTTTATAGCGCAAAAAGTAAAGTGCCCAGCGGCGATTAAATACCACCAAAAGAAAGCTCTATTTGTGAGAAAAAAATGATAAAAATTTCATATGGGTACAATCTTGCATGACCGCGCAATTGTCAATCAAAATGCGACAGCGCTGAAAGCTGAAAATTGGCCTGGTAAAGAAGGGGGTATAAGTACCCGGTAGGCACGTGGTTAATGAATAATTAGACTCACCTGTAGTTGAATTCTTGTTCATTAAGATTTTGTTGTCTAAAATTTAGCTTTGCTCCTAAGGTCATTGGGGTGTATTCATTTTTGCAATATGGTCTTGAATGAATTTGTTAGGAAAAATACTTTTTTGTGTGTGCAAATTAACAAATCTTGTTTGCAGTCAATGGCCCGTATTTGTAGGAGTATTTGTAGTATAGTGTCCCATAGAGAATGTTGATTCTGAAAGGAAAGGTTTTCTGACAAATCTGTTGGGGTGTACTCATGCTTAGCACTGTATATCTAGATTGCATTTCAATAGAGTTAATGCAATTTGTAGCTAGCTGTTTGTAAGAAATGAGTTAATTGAATGCATTTATAAAATACATATATACAAGCATATTGTAACTTCAGTTTATGTGATTGTATTGCAGTTATACATAACTATTTACAGAAGTAAATTCAGTTTTGGAATGAAACACAATTTTGTTTCTGTCAGTTTTGTTAGTTAGCTGACAGCTAACCATTAGTAGGACAGCAGAAGAACAGTACACAAAGACTGAGGACATGTATGCTAGCCATAATCAGCAGCAACAGGATCGCTAAGAGGTCGCCTGTTTTGCCTCATGTATTCATTCTCTTTACAGAAGAGGAGACAAGATGTCACTCCAATCACTAGCGATGAAGATTCAGCATTGTTCAAGCCAATGACAGGACCACATCTCATTGCGTGTGGCTACAGAGGGAGTGATTTTATTGGGACACACAGGCAGCCTCTTTAGCAATCCTGCCCCTGACGATTTTTTGCTAGTGCCAGAATTGACCATGTGTTATCAGTTACTTGTTCTTATCCTCACAGACAGCACCCCTCACATTGAGGTTCAGGCTATGTCTAGTAACACAGGTGACCAGCTGGAGGGATCTCAGCTGGCAATACAGGCGACTGGCTGAAGAAATCTAAGGACTAGTAATACAGATGAGTCAGTGGAGACGTCTCAGGACTGGTAATACAACTGAGAGGTTGGAGAAGTCTCAGGGCTGGTAACACAAGTGAGTGGGAGGAGAAGTCTTAGGGCTGGTAACACAGGTGAGTGGGTAAAGAAGTCTCAGGACTGGTAACACAGGTGAGTGGGTGGAGAAGTCTCAGGGCTGGAAACACAGGTGAGCAGGTGGAGAAGTCTTAGGACTGGTAACACAGGTCAGTGGGAGAAGTCTTAGGGTTGGTAGCACAGGTGAGCGGGTGGAGAAGTCTCAGGACTGGTAACACAGGTGAGTGGGTGGAGAGGTCTCAGAAATGGTAACACAGTTGAGCAGGTGGAGATGTCTCAGGACTGGTAACACAAGCGAGTGGGAGGAGAAGTCTCAGGACTGGCAAGACAAGTGAGTGGGAGGAGAAGTCTCAGGACTGTTAACAAAAGTGAGTGGGAGGAGAAGCCTCAGGACTGGTAACACAAGTGAGTGGGAGGAGAAGTCTCAGGACTGGTAACATAAGTGAGTGGGAGGAGAAGTCTCAGGACTGGTAACAGAAGTGAGTGGGAGGAGAAGTCTTAGGGCTGGTAACACAGGTGAGTGGGTGGAGAAATCTCAGGACTGGTAACACAGGAGAGTGGGTGGAGAAGTCTCAGGAATGGTAACACAGGTGAGCAGGTGGAGAAGTCTCAGGACTGGTAACACAGGTGAGTGAGTGAAGAAGTCTCAGAGCTGGTAATACAGGTGAATTCCAATGTATATTAAATAGAAGCTGCGTGCTACTGGATTCCTGCCATACACCTGACTGCAGAACACATGCCCAGCCATCTTGGCTTCACCAGATGCTGTCTCTCTGAGATGGTATGGGTGGGAAGCAAGGAAACATATTCCATGGGCATGTTCAGTAAAGTCAGTCCCCTGTGCTGTGGTTGAGTATGAATGCAGTAGTTTGATACTTGCCCTGCTGTCAAAGCTAAAGTTCTCCAATAAGCAGGGGGCATGAGCTATACTGATTGGAGAGCTCTAGCTCTGACAGCGGGGAAGAGGGATGCTGGGGAGTGGACAGTCAGGTGGTGTGAAGGACCACAGCATCTAGACTCAGCACAGTAGTCCAGCTCTACATCCATGCCCGACAACAAGAATTTGTAGAGCAGCAGGTTATTTCAAATCTGAAACAAGTAAATCTCCTCAGTCTACTTACTTTTACAACCATCAATTACAGCATTCATTTTTTTTCCCCGGAGGGCAACAAAAAAGCGGAAATACTGGCGCTTCAGGATAATGCTTGTGTAGAAAAATTAAGAGAATAAGACACCATGACAGATCCTGAAGCAATAGGTCAAACAGACAAAGGGGTTGCACTCGAAAATGTGTTTACTGATTCCCAAATCATGCTACCATGCACTGCATGGAGGCAGCTAGTTATTGGCTGAAGCTGTCAGTCCCTTCAGCACCAGCACACTTCATTCTGCTGGTTCTTACCAGCGATCACTAGCTGTCTCTGACCCATCTGACTCCTTCCCAATTGTAAGTGAAAATTTGATAACTCCATGAATGATCCAAGGTGCCAGGTTGTAGCTGCATTAAATGTTTTGTGTCCAAATAGACAGGCAGAGGGCAAAGGACTAGTCACCAATAATACTTGTGATCTCTCTAGAGCTGATCTTTTCCCACTTACCATGCCTCATTGCTCTCATGTGTCTCTTTATAAAGGTGGTCATTTTAGTAGAGGCAGGGCTTTGCCTCCTCATTTGAGATCCTCCTTTAAGGAGAACAGTGAACAGCACAGTAGTGCTAAGATTTGAAGCATAGACTGCATGGACTGAACCCCATCTGACTACTTCCCAATTGTAAGTGAAAATTTGATAACTCCATGAATGATCCAAGGTGCCAGGTTGTAGCTGCATTCAATTTTTTGTGTCCATATAGACAGGCAGAGGGCAAAGGACTAGTCATTAATAATACTTGTGATATCTCTAGAGCTGATCTTTCCCCACTTACCATGCCTCATTGCTCTCATGTGTCTCTTTATAGTGGTGGCCATTTTAGTAGAGGCAGGGCTTTGCCTCCTCATTTGAGATCCTCCTGTAAGAAGAACAGTGAGCAGCACAGTAGTGCTAAGATTTGAAGCATAGACTGCATGGACTGAACCCCGTCTGACTACTTCCCAATTGTAAGTGAAAATTTGATAACTCCATGAATGATCCAAGGTGCCAGGTTGTAGCTGCATTCAATTTTTTGTGTCCATATAGACAGGCAGAGGGCAAAGGACTAGTCATTAATAATACTTGTGATATCTCTAGAGCTGATCTTTCCCCACTTACCATGCCTCATTGCTCTCATGTGTCTCTTTATAGTGGTGGCCATTTTAGTAGAGGCAGGGCTTTGCCTCCTCATTTGAGATCCTCCTGTAAGGAGAACAGTGAGCAGCACAGTAGTGCTAAGATTTAAAGCATAGACTGCATGGACTGAACCCCGTCTGACTACTTCCCAATTGTAAGTGAAAATTTGATAACTCCATGAATGATCCAAGGTGCTAGGTTGTAGCTGCTTTCAATTTTTTGGGCCCATATAGACAGGCAGAGGGCAAAGGTCTAGTCACCAATAATACTTGTGATCTCTCTAGAGCTGATCTTTCCCCATTTACCATGCCTCATTGCTCTCATGTGTCTCTTTATAGAGGTGGCCATTTTAGTAGAAGCAGGGCTTTGCCTCATCATTTGAGATCCTCCTGCAAGGAGAACAGTGAACAGCACAGTAGTGCCATCGCCAAATCTAACTCCAGATCTCTTTAGACCAGCAGTTAGCAGCAGTACCTTAGATCACACATTGCAGATATACATCTATGAAGCTGTAGGCATAGGAGTGAGTAGGTACGCTTGCATATTAGGAGCTGCACTGCTATTTTTCATATTAAAAAGGTAGATTTTTCAAGGTACAGCTTAGGCATAATTAGCTTTTCTAGTTGTTCCCTATAACATTGCAAAGCTCCAGTTTTTCCATTCAGTTTTACTTTAAACTGTAAGTTCACCCTTTCAGAAAGATTGGTGGGAAAATGTGTAAGCAAGTGCACTTAGCTAGTCTGCCACAATATGGCTCTGTCCCAGAATAGTGCTAGTAACAGAGAATAGTGTAATCAGGTGCTAGGTTCCTTTTAGTTAGGGCCCTGCTGTAGTGATGTCATGAGTCAGTGCCTAGATTCAAGCCAGATTGGGCGGAGCCTTAGTGCAGTCGAGGAACGGGACCCCACCAGCATGCAGATGTATTCAGCTAAGTGGTACTTGTGATATGTATATGGATATGACTGTATATACGGCACTATATACGTACCTGAAGAAAAATTAAATAAATAAATATATGCCTCCGACAGTCAAAAGAATACAGTAAGGATAAAAAAAACCCCTCTTATTTTACTACTTATTAAGAAGGACACTCAAGCATATTGAAAAAAAAAAAATCACATGACACACATACAATAAGACCACAACAAGGTACATAATCAACAAAATATATTCCTCCAATGGGAGACATATAATATAAATTGAATCACTGATCTCAGTCAACGCATTTAGGGGGAAGCAACTCGCTTCTTCAGGACTTATAGAGCCCTCAACTTGATATTGGCTTAAAAACAACATGAAGGAAAAATGTGTCATAATTGAAAAAAAATATATATTTTATATATATATAATATAAATATATTTCTATATTTTATTTCTATATAATGCCTACATGTATTTCCCAAGTGACTTAGTCTCAGGACCCAGACCTAGATGGGAGTGACCCACAAATAGTAATTAATACTCTAATACTGTCCTCAGCAAAGCAAAACAAAAGTATATATATATTTAATATAAATATATTTCTATAGTTTATTTCTATATAATGCCTACATGTATTTCCCAACTGACTTGGTCTCAGGACCCAGACCTAGATGGCAGTGACCCACAGATAGTAATTAGTACTCTAATACTGTCCTCAGAAAAGCAAAACAAAAGTATATATATATATATATATATATATTTAATATAAATATATTTCTATATTTTATTTCTATATAATGCCTACAGGTATTTCCCAACTGACTTGGTCTCAGGACCCAGATGTAGATGGCAGTGACCCACACGTATCCTGAACCCCCTTTCTCCTTTTGTTTGGTCGGCATACAAGTGAACTGACGCTTGGTAAGATTTGGCTACACTTTTATAAGTGTAGCCAATATGGGTCATTTATTGGGAGGAACAGTATTTTATTATTTTTGTTTTCTTTTTTATTTATTCTAAGAGATTTATGATGGCCATTTCCTCAGCATTGGTTACCCCTCTGATGGCAAATGTCTGAACCATTTATGAACTGCAGGTTTCCATGTTAAGGCCTTTAGGTAAAACTAGTGGTGTTTGCTTTTTATTGGGGATAGTATGAGTGGAGAGTGGAGAGGTGGATTTGTATGCACATATGCATGTATATGCATGTGCGTGTGCATGCACCCCTTTCTCAATTTGTTGTTTTGTTATTTTACAGTCTTTTTGATAGTGGTCAATCTTGGGTGTGGGGTTCAGGATACATGTGGGTCACTGCCATCTAGGTCAGATAGTTTTCCATGCCCTAAAACTAAGTTATTTGGGAAATACATGCATGTATTATATATCATTTATATTTTTATTTATGTATTTGCTTTTCTGAAGGACAATATTAGAGTCTTATTTTCTGTGTTTATGATGTTTTATGTTTATTTTCAGTTACAACACACTTTGCCATTCATGTTGTAATTATCAAGTTGAGGTCTCTACAAGTCCTGAAAAAGCAGGTCCCTTCCCCTGAAACGGGCTGACTGAGAGAAGTGAATGAGGGAAGTGTTTCAACTTACCTTATATGGTTTTAATTGGAGGAGATTATTGTGTTGATTATGTATGAATCATATGGCCTTGTTATGTGTCATATTATTTTATGTTATGCTTGAGTTTCCTTTTTAAGACATTTTATTTAAGCGATTAGTAATAAAATAAGAGTTTTTTAATCCTTATTGTATTCTTTTAACTGTCGGAGCCATTGAACTTGGTGGAACTCAGTTCCACCACCTCTGATTCTGCCCCTCTGCTGCCTATTCTTCTCTGTCACTTGTAAACACAGAAGCCTGGCCAGGACAGCTTGCAGTCGCTCCACAGATTGCTCTCTGCCTTACACTCCCGGTAAGGACAAGAAATATGCAGGTGCTAATGCAGTGTGATCATTGGTGGGAGGGGGCATTGTGTGGTAAGTTGCACCCTCTATGTTCCTCATCTGTTCCCAGGTGCATAGATGGCAACACTCACAGATGATCTTGCTGCAAATAACAGCGGCAGAGCCACCTACAGTATGGGGAAGCTATGAAGGATAGGGGGAGGGGAGGATGAGGGCAGAGCTGAGGAGGGATGGAAGTGAGATGTGGATGGGGGATGCAGAGGTAAGGGCCTGTGAAAAAGAGCTGAAACCTGCACTCTGTATGTGGTGTACCCCTGAACCCTGTACATAGTGCATCCCTGAATCTTGCACTCTGTATGTAGTGCACTCCTGAACCCTGCACTCTGTAGGTAGCACACTCCTGAACCCTGTGCTTTGTACATAGCACACCCTGAACCCTGAACTTTGTACATAGCACACCCTGAACCCTGCACTTTGTACATAGCACACCCTGAACTTTGTACATAGCACACCCTGAACCCTGAACTTTGTACATAGCTCAACCTGAACCCTGCACTTTGTACATAGCACACCCTGAAGCCTGAACTTTGTACATAGCGCATCCTGAACCCTGCACTCTGTACATAGCGCATCCTGAACCCTGCACTCTGTACATAGTGCACCGAGGAATCCTGCGCTCTTTACATAGTGCACTCCTGAACCCTGCACTCTGTAGGTAGCACATTCCTGAATTCTGCACTCTGTACATAGCACACCCTGAACCCTGCACTTTGTACATAGCGCAACCTGAACCCTGCATTCTGTACGTAGTGCACCGATGAATCCTGCGCTCTTTACATAGTGCACTCCTGAACCCTGCACTCTGCAGGTAGCATATCCTGAACCTTGCGCTCTGTACATAGCATGCCCTGAACCCTTCACTTTGTACATAGTGCAACCTGAACCCTGCACTCTGTACATAGTGCACCAATGAATCCTGCACTATTTGTGTAGCGCACCCTTGAAATCTGCCCTCTGTACATAGTGTAGCCCTGAATTTTGCACTCTGTATATACCTCACCCCTGAATTCGGCACTCTATACGCAACACACTACTGAACCCTGCACTCTGTACATACTGCATTCCTGTACTGTGCACTCGGTACATAGCGTAGTCCTAGTTTTTATGCCCCTTTAAAACCCTTCCCACTGTGTGTAGTGTACCCCTGAACTCTGCACTCTGTATGTAACGCACTCCTTGTATGTAATGCCCCTTTAAAACCCTCCCACTGCAGTTTTGCCACACCCACAATTTAATGCAGTTGGAGGGAAGGGAAGCATGATTGAGTTCCCACACCTTTTCTTTAAAAAAAAAAAGCCCTGCAATTGGGTTTTGTATAAGAGTGGCATGTAATCATTATCTCTTTAATGGTAAGCTAAGTGGAGGACTTGGACAGGGCTGGAGGACAGGGAGAGGTAGACCTGCACATAAAGAGTCCAGCTGTAGTCATCCTATCTCTTATAGTGGTGGAGGCTAGAACAGGTTGCAAAAGGCCTTTTAGGCTAGGCCAGGTGTTCCCTTGAGTGAGGCTATCCTCCTGGAGGTCCTGAGAGAAGTATACCCAAGCCAGAAGTGACTACAGTGAACCTGTCTCAGGAGACTAAATGTAAGGAACAGTGAGCTGGATACAGACAGCCTAAGGCAAGTCAGAGACCTCTGAGTGAGTACTAATGACCCCGGAATAGAAAGAGACTGAGTCAGGGAGGCTGGCTTACTAAAAATGTACTGTGTGCTGCTTTCCCATGTGACTGCTGTGGATTGTCCACTATATGTGATTGGCAAAATGCAGTCAAGGGATCCTGAATAGTATGTTTATGTGATGTGACTGTAAATGCCATCTTAAAGTAACATCTGAAATGTATTGCAATTCTATCTTTTTGTTTAGACATTCCTTCCTTGGGAAATAAAAGTTAAAGCAGAGCTCAACCCAATAAGGGAAGTTCTGCATTAAGTGCTGGTCTCCCACTCCCTGTAAGGAATTGCCACCTTTGGGGAGCAGAGGGGGGAGGGAGAACCCGATTTTAGAGGTACCCGCTCCCACTTACGCTCCGACCGCCTAGGTGATCAGAAGATGAAGTTGTCCTCCCTCCCTATAGTTTTCTGGGACACGTGACAGATCCCAGGAGACTATGGAAACATTCACAAGGCGTAGTAATACTGGCATATGCTGTGAAGCTGCAAGCCATCACAGTTGGGTGTGCCAGGGAGAGGGGATGGCCTGTGAACTCAGCTGGTGTGAACACACCACTGGATCGAGGGACAGGTGAGTGCCTATTTTTGAAAAATCAGCAGCTATAGTTTTTGTAGCGGCTGACTTTTATTTTTTTCATATTTGACTACAGCTCTGCTTTAATGGCGGGGACTGTAGTGCGAAGGCCTCTAGCATGGAGATGGGCACAAAATGGCGGAAGGATTAAACCTCAAGCAGGAGGGTTGTTGTTCTGGTAGGAAGCAGTGGGACAAGGACTTGTGTTCTATGTGCCAATACACAGCCATTCACAAGCCCCTTACCAGTGTACCCTATTGAATCAAGGAACATTTCATTTTCTGGTACAAATATTCTACTCATGGGACTGCTGAGTGTTTCCTCCTAAAAGGTTTACACTGGGGTCTGGGGCGTAAACATGCGAGGATGCCGGAGGATACATACAATCCTATGGTGGGGCTGTCTAATCATTTCTGGTAAAAGGTATACCAAGTGGCCTTTCACCTTGTAATACAGATATACCTGGGACTGGTGCCTAATCCTTCTCTCCATATCTCCCTACCATTATTGCTTATATCTCAAAAATTCTCTTTATGTCTCAGCCAAATGGGCTCCAGTCTTTCATCATTTAACCCCAGATACTCCATATCATGGCTTATTGTTAGAATAAACCAAGTATATTTAATGACTGGGTTATCTGGCGTCTTAAACCCAATCCATAAACAAGCCACACCCCAGTAGTGCTGTTTAAAACTATTTTTTTTAGAGTGGTGATGGATTAGAACCCCTGCCAAATTTTATTGGTATCTGTGGCTCCGTTAGGTAGATTTTTTTTACTTTTTTGTTCTGAGAACAACCTTTTACCTGTTTTGCTGTAAAAACTATTTTTTGCCAAATTTGTCCATGTTAATGAGATCTGTTCCCATCATGAATTTGATGGGTCTCTATTTTATGGATATAATCAGTCATAACATAACAGTTTGTGTAAGTATTTCAGATTTCCATGAATTTAGTTGTGTTTCATTTGTTTATTAATTGGAGACTTTTAAAATGAATTGATTAATATGGGAAGTTATATTATTTTTACAACCATTTTTGTATCTGTCTTGTAGCCCTGAAGAAGGGCCTTTGAGCTCCCGAAACCTGTTGGCTGTTTTATATTTTTTGTTATGAAGTAACACCAATGACCTTATCTCTTTGGTCTGGCGCTCTCTTTATTTATTTTTTACATTGGTTCCAATATCTCCCTACATCCCTTGATAAGGGTGCCCTGTTTTTGTTGAGAGTAGCTGCACCAGTACACCATTTGAAGAAGATCAACCTTCTACAATGATAAACAAATAATAAGTTGAATCCAGCATCTTGGGTATATATATGTTCCTAACAACAAAAAGCCGGATGGGGTTCTAGCATTCCCCTACTTTTTTTCTACTTTTGTCTGTGTTCCTGTTGGAGACTTTTTTTCACTTCATACGTGCAAAAAAAGTTCTCCCCGGTACATAAATCTCTGTAACCAAGTCACGGACAGCAGTAAAATCTGACAGGGGTTCATATTCTTCTTTATCAAAAGAAAACTAAGGCCCCATGTACAGGGGACACTTCTGAACGATGGAAACTGACTGCTGGAAAGTGTAGGTTAAAAAAAAAATCTGTTTAGCCGCGTTTGCATAATGCATTTATGCGCGTTTGCATTTAGAAGAGAGCCTCCCAAATGCCCAGAATGCACTGAAAAGTGGTAAATTATTAACTATTTCAGACTGTTTCAGAGAAATACAGAGAGTAGAAGCAGAGAGAGCAGTAAGTGTTGAGATAATAAGGTGTGAGTTGCTCATTAACATTTCTTTTGTTTCCAAGGGTGGGAAAGATGTCTGGTGGAGGGAGTCATTAAGGTCACCTGGCAGGAGGTCTTCATGAGGAATTTGAGGTGTAAATGGTCATTACCATATCTTTTGTTTCCAAGGGTGGGAAAAGTGTCTGGTGGAGGGAGTCATTAAGGCCACCTGGCAGGGGGTCTTCATAAGGAATTTGAGGTGTGAATGGTCATTAACATATCTTTTGTTTACAAGGGTGGGAGAGGTCTGAGGTGTGAATTGGTCATTACAATGTGTGACAAGCTTGGTAGGAATATCCTGTGTTCAGTGTTTTGTCCATTTGAGTACCTTGAAAACGCTTTGCATGCATTTTTCATGATGAAAAAAGGCTCTGGATAGCACTGGGAACTGGAAGAGTTAAAAAAAATTTCAGATGCAAACGCTTATAAACGCGTTTACAAGCGTTTTGCGTTTGAAACGCTGATAAAATCGACTGCTGAACGCAAGTTTTCTGCGTTCAAAAAAACGACTGTAAACGCAAATGTCTGTAAATGACTGTAAATGAAGATGTGTACATGGACACATAGGAAAACATTAGGGAGCGTTCAAGGGCTGCTGAAAAAAACGCTGAACAGGTCCTAAACGTGAGTTTATCAGCTGCAGTGTACATGAGCCCTAACAACATAAAATGTTTTGGCCATATATAAACTTTAAAGTGACAAACTCTGGTTTAAAAGAAAATCTATTCCAGTATATACTCTTAATTCAAAGACGTCCCTTCTATTGCTTTCAGTCTTCTTCAAATTCCTTTTTTACTGCTGTGATCTGACTACCTGTTAGAGGGTGGCTACGTTCGTTCTTCATGGTCCCACTGTATGTAGGAATGTAGCCACCCTCTCTTGCTCGTTCCTGATATGGACTATGGACTATGGGATGTGTAGTATGCATAGAACAATATACATAACAGCAACTAACATGCATTGCTTGTTCCAAACAACTGGAAGTGAGCGGGAAAAGGAGAGGTTCGGGACCTCATTGAAAACGTTACAAGGTGGCAGAAAAACACATGTAGTGCCCTCTTAGCGTAGGATGATAGGCAAATTTAGGTTTTGGCTCCTTCTGTAGTCATGGAAGCAGTGAATGTTTGTTCTGGTCTGTTCAGACTTTACAGGATGGGAGTTTTATTGCTTCCCCTTGCCTCTGGAAGAAGATCCAGTACATAGGGAGGGGGATTCAAATGACCAGGCTGAATAGTTATGTTCTGGACAATCCCTGGTGAGAAGTGTACAGAAGGTGGATGGGAATGTACTAAATAGTCTGAAGCCCTGGAAAGATTATTCTCTATCCCTAGGAGGGTTCCAAGCTTTAGGGGGGCTGCTTCCCCTCTGAGGTAACCTATGGATTGTGTAGCTGTTCTTGAGACCTCAGGGGTATCAGGGCTGAGGGCCTGGAGTGATCTTCCTGAGAAGATGGGTGTGGAAATTCACCATAGGGATCGAGTCTGGCCCATGTCCAGAGGAAGATGGAAGGTGTGCAGTTGTCCTGGGGACTTGTGAGTAATGACCCTGAATTGACTCCTTATGCATGGACTGGTGCTTGTGGTGCTGGGCAGCCTCTGCACTACTAGGGAAGAGCCACCTGTTACCAGTGGCCCCTACGGGGGTAGTGCTACACACACATAAGAAATTATTTAATGAAAGATTAGAGGGCTGGGGAATGAGGGTATCATTTAGTGTCACTTTAACAACACACTTCTGCCTCACTGCATAGCCAGAAAGGTGACCCCAAAATTCAGTACTGCCGCTCTCTAGTTCTATTTTTTTTTTTTACATCCACCCAGACTTCAGCTATTATTGTTATCCTCTGTTTTATAACAGTGGATATTCAGGTTCCAGAATTTTTTATTTAATTAATGAACTACCTTAATGAAAGGGAATTAACTGTGTCCTTAAGCCGGCCATACATAGATTAAAATTTGTCAGCAGGGACCAGCCGAGATTCATTCCATGTATGGGCAGGCTGATTGTACCCAAGCTGATCCATTGATCGACTTGGGTACAACCAGCCTGTCGGATTTTTAACATGCGATTAATGCTAGTGGCTATAGCTGTTAGCAGTAATCATTGTGTTCTGCTAGCCGGGATGGCCCTCAACTGTCAGCTGTTAGTATCACACTGTAATGTAAAATTATGTATGTCACTTCCTGACTCTAGGTTTGTTGGGAAAAGATCCTGGAAGAAGGAGGGAGAGAGAGAGAGAGTGAGAGAGGACCACAGCCACATGTCCTGTCCATGCTTCTGATACCAGAATAGACGATCACTGCCAAAAACTAGGAATTCATTCCAGGCTGGTTGGGTATTGGCTGGAAGGTCTCCTCATCACTGCAGATCTTGTCTTCAGGTTTCCGACACAACAACAGATGCCGGGGGGGCCTGCAACTGGATAGATAATAACTAATAACTACATATACCCAATAATATATGCACAATTCTACCAGGACCCCTTGCAGATAATATCTGTTTGTACAATGAATGTATGTATTTTTATAAATCTTTTTCTATATAAAACTTGTATTATTTTTATACTGGTGTGCATTTATCTGTTAATGGCTAATGTTATATGCTGGTCGCAGTAGTTCTGCTTTCAATGACTTTAATCAGATTAATGGTTAATTTCCCAGAAGGGGAATCCTCTCCGTTCATAGAGCCCCTGTATGCTTGTTTGGGGTTAGTGACTTACAAAGTGTTGAAGTTGCTGAATTATGATGGCCAATGGGACTGCATTGCCTGGAGCAGATACACGTTTCTCTTGGTTCAGGTTTCCTTTAATTCCTGCTTGGATTTCTGTGTCTGTTGTGATATTTTGTTTATCTAATTGATATATAATCAATTCTGAATCAATTCTCTCTTTTGTGTTGCATAGATGGAAATTGTACAAGTTTTATTACATCCAGTAACAAGGTTGTCTTACAACGTGTGACAATACATTTCAGTAATTGATTTCAGCACAAGGATCCCCATAAGCAAAGGGATCGCTTTACACTAGGTAGAGTTGATCCTAAATTTACAAGTGTAGTGCTACCCCCTAAGGAGCCGCTGGATTTTTGGGTTCCCCCTATTCCTGTACAACCAGGCAACATTTGTATGTATAAATATGAGCGCTGGATAAAATGGATCAAAGCTGCTGGCATTAAAGGTCAACCTCCAACCCTTGTGAACATATATATATAAACAGGAAAATGCAGCGCTAAAAAAGGTCAAAAAGGAAGTGATCAGTAAGACATAAAATAAATAATCAATATATATAAAAATAGTAATAATGTAAAAATAGCTCAATAAAGTGCTGAGAAGATACAAAGTGATTTGCGTCTAAATAAGGTGCAACCAAAGCAGCCAATAATAATCTATACATATATATATATATATATATACAGTTGCAAGAAAAAGTATGTGAACCCCTTGGGATTACGTGGAGTTTTGCATGAATTGGGCATAAAATGTGCTCTGAACGTCATCTAAGTCACAACAATAGAAGAACACAGTCTGCTGAACATAATACTACACAAACATTAGATGTTGCCATGGTTTAATTGCACATAACATGTAAACATTCACAGTGCAGGGAGTAAAAAGTATGTGAGGCCCTAGCTTAATGACTTCTCCCAGAGCTAATTGGAGCCAGGAGTGAGCCAACCTTGACTTCAATCAGTGTGATGATATTGGATGTGTTGCTGACAGCTGTCCTGCCCTTAAAAAACACACACCTGTTTTGGGTTTACTGGTTTCAAGAAGCACTGTCTGATGTGAACCATGCCTCCCAGAAAAGAGCTCTCAGAAGACCTACGATCAAGAATTGTTGACTTGCATAAAGTGCGATAGTGACATCATAATAATAGTCCAAATACACAATAAAGGTGGACTTCCGTGCTTCCAGTTGATGTGAAATATGAGCAAATATTGCACTAACCAGATAGCGCAGTTATATGCGCATTTGAGTACATAGACCACTCCTGGTCATCATCATCCTGGGGGTAAACTCGGGGATCCTCTGGTATACCTCCGCACCTCAGTTGATCATCCGAATACCACTCTCCAAAACTCCAGGATATGTTCCAATCCAAGTAAATAGGGACCATAGATGTACACTAACAGGATCCCACCTTAAAATTAGTCATAAAGTAATGTGCCAGAGAGATAGTGCTAGGATAGTGTAGTATGTTTATTATTTGTGATCAAATTAACAATAAAATATGCACTCACGTCTGGCCAAAAGCAATGTAGGAAGTAGTGGAAAGAAAGAGGTGTAAAGATGGCCCTTCTCGTAGCTCGTGCGGCATGACGTCACTGGCTTAGGCTCCTTCCTAACGCGTTTCGTGCACGCGTTTCGTGCACGCGTTTCGTGCACTTGCACTTTGAAAACTTTGAACTTTTTAAGCGCTGCATTTTCCTTTCTATATATAGCCAGGCAACATGCATTTTTCAACTTTTTTTGCAGAGACAACGACCAGTCCTTTGGCTTGTTTTTGATGTTGTATTAAAAAAGAGGTACAGCCAAAGCTGCTTTGGTTGTACCTCTCCTGTGGATCACAGGAGTGCAGTTCGTTCTGCACTCCTGTGACCTGTTTTCAGCTATCAGCTGACATCACTCAGCCAGTCCAGGCTGGGGAAAGATCCCGACTTCAAAGTTGGGATCCACCCAAGAGTCTGGAGTGGCGATCTGCTGGGAGCCTGAGCCAGCAGCTCCCTCCACAGCCCCGCTTTCCAGTGAGGGGGCGGCAGATCAGATTCAATTGAGGGTTACGGATATGGGGTGGATTCATGTGAGGGGGGTTATGGATATGGGACAGGTTCATGTGAGGGTTATGGATACGGGGCGGGTTCATGTGAGGGTTAGGGTTCACAGGGCAAATTAATGTGAGGGTTTAGGTTAGGTTCACACATATGTTACCTCGTTCAGGTTACAGGACAGATTAGGGTTAAAGTTTACAGGACAGATTAGTGTAAGGGTTAGGGTAACAGGACAAATTACTGTTAGGATTAGGGTTACAGGGTGGATTAGTGTAAGTGTTAATGTTTACAGGACAGAAGAGGGTTAGGGTTACAGGACAGATTAGTATAAGGGATAGGATTAAATGGTAGATTAGTGTAAGGGTTAGGGCAGATTAGTGTAAGGGTTAAGGTTACAAAACAGATTAGTGTTAGGATTAGGGTTACAGGACAGATTAGTGTAAGGTTTAGGGTAACAGGATGGATTACCGTTAGGATTAAATTACAGGATGGATTACTGTTAGGATTAAGTTACAGGATGGATTACTTTTAGGATTAGGGCTACAAGACAGATTAGTGTAAGGGTTAGTGTTTACAGGACAGAATAGGGTTGGGGTTACAGGACAGATTAGTGTAAAAAATAGGATTAAATGGTAGATTAGTGTAAGGGTTAGGGCAGATTAGTGTAAGGGTTAAGGTTACAGGGCAGATTAGTGTAAGGGTTAAGGTTACAAGACAGATCAGTGTTAGGATTAGGGTTACAGGACAGATTAGTGTAAGGGTTAGGATTATAGGACGGATTACTGTTAGGATTAAGTTACAGGATGGATTAGTATAAGGGTTAGTGTTTACAGGACAGAATAGGGTTGGGGTTACAGGACAGATTAGTGTAAGGGTTAAGGTTACAGGACAGAATAGGGTTAGGGTTACAGGACAGATTACTGTTAGGATTAGGGTTACAGGATGTATTAGTGTAAGGGTTAGTGTCTACAGGACAGAATAGGGTTAGGGTTACAGGATAAATTAGTGTAAGGGATAGGACTAAAGGGTAGATTGGTGTAAGGGTTAGGGCAGATTAGTCTAAGGGATAGGACTAAAGGGTAGATTGGTGTAAGGGTTAGGGCAGATTAGTCTAAGGGATAGGACTAAAGGGTAGATTGGTGTAAGGGTTAGGGCAGATTAGTCTAAGGGATTGGACTAAAGGGTAGATTGGTGTAAGGGTTAGGGAAGATTAGTCTAAGGCATAGGACTAAAGGGTAGATTTATTTATTTATTTATCGAGTTTATATAGCACCAAAGGGTTTGCTCAGTGCTGTACAATAGAGGGGGGGACAATACATGAAACGGTACAGTAACATCAAACAGCACACAAGGGGTAAGAGGGCCCTACTCTTTCGAGCTTACAATCTAGGAGGGAGGGGGTAGAGGTACAGGAGGAAATGGCTGTGGGGGATGGAGTGGTAGGAGGAGGGAAGGGCAGCGGCTGTTAGGTGAGGGTGGGGTAGGCTTCCCTGAAGAGGTGGGTTTTCAGGGAGCGCCTGAAGGTGAGGAGGGAAGGTGACAGTCTGATGGATTGGGGTTGTGAGTTCCAGAGGATGGGGGAGGACCTGGAGACATCTTGCAGTCGTGCGTGGGAGGAGGAGACCAGGGAGCAAGATAGAAGGAGGTCCTGTGAAGAGCGAAGGGTACGGGTAGGGTGGTACCTGGGAATCAGGTCGGTGAGGTAGTTAGGGGCAGTGTTGTGAATGGCCTTATAGGTCAGAGTGAGCAGTTTGAATTTAATGCGTTGGGCAATGGGGAGCCAGTGGAGGGAGAGGCAGAGGGGGGTGGCAGAGGTGGAGCGGCTGGTGAGGTGGATGAGTCTGGCAGCTGAGTTCAGGATGGTCTGAAGCGGGGAGAGTTTGCACTGGGGTAGGCCGGTGAGGAGGGAGTTGCAGTAGTCAAGGCGTGAGATAATCAGGGAGTGTACGAGTAGTTTAGTGGTGTCTGGGGTAAGGAAGGAGCGTATCTTGGCGATGTTCCGGAGGTGGAGCCTGCATGTATTTGTAAGTGATTTGACATGAAGTTGAAAGGAAAGGTTTGAGTCCAGAATGACGCCAAGGACCTTGGCTTGCTGGGCGGGATTGATGGTGGTGTTGTTGGTAGTGATGAAAAGGATGGGGGGGGGGGGCACGGGAAGGGGGAAAGACGAGAAGCTCGGTTTTGGAGAGGTTGAGCTTGAGGAAATGGAGCGAAATCCAGTCAGAGATGTCGTTTAGGAGGTGAGTGATGCGGGCGGAGAATGTGGGGGTGAGGTGAGGGGTGGATAGGTAGATTTGAGGATCATCAGCATAGAGGTGGTAGTTGAAGCCGTGGGAGTGTATGAGTTTGCCAAGGGAGGAGGTGTAGATGGAGAAGAGAAGGGGTCCAAGGACAGAGCCCTGGGGGACCCCAACAGAGAGGGGGAGGGAAGAGGAGGTGGCACCGTTGTAGGAACGCTGAAGGAGCGTTGGGATAGATAGGACGAGAACCAGGAGAGAGCGGTGTCTCTGATGCCAAGGGAGAGTAGTTTATTAAGGAGGAGGGGGTGGTCGACTGTGTCAAAGGCCGCGGAGAGGTCTAGGAGAAGGAGGACAGAGTAGTCGCCTTTGGCGGTTAGTAGATCGTTGGTGATTTTGAGGAGGGCAGTTTCGGTGGAGTGTAGGGGACGGAAGCCGGACTGTAGTGGGTCAAGGAGGTTGTTGTTAGTTAGGTGGGCACTTAGGCAATCGTAGACCAAGCGCTCAAGGAGCTTGGACGTGAGTGGCAGCAGGGAAATTGGTCTGAGGTTGTTGAGGTCAGTGGGGTCCAGGGAGGGCTTTTTGAGTATGGGGGTGATGTGCGCATGTTTTAGGGGGGAGGGGAAGACGCCAGTAGAGAGGGAGAGATTGAAGATGTGGGTAAGGGAGCGGATGAGGGAAGAGAGGGGTGACCGGAGGAGTTGAGAGGGGATAGGGTCCAGGGGGCAGGTAGTGAGGCGGGCTTCTGAGAAGACTCTGGTGACTTCCTCAGTGGTAGTAGGGCTGAAGGAGTGCAGTGATGGGGGGGTTACGGTAGGCAGGGCCTTGGGTGTGGTGGGGGGCAGTGCCGTTGCGAGGTCAGAGGAGGGGAGAGATGAGGGGGTGATGGAAGGGGGGAGGCTAGATGGGGAGGTAGATTGCAGGTTGACTATGTCCTTGCGGATTGCGTCAATCTTGTTGTGGAGATGAGTGTCAATCTCGTGGGCGGTAAGTGAGGTACTGAGTGGAGGAGGGGGGGGAGAGAGCAGGGAGTTGAAGGTGGAGAAGAGTCGGCGAGGGCAGGTGGAGAGGGTGTTGATCAGGTCAACGAAGTAGGCCTGCTTGGCGGTGTGGAGGGAAGAGGTGTAGGTGAGGAAGGCAGATTTGTAGAGGGAGAATGCATGAGGGGACCTGGTTTTGCGCCATAGTCTCTCCAGCGCACGACTGCGACGTTTGAGGCATTTAGTATGGTCGTTCTGCCATGGTTGGAGCGGTCTGGGTTTGATGTTGCGTGTGGTTAGGGGTGCCAGAGAGTCTAGGGTAGCTGATAGTGAGTCGTTGTACGCGGTGGTGGCTAGGTCAGGACATGACAGTGGAAGGATGCTGTCATGTAAGCGGTCGGCAGCCGAGTGGAGGGGGGCCGGGTGCAGGTTGCGGAGGTTGCGGCTGGTGATGGTTTGGCGCACTGGGGGGGGGGAGTTAGGGGAAGGGGAGATGGAGAACGTGAGGAGGTGGTGGTCGGAGAGAGGGAAGGGGGTGTTAGTGAAGTGGTTAAGGGTACAGAGGTGGGAAAAGACGAGGTCCAGGGTGTTCCCATTGATGTGGGTGGAGGATTGAGTGTATTGTGTGAGCACGAAGGAGGTGGTTAGGTGGAGGAGTTGGGAGGTAGCTGGGGTGTTGTCGTTGATGGGGATGTTGAAGTCCCCGAGGATGATGGTCGGTAGCTCAGAGGAGAGGAAGAAGGGAAGCCAGGCGGCGAAGTCATCCAGGAAGCGGGCTATGGATCCGGGGGGCCTGTAGATCACTGCGATCCTTAGGGGGGTGGGTGAGAAGAGCCGGATGCAGTGAGCCTCGAAGGAGGAGAAGGTTAGGGAGGGGGGGTTAGGGAGGACCAGGAAGGTGCTCAGCGGTGATAGGAGCAGGCCGACACCACCACCTTTGTGTCCGCCCAGTCTTGGTGAATGGGACCAGATGAGACCTCCATGGGAAAGTGCCGCAGGGGAGGTAGAGTCGGTGGCCTGTACCCAGGTTTCGGTGATGGCTAGGAGGTTGAGGGAGCGGGAGATAAAGAGGTCATGGATGGCAGTTAGTTTGTTGCAAACCGAACGGGCGTTCAGAAGTGCAACCGAGAGAGGGGGGATGGATGCGGGGAGGAGGTGCACAGGTATAAGGTTGAGGGGGTTGCGGCGGCTGGCGGGAGCAGGGGGGTCCCTGGAGGGGGGGTTCTTGGAGGGGGGGAGAGGTGGTGAGGGGCCAGGGTTCGGGGAGATGTCCCCAGCGGATAGGAGAAGGGTGAGGAGGGTGGCATGGGAATGGGAGGTGCAGGAGCGTGTGGGTCTGGTAGTGGTGGCACGTGGGTCGACCGGGGAGTGGAGTACCAGGAGGAGGTGGTGAGTGCCGTAGTGGGGAGAGGGCAGAAGTGAAGGGGCAATGTAGAGCTGTTTTGGGGGGGTGGGCGGGTAGAGGGAGGCGATTTTTGGGATGGAAGAGAGGAAAACGAGGAGGAGAAGTACAGGTGGCATGCTGGGGTGAGTGCAGTGCTGTTTGGGTCAGGGGAGGTGAAGGGATACGGGTCAGGGCGAGGTGATGTGGAGAGTCTGTATCACCGTGGAGGAGTCCACTAGAGTCCTTCTGTAGGGGGAGAGTGGAAGTAAAGTCCAGCAGCTGGCTGGCTGCAATCTGTGGGTGCAGTGTGCTGGCGTCCGAGGGGTCTTCAGTGGGTCCGGTGGATCAGCGAGTGGAGGGGACGTAAGGTGCGATGTCTGGGGGCGTTGGTAGGCACGGCGTCTGGTGATGCTGGCGGCTCGGTGACTGGAGATTCGCTGGGTGGTCCGGGTCCGGGAGATTCGCTGGGCGACGTATCGATTCGCTGGGTGGTCCGGGTGTTGGATGTCCAGAGGTGGTAGCTGGGTGCCCGGTAGCTGGGTGCTGGGTGTCCAGGGGTGGTAGCTGGGAGCCTTGTAGCTGGGTGCTGGGTGTCCAGGGATGGTAGTTGGGTGCCCGGTAGCTTGGTGTAAGGGTTAGGGCAGATTAGTCTAAGGGATAGGACTAAAGGGTAGATTGGTGTAAAGGTTAGGGCAGATTAGTCTAAGGGATAGGACTAAAGGGTAGATTGGTGTAAGGGTTAGGGTTACAGGGATGGTTCTGGTTATAGAGAGGCAAAGTTCAAGGTTTATGGTAAAGGGAGAGTCACGAGAATCTTTTTACATTAAGGACAGTTAGTGTTTGGGTTAAAGTGCAGGTTAGTGTTAGGTTTGGTGCTATAGGGAATATTAGCCATAGGGCTGCAGGTAGGTTTAATGGGAAGGTTCTGGTTCTAGGAAGAGTTAGTGTTAGCATTAAGATGACCATAGATACGGTAGATCGTTTTTGTTTTTGATCAGCCATCTGTGGGTTGCACTGCTGTTGATCGCTGAAGGCAGAAATACTATCAGCTTAGTTTTTGGAAGACATTCATATTAGAGTCAATGGAAGGTTTAGTGTTAGATTTTACGATTTAGCAATGCTGATCTCTCAGGCCCTGGGAACGAATGTATAGCCAGTTTCCCACCAGAAGAACCTGAAAGAAGTATGACAGTTTATTTCAAAAGAAAATAGGGAACTCCGAAAAGAACCTGTTTCACCAAAACACTGAAAAAAAAAGAAGTGAGACAGTTTCATTCTTATTCAAGATAAAAAAATAAACTTGCAACATGTTTCCTCCTGATAGAACGACGGTGATATTTTGGCGTGTAAACCTTGCGATGGACCTAAAAATCCCGAGTCTTGGGGTCAGATGGTGACATTTCCCTGGTGATGTCATAGATCTGTGTATGTTTGACTGCCTGGAGATGTGTGAGGCTGAGCCAGTCACTCCCAGCTCCTCTCCTCCCTCCTCTCGTAGCTGGCCTCTCAAGGTATTCATTCACACAGGCTGATAGCTGGGGAACGAGCCTGGACTGGTGGAGAAGCGCTAAAAAAACCATGCTGATCCTCTAGACTTTGGATCCAGGGACTGGCACGCGGCTCAAGGGAGGACATGTAGCTTTCTGGAGGCTGGGAGACACCCCAAGACCTTGGTTCAAGCTTCTGCTGTGAGTACTAGACACATTGCTACTAAAACTTTGTGGCAGTTCAAGGGTGTGGATGTTGTTACAGTAAATATACCGCAAACCTTGCCAACTTCCTTGTGCAAAATGACAACACGCTGCCCACTAGCTGTTGTTGAACTACAAAACCCAGCATGCCAGGCCAATCTGATTATGGTTGGTAGGTAAGCAAAGAAAAAGTAGAAAAAAAGTCTGCTCATTCCAAAATCTGGGGTATTGCAAACTAGAAAACGAGCTAAATGTCTTTTCATTCTGCTAAAGCCATAAACTCAGGTTTGAGATCTGGCTGTCATGGGAGATTACAAGTATTGCAGGATAGTGTACCAAGCTAAAGCTGGTTTGCCTTCAAACCTACAGAACCCACCTTGGTTGGCAACCTTTATATTTATAAACACTCTTTATTTATCTGAATATTTCTGTAGACAAAGTGATGTACCCAGGAAAAATTGATTTTGTGAATGTGCACCCTGGCGCACCGCACGGTTAGGGTTTTACGTAGAAATCAGATTTTTATTGCACCTTCTTTATTAGAAATCAGATAATAGAATTACATAAAAAATAAGTTTACTGATGTTGAAATCCACATTTCTAAAGATGAAAACATCAACTTTGGCAGATATTACAGTGGCTAAATGGTTAGCACTTCCACCTGGCAGTACTAGGGTTGTTGGTTTGAATTCCAACCATGGCACCACCTGCCTGGAGTTTGCATGTTCTCTCTGTGCCTGTGTGGGTTTCCTCTGGGTACTCTGGTTTCCTCCTATGCTCCAGAGACATGCTGGTAGGTTAATTGGCTCCTGTCTAAATTGGCCCTAGTTTGCGTATGTATGGATTCAGGGGTGGACTGACAACTCATGGGGCCCCCAGGCAATAGGGGATCATGGGACCCCTGTGTCCTTGCCCACACTCAAAGCACACCCAAAAAAAGCCTATAAAAAAGGTACCAGGGACATTTCATGGGGCCCCCTACTGACCCCTGGCTCTCGGGCACTGCCCAAATGGTCAGTCCACCCCTGTATCGATGTGAGTAAGGCTCCATGTACACTGCAGCTGATAAACTCACGTTTAGGAGCTTTTCTGCAATTGTTTTCAGCAGCCCCTGATCTCTCCCTAATGTTTGCTATGTGTCCATGTACACATCGTCGTTTATAGGCAGTTGAGTTTTCAGTCGTTTTTTTGAACGAACCAAATTTGCATTCAGGAGTCGATTTTATCAGCGTTTCAAATGCCAAACGCTTGTAGACGCGTGTAAACGAGGCTAACCGCGTTTATAAGCGTTTGTGTTTGGAAAATGTTTTTAACTCTTCCATTTCCAGATGCTGTCCAGAGCCTTTTTGCATTATGAAAAATGCATGCAAAGCGTTTTCCCGGTACTCAAATGGACCCGGTACACCATACTTTGAGGTTTTGCATGAAAGAAAATATGTTAGACACTGCTGCAATAATTTCTGCACAGAAATGAGCCAGAACACATCCAAACACCACGAAAAAGACAGCTAATCTCAACACATACTGCTCTCTCTGCTTCTGCTCTCTTTATTTCTCTTAAAATGTCTGAAATAGTTAATTTTTTTACTGTTTTTCAGTGCATTCTGGGCATTTTGGAAGGTCTCCTGAGGTTATCTTTAAAAAAATGCTTTTAAACGCAAACGCTCATAAACACGTTATGCAGCTAAATAGACGTTTTTTAACCTACGTTTTCCAGCAGTCAGTTTCCATCGTTCAGAAGTGTCCCGTGTACATGGAGCATTATGGACTTCAGAATGTACGTTCCTTGAGGGTTAGGGACTGATGTGAATGTACAATGTATATATGTGAAGCGCTACGTAAGTTGACGGTGCTATATAATTACCAATAATAATAAGGAGCAGCAGCAGACCAATGAGCTGTGTGGGTTTTCTCCGGCTACTCTGGTTTCCTCCCACACTACAAAGACATGCTGGTAGGTTAATTGTCTCCTGTCCAAATTGGCCCTAGTATGTGTATGTATGAATGGGAGTTAGGGACCTTAGATTGTACACCCCTTGGGGGTTAGGGACTGATGTGAATGTACAATGTATATATGTGAAGCGCTACGTAAATTGACGGTGCTATATAATTACCAATAATAATAAGGAGCAGCAGCAGACCAATGAGCTGTGTGGGTTTCCTCCGGCTACTCCGGTTTCCTTCCACACTCCAAAGACATGCTGGTAGGTGAATTGGCTCCTGTCTAAATTGTCCCTAGTATGTGTATGTATGAATGGGAGTTAGGGACCTTAGATTGTACACCCCTTGAGGGTTAGGGACTGATGTGAATGTACAATATACATGTAAAGCAATGCGTAGATTGATGGCGCTATATAAGTACTTAAAATAAATGAATATTGCTGGTTTAACACAGGAAGGCAGTCTAGCCAGTGAGGAGCTATAAGTACATATTGGACTGAGCGATAAAATGTTTGATTCCATTTTTTGTTGAAATCGCAAAGCAGTCAAAGGCAATAAATGGTGGTTTTGATCGACCTCAAGTTGACGGGATCAAAAAAATCTGATTGGTTTAGGTCAGTGGTCGGCAAGCCGCGGCTCGCGAGCCACATGCGGCTCTTTACACGCTTTAATGCTTTTAGTTGCAGCCAGGCACCTGGTCCGGCTCGCACTAGTTGCAGCCAGGCACCGGGTCCGGCTCGCACTAGTTGCAGCCAGGCACCGGGCTTGGCCCGCACTAGTTGCAGCCAGGCACCTGGCTTGGCCCGCACTAGTTGCAGCCAGGCACCGGGTCCGGCTCGCACTAGTTGCAGCCAGGCACCGGGTCCGGCTCGCACTAGTTGCAGCCAGGCACCGGGTCCGGCTCGCACTAGTTGCAGCCAGGCACCGGGTCCGGCTCGCACTAGTTGCAGCCAGGCACCGGGTCTGGCTCGCACTAGTTGCAGCCAGGCACCGGGTCCGGCTCGCACTAGTTGCAGCCAGGCACCGGGTCCGGCTCGCACTAGATGCAGCCAGGCACCGGGTCCGGCTCGCACTAGTTGCAGCCAGGCACCGGGTCCGGCTCGCACTAGTTGCAGCCAGGCACCGGGTCCGGCTCGCACTAGTTGCAGCCAGGCACCGGGTCCGGCTCGCACTAGATGCAGCCAGGCACCGGGTCCGGCTCGCACTAGTTGCAGCCAGGCACCGGGCTTGGCCTGCACTAGTTGCAGCCAGGCACCGGGTCCGGCTCGCACTAGTTGCAGCCAGGCACCGGGTCCGGCTCGCACTAGTTGCAGCCAGGCACCGGGTCCGGCTCGCACTAGTTGCAGCCAGGCACCGGGTCCGGCTCGCACTAGTTGCAGCCAGGCACCGGGTCCGGCTCGCACTAGTTGCAGCCAGGCACCGGGTCCGGCTCGCACTAGTTGCAGCCAGGCACCGGGTCCGGCTCGCACTAGTTGCAGCCAGGCACCGGGTCCGGCTCGCACTAGTTGCAGCCAGGCACCGGGTCCGGCTCGCACTAGATGCAGCCAGGCACCGGGTCCGGCTCGCACTAGTTGCAGCCAGGCACCGGGCTTGGCCTGCACTAGTTGCAGCCAGGCACCGGGCTTGGCCTGCACTAGTTGCAGCCAGGCACCGGGCTTGGCCTGCACTAGTTGCAGCCAGGCACCGGGTCCGGCTCGCACTAGTTGCAGCCAGGCACCGGGTCCGGCTCGCACTAGATGCAGCCAGGCACCGGGTCCGGCCCGCACTAGTTGCAGCCAGGCACCGGGCTTGGCCTGCACTAGTTGCAGCCAGGCACCGGGTCCGGCTCGCACTAGTTGCAGCCAGGCACCGGGTCCGGCTCGCACTAGATGCAGCCAGGCACCGGGTCCGGCTCGCACTAGTTGCAGCCAGGCACCGGGCTTGGCCTGCACTAGTTGCAGCCAGGCACCGGGCTTGGCCTGTAAGTTTTTTTCTCCAGTTTTCATTCATTCTTTTCATAAACTGAATTGAAGCTGTTTATTTATTACCCACTAGTTGCAGCCAGGCACCGGGTCCGGCTCGCACTAGTTGCAGCCAGGCACCGGGTCCGGCTCGCACTAGATGCAGCCAGGCACCGGGCTTGGCCCGCACTAGTTGCAGCCAGGCACCGGGCTTGGCCTGCACTAGTTGCAGCCAGGCACCGGGTCCGGCTCGCACTAGTTGCAGCCAGGCACCGGGTCCGGCTCGCACTAGTTGCAGCCAGGCACCGGGTCCGGCTCGCACTAGTTGCAGCCAGGCACCGGGTCCGGCTCGCACTAGTTGCAGCCAGGCACCGGGTCCGGCTCGCACTAGTTGCAGCCAGGCACCGGGTCCGGCTCGCACTAGTTGCAGCCAGGCACCGGGTCCGGCTCGCACTAGTTGCAGCCAGGCACCGGGTCCGGCTCGCACTAGATGCAGCCAGGCACCGGGTCCGGCTCGCACTAGTTGCAGCCAGGCACCGGGCTTGGCCTGCACTAGTTGCAGCCAGGCACCGGGCTTGGCCTGCACTAGTTGCAGCCAGGCACCGGGCTTGGCCTGCACTAGTTGCAGCCAGGCACCGGGTCCGGCTCGCACTAGTTGCAGCCAGGCACCGGGTCCGGCTCGCACTAGATGCAGCCAGGCACCGGGTCCGGCCCGCACTAGTTGCAGCCAGGCACCGGGCTTGGCCTGCACTAGTTGCAGCCAGGCACCGGGTCCGGCTCGCACTAGTTGCAGCCAGGCACCGGGTCCGGCTCGCACTAGATGCAGCCAGGCACCGGGTCCGGCTCGCACTAGTTGCAGCCAGGCACCGGGCTTGGCCTGCACTAGTTGCAGCCAGGCACCGGGCTTGGCCTGTAAGTTTTTTTCTCCAGTTTTCATTCATTCTTTTCATAAACTGAATTGAAGCTGTTTATTTATTACCCACTAGTTGCAGCCAGGCACCGGGTCCGGCTCGCACTAGTTGCAGCCAGGCACCGGGTCCGGCTCGCACTAGATGCAGCCAGGCACCGGGCTTGGCCCGCACTAGTTGCAGCCAGGCACCGGGCTTGGCCTGCACTAGTTGCAGCCAGGCACCGGGCTTGGCCTGCACTAGTTGCAGCCAGGCACCGGGTCCGGCTCGCACTAGTTGCAGCCAGGCACCGGGTCCGGCTCGCACTAGTTGCAGCCAGGCACCGGGTCCGGCTCGCACTAGTTGCAGCCAGGCACCGGGTCCGGCTCGCACTAGTTGCAGCCAGGCACCGGGCTTGGCCTGCACTAGTTGCAGCCAGGCACCGGGCTTGGCCTGCAGTAGTTGCAGCCAGGCACCGGGTCCGGCTCGCACTAGTTGCAGCCAGGCACCGGGTCCGGCTCGCACTAGTTGCAGCCAGGCACCGGGTCCGGCTCGCACTAGTTGCAGCCAGGCACCGGGCTTGGCCCGCACTAGTTGCAGCCAGGCTCTTGTGTGCCGGGCGCCCGCTCCCCTCCCTCCTCTCGGGCGGCAGGGACTCTGCAGCGTGATCCAAAAAAAAAACAGCCAGGGCAGCGCGCTCAAATGCAATGATTGGCCAGTCTCGCTGCCACTCACATCCTGATAGCCAGTGATTGGCTGTCAGGATGTGTGTAGGCGGGGCAGCGTGACGAACGTGAGAGGAGCTAGGCTCCTCTCACAGTCCTCCCTGAAGACCGGAACGGCGCGGGAACACGGCGAGAGGAACGCGCGGAGCAAAGGTAAGTGAATTGACACAGGGGGGACTTGGCTTACTACTTGCTACTTACTTACTACTACTATATGAGGGATGAATTAATATGGGGGATGAATTACTATATGGGGGATGAATTACTATGGGGGATGAATTACTATGGGGGATGAATTACTATATGGGGGATGAATTACTATGGGGGATGAATTACTATATGGGGGATGAATTACTATATGGGGGATGAATTACTATAGGGGGGATGAATTAATATGGGGAATTAATTACTATATGGGGGATGAATTACTATGGGGGATGAATTACTATATGGGGGATGAATTACTATATGGGGGATGAATTACTATGGGGGATGAATTACTATATGGGGGATGAATTACTATGGGGGATGAATTACTATATGGGGGATGAATTACTATATGGGGGATGAATTACTATGGGGGATGAATTACTATATGGGGGATGAATTACTATATGGGGGATGAATTACTATGGGGGATGAATTACTATATGGGGGATGAATTACTATATGGGGGATGAATTACTATATGGGGGATGAATTACTATGGGGGGTGAATTACTATGGGGGATGAATTACTATATGGGGGATGAATTACTATGGGGGATGAATTACTATGGGGGATGAATTACTATATGGGGGATGAATTACTATATGGGGGATGAATTACTATATGGGGGATGAATTACTATGGGGGATGAATTACTATAAAAACTTATTGAAACTAAAAACAGTGTACCATCCTATGTATTTTCAGTTTTAAAAATGTGGCTCTCAAAATAAATTTCAATCGTGGTTTTGGCGAGATTTGGCTCAGTTGAAAAAAAAGGTTGCCCACCACTGGTTTAGGTGAATCTACTGAAGTTTTTTTCTCCAGTTTTCATTCATTCGTTTCATAAACTGAATTGAAGCTGTTTATTTATTACCCAGTTTTGACTTTTTTGACAACTGAAGGAATTCTAGTGGTTGAACCAAAATGCAGGTGGAAGGTTACCGGCAATTGCTTTTTGCGATTCCTGGTGGTTTGGACACAGCTAAAATTGACTAAAAATTGCCGCCTATGTGGCTAGTTTAAATTTCTCCATACACCTTGCTTGAGGTGATTGTAGCCGTATTGGTGCATTTGCGACAGAAACAATTGAGTACTGTCCGTGATACTTTTTTTATTTGCACTAACATACAATTTTGAGGACAAGCTTTCGGGGTATGTCCCCTTCTTCAAAGTACTGCTTGGACTTTGAAGAAGGGGACATACCCCAAAAGCTTGTCCTCAAAATTGTATGTTAGTGCAAATAGAAAAAGTATCACGGACAGTACTCAATTGTTTCTATACACCTTGCAATCTAAATGTGCAATATCTATTCAATTTATTTTAGACCTATCCTAACTAAATAGTAGAAGTCCAACCAGGGGTGGACTGACCATTTGAAAACTCGGGCACTGCCCGAGGGCCCGGGGTCAGTAGGGGGCCCCATGAGATGCCCCTGGTACCTTTTTTGTAGGCTTTTTTGAGTTTGGGCAAGGACACAGGGGCCCCATGATCCCCTATTGCCCGGGGGCCCCATGAGTTGTCAGTCCGCCCCTGAGTCCAACCTAAATAATCTACTCATTTGTATCAAATTAAGTAGTACTGTTGGTAGATATGACTTTGTGCAATCAGATTGCAAGATGATTGTTCAATCAAATTGCAAGGTGCATGGCCTGCTCTTGCAACATTGGCCATCTGATCAGACTTGATGGGTAGATGATGTGGAACTACATGCCTTAGATTGCTGTGACCATCTGTGCCAGCTTGGCTGCTGCCCAAAAAGGACATCTGTATTGTAGACCACTCTGGGACAGACTGGCATTCTCAATGGCAAGACAATAGTCCCATAGGACCGATCCTCTGTCTTTTGTGGAAAGACTGTTCCCAATTGTGATGCCGGCCAGAGACATGCTGGCAAGGAAAGGAACTGAAAGCCGCTGAGTTTCATTTTTTTATTGCGGTTCCATGTTTTGATAGCAGCGAGATAACAGTTTGTTTTGTGACGTGGAGATGTGTAGACTCATTCTTTATTAACGAGCCTGACTGTGCTGAACAACTGCTGAAAAAAAACAAAAAAATTAAAAATAATAATAATAATTAAAACTAAAAACTTAAATTACCCACAAGTCTGAGCAGACTGATAGGTTGGGATTACAATAATAAATCACAATCACTGTTCAGAATTATTAAAAAGAAAGAAGGGATGGTGTGATTAACCCCTTTCCGCCGGCGCCTCCCAAACCTAAGAGTTTCAGAAGCCGGGAGGCGGGCGGGGTTTTAAGGTCATGTGACCGCCGTGATTCGCCGTCACGGCGGTCGCATGATCACCACATGTGTGTTTTCTAATGGCACGCAAATATGCGGCCGCTCGGCATCAAGGCCCAGATGCCTATTTGCGTGCGATCAGCGTCTAGGGGTTAAAGTGAGACTCCAGGCACAAAAACTTTCATTTAAATACATTCATCAATACCTCCTAGATTGTAAGCTCCAAGGAACAGGGCCTCCTATCCCTCTTGTATTGAACTGTATTGTTGCTGTATTGTCTTCCCATCCTCTGGAACTCTCTACCCCAATTTATCAGATTATCGCCTACTCTGCTCACTTTTAGGCGATCTCTGAAAACCTCTCTCTTCAGGGAAGCCTATCCTGCCCTCAGCTAATAATGGAATCTTCTACTCCTCCAACCAGTCCATCCCCCACAGTTACTACCTTTTGTACCACCAGCCCCTTCCTAATAGATTGTAAGCTCCCAGGATCAGGCTCTCCTAACCCTCTTGTATTGAACTGTTTTGTTGCTATATTGTCTTCCCATCTTCTGGAACTCTCTTCCCCAAGATGCATCTTACCATCTTGTGGTAAGATGCATCAAAAATGCCGCGGAACACACTTAAATGCACAAAAAATGCACATCCCTATTTTAACTGAAGAAAAAAAGAGGGGAACAAATGAACTAGAACGCATCAAACTTGTCTCCAAATATCACCCAAACCGTACTCTCCACTCCTCGCACAACCTCCTGCTCTCTAGCTCCCTTGTCTCCTCCTCCCATGCTCATCTCCGGGACTTCTCCAGAGCTTCCCCCATCATCTGGAACTCTCTACCCCAATTTATCAGACTATCGCCTACTCTGCTCTCTTTTAGGCGATCTCTGAAAACCTATCTCTTCAGGGAAGCCTATCCTGCCCTCAGCTAATAATGGAATCTTCTATTCCTCCTACCAGTCCATCCCCCACAGTTACTACCTTTTGTACCACCAGCCCCTTCCTATTAGATTGTAAGCTCCAAGGATCAGGCCCTCCTATCCCTCTTGTACTGAACTGTATTGTTGCTGTATTGTCTTCCCATCCTCTGGAACTCTCTACCCCAATCTATCAGACTATTGCCTACTCTGCTCACTTTTAGGCAATCTCTGAAAACCCATCTCTTCAGAGAAGCCTATCCTGCCCTCAGCTAATACTGGAATCTTCTACTCTTCCAACCAGTCCATCCCCCACAGTTACTGCCTTTTGTACCACCAGCCCCTCCCTCCTAGATTGTAAGCTCCAAGGATCAGGGCCCTCCTTTTCCTCTTGTATTTAACTGTATTGTTGCTGTATTGTATCCCACTATAATGTAAAGCGCTGAGCAAACTGTTGGCGCTATATAAATCCTGTATAATAATAATAATACCCAAAAAGGATCCACTTTTTGAGCCCCATTTGCCTTTTCATATCCCAGTTACTGTTTTGTAAATGTAGTGATGACATCATCACTGTGCTGTGCATAACCTGTGCAGGAGGAAAGGCTATGGGAGGGGTCCAGTAGGCCCCACCCACTACAGGCTGCCTGCAGAAAACTACAGGAGGGGCGAAAACAAGACCAGTCACCCTGCACAAGGAGAGAGAGCAGCAGTGAGCGGTCTGTATTACAGGAAGTTGCTGCACAGAGGTAAAGTCTCACACTGGATTACTGCACAGATCTGGGAGAAATACGTAAAGCACACCAAAGATTTAAAGAAGAACGCACATGACTTTTGTATTTAGTAAATGTTTGCTTAATCCGGAGTTCAACTTTAATAAGCCAAAAGGACTCCCCCATGTTCAATAAAGCTTCAAAATATACACAATACATCGGGATTCAAAAACAACATTAAAGACTTTCTGATACATTACAAAATTTTAGTTTTGGATGGTGTGACAAGGGGTTAGAGCTACTGTCAGGTTTTCTTTCCTGTCTGTGTACCCGCTGGGGAGATTCGCCTCTCTGTCCTGGTGACTATTGTTGCCAAAACTGAGCCTGGGTTCACACTGATGTGGAGTGAATTTGCATCGGTTTCTGTGCGAATCATCAGAATCACACCCCATTCATGCGAGCCGCTGCGGGTGTGTATGTTAAGTTAACAACACCCTGAAATCGGTCTGCAAAACGTGGTGCGATGTGCAGAATTGGATTGCAGAGGTGTGAATACCCATGCGATCCGATTCTAGTGCGGACCAAAAAAAAAGGGTCTAGAACCTTTTTGGATCGGATGAGGTGCGATTTGATCTATACAAAATCTTTGGCTCAAATCGCATCGCACAGAATGTGCATGTGATTTGCACAGGAATGTGGTGCGGTTCCTGTGTGAATCACATGCAGTATGCCGCACCTCACAAGTGTGAACCCGGGCTGAATGTAATAAGAAATGGAAAATGATTCATTGGTCACTGAAACAGCAAGATAGGAGAAATCTTCTAATAGGGAAAACCTGTTCTGGTGAAACCTGTCTAGGTTCATACCAATACAGGTTGTGTTTGAGGCGTTTCTGCATGGCATTTTGCATTGCGTCTTGCATTTTTGCACTTGCGTTTTTGATGCGTTTTGTGTTTTTTCTTTTTCAGTTTTTTTTCTTGTTGCTAGGCAGATTTTAATACACAAAACGCATAAAAAACACGTAGAAAATGCAACAAAAATAAATTAAAAATTAATCAAAAACGCAATACATGCTTTTCTGCAGCATTCCCATTGAAGTCTATAAAACCAAAAACGCAACGTTTTGCATTCAAAAAAGTCCCTGATCCTTTGCAAATAACGCATCGGGTGAAAATGCAGAGATGTGAACCTGTACCATAGGAAATCATGTTAAATGGACTGTACTGCGTTTCTGCAAAACGCTTAGGTGGGAACCTGGGGTATGTCTAGGGCAGGGGCGGACTGACCATTTGGAAACTCGGGCACTGCCCGAGGGCCCTGGGTCAGTAAGGGGCCCCATGAGATGCCCCTGGTACCTTTTTCATAGGCTTTTTTGAGTTTGGGCAAGGACACCGGGTCCCCATGATCCCCTATTGCCCGGGGGCCCCATGAGTTGTCAGTCCGCCCCTGGTCTAGGGTCACACCTATGTGTTTTCTGTTGTGTTGCGCATTTTGCAGAAACACACAGCAGTCCATTTAACATGATTTCCTATGAGACAGGTTCACATCTCCGCGTTTTCAGCCGGTGCGTTTTTTGGAAAAGGTCAGGGACTTTTTTAAACGCAAAATGTTGCATTTTTGGTTCAATAGACTCAATGGAGATGCTGCAGAAGAGCATGTAGTGTGTTTTGTATGCGTTATGAAGCGTTTTGATGCATTTTGTGTTTTACTCTGCCCAGCAACAAGCTGGAAAAACAAACGCAAAACGCAGCAAAGCGCACTGCAAAATGCACTGCAGAAACGGATTGAAAGCAAACTGCATAGGTGTGAACCTAGCCTAAGAGGGGAAGCCCTCTTGTTTTAGGCCCGGTTCACACTATAGAAACAGTCCAGATGCATTTGCACATGCCCGGTTTTGGCGCAAACTGGTGTATTTTTTATGTGTTTTTGACGTGTTCCGGTGCCTTATTGATTATTATTACTATTATACAGGATTTATATGGCGCCAACAGTTTGCTCAGCGCTTTACAATATAACAGGAGACAATACAGCAACAATACAGTTCAATACAAGAGGGATAGGAGGACCCTGATCCTTGGAGCTTACAATCTAGGAGGGAGGGGCTAGTGGTACAAAAGGTAGTAACTGTGGGGGATGGACTGGTAGGAAGAGTAGAAGATTCCATTATTAGCTGAGGGCAGGATAGGCTTCCCTGAAGAGATAGGTTTTCAGAGATCGCCTAAAAGTGAGCAGAGTAGGCAATAGTCTGATAAATTGGGGTAGAGAGTTCCAGAGGATGGGGGAGGCTCAGGGGAAGTCCTGGAGACGAGCATGGGAGGAGGAGACAAGGGAGCTAGAGAGCAGGAGGTCGTGCGAGGAGCAGAGAGTACGGTTTAGGTGATATTTGGAGACAAGATTGATTCTAGTTCATTTGTTCCCCTCTCTTTTTCTTCAGTAAGAATAGGGATGTGCATTTTTTGTGCATTTAAGTGTGTTCCACGGCATTTTTGATGCATCTTACCACGTTCCAGTATAGTTCTGTGCAGGAAAAATGGAGCCTGTTCTACTTTTTTTTTTCTGCATCCGGAACGCACTGACTATGACATTGACAACCATATAACCTACTTTCTGTGGGTTTTGGATGCAGACAAAAAGCACACTGAAACGCATGTAGTGTGAACTTGCCCTTAAAGTTCTCTCCTCTTCCTTCCTGTTGAGTCTCTGAGACAGGAAGTGTAAGTAAATTTCCTGAGGACACACACAGCAAGAAAAAATAAAAATACAGGAATTACCTACTGTATCCAAATCTAAATAAAAAAATAAATAAAAAAGCTTTACATATATGTTAAACAACAAAAAAAATTGTATCTAGTTTTTAAGATTGTAATTTCCCGTCTATCTAAAGTCTAATCTACAGCTTTGTGTTTATGTGTTTTGTTTTTTTTTACTTCTTTATGATATAGGGGACAAAAGGACAATGTCACATAAGCCATCGTTCCCAGATAAGCCTGTTATCACTGTGAGAATCCAGGCAGATATCATAGACAAGCAAAGCAGTAGACAAGAATGGCAGTTTGCAAGGAGACCTTCATTTTATTTATTTCAGGTACTTATATAGCGCCGTCAATTTGCTCAGCGCTTTACACATATGTATTGAACATTCACATCAGTCCCTAACCCTCAAGGGGTGTACAATCTAAGGTCCCTAACTTACATTCATACATACACATACTAGGGCCAATTTAGACAGGATCCAATTAACCTACCAGCATGTCTTTGGAGTGTGGGAGGAAACCGGAGCACCCGGAGAAAAAAACCACGCAAGCACAGGGAGAACATGCAAACTCCATGCAGGAGGTGCCATGGTCGGGAATCAAACCCATGATCCATTTACTGCAAGGCAGACGTGCTAACCACTAAGCCACTGTGCTGCCCATGAATTTTCTCTCTGATTGGATAATGTGTGAATGTGTTTCGCAAGCGGTATTAGAATGGGGAAATCGCAGTAAAATCAGAAAATCGTCCGAAAAATGCTGCTTTCAAATCAATCGTACATCAATCTGATTGTCAGTACACAGCAATCGCCCGAAATCGAAATTACTCGAAGCGACAAGCACAACATTGTTGTCGTGTGATACCAGATTGCACGATTTTCGTTTGATCAGCAGTGTTCGTCCGAAAATACAATTCAAATACATTACATCCTTTGCAAATTTGTATTCTGCTGTATAAAAATGTTCGTAACTTTAGTAACCTCTTCATGATCGATATGGATATGAGAGTAGCATGCAAGAAAAAAAACCAAAAAACAAATGGATGATTATTCGTCCGATATTCTCAACATGTATACGGAGAATAAACCTACAAAGAATTGCTTTACTACTTCTCCCATCTCACCAAAATAGCTCTGTAGCCACTAATAGTAATTGTCTGTTTGTCCTGTAATTGTTTTTTTCAGGGCAGCTGACAGATAATACAGAATAAAGACCAGAGGCTGCACCTACTGAGCTGTATCCAGGGTGGATAAAATTCAGTGATTAAAAAAAACAAAAAAAAATTAAAAATCTGATTTTTTTAAAATTTAAATTAGATTTTTTAACTTTAAATTGGATTTTTTTGATTTTTATCAAATTTATTTTAATAAAATGCTTTTGGAGTAAAAAAATCTATCTAACGATAGTTTTCTATTTAAGACACATTATTATTATTATTATTATTATACAGTATTTATAAAGCGCCAATAGTTCGCTCAGCGCTGTACATTAATAATTTAGTTTATTCAGCATGAAATGGAGCTTAGTTATGTAGCGTGCGGCTGTATATTCTGCAATATTTACATTTTTGGTAAACTCATTCAATGAATCCAAGCTCTGTAAGGTGAGATATCATGCACTCTGCATTGATGCAATCACACACTTTCACAGTCACCATGAGAAAAAAACATGAAATAAAAGAATTTGAGTCGTTCTCCAGCTATATGTGATAAATCTAAAATCGGGTCCGATATCGCTGTTTTACTAACCAGACAGCTTATTATTCTAAAAAGGAAACCTTCATTTGGTTTGCAAAAATTAAAGATTCTAACTACCAGCAAGAATGAGTCGGATTCCTTACATTTAAAGAGCACCTGTCACTTTAGATCCATCATGGCAGTTCCTGTTATCGGGCATCCACTCACCTGCTGCCGCCACGTCCCTCACCTTGTTGTGTCACTGCCGCATCACCAGCCGTCCCATTAAAGTGAATGGAACTGTCGGTGAGTCAACAGTGGGTCAGAGGAGGAGCCACTGCCAGACAGAGATGACAGGTGCTCTTTAAAAATCATGAT
Organism: Staurois parvus; assembly: GCF_062004578.1. Classification (NCBI taxonomy): domain Eukaryota; kingdom Metazoa; phylum Chordata; class Amphibia; order Anura; family Ranidae; genus Staurois; species Staurois parvus. The sequence continues at coordinate 4,015,461 of NW_028317992.1, forward strand.
TTAAATCAAGCCTTTTCACTAGTGATGAAAATCATGATTTAAATCAACTTTATTTAAATCAAATCCACCTTGGCTTTATCTGAAGAACACATAAAGCAAGCCAGTAAAAATTGCTACAAATATTACTTTTCACAAAAAAGACAGAAACGCAGAGCTAACCAATTAGGTTTCATGGGGAAAATTAAATCCACGGGGAAAATGAAAGAAGAACTCTAAATGGTCATTAGGAGAAAATTCTTGACTTTTCATCCTCTTAATTTAGTGAAATTTGCCAGTGTATATTCAGAGATACAATCTGGAGCATTTTTTTTCTTTCTTACTGCCTATTTACTTGTCAGATTATCAAGGAAGACTGTTGTGTAGTTAATAAATACTTAGTAGAAATAACAGAACGCCAGAGTTGTCACTCCGGAATTGGTAAAGCATGTTAATGAGTCCATTGAGCGGACAGATTCCAGGAAGTGAACATTCTTGTTGTGTGGACAGGTTCCGCTGGAAATGAATGGTGTCGGGGACATTAATTATGTAGTAGAGGAAATGAAAGAATTTCATTACGGTATGAATGGCTTGGCATAGTAGATTGATATTTTATTGCACATTTTTTTATTAAATTTTTTTATTGTACATTGATTTTTACCAGCATCCGCTTGGTGCTTTTTTTATTTGTGCCAGGAAAGACAGAAGCAGACAGGAGCATAAGTGTGTCATCGCAAAGGGTTAGCACCGTGTTGAGGGGTAAGTACTGTTAGTGGTTAAGGGTTAAGATTAGGTTAGGCTTTAGGAGATTTAGGCTTAGATTTAGTTGTAGGGTTTAAGAGGAGGGTTAGTTTTTTTTAAGATAAATAAATAAAAGATGTAATGTTGGGATTAAGATTAAGGTTCAGTGGGAAGGGCCCCAGGCTCGGAGGGAAGGGCCCCAGCCAGGGGTCAGGGGGGTCCTTCATGGTTTCTTTCACTATGGCCCTGAAGGTTCTAGGTACGCTTCTGGTGTTAAGACCAGCCAAAAATATATAACACCAGTGCAAGTCACATGAAGGGGTCCTGCATGGCCCCAAAATGTTGGACTTTTCCACTGTAATGTGATCTCCTGAATAAATGTTTGGATATTATTTTAAATATCCGTTGTGCTGTAGGCTTATGGTACTTGTAAGAAAAGCCCAGTACGTATCGGAACAAGAAGACTGTTGCATGCTCATGTGCATGCTCATAGTTCTAAACAAAGGCTCACAGCAGGACATGTAAAGCATGGGAACGCATTAACATGCAAATATGAGCACTTGGCACTAGCATTGGCGTCAATGGCCTACTTAAGCTGGACTGTGACATGAACACCTTGGTGAGGGGTCTTCAGCTAGTTTCAGCTTAACCTGATATTATTGCCTTCATGGCACAGCTTGCCACTGACCTGTCTCTGGATCCCTGCCTACCTGTTGTGACCTTGGCTTGTACCCCAACTCCTCTCTGCCTTACGTTCCTGTATCTCGTTGCCTGGCTGTCTACTGATGCCTCTGTCTGATGTTCTTGTATCTCACTGCCCAGGCTGTTGATGCCTTTTTGGCTTGTGTCCTGGCTTCATTCCTGTCTGCTGATCAAGTGTCACCACTTTCCAGTCTCTGGTGATCCATGGTCATTTGCTTCCTGCAAACACCAGCTGGCATGGCCCGCTTCACCGGCCCTCGTGCCACTCTGTGTCCTCACACCTCCTGTCATCACTGCCAAGGGTGTTGGACAAGAGGTGCAAGAGAAGCCCTCTCTCCAGCTCGATCTCCATCAGGTACGTGACAGTACTGGTTTAGAGCTGACAGTTGTGCAACACTTATTTTTTCCCATTCCCAGGAACATATGCGATGGGAATATTATATAGGGTTAAGGTTAGGGTTAGGTTTTAGAAGATGTAGTGTTAGGTTTAAGGTTAGGGTTAGGTTTTAGAAGATGTAGTGTTAGGTTTAAGGTTAGGTTTAGGTTTCAGGAGATGTAGTGTTAGGTTTAAGGTTAGGGTTAGGTTTCAGGAGATGTAGTGTTAGGTTTAAGGTTAGGGTTAGGTTTCAGGAGATGTAGTATTAGGTTAACCCCTCTAAGAGGTTTATGATGCTGGAACCTCTCTGTTGTGATGGGGTTTATAATCATGTGACCACCATGATTGGCTGTCACAGTGGTCACTTGATCAGAAAGCTCACAATCACAAGTAGGCACCGGTAACGATGCGCGCTTGTTTTCCTTTGGGTACGCATACATGCAGTTTCTCTGCACCAAGGCCCACCCGCCGCATATATTTGAACTCTCTGTGTGAAGAGAATAAGATTAGGGCAAGGTTTTTTTATTTATTTATTGTTGAGCATAAGGTTAGGGTTAGGTTTTAGGAAATTTAGTGTTAGGTCCAGGGTTGGACTGACTATTTGGAAACTCGGGCACTGCCCAAGGGCCCGGAGTCAGTAGAGGGCCCCATGAGATGCCCCTGGTACCTTTTTCATAGGCTTTTTTGAGTTTGGGCAAGGACACAGGGGCCCCATGATCCCCTATTGCCCGGGGGCCCCATGAGTTGTCAGTCCGCCCCTGGTTAGGTCAAAGTTAGGGTTAGGTTTTAGGAGGTTTAGTGTTAGGTTGAGGTTAGGGCTAGAGTTTAGGAGATTTATTGTTAAATTTAAGGTTAGGGTGAGGTTTTAGAAGATTTTGTGTAAGGGTAAGATTAGGGTTAAGTTTTAGGAGATTTAGTGTTAGGTTTAAGGTTAGGTTTAGGTTTTAGGAGAGTCATTATGTTTAAGTTTAGGGTTAGGTTTTAGGAGATTTATTTTGTTTAAGGTTAGGTTTAAGTTTTAGGAGATTTAGTGTAAGGGTTAAGATTTGGGTTGGGTTTTTGGAGATTTAGTGTTAGGCTACCTTAAGTCCTCATGCACACTGGACATTTTTACAGCTGCTGTTTTGTGCTTTTGGCGTTTTTTTCTACAGCCAGTAAACTCCCCAGCATGTTATCCTATGTGTCCATGCAAAATGCAGCAAAACACCGCCAAATGCTAATGCAAAAATGCTAAAAAATGCTGAAAAACACTTTTTTAACATGACTTTACACAGCAAATGCCGGTGTACATGGAGCTTTAGAGTTAAACGTACAGTACATCCTAAGCAAAACATTTTATTTGTGGTTTTGTAGATAGTACAGAAGAGCTAAAACGCCAGTTTTTATTTGTTATCTGTGTCTCATTTGGGAGATTATTATTATTATACAGGATTTATATAGCGCCAACAGTTTGCTCAGCGCTTTAGAAAATGAAGGTAGACATTACAGTTACAATACAATTTTGTACAAGAGGAAACAGAGGGCCCGGCTCGTTAGAGCTTAAAATCTAGGAGGAAGGGTTGAGTGATACAAAAGGTAATAGCTGTGGGGGATGAGCTGAGAAAATAAAGGGCAGTTTACTAGTTAGAAGCAGGATAGGCTTCTTTAAAGAGGTTTTCAGGGATCGTCTAAAGGTGAATAGATTAGGAGATAGTCTGACAGATTGGGGTAGGGAGTTCCATAGGATGGAAGAAGCTCGGGAGAAGTCCTGGAAGTGTCAAGGTCCTACCTTTTCCCAGAGGTTATGCTGCTCCATGTGCTGACATCCATCTTGGGTTTCTGTAAAGCATGGTGGGAGCCTTTTATGCTTTCAGGCCTCTGCGGTCCATCCCCCAGAGGGGTGTGGTTGATCACATTTAAGGCTGTTGTCTGCACTTGCTCTTTGCATTCGTGTCCTGTATGATTGTGTTTTTGCAAGCTCTTGTTCTACTCTCGTGGCTCTCCTGGAAACTGACTCGGCTTTGACTAAGACTTTCCTAAGCCTTATCCCTTTATCTGACCTCCCGTTGCTGAACCCGGCTTGTGACCTGTGTATTCTTGTCTACCGTTCTGTACTGTCTGTTCCGCTGTTATCGACCCGGCCTGTCTGACTACGTTATCGTTCTTATCTGGTTCCTACCAGCTATACGCCATTGGCGGCAGCCATTACCACAGCTGGGGTTACTCGGGGGCCGCGACCTGGTCCCTGGCTGTGTCAAGTCCATCCCCACCATCAGGGGCCCTGGTGAAGGGCAGCCTGAGGCTTAGACTCCGCTCCCTGAGGGACTCCGGTCTGTGGGTGGTGGTTGTCGTCAGTCGGTGCATGACCCTGCCATTAGGCCTGCCTGTCCATTCCACAGCTCCTGCCCTGACAGGAAGCGAGCATGGGAGGAGGTGACACGGGAACTAGAGAGCAGAAGGTCTTGGGAGGATCAAAGAGAGCGGTTTGGTTGATATTTTGAGACCAAATTGGTGATGTAGCTGGGGGCAGAGTTGTGGATGGCTTTGTAAGTTGTTGTTAGTATTTTGAATTGTATTCGTTGGGTGAGTGGAAGCCAGTGGAGGGATTGGCAGAGAGGGGTGAAGGACACTTATTGGAGGCCAGTGGAGGGATTGGCAGAGAGGAGTGAAGGACACTGATTGGAGGCCAATGGAGGGATTGGTAGAGAGGGGTGGAGGACACTGATTGGAGGCCAGTGGAGGGATTGGCAGAGAGGGGTGAAGGACACTGATTGGAGGCCAGTGGAGGGATTGGTAGAGAGGGGTGGAGGACACTGATTGGAGGCCAGTGGAGGGATTGGCAGAGAGGGGTGAAGGACACTGATTGGAGGCCAGTGGATGGATTGGCAGAGAGGGGTGAAGGACATTGAGTGGAGGCCAGTGGAGGGATTGGCAGAGGGGGGTAGCAGACACTGAACAGTTGGTAAGGTGGGTGAGCCTGCCAGCAGTATTCATGATGGACTGGAGGGGGAATAGCCTATGTAAAGGTAAGCCAATGAGGAGGGAGTTGCAGTAGTCGAGGCCAGAGATAACCAGGGAGTGAATTTGAAGTTTTGTGGTGCCATTGGTTAAAAAGGGGCGTATTCTGGAGATGTTGAGGTGGCATGATCTGGACAGGGATTGGATGTGGGCCTGAAAGGATAGTTCAGTATCCATGTGGGGAAGGCAGCCTGGCATGTGGGGATGGGTTTATAGTTGTGCTATTGATCTTGACCGAGAAATCAGGGGAAGAGGCATGTGGGGAAGGAAATATTATGAACTGAGAAATTTCCCCTTATTTCCTGTCCTGTAGACAAAATTAGAAGTAATCTCGCTGCTGTAGAAAAAGGTCTTTTTTAGACAGTTACCACTGGAATGACTGGAAGTCCTCCAACCTCCTTTATTTCTGTTCTGGTTGTAGCTCAACATTTTGGATTTTCCTCCTACTTCTACTACTAGTGACAATGGTCACCAGGACAGACAGACAGAGGGAATCAGAATAATGGGGACAAAGACAGCAATAAAACCTGGTTGAGGGTTCTAACCACTCAACACTTACAGATACAAATCTAATCACATTAGTTGCGATCATGTGCTCTGCTTTATGCACACTACAAATCCCATAGTCATAAATTGATAAATAGTGTGGCGCTCTAAAAATAAATACATAAATATATATATATAAACATAACCATTTGTACTACGTGACCAAATAAATATGTGACCAATTCATATAGTGAATTAATTGCAGTATATCCAAAAAAATATATATATATTGATAAAAATAAATACCTCAAGTGATTTCAACAATAAACCTAGTATCCCCAGGTTATGTTGTTACATAACAAGCATACCATACAGTGATCATATATAATTAAATCCTGTATAAAGTGACCAACGTGCTAAAGTGCCAAAAAAAAATGTGCTAAAACATATATTTCAATTCTTGAATATTCTTAGAACACTCAGTCCTTCAAGTGATATCCAAATCATGCGATGTGTAGTGATAAAAATAGTGATTTGTGCCAAAAAACTCCTCTCCTACAGGTGGCTAAATTGCCTCCTCACCTCCTCCTGGTGACCACTAAGGGCCAGCAGGCTTGCAGGATCACCCTGGATCCTTATTCCACACCAGACCAGCAGCTCCTCTCCTTCTTTATTTATGTGAGACTCCCGTCTCTCTCCCTCCACCAGGATTCTGAAGGACAATGACTCACCAGTCCAGTGAGCCAGAAGAAAAAATGCCCTCTAAGTGCAGTAATTAATGACTCCTTTATTTTCCAAAAAGTAAAGAGCGACAACACTCACATTTTCTGTCAGTCCACCCTCCTCACGGATGTGTGGGTGTACTCCATGTTCCTTGGACTTCCTAGGTGTAGTAAGATGGCGTCTCACGCCGGAAATACGTCACCGCGCACCGGAAACTGCTGACTCGCGAACCACTGACAACTCGTGACTTCCTCGGGGTATGATACGGGAAGGATCCATTTGTGGAAACAAATACATACAATGTTTCAACCGCTGCATGGAAGGACAGTCCCAGAACTGTCATTAATAGTCTATTTCTGACAGTTCCATGACATTCCCTCCATACAGCGGTTGAAACAGCTGTATGGAGTGAATGTCCCAGAACTGTCAGAAATAGACAGAAACTGTCACAGAACTGTCCTTCTTCTCATCCTTCTCCTTCTTCTCATCCTTCTTCTCATCCTTCTTCTCATCCTTCTTCTCATCCTTCTCCTTCTTCTCATCCTTCTCCTTCTTCTCATCCTTCTCCTTCTTCTCATCCTTCTCCTTCTTCTCATCCTTCTCCTTCTCCTTCTTCTCATCCTTCTCCTTCTTCTCATCCTTCTCCTTCTCCTTCTTCTCATCCTTCTCCTTCTCCTTCTTCTCATCCTTCTCCTTCTCCATCTTCTCATCCTTCTCCTTCTCCTTCTTCTCATCCTTCTCCTTCTCCTTCTTCTCATCCTTCTCCTTCTCCATCTTCTCATCCTTCTCCTTTTCCTTCTTCTCATCCTTCTCCTTCTGCTTCTCCTTCTCCTTCTCCTTCTTCTCATCCTTCTCCTTCTTCTCATCCTTCTCCTTCTTCTCATCCTTCTCCTTCTCCTTCTTCTCATCCTTCTCCTTCTTCTCATCCTTCTCCTTCTTCTCATCCTTCTCCTTCTCCTCATCCTTCTCCTTCTTCTCATCCTTCTCCTTCTCCTTCTTCTCATCCTTCTCCTTCTCCTTCTTCTCATCCTTCTCCTTCTCCATCTTCTCATCCTTCTCCTTCTCCTTCTTCTCATCCTTCTCCTTCTTCTCATCCTTCTCCTTCTCCTTCTTCTCATCCTTCTCCTTCTTCTCATCCTTCTCCTTCTCCTCATCCTTCTCCTTCTCCTTCTTCTCATCCTTCTCCTTCTCCTTCTTCTCATCCTTCTCCTTCTTCTCATCCTTCTCCTTCTCCTCATCCTTCTCCTTCTCCTTCTTCTCATCCTTCTCCTTCTTCTCATCCTTCTCCTTCTCCTTCTTCTCATCCTTCTCCTTCTTCTCATCCTTCTCCTTCTCCTTCTTCTCATCCTTCTCCTTCTTCTCATCCTTCTCCTTCTTCTTCTCATCCTTCTCCTTCTTCTCATCCTTCTCCTTCTTCTCATCCTTCTCCTTCTTCTCATCCTTCTCCTTCTCCTTCTTCTCATCCTTCTCCTTCTCCTTCTTCTCATCCTTCTCCTTCTCCTTCTTCTCATCCTTCTCCTTCTCCTTCTTCTCATCCTTCTCCTTCTCCATCTTCTCATCCTTCTCCTTTTCCTTCTTCTCATCCTTCTCCTTCTGCTTCTCCTTCTCCTTCTCCGTCTTCTCATCCTTCTCCTTCTCATCCTTCTCCTTCTTCTCATCCTTCTCCTTCTTCTCATCCTTCTTCTCATCCTTCTCCTTCTTCTCATCCTTCTCCTTCTTCTCATCCTTCTCCTTCTTCTCATCCTTCTCCTTCTCCTTCTTCTCATCCTTCTCCTTCTTCTCATCCTTCTTCTCATCCTTCTCCTTCTTCTCATCCTTCTCCTTCTTCTCATCCTTCTCCTTCTTCTCATCCTTCTTCTCATCCTTCTCCTTCTTCTCATCCTTCTCCTTCTCCTTCTTCTCATCCTTCTCCTTCTCCTTCTTCTCATCCTTCTCCTTCTCATCCTTCTCTTTCTTCTCATCCTTCTCCTTCTTCTCATCCTTCTCCTTCTCCTTCTTCTCATCCTTCTTCTCCTCTTCCTTCTCCTTCTTCTCATCCTTCTCCTTCTTCTCATCCTTCTCCTTCTTCTCATCCTTCTCCTTCTCCTTCTTCTCATCCTTCTCCTTCTCCTTCTTCTCATCCTTCTCCTTCTTCTCATCCTTCTCCTTCTCCTTCTCTTTCCTCATCTCCAAGGGCATTTAAATTAAAGGTACAGTGTTCTGCACTAATTTAAAGGCTCTCTGAAGCCTAGAAACCCTTTTTATAAGTCATCTCCTTCTCATCCTTCTCTTTCTTCTCATCCTTCTCCTTCTTCTCATCCTTCTCCTTCTTCTCATCCTTCTCCTTCTCCTTCTTCTCATCCTTCTCCTTCTTCTCATCCTTCTCCTTCTCCTTCTTCTCATCCTTCTCCTTCTCCTTCTTCTCATCCTTCTCCTTCTCCTTCTTCTCATCCTTCTCCTTCTCCTTCTTCTCATCCTTCTCCTTCTCCTTCTTCTCATCCTTCTCCTTCTCCATCTTCTCATCCTTCTCCTTCTCCTTCTTCTCATCCTTCTCCTTCTCCTTCTTCTCATCCTTCTCCTTCTCCATCTTCTCATCCTTCTCCTTTTCCTTCTTCTCATCCTTCTCCTTCTGCTTCTCCTTCTCCTTCTTCTCATCCTTCTCCTTCTTCTCATCCTTCTCCTTCTTCTCATCCTTCTCCTTCTTCTCATCCTTCTCCTTCTTCTCATCCTTCTCCTTCTTCTCATCCTTCTCCTTCTCCTCATCCTTCTCCTTCTTCTCATCCTTCTCCTTCTCCTTCTTCTCATCCTTCTCCTTCTCCTTCTTCTCATCCTTCTCCTTCTCCATCTTCTCATCCTTCTCCTTCTCCTTCTTCTCATCCTTCTCCTTCTTCTCATCCTTCTCCTTCTCCTTCTTCTCATCCTTCTCCTTCTTCTCATCCTTCTCCTTCTCCTTCTTCTCATCCTTCTCCTTCTTCTCATCCTTCTCCTTCTCCTCATCCTTCTCCTTCTCCTTCTTCTCATCCTTCTCCTTCTCCTTCTTCTCATCCTTCTCCTTCTTCTCATCCTTCTCCTTCTCCTCATCCTTCTCCTTCTCCTTCTTCTCATCCTTCTCCTTCTCCTTCTTCTCATCCTTCTCCTTCTCCTTCTTCTCATCCTTCTCCTTCTTCTCATCCTTCTCCTTCTTCTCATCCTTCTCCTTCTCCTTCTTCTCATCCTTCTCCTTCTTCTCATCCTTCTTCTCATCCTTCTCCTTCTTCTCATCCTTCTCCTTCTTCTCATCCTTCTCCTTCTTCTCATCCTTCTTCTCATCCTTCTCCTTCTTCTCATCCTTCTCCTTCTTCTCATCCTTCTCCTTCTCCTTCTTCTCATCCTTCTCCTTCTCATCCTTCTCTTTCTTCTCATCCTTCTCCTTCTTCTCATCCTTCTCCTTCTCCTTCTTCTCATCCTTCTTCTCCTCATCCTTCTCCTTCTTCTCATCCTTCTCCTTCTCCTTCTTCTCATCCTTCTCCTTCTCCTTCTTCTCATCCTTCTCCTTCTCCTTCTTCTCATCCTACTCCTTCTCCTTCTTCTCATCCTTCTCCTTCTTCTCATCCTTCTCCTTCTCCTTCTCCTTCTCTTTCCTCATCTCCAAGGGCATTTAAATTAAAGGTACAGTGTTCTGCACTAATTTAAAGGGTCTCTGAAGCCTAGAAACCCTTTTTATAAGTCATCTTCGTAGCGAAGAAATTCGCATCGAATCGAATTTCACACTGGAATTCGCCGAATCAGCCGAATCGAATTTTTGAGAAATTCGCTCATCTCTAATCTGTTTATGATTATATTGTACAAATCTTTAAGACAAATTACATACCAAAGAAAAGAGGACGCACTTAGGAAGTGATTAGAACTCATACCAACAATGCAAGTCCTAAAAAAAAATAAAATCTTTTTAAACATATAATAAAGTAAAATATATAAAATGCAATCACACCTTTTTTTCTCCACCAATTGAGTCAGTGTGTAGCACAGTAAAGCCTTCATAGGGCTGGTTCACGTGTTTTAGACATGTTTTTGATGTATTTTCAAATCGTTCCATAGCATTTTCTTCCCTTTTTTTATTTTGGTACTCAAAAAATCTTAGAACAATGGTTTCTTATGTGCATTCCAGTGCGTTTACATGCATTCTGTGCAAAAAAAATGCAGCAGGTTGTGTTTGTGTTGAAAGAACTGGAACTGACTGCACTGCTGTGAACTAGGGCCATTGGAATACATGGAAAACACTGTATAGGCATTCCAGATGCATTTTAAAAACGTACTGGAAAACATCCGGTTTAAACTTACCCATAGTATAGGAAGGTATTCATATGTCTCATTTCATCACATATGCCAAAAATAGGAGGAATGTTCCTTATTTCATGACCATGAGGAATGTTCCATATTTCATGACCATGAGGAATGTTCCTTATTTCATGACCATGGGCAGAGTTGTGTAAATCAGTCCTTTATACCCCAACAGCCAAATTCACATCCAGAACCCCTAGTGTATAGTACAAATATAGCTTATATTATAGAGCCATTTATTCCAAACTACATACATTTCCTGCCAGCCTTTTGGCCATCATCAGTGCAGTGTATGGAAACCACGGCTTCTACGGAGTAGGGCTCAAGACCCAACAAGACAGTATAGGTTATGAGCTGAGTTCCTGCTCTTTCTGTGCCTACTACCAGGGGTTCTCCCTATCCCTGCTGGATTTCTATCTATTTTATGGAGAAGCTGGGAGCTGGGACACACAATGGTAGACAGGAACATCCAATTTTTCCAGCTGGAAAGGAAAAGAGTTGGTGTCAGGGATCGCTGCGGCGCTGGTCCCGGCGCAGGCGCAGTGTGCCGCCTCGCACGGGGATGCGGGCACTAGGTCCGGGCCGGCCGTGGCAGCGAACTCGCGCATGCACACTGAGTGACACGGGTGCGCGCTGGGCACCAATGACAGCGCAGGGCGCGGTATTTAAATCGCCCTGAGCTGTCACTGGTTGCCGTTTGGTCCCTTTCTGTTCCCTGATCTGTGTACCTGTATTTTGGATAAGTTGCTGACCCGGATTGCTTCTGACATTGCTGTACTCTCCTGCCCTGACCCTTGGCTTGCCTGACCTCTCTCCTGGATGTCCCCTGTTTGTTCTGATCCACTGTTGCTGACCTGGCGTGTGACCCGACTATTCTCTGGCCGCTGTTTTGTACCTCGCAGACCCCACGGCTCCCGACCCGGCTTGCTTGACCCTGCACCTGCTCAGCCATCCATCCCATTGGGATCACCCGACCTCCTCACATCAGGCTCTTACTCTGCGGGAGCCCTCGGCGGATACCTCTACCATTGGTGGGTGTGCCCAGTAGTCGCGACCTGGTCTCGGAGCGCTCCAAGTCCATCCCCACCATCAGGGGCCCTGGTGAACAAGTGCTCCGGGACTTAGACTCCGCGCTCTGGAAGCACCTGACCAGTGGATTGCTAGAGGTACCTTACGGTTGGAAATTGTAGCCAGGAGACCCCAATGTGGAAGGGTTAGAACTTCCGCTAAGGTTTAATATGTTGACATTTCTCTGTGCATCTAACCCTCTTCATTGTGTCCATAAAGTAAAAAAAGACAATTTTTAGCTTGAGTTGGTCTTTAAGCAAATGGAGTTAATGGGGCAGATAGAAGAGGCGCCACATTATCACATAGGAAACAATATTTATCAGACTAGGCTTTCAAGCCCGTCCAATTGATCCTTCCACCTGCGAGCGGTCAGCTGGCGGTTACCTGATATGAGCACAGCTGGAATCGAGGACAATTATCTTATGGTAGCCTAGACTTGGTTGTTAATCATCTGTGTGTATTTTGCTGTGCAGTGATTATATTGTATGCTGTGAAGGCAATTTGTATTTATATGTGACATGATGGCTACGTTCGGAGTGTTTGTTCATGGGAGTTTGTGAATTTTTTTTGTCTTTCCAGCTCTGTATAAAGGATTAAATATCTTGATTTAACTGTACTGGAAGTATGCAAGGCATGTCAGTATGTCCTCCAGGCTTGGATCTTATGTAATCCTACCACTCCTTTATCATTGCTCTACGTAGAAAACCTGAGACCTGACGTGGCTTCTTGTGTTGTCACAACCCAGATACCTGCATTAGGATCTACAGGTGATTGTCCTCTGCCTAGTGGAAACAAGTGGCTGATGTACTGTTACCGCAGACTAAAATACAATTTTTGGGAAGATAAAGTCGATCTGGGCCAAAATGTTGAAAAAATAAGTAGGCGTGTGCACGGGGTGTGCCGGGTGTGCCTGGGCACAGCCTAATCACCGTCTGCCGATGGCATATCATCCATGTGTGCAATGTGTGAAGGGCACATGGACCCCAAGGCTAGGGAGGGTCACTGTGCCCTGACACACAGTGCATGCATGGAGTAAAAAAAACCTAATCCATAATATTTCCTTGGTCCTCATCATTTTGATCAGAGGAATCCAAAAGGCGGTAGCAGCAGTGGATGTTTTTTGTTGTTTTTGGGTTGCCGGTGGAGGCCACCAGTGCTGCATTTGCTGATGCTCGAATTATAGTTTTGGCTGCACCCAGATTCCTAACAGCCTTGGCAAAGTCATATATAGCTGCCTCAGTAAACCCTGAGGGCAGACTGAGATCGGGGCTTTTGCTGGCACTGTCAGTGAAGCTCAAATCGGGATTATATTGATCAGGTGGCCGAGGGCATAATGCAGTGCACTTTGATTGGTAAGAAGCATAAGTATAAAATTAGGCCCCTTTCACCTGACCGTTCCCATCAGGTCTGCCTGTCAGTTGCTCAGGTGGACCTGATCGGATGGCCCATTCTTTCCTATGTACTAGTGGGTGTAAACAGACTTGTGCCCGTTTACACCCGTCTACCTCTGATCTGATCCTCTAAAACCAAATGGAAGAGGATCTGTTCTCCTCTGTGTAGGCAGATCGTATTGGAGGTAGTCGCCGCCATTAGAACAGAGCAGGCTCTGTCCGTGTCCACTCTGCAATAACTGACCGGACATGGACCTGTCATCCGCCCACTATGCTCTGATCAGCATGGGATCTGTGAACGGATCCCTTGCTGACCAGATCGCAGTCCGCCCCGTGTGAAAGGGGCCTAAAAGGTTGTAGTCAGTGTTTTCACTACACATTATTACTGCTCCGGAAGGGGTATTAAAAGTTACAGCGCAAACGGCAGCCACAGCTCACTCAGCACCAGGAACGGACTGACAACTCATGGGGCCCCCTGGCAATAGGGGATCATGGGGCCCCTGTGTCCTTGCCCAAACTCAAAAAAGCCTATGAAAAAGGTACCAGGGGCATCTCATGGGGCCCCCTACTGACCTCGGGCCCTCGGGCAGTGCCCGAGTTTCCAAATGATCAGTCTGCCCCTGCTCAGGACCTGTGATCATTATCATGAAAATGGATTCATTTTAAGCCTTAGGGTTCATTCACACCAGTCCCTGCATTACAACACAGTGGCTGGTGTGCATTGCGGTGCAGGCAGTACTGATGCGCCAATTGCCATGCATCACACTGTTCACTTTCTTTTAATGAACTTTATGGAAACACAAAAAAGATCATTTTACTGTAGAATTCATTACAAGGAACTTTGTTGCTTTAAAAGCTGAATTCCAGGCAGATATGAATGAATACAACTCTGTATTCATTGATATATTAAAGCTGAGTTCCAGGAATTCAACCACAAAAATGCAGGTATACTATGAGTTAAAGCGGAGTTCCACCCAAAAGAGGAAACTCTGCTTGTCTGCATCCTCCCCCCCTCTACTGCCATATTTGGCATCATTTGGGGAGGTGAGCGGATACCTGGTTTTGAGAGGTACCCGCTCCCACTTCCAACTCAGTTCACCTTGGCGAAGTGAGCCGGAAGTTCGACCCCCCTCCTTCCTCCTGCAGTCTCCTGGGAACCTTCACCAGAAAACCAATCAGGATGATTGCGCAGTGGCCACCCGGTTGTGAAGCCGCAAGCTGTCACAGCCTGGTACCCACAGTTGAGATGCCAGAGAGAAGATGGAGAGAAGGGACGTGTGGGTGAGCATGTCGCTGGACCCTGGGACAGGTGAGTGTGTGTTTATTAAAAGCTAGCTGCTGACTTTTACCAAACACAAAAATGTCTGGAACTCCGTTTTAAGTCCAAGGAGGTGCATTACATCTCCTGATCTTGTCTCTATTATTTATATCTGACAGGTTTATGGCTCTGCCACTGCTACTTGGGGCTTTGAGAGAGGAGAGACAGCCACACAGAGCAGCTATGCCCGCCCCTCCCTGCCCCTCTGCTGCCCATTCAGAGAAGCCTTTGTATTTTGTGAATGAGTTCATATAATACAAAGGCTTCTGTGATTGGGCAGAAGGAGGGGACGGGTGGGTATAGCAGCTGCACCGCCTCTAATGTTGAAGATGCTTAGACCTAAAACATCAGGGGGGGCTCCCTGAAATGCAGTGATAGGTGTCTTCCAGGAGTACTGTAAAGCTGTCAGATGTAAATTATAGAGATATGCCCAGTAGATGTCATGCAGATCCTTGGACTTAGTTCATAGTGTGCCTTCACTCTTTACAAAGGAGCTGAATTCCTGGAATTCAGCTTTAAATGCACATAGTCTAAGTTCCTGAATTTGATCTAAGTTCAGCTCCTTGCAATCCCCTGTACAGCAGCACTGGGAGAGGGAGGAGAAGGGCAGGGAGGCAGTCAGCTGTGCTGCATGCAAATGTGATGACAAGGAACATGCTGAATGGGGGGGGGGGCAGAGTGAGCAGAGGGACAGTCTTATCAGTCTTCTTCTAGTCAGTAGGTTGGGGGTGGTGAAAGGACACCACTGTATTTCTTAGCTATCAGGCTCCTTTCACATTAACGGTAGGGTTTATGGACCTTCTGAAAAGCATTGTGGGAACATACTAGATCTGTGAGTTACGCATTTGGCTCATAGTATTGGTGCAGCCCCATTTGTCTACTGTGCATGGAAAAGGTGGAACCACCTATCAAACTTTGCATGTTAAGATTATTATCATTACAGGTACTTTTACAGCACCATCAATTTACACAATGCTTTACATATATATTGTACATTCACATCAATCCCTAACCCTCAAGGGACGTACAATCTAACTTACATTCATACATACACATACTAGGGCCAATTTAGACAGGAGCCAATTAAACTACCAGCAGGTCTTTTGGAAGGAAACCGGAGTACCTGGAGGCACAGGGAGAGCATGCAAACTCCAGGCGGGTGGTGTTGTGGTTGGGATTCAAACCAATGACTCTAGCACTGCCAGCGGAAGTGCTAACCATTTAGCCACTGTGCTGCCCATGAAAAGCATCACAGGTACGGCAATGTGTACGTACCCGAGCATCACCATGTCCTCTTGTAGTCAGGTAGTCGATTGGGGGGGACAGTACCTCTAGAAAAAAATTTGTGTCTGACAAGCGCAGACCTGCCAAAAAGTGGTATATTACAAATCCTATGCGGAGTAATGATCACTAAACAAGTGAGTACAAATAGTATTTAGTTAGATTATTATTATTATTATACAGTATTTATAAAGCGCCAACAGTTCGCTCAGCGCTGTACATTACAATGGGAGACAGTACATGTGACAGAACAGTAACAATACAATGCGATACACGAGGGGATCGAGGGCCCTGCTCTTTGGAGCTTACAACCTAGGAGGGAGGGGATGGTGGCACAGGAGGAGATAGCTGTGGGGGATGGAGTGGTAGGAAGAGTGGAGGAGATCGGCAATTAGCAGGGGGTGGGGTAGGCTTCCCTGAAGAGATGGGTTTTCAGGATGCGCCTAAAGGAGAGGAGAGTAGATGATAGTCTGATGGATTGGGGTAGGGAATTCCAGAGGATGGTTGACGCCCTGGAGATGTCCTGGAGGCGGGCATGGGAGGAGGAGACCAGGGAACTAGAGAGAAGGAGGTCTTGTGAGGAGCGGAGAGTGCGTGTTTGGTGGTACTTGGATATTAGGTCGGTGATGTAGTTTGGGGCAGTATGATGGACAGTTTTGTACGTCAGTGTTAGGATCACATAGATCATGAAAAAGGTAGACATTTTAACATGGTGAGCAATATTCAATCATAAAAATAAAATCAAAAAAGTAAAAACAAAAATAGTTCTGCGTTCTTCACTTAGCTGCATATATTAATATTAAGCCAGGCAGGACTCCTTCTGCATTCATCAATGGAAAGTCCATGTAGAAAATCCAGTTTTTTGTGCATAAAAGAATCTGTATCCTTTTCAATTCCTCTAATAGGGTAATAAAGGCTTGTATATCACACTTCCTGGAAAATGAATAGATAAATGAACAATGAATGCATTAAGTCCCTGAATGAGCTAAATTACTGGCATAGACCACCTGCTTCAATAGAATATTAAATGACAACCAAATAATTTCTTATTACCTTCTTAATGAATAGTTCACATCATAAGGGTGAATTACTGTAGGTACACAGAGTAAAACCGTAGCCTGATGGCCGATTTTCAAAAATGTATCAATATACAAGCCTTTATTACCCTATTAGAGGAATTGAAAAGGATACAGATTCTTTTATGCACCTAGAACTGGATATTCTACAAGGACTTTCCATTGATGAATGCAGAAGGAGTCCTTGCTCATCCTGCCTGGCGTACTATTAACCACTTGCCTACCGAGCACTTATACCCCCTTCTTTACCAGGCCAATTTGCAGCTTTCAGCACTGTCGAACTTTGATTGACAATTGCGCGGTCATGCAAGATTGTACCCATATGAAATAAGTGAAGAACGCAGAATTTTTTTTTGTTTTTACTTTTTTTATTTTAATTTTATGATTGAATACTGCTCACCATGTTAAAATGTCTACTTTTTTCATGATTTATGTGATCTAAATAAATACTATTTGTACGCACTCATTTAGTGATCATTACTCCGCATAGGATTTGTAATATACCACTTTTTGGCAGGTCTGCTCTTGTCAGCTGCAAATTTTTCTCTATATGTTATTTGGTTTAAAATCCACACCTTATACATTGGGTGAGACGGAGATTATTTCTAACTGGGTGATTATACCTAATATTGATGGCTTCTTCCTGGCTGCCTGTGTGAAAGGAGTCTAAAGCTGGCCATACATTGACCAAAAGTCGGTCGCTTCAGCAGGGACCAGCCAAATTTTAATCACTTATTTCTGTTCATGATTTCCCCATCCACCTTGAATGGGGAAATTGTCTCGGTTTTTTTTTTATCTTTTAGATGGCTGGCTGAGCAAAAAATAAAATTAGCCCTTTTTTATTCACTTGCAATGTGATTCTGACCTTGCTGGAAAGTCTGATTGCTCCAAGAAGAGTCAATTGCCTAGCACAGTCCCCTCTCTGCGCTGGCCCATCTCCTCTGCCCCTTCCCTCACCTTCCTGCATGGCCCTATATGTACCTGCTGGGGAAGAGCCAAGGGAACTACTGAGTGAGAGCTCAGAGTCTTCAGGGGCTGATGGTGTGATACATTTAGTGGAAAGGGCAGTGACACCCATTCATTTACAGTATGTCTTCCTTCTTCTGGGGCAATTGATGCTAGGTGTCATTCAACCCAGAAGACTGTGGGGAAGAATAGGAGTACTGTGGGGGCAGCTCCAGAATAGAGGAGAGTATTGCAACATGAGCTGCTTTTTTATTTTTTTAACCTAAGGGCCCATACTAAAAGAAGAAAAAAATGCCTGGAGTTGGTTTTAGGGTGTCCATTCCAAGCACATCACAGTTGTCCAAGTCTATCCTCACCCATTAGACTGGGTCATGGAAACAATCTTCGGACAAGGTTGTCTAGAGCCAAACATGCCACATTCCCCCAAGATGTATGAGCATTATTTCTCAGCAAAAATCCCCCCCCCAAAAAAACTAATTGCGTGCTAATCTGCATGTGTATCCACTAAGCATAAATTCCCCCTCCACCCAGTACAAATCAGCCCATCCCTACTGAAATCCCCCTCCCAGCACAAATGCTTGCTCCCCCATCCCCCCAGCTCAAATCCTCTCTCTCCCCAGATGCCCCAGCACAAATCCCCCCCCCCAAAAAAAAATATTTTGCCTCTTTGCACAAATCCTCTACCCCTCAAATTTACCCTCCGAGCACATATCCTCTCCCCTCCAATCCCCCATCCTATAACAAATCTCCCCCCCAAAAAAGTACCCTCCTAGCACAAATCCCTTCACCCCTCTACCGTATTACCTATTCTAGTACAAATCCTCCCTCCTAGCACAAATCCCCCACCACCACCAATGCAAATCCTCCCAAATCACTACTCCTAACACACCTCCCCAAATTGCCCCTCCTAAAACAGTTCTTACCTTATGCTGGCCCCCCAAAGTCCCCCTCCCAACACAAATCCCCTCCCCCCAAATTCCTCGTGGTGCTCTCCCCACCTCACATAATACCACAGTGCCCAGGATAGCCACCCCTCCTACCCACCCCTTGTCCCAGCCCTACAAAGGAAGAACCCAAGATATGAGATTCAGAGTAAGCCACAATAGCGTCACGATTTGTCTATTCCCGGCAGATGGGCTGGAGAAGATGACATATACATACACTGTATGTAAAACATGTAAATGACCATTGTCAAAGTGATTTACAGAAGGAATCCCGGGCTATATATTGAGGGGACGTGGGAAGTATCCAGGCTCTTCTTGACATAAGTATCTTTGGCTTTCTCTGACTACAGAAGGACTTTATTAGCTCTCAGGAGACAGAGGTAAATACATTATATGGATATTGTGTATATTTGTAGTGGCCTATATATCAAGGGGACATTTATTAAGACTGGAGCAGCCAGAATATGGTGCAGCTGTGCATCGCAACCAATCAGCTTCCAGGTTTCATTGTAAAAGTTTCACTGAACAAGCTGAAATTAGAAGCTGATTGGTTACTATGCGCAGATTCTGTCTACACCAGGTTTAGTAAATAACCTCAATACTGTATATATATGTATTATTGTGCCCCACAATAGGTTGGTGTGGAGGTTGAGCACGCAGGACTAAAGAATGTTTGTATTTGGGATAAAGGTTAGTCACATAAAGGAAGACAAACGTTGCTTGTCAATAGAATATATTCTTAATAAGTTAAAGCTAGCCATTGGGTGCTACAAGGATCGTATTGGTCAATATGGATGAAAAACACAGTAATAGACACTAAATCATGCAGTGGGATTGCAATTCCCCAACATGGTGATGTAATACAAAAGAATTTTCAATAAACCGGCAGCTGATTGTTAAAATGTTATGCTGACACATGTACGGTCATGCTTTAAAGCTGCAGTATTATCAGTGACCCCCATACATTACATACATTGTTGGGGATAAAACAGCCAGGGGAGAACTTGTGGTTTATGCAGCTGGAATCAATGCCAATCAGCAGGTGCAAAAGGAATAATAATTTTGGGTGTATATGCAGTAAATGGATATATAAAAGGTGATAACATGCAGTATGTGAGTTGAGTACTGATCTATCTATCTATCTATCTATCTATCTATCTATCTATCTATCTATCTATCTATCTATCTATCATCTAACTATCTATCTATATAAAACATAATGAAGATGATCAGTTTTGGGCACTAGAGTGTAAGGGAAAGAATCTGGAAAAGAGACAAAGGTGGGCAACTGTACTATGAAAGAGATGAACAGAAAACTGGATCTACTAGCTTGGGGAATAAATATCCTAGGTGTGTTTATAGTAGTTTTCTTAACATGTATTGTCATAAGTACTATATATCAACTATCTACATATCTCTCTTATCTATCTATCTCTCTTATCTATCTATCTATCTATCTATCTATCTATCTATCTATCTATCTATCTATCTATCATCTATCTATGTATTATCTATCTATCTATCTATCTATCTATCTATCTATCTATCTATCTATCTATCTATCTATCTATCTACATATCTCTCTTGTCTATCTATCTATCTATCTATCTATCTATCTATCTATCTATATAAAACATTTTGAAGATGATCAGTTTTGGGCACTAGAGTGTAAGGGAAAGAATCTGGAACAGAGACAAAGGTGGGCAACTGTACTATGAAAGAGATGAACAGAAAACTGGATCTACTAGCTTGGGGAATAAATATCCTAGGTGTGTTTATAGCAGTTTTCTTAACATGTATTGTCATAAGTACTATCTATCAACTATCTACATATCTCTCTTATCTATCTCTCTATCTATCTATCTATCTATCTATCTATCTATCTATCTATCTATCTATCTATCTATCTATCTATCTATCTATCTCTCTATCTCTCTATCTATCTATCTATCTATCTATCTATCTATCTATCTATCTATCTATCTATCTATCGATCGTATCCCATTGTATCTATCTACATGCTTTTGCACATGCTGATTGATATTGAGTGCTGCTTAACTTAAAAATTCTACACCGGTTCTTTTTTTTTTACTAACAGCATTCCATTTATTGTATAGTAAGCAATGATACTGCAGCTTTGAAACAGTACATTTGTCAGCACTAAAGTATATGTGAACTCTCACCTTGTAAAAACAACCCATTCAGTTTAAGGTCCCATTCACACCTGAGCAATTTGTAGCTCAAAGCTCTAAAATGCTTGAGGAGAAAAAAATCAATTAGTCTCAATGGAGAAGGCTCCACTCCCAAGTTGCCTGAAGCCAAACGCCTGAAGCTCAAACAAGTTCTGGAGCGTTTTTTGTTTCTCAAATTGGGCAGATTTTAATTACATGTATGGAAACCTGCCTTTTTTGCAGGTTTTGTCACCAGATTTTGCGTGTTTTTCTGCTGAAATGTAAAATAACCCCACAAAAAACAGTACTAACTTTTTATTTCAGGTACTTATATAGTGCTGTCAATTTACGCAGTGCTTTTACATACATATATATTGTACATTCACATCAGTCATCAGTCCCTAATAAATATATATATATAGATATATTATGAATAATAATAATAACAAAATAATATTAAACACCCACACCCGAACAAAAATAAATGATTATTATACAGGATTTATATAGCGCCAACAGTTTGCTCAGCGCTTTACAGGGAGACAATACAGCAACAATACAGTTCAATATAAGAGGGTTAGGATGGCCCTGCTCCTTGGAGTTTACAATCTAAGATTATTGTTATTATTATTATTAATAATAATAATATATTTATTTGTTTTGTGTTAGGGTTAGGGTGTTTATTTATTATTAATATTATTATTATTATTATTGACTTATTAATGTTTTAAGGGTTAGGGGGTTAAGGTTAGGGGTTAATTATGTATTTATTTATTATAAGATAATATTAATTTATTTTATTTATTTGTTTATGATTATTTTTCTTTGTGTATTTATTTTATTTTATTTTATTTTACATTTTTATGTTCAATTATTATTATTATCACCACCCTAGCCTTGACAAAAAATAAATAAATAATAAGAAGACAATAAATAAAATATTAACTCCTAACCCAAACCCTAATCCCAACCCTAACCTAACCTTAACTCTAACCCCTTAACCTAACAAAAACAAACAAATAAATTAATAATAATAAAAAAGAAATAAAAGCTCATGGAAAATCTGAAAAACTTAGCAGCAAATGATGCAATTGACGATATTTTTCTTTATTGGCTAATAAAGAAATGCCTGGAGAACGCAAATAAACACGCAAAAAACACTCATATTTGCTACCCTCAAGTGTGAATGCAGCCTAAATTAGAAATGAAAGCCAAACACCTTGTTTTCTCTTTTTGTAAGTGATTACAAAACTTCTTTTCTCCACCTTCGCAACATCTCCAAGATACGTACATTCCTCACCCCAGACACTACTAAACAACTCGTACACTCCCTCATCATCTCACGCCTGGACTACTGCAACTACCTTCTCACCGGCCTACCCAAACAAACGCTTTCCCCACTCCAGTCTATCCTGAACTCAGCGGCCAGACTCATCCACCTCACCAACCGCTCCACATCTGCCACCCCCCTCTGCCAATCCCTTCACTGGCTCCCGATTGCCCAACGCATCAAATTCAAAATACTAACTCTGACCCAGGGGCGGACTGACAACTCATGGGGCCCCCGGGCAATAGGGGATCATGTGGCCCCTGTGTCCTTACCCAAACTCAAAAAAGCCTATGAAAAAGGTACCAGGGGCATCTCATGGGGCCCCCTACTGACCCCGGGCCCTTGGGCAGTGCCCGAGTTTCCAAATGATCAGTCGGCCCCTGTTCAGAACATTGAGCGTGGTTAACAGGCTACCTTTACACTAATGGCTGTCGACGGCCAGTGGCGTTTCTGCCCGCTGAACGCAACAGGGAAATAATGTTTGGCATATGTACATTCCCATAAATGTTAGATATCTAGGCAAAAGAATAATAATGATATAACTACCAATATATCCAAGAGCCTATAACATCGCACCTCATGAATGTGATAATCTAGTTAAATATTTCAATTAGAGCTGCTATTTTCAACTTATTTATTATTATTTCAGGTACTTATATAGTGCTGTCAATTTACGCAGCGCTTTACATATATATTGTACATTCACATCAGTCCCTGAACCTCAAGGGGTGTACAATCTATTTAAACAATATTTTATAATAAATAAAGTTAAATAGAAAATCCCAGAAAACAGCGCTCTCAACCTTCTCATATACCAAAATTAATAAAACCAATATATATGTGAATATAAATGACAGACAAAAAAATTATAAAATTATAAATAATACATGTATTTATTTATTGTTCATAATTTTATAATTTTTTGTATATGTCATTTATATTCACATATATATTGGTTTTATTAATTTTGGTATATGAGAAGGTTGAGAGCGCTGTTTTCTGGGATTTTCTATTTCTCTTTTTATATGTGGGCAGCACAGCGGCTAAATGGTTAGCACTTCCACCTGGCAGTACTAGGGTTGTTGGTTCAAATCCCAGCCACAGTACCACCTGCCTGGAGTTTGCATGTTCTCCCTGTGCCTCCATGGGTTTCCTCCCATGCTAGTAGGCTGATTGGATCCTGTCTAAATTGTCCCTAGTATGTGTATGTATGAATGTGAGTTAGGGACCTTAGATTGTATGCCCCTTGAGGGTTAGGGACTGATGTGAATGTATAATATATATGTAAATTGATGGCGCTATATAAGTACCTGAAATAAATATATGTACATTTTTGCTGGCTGCAGCATAAGTGGAGGTGGCTGAAGGTGGTAAAAACACAGCTCGACCACGTGTTTTTACCACCACCCAATCGCTAGTCTAGCCCTAACAAGCCCTTACATATTTTTTAATATAAACAACACTTTTAGAATTCCCAACCAACATGTTCCATTAAGACATTGAGACTCAGAGAGAGAAGTGTTAATTAGTGCTGCAATGTTCCCATGGGTCTGGTTCTGTATGGGGAGATGAAGTTACAGAAGCATTACTGTGCTGGAAATTTCATGATATCTCAGCGTGATGAGCTGTTATGATGGCTGATTCATGGCTCTGGAATGCACTTCCAGCATTATCCCACTCTACGTTGGAGGGAAAATGATTTTATTCTCACCCTACGGCTTAGAGATTGGAACTACATAGACAATGGCGACTGATATAGAATAAGATCTTTCCGCTTAAAACCTGTATTTCCGTTGTGGGTGGAGGTGGTCAGGTTGAATCACCCATTGATTCTTTTATATCTTTTTTTTTTTCACTAAGTCCTAGCACTTTTTTTCAGTGGGAACGTGGGGGAACGCAGTTCCGGCGCCTCCAGCACCTCCAGCACTGAATTTATGTAATGGCAAAGGTTGTTGAGGTGTGCTGGAGAGGCTATTGTCTTGTGTTGCTATAGGATCTTATGTTGCTGGAGTGATCTACTTTTTGTTTTGGGGGGGGGGGGGTCTATTTTTGATGGCTGCTGGAGAGTCTTTTAATGCTGGCTGCTGGAAGATGTATTGTTTCTGGTGGAGTCTATTGTCACTATGGCGGATCTGTTGTTGCTGGTGAAGGGGCATTTTGTTTCATGGGGTCTATTGTTGTTGGGAGAAAGGGGTATTTTGTTGCAGGGGATCTATTGTTGCTGGGGGAAACAGAGTATTTTGATGCTGGGGATATATTGTTGGGGAAAGGGGGTATTTTGATGCTGGGGATCTATTGTTGTTGGGGGAAAGGGGGTATTTTGATGCTGGGGATATATTGTTGTTGGGGGAAAGGGGGTATTTTGATGCTGGGGATATATTGTTGGGGAAAGGGGGTATTTTGACACTGGGGATCTATTGTTGTTGGGGAAAGGGGGTATTTTGACACTGGGGATCTATTGTTGTTGGGGAAAGGGGGTATTTTGACACTGGGGATCTATTGTTGTTGGGGAAAGGGGGTATTTTGACGTTGGGGATCTATTGTTGTTGGGGAAAGGGGGTATTTTGACGCTGGGGATCTATTGTTGTTGGGGAAAGGGGTATTTTGTTGTGTTGAATCTATTGTTCCAGGGGATCTATTGTTGTTGGGGAAAGGGGTATTTGGATGCTGGGGATCTATTGTTGCTGGGGAAAGGGGGTATTTTGACACTGGGGATCTATTGTTGCTGGGGAAAGGGGGTATTTTGACACTGGGGATCTATTGTTGCTGGGGAAAGGGGGTATTTTGACACTGGGGATCTATTGTTGCTGGGGAAAGGGGGTATTTTGACACTGGGGATCTATTGTTATTGGGGAAAGGGGGTATTTTTACGCAATGGATCTATTGTTGTTGGGGAAAGGAGTATTTTGTTGTGTTGAATCTATTGTTCCAGGGGGTCTGTTGTTACTGGGGGGTATTTTGTTGTGGGGAATCGGTTGTTGCTGGGGGGGTCTTTTGTTGATGTGGGTTCTATTGTTGCCTGGGGGGTCTATTGTTCCTAACTACAGGGGATCTATTTTACTGCTTTTCTTGTTATCGGTAACAAATTCCATAGGGACGATGCTTGGGGACAGAGACAAGGGGTGCGTTGAAAGGGGGGAGGCAGTACCTGCACCTGTTTTTTGAGAAAAAAAATCCCTGCTAAGTCCACAGCTCTACCTGTCTTCACAAGCTATTGCAAGCTGTGGTCTGTTTGTCAAATGCGTTGCATTATTAGGGTACTAGGGCTGAGAGAATATGGAGGCTGCTCTTCAGATCTGAAGTTGTTTATTGTTTGGCTGTCATGCTGAGCTAATGGCTTTGATCATTTTCAACCCTTTCACTGCTATGCACTGAACTTTAAAATTTACTATTTACTATCGGGTGCCAAAACAGTAGCATTTAACCTAAACAACACTCTTGCCAGGTAGAGCATACAAACCACCCACAAAAGGTCCCTGGTAGGGCTCAAACCCAGAACCCCCATACTGCAAATCAAGCATGCTAACTACCATGCCATTGTTTAAAGTAAAGTATAACAAAATAAAGGTGTGTAAATGTTTCAACGTATATTTATTTCAGGTACTTATATAGCGCCATCAATTTACGCAGCACTTTACATCTATATTGTACATTCACATCGGTCCCTAACCCTCAAGGGGCGTACAATCTAAGGTCCCTAACTCACATCTATACATACACATACTAGGGACAATTTGGATGGGAATCAATTCACCTATCAGCATGTCTTTTGAGTAAGAGGAAAATGGTATACCTGGAGGAAACCCACGCAAGCACAGGGAGAACATGCAAACTCCATGCAGGAGGTTTCATGGTCAGGAATCAAACCCATGACCCATTTACTGCCAGGCAGACATGCTAACCACTAAGCCACTGTGCCACCCATATTATATTTCTTGTATATTATGTTTCTTGAAAATAGTTTAGGATGGAGTAGGGGAAGGGTTAAACCCATATCTGTTTTCATTTTGCTGTCTGTGTACCATTGCTAAGATTTCCCTTCACTTTTTTCCCCAGAGATGCAAAAGTAAGTGAGAGGAAATCTCAACAATGAGAGGGGAGTTCTTCTCTTAGATAGCTTTCACCGGAACAGTCTTCTCCTTTGAAAGATTTCCCCTCAACGCCTATTCTGTACAATTTTGGATATCCCATTGGAAGTTACATCACTTCCGGTTTCACTGCTTGCATGTGAGATCAAGGCATGGATTTGCCTCAGTCTCGCACCGCATGTTCCTGGGGCTCCAGTCAGAGTGGAGATCCTGGGAACCACGAGAAGAAGAGGGGCTCTTGTGGAAGGGGAGGCACCACACTGCCGACTCCGTGAAAGTGATTGGCAAATATGGAGCTACTGCATCACTTTCACTTTCCAGCGGCTGCGTTAGGCAAATTAGGTGGACACGAGGCCCCTGTGAGCACAAGGCCACAGGACAGCACCTAATTTTCCTAATTAGAGAGCCGCCTCTGATTATGAACCTTTTCTGAAACTTAACAAAAAAAAAGGTACAAAAATATTTATTATAAAAATTCTGTAGTCCAAATGGCCAAAAATAAACACCATAGCTTAAAAGCACTTAAAAGAGAAAAATGCCACACTTTGAAGACCTCTTCTATGGTTTATCGCAGTGGTTCTCAACCTGTGGGTCGTTACCCCTTTGGGGGTCGAACGACCCTTTCACAGGGGTCGCCTAAGACCATCTGGGAAAACACATATTTCCGATGTGTAAAGAGCAGCTACTGTGTAGAAAGCAGCTACTGTGTGTGTAGAAAGCAGCTACTGTGTAGAAAGCAGCTACTGTGTGTGTTGAAAGCAGCTACTGTGTAGAAAGCAGCTACTGTGTTGAAAGCAGCAGTATTGGAGGTAAAATGACACTTCATGAATATATAATTACTGGGTAAATAATTTTATGGTTGGGGGTCACCGCAACATGAGGAACTGTATTAAAGGGTTACGGAATTAGGAAGGTTGAGAACCACTGGTTTATAGGAAGTCCATTGGCATTTTCATTAAAGTGATTTAAACCCAAATTCTGAACAGTACTCTTTATAAGGAATATGTACTGTATATCTGTACTGAATCAAAATTAGGTAGAGATATGAAGATAGAAACCTGACGTGGAATCTAAGGAAATACATATATTATTTTGGGACAAAATAGTAAATTTTAAAGTTCAGTGCATAGCAGTGAAAGGGTTAAATCGCAGGATGCCACACCATCATAGGCCCATAATATTCTATCCCGCCTGTGGAGACAGGGATAGGGATGGGGCTTCATAATCATATTACCAACATATTCATCTGCAGTACACGTTATCTTGCCCAGTTACTAATCACAGAGGTTATAGTCAGGGTGAAGAACTTCTACAGCTAAACCGGAACTGAGCCAGTTCACCCACCCACTGACATCTGTTCCTTCCATTGGACACAGCTGGGGAAGTATCCAGTAACTGACTACTCAGTGATGAGCCTCAAGAGGGGGAAACAGCTGTTACAGGGGCCATGACTGTGCATGTGATGAATGGTTCAATGTTTAGCAAGATGGCATTTACATGGAAACATAGAAGAACAACAGCATAAAAAAGACCAAGTGAACCATTCAGTCTGCCCCCTTTTTGCCGTTTTGTTTTTTTACCTGGTTTTTCTGAGTATAGAGATATACAGTTGTGTTCAAAATAATAGCAGTGTGTTGAAAAAAGTGAATAAAGCTCAAAATCCTTCTAATAGCTTTTATTTCCATCCACACAAATGCATTGGGAACACGACACATTCTATTCCAAATCAAAACATGAAGAAAAATAGATCAAATTTGTGTTGTTCCTTTAAAAAAATTGAGGAAAAGTGAATATTAGACGGTTCAACAAATAGCAGTGTTTGTATTCTTCTTTACAAACTCAAACATTCACTATATAAACTGAGAAATGTTTGAAGATTTTGCTTTCCTTTGAATCACTTCATGAATATTTGGTTGTAGTCGCACTGTTTCTGAGAACTGCTGTACATCTGTGTTGCATGGAGTCACCCAACTTCTGGCCCCTGTGATCAGGTATTCCAGCCCAGGATGATTGGACTACATTCCACAGTTCTTCTCTATTTCTTGGTTTTGCCTCAGAAACTGCATTTTTGATGTCACCCCACAAGTTTTCTATTGGATTAAGATCCGGGGATTGGGCTGGCCACTCCATAACGTCGATCTTGTTGGTCTGGAACCAAGATGTTGCACGTTTACTGGTGTGTTTGGGGTCGTTGTCTTGTTGGAACACCCATTTCAAGGGCATTTCCTCTTCAGCATAAGGCAGCATGACCTCTTCAAGTATTCTGATGTATTCAAACTGATCCATGATCCCTGGTATGCGATAAATAGGCCCAACACCGTAGTATGAGAAACATCCCCATATCATGATGCTTGCACCACCATGCTTCACTGTCTTCACTGTGTACTGTGGCTTGAATTCAGTGTTTGGGGGTCGCCTGACAAACTGTCTCCGGCCACTAGACCCAAAAAGAACAATCTTACTTTCATCAGTCCACAAAATGTTGCGCCATTTCTCTTTAGGCCAGTCAATGTGCTCTTTGGCAAATTGTAACCTCTTCAGCATGTCTTTTTTCCAACAGTGGGACTTTGCGGGGGCTTCTTGCAGATAGCTTGGCTTCACATAGGCGTCTTCTAATTGTAACAGTCCTCACAGGGAACTTTA
Source organism: Staurois parvus (assembly GCF_062004578.1). NCBI lineage: Eukaryota > Metazoa > Chordata > Amphibia > Anura > Ranidae > Staurois > Staurois parvus. Next base: position 4,044,037 of record NW_028317992.1, read on the forward strand.
CACCTTCTTTCATCTTCCTGGAGCTGATTGTTGGCTGAGTCCGCGCCATTTTGGCTATTCTTCTATCTATTTGAATGGTAGTTTTTTGCTTTCTTCCATGTCTTTCAGGTTTTGGTTGCCATTTTAAAGCATTTGCGATCATTTTAGCTGAGCAGCCGATCATTTTCTGCACTTCTTTATATGTTTTACCCTCTCCAATCAACTTTTTAATCAAGGTACGCTGTTCTTCTGAACAATGTCTGGAATGACCCATTTTCCTCAGAATTTCAGAGAGAAATGCACTGTAACCAGCATGTACAACATTTGCTGCCTTCCTTCCTTAAATAAGGGCAATAATTGCCACCTGTTTTTCAAAGAATGAATGACCTCACTAATAGAACTCCACAATGCTATTATTTTGAACATGCCCCTTTCAATTAGTGATTCAATGACACAGAATCAGCAGCATGCATGTCATGACTGTTGGGTCTGTTGGATTTCTATTACTCTACTACACCTGCTAGTAAATTATTTGCCATGTAGAAATATCATTTCTACCAAAAACAGTGATTGATCCGGTTAGTGATGTCTGACTGCTATTATTTTGAACACAACTTATATAGAGTATAGAGATCTAAGTTTGCTTAAATTCACTGACTGTTGTCTCACTACATGTCCTGGAAGTTTGTTCATCAGCTACTCTTTCGGAAAATAATTCTTTCTAATGTTAGCTTGGAAGTGTCTTTCTGCTACCTTGGGGTTCTGTGCCACGTTCTTTTGTATTTCTTTATTTTTGCATTTCTGTCTGAAAGTAAAGGTGCAATCCAACTTCACAAAATGGTAAACACTATTCAGGCAACTGCTACAAGACCAAACTTGGTACATCTGTCATTCCAATTACAACTTTGTGGGAGTACAGCGATATAAGACATTTCAAATAGCTTTGAAGGACTAGATGCAATCTTAACTATATCCAACGTCCAATGCTCCAATGTTCTTGACCTTAGCTTCATATTGAAATGAACCTTATTCACATTCTTCATGTATTTGGGGGGTTTAGTAATTTCTCCCTTTTCCTTCTTTCCTCCAAACTGTACATATTAAGTTCCTAAAGTGTCTCCTGATATGTTTTATCCCCCAGACCTTTCACCATTTTTGTTGCTCTTTTCTGGACTCTTTCTATCTTACAAATATCTTTTGGAGGTCTTCAGAACTGGACGCAGTGGGGGTTGATTCAAAAAGATATTAGCACCACATTAATGATGCTGTGCATGTAGTCGGAGGCCTTGTGACAAAGACCATGCAACATTTTTACTGTTAGTGTAGCACCCCTCTAGATAGGTAGGGAAGCTAAAGTCCAATAGATAGTTAAACAGAGGCTGAGTAGCAAAAGAAAACACAAGGGGTCACCACTAAGTGCAGTATTAAGAAGTAATTTAATGATCCATATACAAAACACTCACATGTGTGAAGAGAATTAAAAGCCTTGAATTGGGCCATAGCCACTCTGGTAGTCACTAAACTTATGGTGTATTGGTGTCAGCGTCCAGGGTCAGATGGAGCCTAAACCAATATGGACATCAGCATTCCACAGGAGGCATCGGCTCCCAGAGATGGAGAAGACCGCGGAACCGGAAGTGACATCAGGGAAACCACCGTGGAACACAAAAACTGGAAGTGGTGTCAGCGGGGTGGGTCCGTAGCCTTGGTAACGCGTTTTGGAGCACCAATCAAATTCTTTGTCAAACCTGAAAATACAGACTTAAAATTGAAAAATAGGGACGTATAACGTTTTATTGCTTACTGGTTACATTCCATGTTTTTTACTTTAGGTTTGCGTCGTATGTTTATTGTATAGAGGCTGAGTAGCAGCCTGTGGTAATGGTCAGAGGGAGGTCAATTTCAGGTCAGGGCTGAGAGGCTCTGCAGACCGGCTCTCTGGAACGTCCCCATGCTCTAGAAAGATTCTAGAAGCAGTGGGAGGGAGTGTCAGAAACCATGAACCAGGCGAAGACAGAAAGTGCAGTTAAAATCACATCTTTAAGGAAATAGCAAATATAACATAGATCAGGAACGTAGTCTAAACAGAAGCAAGGGTTTGGATGCTAGAGCGGGTTATCAGACGAGCCAGAGAACCAGAAGTCAGTTGTTGTACACAGGAACACAGGCAGGAACACACTGTAGATCATAGACCACGCAAGGGCAAGGAGGAAATGAGCTAAGCTGTTAAAATAGCAAAAAGGGCTGGCTGTAGGCTGGACCAATGAGGCAGGTAATGGTATCCAGGTGAGTCACTTTGGAGACAACAAGTAGCTGGTAATTAACCAACAGCTGAGCAGCTTCTGAGCAATGAAAGAAAAGAGTTGCTTGTTATGTAGCAGGACCCCAGCCCTGGCAGGGAGTGAGGAGTGGCTGGTCTGCACTCTCAGGGGATCCTGGCCAATCCCCAACAGGAGGCTTGGCATGGAGCCAGGACAGCCCTTAAGAGTGAGGGAGCCTGCTCAGCAGCAGGAGTTCAGGTTGAAGATGGAGAAGTGGGAGGCTGGAGAGCAGGAGCCTGGGAGGAGGCCCAGATGGGAAGGAGCTCGTCTGCAGGCAGAGGAGCTGGAAAGGAGGAAATCTCAGGACCTCATTGGCCCCTAGAGAATGGACCATCTGTGGAGCAGGGAAGGAATGGCCCAGCAGAAAGCCAAAGCACAGCCTTGGGCACTGGATTCCCTGCCTAGGGATTCACCCAGAACATCTGGATAAAGGAGTACCTGGGGTGTGGGGTGGTACAACAGGAGATGCTGGCTAGCTCTCCAGAAGATACTTCTTTTGCTGTAAAAAGACTTGTATATAGTTCCAGGAAGTTTGTCCTCAGTTGCCATTTCCCTTGGGCATTTCATACACCCCTTACCCCATCCAAGTTTAAATTCCCCTAATAAAATCCAAAAAACAAGCTCAAGGACTGGTTACTGTCTCCTGGATGCAAGTCTGAATGGGAACATACATGTTGCCTGGCTATGCAGGACTATAGGGGGACTTAAAACTTCAGAAACTAATACGGGGGTAGTGTTACATTAGTATTGATGCAGGCAACAAATTGAAGTATACCTTACTTGTGACGCTTTTAATGTATGGCACTATTGCTGTGACAGATTTATAATGAAATACCGCAATATTACTGATAATGGAAGTGAATATAAATAAGACCTCTTCAATGTTGGGGTGAAGTGTTGATTTTGTTGCTTGTGTAATTGTGGTGCATATTTAAGACAATTCTGCAACAAAATGTGTCTGTCGCAAGTTTTGCCATTTGTTACATTACTACAAGACAGATTTCTTGCACACTCTATGAATTCCAGAGAGTATTCAAAATGAGTTCTAACTAAAGATCTATATAGTGATATCAGGACCTCCTTCCTCTTGCTGGTGATCCCTCTAGTAATAACTAAAGATCTATATAGTGAAATCATGATCTCCTTCCTCCTGCTGGTGATCCCTCTAGTAATAACTAAAGATCTATATAGTGAAATCATGATCTTCTGTCTTTTGCTGGTTATCCCTCTAGCGATAACTAAAGATCTATATAGATGAATCATGACCTCCTTCCTCCTGCTGGTTATTCTTCTAGCGATAACTTTAGATCTATATAGAGGAATCAGAACTTCCTTCCTCCTGCTGGTGATCCCTCTAGTGATAACTAAACATCTATATAGAGTAATCAGGGGCTCCTTCATTCTGCTGGTGACCCCTCTAGTGATAACTAAAGATCTAGAGGAATCAGGACATCCTTCCTCCTGCTGGTGATCCATGTAGTGATAACTAAAGATCCATATAGGGGAATCAGGAACTCCTTCCTATTGCTGGTGTTCCCTCCAGTGATAACTAAAGATCTACATAGTGGAATCAGGACCTCCTTATTCCTGCTGGTGACCCCACTAGTGATAACTAAAGATCTATATAGAGGAATCAGGACCTCCTTACTCCTGTTGGTAATCCCTCTAGTGATAACTATAGATCTATCATGAGTAATCAGGGGCTCCTTCATTCTGCTCATGACCCCTCTCATGATAACTAAAGATCTAGAGGAATCAGGACCTCCTTCTTCCTGCTGGTGATCCATGTAGTAATAACTAAAGATCTATATAGGGGAATCAGGAACTCCTTCCTATCGCTGGTGGCCTCTATAGTGATAACTACAGATTCATATAGGTTAATCAAGACCTCCTTCCTCCTGCTGGTAATCCATCTAGTGATAATTAAAGATCAATATAGGGTCTCCTTTCCCACTGCCAGGCCACACTTATTGCTCATTTTGCAAGTACCCCCAAATCTTTTTGGCGGACACTGTAACCCTAATATTGTACTCTATCAGAAGATTCTTCTTCCCTAACATTATTTTGCATTTACAAACATTGAACTGCAGTTTCCACTGCTGGGACTAATCTTCCATCTATGTAAAAACATGTTCCATAATACACCTCCAAGAATATCAATCCTGTCGCAAACCTTTACAGTACATCATCAGCAAGAATTTATACCTTGCTCACCAAAAACCTTCAGTTTATCATATTTAAACAAATTAAATAGAAGAGGACCTATAGTACAGAGCCTTTTGGTACAACACTAGTGACTGGTCTTTGTTCTGAATGAACCCTATTTACAAATATGATTTTGTATCTGTCTATAAGCCAACTGCATTTCCACTGAACCGCCCAAAGGTTAAGTCCTAGCTTGTATAACTATCTTTATGAGATCACGGAACTGCATCAAATCTTTGCTGCAAATCAATTTAGGTCCATTTACTATGCAAATGTCATTTGAGCAGCCTATAACCAGATTAACCCCTTTGCCACACTTATAGCTCATAATGGTGCACTGCTTCTCAATAGGCAGGGAAATATAAAGCTTATCAAAACAAGATGTGGTGCGGTGGCTGCAGTCATTTTCTTTTACAGACCTTTTTCCCTTTATTTTCACTTGGTGATCTGGGTGTAAAACACTTCCTGCCCTAGGGTATTCAATTACAGCATTGCCACCTTGGTTGCTCTCCTGATTTGATCTACAAACACCTCCCCCTCTGATCACCCCTATTACCTGTGTTTATCCTTTTCATCTATTATTTTATTCACCTGCAATGCTCCTTTGAACGGTCTATTCTGGCCCAGCTCCTCTAGCCCTCCCCTTACCTCTCAGCATAACCTTTATTGTAGCAGCCAGAGGAGAAGCAAAGTGGAGTACTGTGGAGCATCCTTTCTCAACCAGGGTTCATCCAAGGCTTGCCTAGGGTTCCTTTAGCTGTGGGTGAATGACCTCCCATGTAATGGTGCTTGCCTAATTCCAGGGTCAATACCACTTTGAGGACCAGCAGCTAAACATCAGTGATCTTTTTAGCTGTCTGAATGGATGACATTCTGACCACCACTGTAGGGAGGGAATTATTCCCACTGATCACCAATGTAAAGGGCATTTTCCCCCAAAATGTCTCATTAATTGGTTTTAGAAGGGTTCCCTGAGATCTGGATAATCTTTTAAGGGTTCCCTAAGGATACAAAGTTTCAGAAAGGCTGCTATAGAATGTCACTTGAGACTGCTGTTATAACATCCAAGATGGCAGCATGCAGCAGATGTGTCAGGACTCATAGATGTCTACACAAGGGAGGTTTATAAAGGAGTCTTTTCAGGCATTTGAAATGTGTGTTGAGCACCTTTATGTTGGTTTCTTTGGCCACTAATATGCAAGGGTACTCACGATACAGATTAGTGTAAGACTCTCACAGTAGTAATTAGGGATGCACCGACACCGAGTATTTTCGAGAATACTTTGTGGTGTGATTTGCGTCCATACAAAACAAATTGACTCAAATTGCACTGCAAAAAATGGCATGCAATTTGCAAAGGAATGTGGTGCCATTCCTGTCCAAATCGCATGTGGTTTTCCCCACCGCTCCTGTGTGAACCCAGGCTTGTCATAGTCATCACAGTGCAGATCAATCAGAAGCCATCCAGCCCGTACTGTCATCCCTGGAAGGAGAGCAGAGAAAGCTGCAGGAATTTCAAATCCCCAGATGTGTGAAGCGACTTTTAGCTGTGTGACTGCATGGGATCTGTGCAGGGAGGTTTCCGGCAATGCTCCTTTGTATGACAAGCCTGGGTTCACACTGGAGCGGTGGGGAAACCACATGTGATTCGGACAGGACACCGCATTCCTGTTCAAATCACATGCCATTGTTTGCAGTGCAATTTGTGCCCATTCGTTTTGTAATGCAGGCCATAGACGGGTCGTTTATCGGCCGAATTTTCGTCCGAACAAAAAATCGGCCGATATTCACACCGTTATTAGGGCAATGTTGCGGTTCTTCTTGTTTCTTTTTATCGGTCATGCTGGAAAATCTACGAAAAATGGACGTTTTTCGTAAGCATTGGTGGCAGCATTGGTGGCAGCAACAACCAATTTTTTGTTTATGGGCCGCCAATTCGGCCGATAAACGTCCCGTCTATCGCCTGCATTAGGATGCAAATCGCACTGCAAAGTATCTGTACTCCTTATCAATGAGTACTTTACCAAAAGCCTCAGTATTCGCTGATAAAAAAAAGTTACAATGCATCTGTAGTAGTAATAAAGGATGTGTTTTGGGGACACTTCTCTTTAACCGCAAACTGTATCTGATGAGGAAGTTCTGGTGAGAAAAGCCCTCCATTGTGTAATTTCAAGCTGTGCTTACAGAAGACAATTGATCTTACTATCTTGTATTACAATGTTTACCTTTTCTAATCTAGTTCATTATTCTCAGTTATGCTCTATACTTTTCCTCCTTGGCTTTGTTGCCGAACACGTCAGAAATTGAATGAAAATCTGAGCACAAATGATATTATTAGAGCTACAAAAGAAGTTCCCCAGCACTCTGCTTGCCAGAAAAAGGAACACATTTAAAATATGTTTATACCATATACATAAATACAAATAATATATATAAAATATGGAATAGAATAGTAATAATTATATAAATAAATCAATCAACAAATCAATCAATCAATCAATAAATATGTACTGCATGCTCTTTCACATATGTATGGAAGCCAAGTGGCAAAGCCAAGACACATCTGTATAGTATGTTCTTCCTCTAATCTGTGAGAGTACTGACATTGTGACATAAAGTCATAGTTAAATAAAGTGATTTTAAAAATTAATAGATGAAATGAATAAGGGTGTGTTACAGCATAGAACAATCAAGTATTTTACATGCTTACTCTCAATGATTTTCCTGTCTGTAAATCACTTTTTAGTCACTTGCAATGTGTCTTTGCACCTGCAAGAATATTTACCTACTCAATTTTCTAGCACAGTCCCCTTATACAGGTAAATAACATGCGTAAAACATGTAAAGCTGATTTTCTAAATTTAAAAATACTCCCTTGCAGTGGGGCTGCACCCATGCTGCCAGGTTTAAATGCAGTAATAGTAGTTAGAATTACCGTATCCCCCATTTCTGCAGGTTCCTTCTGTGCCTCTTCTCCCCTACAATTTTTACTTTTCCTGACGATAGGCTTTAAAAGTATGGAGAATGCCAGACTGTGTGTCTTCCAGTCAATTTCTCTCCTCTCACTTCCCTGCTGTGCCCTTGGAGCAGCTGTGTACCTAATTTCCTGCTTCGTGTGCACCACTTTACAGAAGAGCCCCAACAATAGCCAGCTAATATTGACAATTAGGTGCCAGTTACTTTGCACCCATTCCCAGGGGTACCCCTCTCAGGAACATGTACACCCACCCACTCTTAGGGGGGTATGCATAGAGCGCACTCGGGGACATTTCTTTTGAATAGCTATTGCGAGGAGATTTACAATGAGGCTTTTTTGTGCCATTCATGCCAGTATAACCATGGACATTTTGGGAAATCTACAGGTATGGATTGATAAAAACTTCTCTCCCCCCGGCAGCCGACACTCTCCTCCAATACTTTTCAAGCTTGAGAATTTGGTTGGGCCCTCAACATTCTCATGTACAATGCAAGTATCCTGCATTAGATGCGATTATATTGGCAAAGGGTTGTCCACATGCTCCATGAAGATGTGGGGCTAGTTGGGACCAGTCACCTTGCAGGAGGAGGATTTGGATCAGCAAATCTGCCTTCTCCATTCTCCCAGAACTAAACGGAAATAGGAGTCTTATTATGCAGAGAGGGCAGCTACCAAAGGGGGATTTTATTTTAGTTGACTGAAGTTCAGCTTTAACGGTCAACATAGGTACATGGGGGATAAAGCTGGTTTTATGGGTGGCAAACTCTGACCTCACAAGAGGTCAGTGACACAATGGGGTTGATTTACTAAAACTAGAGAGTGCAATATCTGGTGCAACCGTGCACAGTAGCCAATCTGTTTCTAACTTCAACTTGTTTAATTAAAAAGCCTGGAAGCTGATTGGTTTGTATGTAGAGCTGCGCCAGATTTTGCTCTCTCCAGTTTTAGTAAATCAACCCCATTGAGCAACTGATGAAGGCTCCTAAAATAAGGAAACTATCAGGGCTGATTAGGGTAGCAGGGACCATTGGTGCTATATTGCTAGGGAAGGGTGACTTCATCCTTTGTAGTAAATGATTATTATTCATATATCACCAGTATTTTGGTAATTATTTGTTATCAACCTACTTTACCGTTCCTCTCTTCATTATTCAGGTTAAAACCTAAATTCTTCTAAACCAGCAATCAATTTCCTTAGCTCTTGTGTATTCACCATCCTGTGTATGGTCTTTATTACCAGGTGCACGTTATCTAGGCACATTTCTCTTTTTTGGTTTTCCATCTTTTCTATAGCATGGTTTTCTTCTCAAAATTATGTGAGCTCTTGACAGTTAATGATGAAATGCAATGACAAATCTTTGGGAAAAGACAGAAGAAACTTTGCAAACAAGCAACATTTTAATGTAAAGATATATTAGAAATTCTCCGTAAATAATAATGGAAAGCTAAAGAGTTCAACACTTTTTTTCCATTTAAGCTCCCAAGCAAGTGAAATGAACGGAGATGAGACAGTAGATCATTATTCGTCCCCCGCAGATGAATGTCAATGACCTCAAAGCCATCCTACAGCATGGATGTGTCACAGAGCTGACCGGGGTGACATATTTGTGTATTCAGTTCTGTTGCTTCATCGACAGGATGAAAACACAAACTTCTTGTTTGCTTCACATTTCCAGAACCAGTGTAACCTGTAATTTACCCCAGAACAGAATCTTTTCCAGATGACCATGTACAAATACTGCATTGTGTGACGCATGCATCATCCACCCCAATGCTGCCATCCTAGCTCATACTGGAACAGTGACACAATTACAGCGGAAGGCAGAGAGTGACTTTTTACTAATAATTACTCATCTGTTTAAATAAAGCTTATAAATAACAGAATCTGTAGTTCCTTTCCAGTGTTTTGCATCAGTCAGCTTTATACACTCAAGTGGTGCAATGTACCAGAAAAATAGTAAGAACCAAAAAAAAAACAAAAGACATCGGAGCATGATGTCTATTTTAAGTAGATATTACCCCAATAAATAAAATGTCATATAAGCTTTACCATGATAATAACATTTCATAAATTGCTTTCATCTTACTAAATCTCCATTTTTGATGATGATCTAGTGATCCTGCCATGACTATCCTTGCTCCTGTTACATAGTTACTGTAACAGAACCGGACCCCGACTGCACTAGGGTATTTCCGTTAGACTCGCGCTTCCCTGTCCGAACACAGATCCACGGACACCACCCTTGAAATCCCTGAGGAAATAGACAGCTTTATTTTAACACAGATACAAGATATATATACACAGGGCGGGGCAATACATTTAGTAACAAGGGACACACACCAACAGACAGTACCATCAGGAGGGCAGCTTGAAACACCCCCCACCAAGCCAATACACAAACACATACATCCCATAATAGTTTGCTCCCAAGCCAGACACACAATAGAACAATGGGATGCAACCACATGGCAGTAAACAATGAACAACCCCCACACCAATATTAGAACATTTCACCCTGTACCCCTAACAGGCACAGGGTGACTTACACATAATAGGGATATGGGGAGCTGATCCAACACAACAAACACTTTACTCCTGCACTAGGAAAGGACTCAGTAGACCCAATAGGAATGTTCTGGAATTTTCTGGAATATGCGCTGCTTTCTGCCCTCAACAGACCGGGGTGGTCCGAATACACTGGATACAAATGGAGAAACAGAAAAAGGGCGCACTGACCTAGTGCATTATCATTTAAAATAATTTATTAAAGAAACAAAAATAGGTATCATACTCACAATGGACATAATAACACAGGCATGTCAAACTGAACAAGATGTATGATCCAAACAACATCTGAGTCCATACGATGGAACCCTGGATGACCAACTGGCTAACACGTTTCGAGGACACAACCTCTTCCTCAGAGCCAACCTATATGGGGAGCTGAGACAGTGGTCTCCCCACCTCTCCAAAGTGAGCTGTGTTCTATGGGCCCCCCCACCGAAAGTCACTCCCATCACAGTTACGTATAGTAATGTTGGGGAAACCCAAAACTCATGGGTTTCAGTAACATTTTGACTACTGAAGCCAGATTGAAAAGTAATTGTTTATTATACAAGCATGTAGCTAGAACTACATATAGGAAGAGCAAAACAATACAGTGTTGGATTCAAAAGTAGTGCTCTAACTGCCTTGGAAAATTAATACAATTTATATGTCCTAAGATGGGTGGGAACTTCACTATCTGACTACTTTGAAGTTACATTTTGGTTTCTGGTGGAGTTCTTTGAAATGTAAATGGGCATTCACACAAGCATGTTACTTCCCATTGCTTCTTTAGATAGCAATCTTCCCAGCTGGAGGTGTAAATAGCATTCTAACACAAGAAATACAGCTGTTACACAATAAGGCCCCATGTACACGGGACGTTTCTGAATGATGGAAACTGACTACTGCAAAAACGTAGGTTAAAAAAAGTCTGTTTAGCCGTGTTTGCATACTGCGTTTATGCGCATTTGTGTTTAGAAGTGTTTTTTAAAGATAAGAACAGGAGAACCTCCCAAATGCCCAGAATGCACTGAAAAGTGGAAAATTATTAACTATTTCAGACTGTTTCAGAGAAATACACACAGTAGATGCTGAGACAGCAGTATGTGTTGAGATAATTAGGTGTGAGTTGCTCATTAACATTTCTTTTGTTTCCAAGGGTGGGAATGGTGTCTGGTGGAGGGAGTCATCAAGGCCACCTGGCAGGGGGTCTTCATGAGGAATTTGAGGTGTGATTGGGCATTAACATATCTTTTGTTTCCAAGGGTGGGAGAGGTCTGAGGTGTGAATTGGTCATTACAATGTGTGACAAGCTTGGTAGGAGGTATGAACAGAAGCCAGGCGCTGTGTAGTTCTGTGATAAAAATAATACACCTTGTATGGAGGTGTGCCTTTAATAAGTCATATGGTAAAAAATAAATAAATAAATAATAAATAACCAGCCTGTGGCTTTAGGAAGCCAGGTTCCAAGATGGACGGCCCGTCCGCTCAGAGGGAAGCAGTGGAGTTGAATGCCTGTCAGTGCAGGGACCACGTGTACCCGACGTCCCAGTGTCCTGGATGACGTCACCACGATGTGGAGAGACGGAGGGGGGGAACTCTTGCTGGAGCCGCAGCTTTAGAAGGAAGAGACTTGACAAAGCGCATGTGCGCAAAACATGTTGTCCCAGCAACCGGCCTCTTCCTTCTAAAGCTACAGGATTTATATAGGGCCAACAGTTTGCTCAGCACTTTACATTATAGCGGGAGACAATACAGTAACAATACAGTTCAATACAAGAGGGATTTGAGGGCCCTGCTCCTTGGAGCTTACAATCTAGGAGGGAGGGGTTAGTGGTACAGAAGGTAGTAACTGTGGGGGATGGACTGGTTGGAAGAGTAGAAGATTCCAGTATTAGCTGAGGGCAGGATAGGCTTCCCTGAAGAGATGGGTTTTCAGAGATCGCCTAAAAGTGAGCAGAGTAGGCGATAGTCTTATAAATTGGGGTAGTTCCAGAGGATGGGGGAAGCTCTGGAGAAGTCCTGGAGATGGGCATGGGAGGAGGAGACAAGGGAGCTAGAGAGTAGGAGGTCTTGTGAGGAGCGGAGAGTACGGTTTGGGTGGTATTTGGAGACAAGATCGTTGATGTAATTTGGGACAGAGTTATAAATGGCTTTATACGTCAGTGTTAGTGTTTTGAATTTTATCCGTTGGGCAATGGGAAGCCAGTGGAGGGAATGGCAGAGAGGGGTGGAGGACACTGAGTGGAGGCCAGTGGAGGGATTGGCAGAGAGGGGTGGAGGACACTGAGTGGAGGCCAGTGGAGGGATTGGCAGAGAGGGGTGGAGGTCAGTAGAGGGATTGGCAGAGAGGGGTGGCAGATACAGAGCGGTTAGTAAGGTGGATGAGTCTGGCAGCAGCATTCATGATAGACTGAAGAGGGGATAGCCTGCGATGAGGTAGGCCAATGAGGAGGGAGTTACAATAGTCAAGGCAAGATATAACAAGGGAGTGAATAAGTTTGCTTAGTGGTTTCCGGGGTTAGGAACGGGCGTATCTTGGAGATGTTGCGGAGGTGAAGTCTACATGAGTTTGTCAGAGATTGGATCTGGAGCTGAAAGGACAGATGGGAGTCTAGGATTGCACCTAGTACCCTGGCATGAGGGGATGGACTGAGGATGGTGTTATCGATCTTGATGGAGAAGACACATAGGAAAACATTAGGGTGAGTTCAGGGGCTGCTGAAAAAAACGCTGAACAGCTCCTAAACGTGTACATGAGCCCTAAGACTTCTAATAACAAAATATACATTCAATATATATCCACTTAATCAAAACAAAATGTTTGATATCAGTGGCGGACTGACAACTCATGGGGCCCCCGAGCAATAGGGGATCATGGGGCCCCTGTGTCCTTGCCCAAACTCAAAAAAGCCTATGAAAAAGGTACCAGGGGCATCTCATGGGGCCCCCTACTGACCCGAGTTTCCAAATGGTCAGTCCGCCCCTGTTTGATATATAAATTGGCTGTTCCATTTTCCCTCACAGTAACATATTTGATAAAGTTGGAAAGAGGCACTAGTCCATCGCATTCAACCTATGCATGTGTGAATCAGGGGCGGACTGACCATTTGGAAACTCGGGCACTGCCCGAGGGCCCGGGGTCAGTATGGGGCCCCATGAGATGCCCCTGGTACTTTTCTCATAGGCTTTTTTGAGTTTGGGCAAGGACACAGGGGCCCCATGATCCCCTATTGCCCGGGGGCCCCATGAGTTGTCAGTCCGCCCCTGGTGTGAATTTACATTTTTTTAATCATTCTTATAGCCGTGTATATTTTTCTCATGGAGGAAGATGTCTAACGGCTCGTTTATACTAGTAGCACTCTCTGAAGTGTGATCTGCATTCAGATAGCTTTTCAGAGAGCATTTGACAGGCAAGGAGGCATTGTGTCGCCAGTTTTCTTGAAGCAAACCTTTCTTGTGTGTGTCTTTACACGTGCCTTCAGCTTTAAAATATCTATTTCTGGAGGAATAAGATTTAACTGATTCTCTGCAGGAGGAGTCCGTGCCAGTTACAGCCTATTATAGACACGGAAGATAAGAGTTCCTTTAGTCATCAGTTGTCTGGGGAAAATTCCACTGTAATGTGCTTTACCATTTCCTTGTATTTTTTGGGTGCTTTTGTGTGGAAAAAATCCCACTATAGTGTACTTTAACATTTCCTTATATTTTTGGAGTACTCTTGTCTGAAAAAAAAAAATCTAACTTTAATGTACTTTATCATTTCCAGCTATTATTGGGGTATTGCTGTCTGAAAAAATATCCCACTATAATGAGCTGTACTGTTTGCTCGTATTTTTGGGGTAATATTGTCTGGAAAATTGACACTATAATGAGCTTTTTTTCCTCGTATTTTGGGGTATTGTTGTCTTTGGAAAATCCCACTATAATGGAGTATTGTCTTTGTCAGATGCAGCTATGAGAAAAGGTTTCTGTGTTTCATTATTTCCTCATATTCTTGTTCTATTCTCCTCGTTAAAATGGAGAACAATTGAAGAGAGACACATTTTCCCACATCCAGAGCTAATCAAGTCTCACTTCTTTCTTTTAATTTTCTAAATTCAGACCATATTTTCTAGCCTTTACGCTCATATACAGAGAAGATGGAAATAATTAGACATGTGCGATTTGTTTTGTTACGAATACAAATTCAGAATAAATTTTTGGTATTCCATATCACAATAGTAACTTTCATCGAGTCCAAAATAAATGATAATGAAAGCAACAATTTCATTCGTATTAATTTGTTTTATTCAGATGACATGATGTGATAGTTTGGGCCTTTTGTTAATGTTTGAAGCATCCATAATGTAACGACATAATGAATGATCCGAATTGGTTTGGATCCTTTCGTTTTAGTCAAATGAGAGCGGTGCGGTAGTCATTGTCTCTTGGATATTCAGCGGATTCTTTTTGCATTAACATTTTTCATTATGATAAAAAACGCACTCCATATGACATGGAAACATATCAAAATTAATACATTAACCCCTCGCCTATAGGGCACTTATACCCCCTTTCCTGCCCTGGCCAATTTTCAGCTTTCAGCGCTGTCACACTTTGAATGACAATTGCGCAGTCATGCAACACTTTACTCATATGACATTTTTATAATGTTTTTTAGACAGATAGAGCTTTCTTTTGGTAGTATTTAATCACCTCTGGGTTTTTTATTTTTTGCTAAACAAACCAAAAACAACTGAAAATTTTGAAAAAAAAAATTTTTTTTCTTAATTTTTGTTATAACATTTTGTAAATAAGTGATTTTTCTCATTCACTGATGTGCGCTAATGAGGCAGCAGTGATGGGCACCGATAGGCTGCACTGATAGGCACTGATAGGCGGCACTAACTGGCACTGATTGGCGGCACTGGCTGGCATTGATAGGTGGCACTGACTGGCATTGATAGGTGGCACTGACTGGCACTGATAGGTGGCACTGAAAGGCAGCTTAGACGGGCACTGAAATGTGGCATTGATGTGGTACTGATGGGCACTGGCAGGTGGCATTGATGAGCACTGACAGCTGGCATTGATGGACACTGACAGGTGGCACTGCTGGGGCTACACTGATCATCAGTGCCCTGATGATCAGTGTACATGTCCCCTCTGAAGAATGCTGATTACCGACTCTCCTTTCCTCTCGAGCTGTGAGCGTGACAGCTCATGAGGAGAGAAATGCCGATAACCGACATTTCCTTATTTACATGCGATCAGCTGTGATTGGACACAGCTGATCACATGACCGAGCCGCCGTCTTTGGCTCTTTCCGTGATCGGTGATCTGCTGTGTCCGACTGACACAGCGCACCACCGATCGCCGCGCTGTGCGCCCCCGGAGCCGCGTACGCGTGGTTAGAGTGGGAGGGCGTCATATGAAATTCCTCCCATTTCCTTATATGGTGGGCGGGAGGTGGTTAAGGTATAAATGTGAAATAAGATGATGATTCTTACTTATTGTGTTTGGGTTGGATAGAGTTGGATCCATCAGAATCCCCGAATCATAACATAACAAATCTGAAATGTATTTCGTTCTATTTGTTACTTTTGTATATTTTCAGTATTATCCAATCACATCATTCCATTTCTCTTTGTGAATTGGACTAGCAGGGATGATTCAGACTGCATATGTAATCTCCCAAAATAACGGATTAACACATTAAAATGAATATAGCCAATCTTCCGAAATATACAAAATTAATCAGAATATACAAAACAAATCTGAATATACAAAGTGAATTCCAAAAACAAATCATTCTAACAGCAAATATGCATTCTCTTCATTAAGCTAAAAAATGTATGCAGTTCCCCCACCAACCCTCCTTATTTTTACCTGAGCCCAATCTTAATCCAGCGCTGTGGTCGAGAGCAGCGCGTGGGTGGGTGCGGCATGGTGCGGCATCAACTGCAGATAACAGAACTTGTGTTGAGGTCACAGCCCAAGAATACAGACTGTCCAGTGGGAAGGCATCCGAATGGGGACACTCACAGTTCAGAACAATATTACAGAGCATAGCAAGTCCAGTGTGTCAACACTGTGTGTCAACGAGGGTTGAATAAGGCTTGGTCGGTCTGTGCCCAATTCTGAGGAATCTTGGAGAGGGTAGAGTGTCCCTGTCCTGTTCCTACTCCTCAGGAACCTTTCTCTACCGCTGTTCACTTTCACTGACAAATGGGTAACCTGTCTCTGCACTGTCCACTCGCAAAATGCGTGCCAAGCCCAGAAACCAGGGTCTTAAATAGAATCTGCCTAACCCAAGATGGCCACCAGAATCACATGAAGCATCAGCATCCAATCGATTCACTTCCCCAGTGACCCAGGAAACCATAGTGGAGTATGTTCCTCCTGACGTCCTCTCTTGCAGTGGAGAAAAGAGACTGCACCCGCCTACAAGCTGCTCTTTCTGCGCTCTCCCTCCTCACTTGACAGGGAGGCAGCAGAAGGAGCCACAGGCAGCTCAGAAACCAGGGTCTTAAATAGAATCAGCCTAACCCAAGATGGCAACCAGAGTCACATGAAGCATCAGCATCCAATCGATTCACTTCCCCAGTGACCCAGGAAACCATAGTGGAGTATGTTCTTCCTGACTTCCTCTCCAGCAGTGGAGAAAAGAGACTGCATCTGCCTACAAGCGGCTCTTTCTGCGCTCCCCTCCTCACTTGACAGAGAGGCAGCAGAAGGAGCCACAGGTAGCTCAGAAACCAGGGTCTTAAATAGGATCAGCCTAACCCAAGATGGCCACCAGAGTCACATGAAGCATCAGCATCCAATCGATTTGCTTCCCCAGTGACCCAGAAAACCATAGTGGAGTATGTTCCTCCTGACTTCCTCTCTTGCAGTGGAAAAAAGAGACTGCACCTGCCTAGCAAGCGTCTATTTTAGTGCTCTCTCTCCTTACTGGACAGAGAGGCAGAAGAGGGAGCCACAGGCAACTTCAACATTGAACTATTACATTTGTGTATCAGTGAATGACGGAAGTGCTGTGTGTGGTGGTGAGAAATGGAGAACATGTTCCCTGCTCCTCATCTCATCTAAATAGACTGGTACACATGTGAGATCAGCCGCGATCATCAAAATCGCAGCTAGCCACGATCACCACATTTACAGCTTACCTCTCCTTCATAAACAGACACATAAATGACAATTATCGGTATTTCATCCATTACCCACTGAAAAAAAGCTCCCAGGAAGCAGATCTTCACGACCAGTTGGGATTCCCCTTTCTGTGTTTACTTGCTGCACTTGAAGCATAAAAGGACCAATCTGATTGGCCACTTTGAGAAAAAAATACCTGTCATCACTTGCTTTGTTGTATGAGTCTACCTTTTATTCTCACCAGAGAAGACCACACACTGAGCTAGAAAATGGAAGTCAACAGAAAATGGTATTGGCTTACGTGAGACCTTGCTGGGAACTCCACTGACAATGAAATGATAACTGTTTTTTTTGTGTCTTGGGTCCATAAGCTAACATTTCTCAGGAAGGTTATCGCAGGCAAATATTGGTTTGTAAACACTTAGCGGTCATTATTTAGGTCTCCAACGGACGTTTGTATTGTAATGGAAATGTATACACTGTTGGCGCTATTTGCTTTTACATTTATATCCATAAACAGGTTACAGGCAGAGAGTGACTCACTAAGTGGATGAAATGACCGTATCTTTCCAACCATTACCGTGAACTGGGGCAATTCATGATGCTTCTTCAGTTAAAGTATATGTAATCCCTAACGATGAACTTCCCTTTTTTGCTCAATAGATTCACACCTAAGCAATTTCTGTAGTGTTTTGCAGAATTGCAGTATTTATTTTATTTATTACAGATACTTGTATAGTGCCATCAATTTATGCAGCGCTTTACATATATATTGTACATTCACATCAGTCCCTAACCCTCAAGGGGCGTACAATCTAAGGTCCCTAATGCAGGCCATAGATGGGGAGAAAAACGGCAGATTTTTCTTTTAAAAAACGAAAATTCGGTCGTTCAAGCGGCCAACGTTGCCATCAATGGTAAAAAAAATCGGCCGATTTTCATCCCTTCTACAGCCAGCAAAAAGTGTCCCTGAAGAGAGCTCTGCTATTTCTGACAGTTCCTTGACATTTACAGCGGTTGAAACATTGTATCTATTTATTTCCATTTAGGATACAGATGTTTTTATTCGGAAACAAATAGATACAATGTTTCAACCGCTGTAAATGTCAAGGAACTGTCAGAGAACTGTCAGAAATAGCGGAGCTCTCTGCAGAGACACTTTTTGCTGGACTGGAATTATTCTTATTTTCATCCTACTTCTTCTTCTTCTTCTTCATCCTCATCCTCTTCTTCTTCTTCTTCATCCTCATCCTCTTCTTCTTCTTCATCCTCATCCTCTTCTTCATCCTCATCTTCTTCATCCTCATCCTCTTCTTCTTCATCCTCATCCTCTTCTTCTTCTTTTTCATCCTCTTCTTCTTCTTTTTCATCCTCATCCTCTTCTTCATCCTCATCCTCTTCTTCTTCATCATCATCCTCTTCTTCTTCTTTTTCATCCTCATCCTCTTCTTCATCCTCATCCTCTTCTTCTTCGTCATCATCATCCTCTTCTTCTTCATCATCCTCTTCTTCTTCTTCTTCTTCTTCTTCATCCTCATCCTCTTCTTCTTCTTCATCCTCATCTTCTTCTTCTTCATCCTCATCCTCATCTTCTTCTTCTTCATCCTCATCCTCATCTTCTTCCTCAGCCTCTTCTTCTTCTTCTTCTTCATCATCCTCCTCCTCTTCTTCTTCATCATCCTCCTCCTCCTCCTCTTCTTCTTCTTCTTCTTCATCCTCATCCTCTTCTTCATCCTCATCCTCTTCTTCATCCTCATCCTCTTCTTCATCATCATCATCCTCTTCTTCTTCATCCTCTTCTTCTTCTTCTTCTTCTTCATCCTCATCCTCTTCTTCTTCTTCTTCATCCTCATCCTCTTCTTCTTCATCCTCATCCTCTTCTTCTTCATCCTCTTCTTCTTCCTCTTCTTCATCCTCTTCTTCATCCTCTTCCTCTTCTTCTTTTTCTTCTTTTTGTCTTCCTCTTGCAGGTCACTGCTCATGCGCAGTTTTTTTATCGGTAAAAAATCGGCCGATTCGCCCACTAATTGCCGCGAAAATCGGCCGATCGGCAAAATCGGCCGATTTTTTTCCAACTTTACCGAAAAAAAAAACGGCCAAAATACCGAAAATCGGCCGACCAAATCGCCCACTAACGATCCGAAAATCGGCCGATTTTATTTTCGGCCGAAAAATCGGCCGATTTTCGACCCATCTATGGCCTGCATTAAGGTCACTGCACATGCACATAAAATTTTCGGAAAACGATCGTTCGTTTTTGACCATCAATGAGGATAAAGTCGGGCGTTTTCCGCAAAATTTTCCAACATCACCGATAATCTGAAAGTCCAAAATACACGAAAAACGGCCGACAAAATCATCCACTAACGATAAGATAATCGGCCGTTTTTATTTTCGGACGAAAAATCGGCCGTTTTTCTCCCCATCTATGGCCTGCATAACTCACATTCATACATACACATACAACATACAGTGAGGAACAGAAGTATTTGAACACCCTGCGATTTTGCAAGTTCTCCCATTTAGAAATCATGGAGGGGTATGAAACTCACATTGTAGGTGCATTCCCACTCTGAGAGACAGAATTTAAAATTCAGGAAATCACATTGTATGATTTTTAAATAATTTATTTGTCTTGCACTGCTGAACATAAGTATTTGAACACCTAAGAAACAGCAAGAATTCTGGCTCTCAAAGACCTGTTACTGTGCCTTTAAAAAGTCCCCCTCTACTCCACTCATTAATCTAACTTAGTAGCACCTGCCTGAGCTCTTTAAAGACACCTGTCCACCCCACAGTCAGTCAGACGCCAACTACTACCATGGGCAAGAGCAAAGAGCTGTCAAAAGACACCAGAGACAAAATTGTGGACCTCCACAAGGCTGGAAAGGGCTACGGAGCAATTGCCAAGCAGCTTGGTGAAAATAGATCAACTGTTGGAGCAATTGTTAGAAAATGGAAGAGGCTAAAGACGACTGTCAGCCTCCCTCGGACTGGGGCTCCATGCAAGATCTCACCTCGTGGGGTATCACTGATGATAAGAAAGGTGAGAAATCAGCTCAGAACTACAAGGGAGGAGCTGGTCAATGACATGAAGAGAGCTGGGACCACAGTTTCAAAGATCACTGTCGGTAGAATACTACGCCGTCATAGTTTCAAATCATGCATTGCACGGAAGGTTCCCCTGCTCAAGTCATCACATGTCCAGGCCCGTCTGAAGTTTGCCAATGACCGTCTGGATGATCCAGAGGAGGCATGGGAGAAAGTCATGTGGTCAGATGAGACCACAGTAGAACTTTTTGGTCTAAACTTCACTCGTCGTGTTTGGAGGAAAAAGAATGATGAGTTGCATCCCAAGAACACCATCCCTACTGTGAAGCATGGGGGTGGTAACATCATGCTTTGGTGGTGCTTTTCTGCGAAGGGGACAGGACGACTGCACTATATTAAGGAGAGGATGAATGGGGCCATTTATTGTGAGATTTTGAGCAACAACCTCCTTCCCTCAGTATTGAAGATGGGTCGTGGCTGGGTCTTCCGACATGACAACGACCCGAAGCACACAGCCAGGATAACCAAGGAGTGGCTCCGTAAGAAGCATATCAAGGTTCTGGAGTGGCCTAGCCAGTCTCCAGACCTAAATCCAATAGAACATCTTTGGAGGGAGCTGAAACTCCGTGTTGCTCAGCGACAGCCCCGAAACCTGACAGATCTAGAGGAGATCTGTGTGGAGGAGTGGGCCAAAATCCCTGTTGCAGTGTGTGCAAACCTGGTCAAGGACTACCGGAAACGTCTGACCTCTGTAATTGCAAACAAAGGCTTCTGTATCAAATATTAACACTGATTTTCTCAGGTGTTCAAATACTTATGTTCAGCAGTGCAAGACAAATACATTCTTTAAAAATCATACAATGTGATTTCCTGAATTTTTTTTTAAATTCTGTCTCTCAGAGTGGGAATGCACCTACAATGCGAATTTCAGACCCCTCCATGATTTCTAAGTGGGAGAACTTGCAAAATCGCAGGGTGTTCAAATACTTCTGTTCCTCACTGTATATACTATCTTCAAAACACCTTGCTAAAGCATATATATATACACACACATATACTCTCCGGCCTCTGTTTTAGGTACACAGCACAGGTAATAAATGCTCCACATAGTGTGAATCCTTATTAAAATCCTTTATTCTTAGATACAAAGTGCACTCGGTAGTGGTAGTAGATAAAAACAAGTGTGTACAAACAGGAAGATCACTTCTTTCCAGTTTCAAAAATGGCTGCCAGTCGTTCACGCATGTGTCGTGGCGTGTGTACGTGGCTCCACCCTACGCGTTTTGCCATGTATGACGTCATCAGGGGCACTCTTTGTGGAGCATTTATTCCCTTTGCATGTTTACTATCACGAGTCCTATCTGGAGCGGCTAGAGGTACTCCATACGGAGGTTGCTTTAGTAGACCCCTTCACTTGTCTCTCTTGTGGGATTCAGAGGAGGATCGCGCCTGCTACGCCTTTTTGGTTGTCTTACAACAGATGCGTGATTGACCGCTCTTTACAGGGGGTCGTTTTGTTCTGGTAAGCCTTGCATGCGAGTGGTTGTTGACACATCAGCTATCATTGGAAATTCTTCTGTTTCATCGCAGCCTTTTGGGAAACACTTTCTTCTGATTTCATTCCATATATTGGACTTTTTATTCTCATTTTGGACTTATTGTCACTACAATTTATATAAGCGCTGCACTTTTTGTATTGTAATTTTGAATTGCCTGGTATCAGGGTAATAGTGTTTAGCTGCTAGCATTTTTGTGCACATTGTATTTTTGGTGCAGATTTCCATTGTTTTTTAGTTTTTTTGAAGTAATGCCATCGGCTGTTTACATTCAGGTTACCAAGCAACAATAAGCCGGTGACTCTTCCTGTGTCCCACTGAGACTGGCCTGGCCTTTGTGTAGAGTGGTGGTCACCTTGGATCCGGAGTGGAGATCTGCT
The DNA here is from genome assembly GCF_062004578.1 of Staurois parvus. Lineage (NCBI taxonomy): Eukaryota > Metazoa > Chordata > Amphibia > Anura > Ranidae > Staurois > Staurois parvus. Next base: position 4,066,188 of record NW_028317992.1, read on the forward strand.
GCAGTGTAATTACGGGCTTATTTCAGGAAACTATGTGCAAAGTACAGCAACCAATTAAACTTCATTTTCCTGTCATCAGGTGGTTTAGGAGCTGACACTTATATTGTTTGTTGCACTCTTACCGAATAAAAGCTTCCAATTAATAAACAATCGTTTTTTTAACCCCTTGTCTTCCACAGTACGTTTATAAATGGCATGGTAAACAAGGGGTTAAAACAAGCTTGCAGCTAGTGCTGCAGGTATTGATCTTTACAGCCAGTGAGCGGCTTTAACCACGTGCCTACAGGGCACTTATACCCCCTTCCTGCCCAGGCCAATTTTCAGCTTTCAGTGCTGTCACACTTTGAATGACAATTGCGCAGTCATGCAACACTGTACCCATATGACATTTTTATCATTTTTTTGAGACAGATAGAGCTTTCTTTTGGTGGTATTTAATCACCTCTGAGATTTTTATTTTTTCTTAAACGAACCAAAAACCACTGAAAATTTTGGAAAAAAAACTTTTTTCTTAGTTTTTGTTATACAATTTTGTAAATAAGTGATTTTTCTCCTTCACTGATGTGCGCTAATGAGGCTGCACTGATGGACACTGATAGGTGGCACTGATGGGCACTGATGAGGAGGCACTGGTAGGTTGCACTGATGGGCATTGACAGGCATCACTGACTGGCACTGATAGGCAGCATTGACTGGCACTGTTAGGCGGCACTGACTGGCACTGATAGGCGGCACTGACTGGCACTGATAGGCGACACTGACTGGCACAGATGGGTGGCACTGATTGGCAGCATTGATAGGTGGCAATGATTGGCATTGATAGGTGGCACTGACTGGCACTGATGGGTGACATTGAAAGGCAGCACAGATGGGCACTGATATGTGGCATTGATGTGCACTGGTATGCACTGATATGTGGCATTGATGTGGCACTGACAGGTGGCACTTCTGGGGCCACACTGATCATCAGGGCACACTGATCATCAGTGCCCTGATGATCAGTGTACATGTCCCCTCCGCGGAAAGCCGATTACTGGCTCTCCTCTCCTCTGTCAGCGTGACAGCTCGAGAGGGGAGAAATGCCGATAACCAGCATTTCCGTGTTTACATGTGATCAGCTGTGATTGGACACAGCTGATCACATGACCAAGCCGACATCTTCGGCTCTTTCCGTGATCCGCTGTGTCCGAGGGACACAACGCACCGGCGATTGCCGCGCTGCGCGCTCCCTGAGCCGCGCATGCGCAGTGAGAATGGTAGGACGTCATATGACGTCCTATCAGAACGAGAGAAACACCTTGCGCACGTCATTGTACTATAGGGCGGACGGAAGGTGGTTAAGATAAAAGGTACCTCTAGATCACTTTTACAGGGCTCCAAAGGTGCCACCTTCTCCACCGGTGCCCATGGTGGTTCACAGGCTCTCCTGTTCCTCCAATAAAGGGAGGTTGGTAACTACCTAAGGCAAGATTCACACCTATGCAGTTTGCATTTTTTTTTAATTATTTTGTTTTTAGCTGCCGTTTTCCACATCCCATCCATCAAAGAGTATTGTTTACATTTTACATACATTCAGTCGGGTCGGGTTCTTTGGTGTATGCCCCGGAAGGTCTTGTGGAAAAGGCCAATCATTGTAAACATTCTATTTTTTTTCTCTTACCGCGGGCAGATAAATAAAGTTATTTAGGAAACAATGAAAAGCAGATTATTGCTTATAGAGCCAGGCCCGGGTAAACCCAAGCTGCTAGAGACATGTCTGATCTAAGATGGCCGCCTGTCTGTCAGGACAGATATCAAATAATGTGGTGTGAGCTGCAGCCTGCAGGTGTTCGTGCTGCCAAAAATCTTCCATCGCATTTACATCGATCATCGACAATGCAAACACCTCCCTGGCGGTATTCCCGAGTGTGGCTCGGGGTAAAGTTTCAGCACCACAAGCGGTAACCCCGAGCTACACTCGGGGTTACCATGCGGCACTGCTCTGCGACCCCTCGATCACTTACCTTGTCCCTCCTGCAGTGTCCCTGGAAATGTAATCCGGCCGATGCCGGCATCTGTCTTCCGGGTTCCATTCCCTGTGATGTCGGGGCGTACGGGGGGACAGAACGGAGGGAAATTTGAAAATGACAAAAAGTGACATTCACTAAATTCACTAAAATCACATAGTATAACATTACTGTATCAAACCATTTCACATACATTTTGTCCCGAGTGATTTGTCCTGCGCCCTGCCTGCATTTTTACTGTTCTTTCTGCCTGGAAACTGAGAAACGTCCATGGCATCCAAAAAGCGTCCCTTTAGGTCAAAATCGGTTTTAGACCGGCTAGAGAACAGCGATAGTAAATCAGAACCACTTGCAGAATTGAGTGATAATGATTCGTGGGGGAAATTCATCATCAGACACTGAAAACAATTTTGCGACTTTGCTCAGCGATGTGCGAACTTGGCGCTCTATTTCAAATTTCAGTGTTTTTGGTTTGATTATATTATTGAATTAAATTTATTATTATATTATTATTTTTTATGATTATTTATTAAATTATAATTTATGATTTCGTGTTTCAAGTTTTATCATACCCGGGATGTTTACTAGACTCTTGTTCGGACAGATTTCAGTGAGTTATTCCTAAAAATTACAGCCTACAATAAAAAACTACATATTTCCATGCAAAAAAAATGTACCGCTTTGAGCACAGAAATATGGACATAATCAGACCACTAGGGAGGTTAAATATGCACAGATAGAGAATGAAAGTGTAAATGCAGAAAGTGCCGTATGGGAGGCCTTGTCATGAGGTAACATGGAAGATCATCAGCAAAGACCGCTTCAGGTCCAATGTTAGATATTTTACTCTTTAAGGTGTAAATCCAGCCAAAACCTTTTTTATTTTTATCTGGAGTGGGGGAAATCTAGATTCCCTGTCAGCACTGTATTGTAGTTTAGGTGTCCAGCGAGATTCCCCTGTGATTCCCATCATTAGAGGCACAACAGGCAACACATGGACACCTAACCAAAATGGAGGGAAACTTTTTTCGGAACTAATGTATCCATTGAGAGTCTTCCGCTTTAGCCTCTTCTTGACCAAAGATAACACCTGCCAGCCAAGGCAGATTTAGCAGCATCAGCATGCATCAGTTGACTTGACTATATACAGTGCCTTAAAAAAGTATTCATACCCCCTGAGATTTTCCACATTTTGTCATGTTACAACCAAAACGTAAATGTATTTTATTGGGATTTTATGTGATAGACCAACACAAAGTAGCACATAATTGTGAAGTGGAAGAAAAATGATAAATGGTTTTCAACATTTTTTACAAATAAATATGTGAAAAGTGTGGCGGCATTTGTATTCAGCCCCCGGAGTCAATACTTTGTAGGACCCCCTTTCACTGCAATTCCAGCTGCAAGTCTTTTTGGGGATGTCGCTACCAGCTTTGCACATCTACATAGTGAAATTTTTTCCCATTCTTATTTGCAAATTAGCTCAAGCTCTGTCAGATTGGATGGAGAGCGTCTGTCTACAGCAACTTCAAGTCTTGCCACAGATTCTCAATTGGATTTAGGTCTGGACTGTGACTGGGCCATTCTAACACATGGATATGCTTTGATCTAAACCATTCCATTGTAGCTCTGGCTGGATGTTTCGGGTCGTTGTCCTGCTGGAATGTGAACCTCCGCCCCAGTCTCCAGTCTTTTGCAGACTCTAACAGGTTTTCTTCTAAGATTTGGCTCCATCCATCTTCCCATCAACTCTGACCAGCTTCCCTGTCCCTGCTGAAGAAAAGCATCCCCACAACATGATGCTGCCACCAACATGTTTCATGGTGGGTATGGTGTGTTCAGGGTGATGTGCAGTGTTACTTTTCTCAATATAAGATAGGTGCAGCACTAAGAATAATGAATAAACCTAATAAAACAAGTATGTTTGCACAATTCCAGTTCATAAACAGTTCAAAAAGTGATTATAGTGCTCTTTAAGGCGCTTGCTTCCTGGAGACCGGAGTCTGTGCAATAATGATATAGAGAATGCACACTCACCGGACGCGCATATATAATGCGTCTGTATCAGTAACTCCAAAGGACATCAAGGCAAGCCAGGAATTGGGATGTCTTCCCTCCAAGGGATGGATGGTCATCAAAGGGATCCCGGGATTCTTAAATGTAGATCCACAACAACCAGAGTTCCCCCCCAAGGGGTTAAACGGGTGCTGCTCCCTGGATGAGAGATCCCCTCTCTGGATATAGGATGGCTGGGTGTCTGAAAATTAAAACTCCCCCAGGGAGTTAAAACAGGGGCATACCCATAGTGTAGTAAGATGATATGCAAATTTTATTCCAATAGTAATTAAAACCGATGCATCAGAGTGTATATCATAAAAGCATGTGTACAGGACTAACCGTCCAAGTTCTAAGATGGCCGCCGGAGCTCCACGTTGCTCCAGCGGCGTGACGTCCTGTGGACAGATTCTCCCAACTGAGTTATGGATCTCTGAAGCTCCTCCAGAGTTCCCATGAGCCTCTTGACTGCTTCTCTGATGAATGCTCTCCTTGCCCGGCCTGTCAGTTTAGGTGGATGGCCATGTCTTGGTAGGTTTGCAGTTGTGCCATACTCTTTCCAAATTCGGATGATGGATTGAACAGTGCTCCGTGAGATGTTCAAAGCTTGGGATATTTTTTTTATAACCTAACCCTGCTTTAAACTTCTCCACAACTTTATCTCTGACCTGTCTGGTGTGTTCCTTGGTCTTCATGATGCTGTTTGTTCACTGATGTTCTCTAACAAACCTCTGAGGGCTTCACAGAACAGCTGTATTTATACTGAGATTAAATTACACACAGGTGGACTCTATTTACTAATTAGGTGACTTCTGAAGGCAATTGGTTCCACTATATTTTAGTTAGGGATATCGGAGTAAAAGGGGCTGCAAAAAATGCACGCAACACTTTTCCAATATTTATTTGTAAAAAATGTTGAAAACCATTTATCATTGTCTTTCCACTTCACATTTATCTGCCACTTTGTGTTGGTCTATCACATAAAATCCCAATAAAATACATTTACGTTTTTGGTTGCAATATGACAAAATGTGGAAAATTTCAAGGGGTATGAATACTTTTTCAAGGCACTGTATATGACTAATTTGCATATCTTAATGTTATGTCGTACGCTACCTTATTAACCCCTTTCCACCAAGCATTTGCATATATGAGGCCTCACAGACGTAAGTGGGTCTTTAACTGTGGGGCCGCATACTGTACTGTATATGTGCTAATGAGTTTGTGCTGGGAGCGCACTGCACAGCTCCGGGTCTTCTACTAATGTTAGGGAACCGGGAGGCTCAGTTCCTGATCACCTGATCTCTGTGATAGCCTCTGATTGATCAGTCACTGCCCTTGTGTTGTTTTTTCCTCTTGAAAGGAGAAAAAAGATGCATTGGGATTGACTTACTATTTATTGGTTTTACTTATTAATTATATCAGTTACAATGGGGTTGTTATATAATACATTGGGGTTGTTTTATTAAAGGCAAATAGACTGTGTACTTTGCAAGTGCAGTTGCTTCAGAGCTTAGTAAATGAGGCAAAACTTCACTTTGCAAAGAATACCCCCCAAAAAAAACAACAGCATTTTTGCTTCCACGTTGGATGATGGAAGTTAGCAGAGCTTCCCCTCATTTGCTAACCTCTGGACAGGGCCAGATCTAGCCTATCTGATCTGGGGGTGCAGTAAAACATCAGGGGGCATAATATCAACACTGTGTGTGAGTCACCGACAGTCTGTCACACAGTGTCTGGACCTGGGAAACATTATTAGGTATTAGGTTGTCATTAAATGAGGGTGATTAAACATAATCTGTGCCCCTTATATCAGATATCCCTATTGGGGTCCCCTTTTACATCAGGAGTCCTCATCAGAGTCCCTCTTTACATCATGACTACTCATACCCTTTACATCAGGTGTCCCCATCAGAGTGCCCCCTTACATCAGGGTGTCCACCAGAGTGCCCCCTTACATCAGGGTGTCCATCAGAATGTCATCTTATATTAGGTGTCCCCATCAGAGTGCCCCCTTACATCAGGGTATCCATCAGAGTGCCCCCTTACATCAGGGTGTCCATCAGAGTGCCCCATTACATCAGGGTGTCCATCAGAGTGTCCCCTTACATCAGGGTGTCCATCAGAGTGCCACCTTACATCAGGGTATCCATCAGAGTGCCCCCTTACATCAGAGTGTCCATCAGAGTGCCCCCTTACATCAAGGTGTCCATCAAAGTGCCCCCTTACATCAGGTATTCCCATCAGAGCACCTCCTTACATCAGGGTGATCAGAGTGTCCCCTTATATTAGGTGTCCCCATCAGAGTGCCCCCTTACATCAGGGTATCCATCAGAGTGCCCCCTTACATCAGGGTGTCCATCAGAGTGCCCCATTACATCAGGGTGCCCATCAGAGTGCCCCCTTACATCAGGGTGTCCATCAGAGTGCCCCATTACATCAGGTTGTCCATCAGAGTGCCCCATTACATCAGGGTGTCCATCAGAGTGCCCCCTTACATCAGGGTATCCATCAGAGTGCCCCCTTACATCAGGTATCCCCATGAGAGCACCTCCTTACATCAGGGTGTCCATCAGAGTGCCCCCTTAGATCAGGTGTTCCCATCAGAGTGCCCCTTACATCAGGGTGTCCATCAGAGTGCCTCCTTTCATCAGGGTGTCCACCAAAGTGCCCCCTTACATCAGGTGTCCCCATCAGAGCACCTCCTTACATCAGGGTGTCCATCAGAGTGCCCCCTTACATCAGGGTGTCCATCAGAGTGCCCCCTTACATCAGATAATCAGATATCCCCATTAGAGCACCTCCTAATCAGGGATGTCCCCATAAAATTGCCTCCTTACATCAACTGTCTGCATCAGAGTGGCTTATGGATCAGAGGACCTGGGGGAGGGGGGCACAACTAAAATCTGGGGGGGGGGCAAATCCCACCCCAGCACCCCTCTATATCCCTCCCTTCCTCTGGAGCAACTTCACTTGCAAAATGCAGTCTAATTATCTTTAGTAAATCAACCAAATTATGTATTATATAATGTACCGTGTATGTATGCAATGGGGTTGACTTACTAAAGGCAAATAGACTGGGCAGTTTGCAAGTGCAGTTGCTCCAGGGTTTAGTAAACAAGATGAAACTTCATTTTGCAAATAATAACCAATCACATGCAAAGAAAATAAGAGTAAGAGCAGCATTTTTGCTTGCATGTGATTGGATGATGTAGTTTCCCTTCATTTTCTAAGCTCTGGAGAAAATTCCCTTGCAGAGTACAACTGCACTTGTAAAGTACACAGCCCATTTGCCTTTAGGGAATCAGCCCCACTGGCACTCATATAATTAATAGTTTGCCTTTAGCACTGAGACAGGTATTTTTAGAAACAGAAGACTTCTAAATATAGATTCTTACATTGAGGAAATGTGTAAACAAACAAAATTCCCCAGTTAGTTTAAACATTTGTTAGTGAGAATTTGCTCTTGTCACAAGGCAGGTTGAGTAAGTTCAACAATTCAACGGACCTGCACGCTATGCTACATGACACAAAAAGCAGGAGGTTGAGGAACGCAAGCAGGAAAGCAAATAGTCGGTAATTAGCTTCCTGACATATGTTTCAGATCTGAAAAAGTTTTTAAAAAAAAACGACATAAAGACCAGACTCAGTTCACAGGGCTGCGACCCCAAAGTCATGCGACTTCTAGTGCGACTTTCTTGCGACTTCAATGCAAGTTTGGGAAATCAGAACAATAGAGAGTGTGACACATATTACAGAACCTACAAAACCCTCTGAAGTTGCAGCCAAAGTTGCAAAGATAAGGCAAAGAAACGACTTCCTTGCAACATTTATTTTTTAACATTGCAGTCTATGGTATTCATGTCACAAGCAGGGGCGGACTGACCATTTGGAAACTCGGGCACTGCCCGAGGGCCCGGGTTCAGTAGGGGGCCCCATGAGATGCCCCTGGTACCTTTTTCATAGGCTTTTTTGAGTTTGGGCAAGGACACAGGGGCCCCATGATCCCCTATTGCCCGGGGGCCCCATGAGTTATCAGTCCGCCCCTGGTCACAAGGAAGATGCAGAAAAGTACTGCAGGAACCATTTTTTGTTGTTGCTGCAACTTGAGTCTGCACCCATTAAAATGTCATGCGACTTTCTGTATTACATGACCTTTAACCCCTTCATGACGTAACATTACAACTACTTTGTGTATCCAGGTAGATACCTGATACCTTGGTTTTTTTCAGGACACATTGGATTTTTATTTGGTGGTAAATCCTAAAGGATAGCTCATATATTCTTTTAATTATTATCAAAGCCAGCTCTGAGGAAGAGGTTGTGTCCTCGAAACGCGTTAGCCAGTTGGTCACCCAGGGTTCCATCGTATGGACTCAGATGCTGCTTGGATACATTATCTTGTTCGGTGTGATATGCCTGTGTTTTTATGTTCATTGTGAGTATAATACTTACTTCGTTTTTTTCAATAAATATTTTAAACGATAATGCACTAGGTCGGTGCACCCTTCTTGTTTTTCTATTTTGCTTCCCTAATCTTGACCCTTGTCACCAGTCACACCGCTGCGATTTAAAATTGCACGATTTGTGTGACGCCCCGGTCACATAGAGTGTGACTTGGAATGCGATCTGCATGCCCTGCAACTTGCAAATCGTATGCCAAGTCTCACTCTATTGTCCGCTATTAGAGCGGTCATATCGGTGCGGTTCCGACTTGGTCAGAGCCAGGGGCGGACTGACCATTTGGAAACTCGGGCACTGCCCGAGGGCCCGGGGTCAGTAGGGGGCCCCATGAGATGCCCCTGGTACCTTTTTCATAGGCTTTTTTGAGTTTGGGCAAGGACACAGGGGGCCCCATGATCCCCTATTGAGGGCCCGGGGTAAGTAGGGGGCCCCATGAGATGCCCCTGGTACCTTTTTCATAGGCTTTTTTGAGTTTGGGCAAGGACACAGGGGGCCCCATGATCCCCTATTGAGGGCCCAGGGTCAGTAGGGGGCCCCGTGAGATGCCCCTGGTACCTTTTTCATAGGCTTTTTTGAGTTTGGGCAAGGACACAGGGGCCCCATGATCCCCTATTGCCCGGGGGCCCCATGAGTTGTCAGTTCGCCCCTGGTCAGAGCTGCACCAATTTCTAAAGTAGTACATGCACTACTTTTGTTGCAATTTGCATAGACATCTGTGTCAGATGTCTTGCAAATTGCAACTGAAATCGTCAGTTCACGCAATTTTGAAATCGTGCCACTTCACTGTAAGTCGCACAATTTAAAAATCGGCTTTGATGTGACCGGGGGCTTGCTACTTGTGAAGATTTTCAACGATTTCTTGCAATTTGCAGTGCGATTTCCATTATATTATATGTATATGAAATCGCAATAAACTGCAGAAAAAGTAATGCAAGAACTACTTTGGGAATCGTGCTGCAGCAAATCGTTGTTAAGACACTGACATTCACATTCATTAGATGCGATTTCAGGTGCGACTTCAATTCGAAAATCGCACCTGTATACAATGTATTATATTGGCTCAGCCAATGAGGAGAGAGAGTCCCAGGACAGCTGAGGCTCTCCTACACATTGCTGGATTGAGAAGGGGCTCAGGTGAGCATTAGAGGGGGTTGGTAGGGGGAAGCAGCACACGGAAGGTTTTTTTACCTTAACGTATAGAATGCATGAAAGTAAAAAAAAACCTTCTGCCTTTACAACCACTTTAAATATGAAATATATAAAATGAGTGGATCTTTTGTCTAGCAAATTTCAACAAAACACTTCAGTGAGTGAAATTGAGAGTTTTTGCTATGGTGAAATCTGTATTACAAGTGTGCCTGTATTTTCAGGATAATGGCTAGAAGAAATGAATTTTTTGGTTACAGAATGAAATTACATGCATACACGCACCGGGTCGATCATCTTTTACTCTGAATTTTTCTGCCAGCTCCAGGCACAAAGATAAATCATAAATAGGCACAGTTGTGTGACGCCTAAGATATAATGATGAGAATTCACCCATATCTGAAGTTTTAGGGTTTTTTTGTGGAATGACCTGTGAATAACTCTTTTATATACATCAGATTTAGGTTCTGTAGCTGTTTTTAAGGACGTGGATTATCGCTCATCCTGGTATTTATGAGCAGAATAGCTCACATAGCTATGCACAAGCTCACGTCTGTGTGTGATGGATCAAGGTCCCTCACTATCCATATTGTGATCGCACTTTATGAGCCAGTATGAGAAATGTCACGGGTTATGGGATTAATCATTCATTGGATTTACAACTGACTTTTTTTTTATTTGTGAAGTAAGTTTTTTCAGCACCACAATTAAACAGCGTAGGCGCACATCTGCTTGACAGATTTACATATCGTAATGTTGCTACATAAAACCATGCAGTATATTACAGATGACCCAAGCAGAAGATGTTAAAAAAAAATACTTACCTCCAACAGGGATCATGATGTAACCAGGGCCTCGGATTCAACTATGAAAATAGCGATTCGCTGATTGAATGTCTATTCCTGTGACTTCAGTTGGGTTTTAAAGTGTATGTTCATCCAAAACCTTTTTTTTTTCTTTTCGTAGTTTGGATTATGTGGGGAAAGTTTTGAATCCCTGTCAGTGTTTTACTTCATTTAGTAAGTAGTACAGTAGTACAAGTAGTACAGTGTCACCATGGTGACACTGTACTGCTAGGGTGACAGTATGTAAAAAATAAAAATAAAAAATAATAATATAAAAAAATAAAATACAAATGTAAAAAAAATGTTTAAAAATTATAATTTTTGGTTATAAACTAATTTGGATTTTTTTTTTACTAAAAAAATAACGGAATAAATTTTGGCCACGATTTATGATGAAATATTATTTATTTGCAAAATTTTATTTAAAAAAAACACTTTTTTTCCAAATTTTTGGACTTTTTCATTTACATAGTAAAAAAAATAAAAATCCCAGCGATGAATAAATACCACCAAAATAAAGCTTTATCTGTCTCAAAAAAATGGTAAAAAATTCATATGGGTACAGTATTGCATGACCGCGCAATTGTCATTCAAAGTGTGATAGCGCTGAAAGCTGAAAATTGCCTGGACAGGAAGGGGGTAAAAGTGTCCGGACAGGAAGTGGTTAAGCTTTGATGAAAAACCTGGAAGCTGATTGGTTTCTATGCAGAGCTGAACCAGATTTTCCAATCTCCAGTTTTAGTAACTCAACCCCTTAGATATACTTTTATACAATGTGCTCCTATGACACCAGATTGACTGAAAATTGTAGTTTTTCCAAACTGGAGCACAGCAGTAGCTGTTTCTTCCAAGAATTCCTGTCTCTGAGTGAAGACCCCTTTCACACCGGTGCCTTTCACTGCACTTTTCCAAGCCAACAAAAGAGCATGAAAACTATTCCTCAATAAATCCTATGTAACTATTCACGCTGCTGGTGTGCTGTGCTTTAAAAAGTCCTGCGTGTTGCATCTTAGGTGCTGGTTTTCAAAAGCGCGCTAAAAAGGCACCTTCCATTGCATGTCAATGGGAACGCATCAAATGCTCGATGTGAATGGGCGCTTAAGCTGCACAAGAGCACATCAAAAGTGCATCAGTGTGAAAGGGCCATAAATCATGAGATGTACACAGCAGGGGGCTCTCCTCTGGATTGTTCTCTCCTGTGTGTAAATTTTAGCCTGAAAACAAGAGACTTTTTTATCAGCAAGTATGCAAAACATGTCAAATGGAACCAAGAGCACAACCTGCTGGCTTAAAGTGAAATTACACAATATTACAGTATAAGGGATATTTCATAATTATCTGCTAAAACAGACAAAGGATTTTAAAATATATTTTTTTCTGACCATAATTAAAAACATTAACACAAATGCAACACCACTATACATTCCATTTGATACGTCAAAAAGATTAGGAGATCAGCTGACAAGTTAGTGCCAGTGCGTGGGATGTTTTATGTTACTGCCACAAGGATGATGTACATGGCCATCCTTCAGATAAGAGATATAAAACAAGGCGCAGTGTCTCATCAAATATGGGAATATCGCAAAGGACAAACACATGGTTTTATTATCTGTAAATACTAATGTCACACAGCTGCTGTATTATTCATTGCTGTATTATTTATATATGTGCGGGCTGGAAAGGTGCGAAGCAGATGTGTGTCGGATACACTTCTGTAAGATGTATTGAGAGTTGTCAAATTCTGAATCATTGAAACAACAAATATCACCGTCTTTTACTGAGCCGCCTGGGCCATTGCAGCTTCATGGGGGATGAGCGTTTTATTATCTCTTACTCATTGCTACAGCTGTACTGTGTCAGTTTTTTTATTCTATTCTGGTCACATATGTGATGTCAATTTTTTTTTCTTCGATACGATCAGTATACGAGGTGTGTCCAGAAAGTGAAGAGAATAATTTTAACCTCCCTAGCGGTCTGATTATGTCCATATTTCTGTGCTTAAAGCTGTACTTTTTTTTGCATGGAAATATGTAAAATGAAAATACTTTTTAACCTCCCTAGTGGTCTGATTATGTCCAAATTTCTGTGCTCATTTTTTTGCATGGAAATATGTAATTTTTTTTATTGTAGGCTGTAATTTTTAGGAATAACTCACTGAAATCTGTCCGAACAAGAGTCTAGTAAACATCCCGGGTAGGATAAAACTTGAAACACGAAATCATAAATTATAATTTAATAATAAAAATCATAAAAAATAATAATATAATAATAATAAATTGAATTCAATAATATAATCAAACCAAAATTTGAAATATAGCGCCAAGTTCGTACATCGCTGAGCAAAGTCGCAAAATCGTTTTCAGTCTCTGATGATGAATTTCCCCCACGAATCATTATCACTCAATTCTGCAAGTGGTTCTAATTTACTATCGCTGTTCTCTAGCTGGTCTAAAACCGCTTTTGACCTAAAGGGACGCTTTTTGGATGCCATGGACGTTTCTCAGTTTCCAGGCAGAAAGAACAGTAAAAATGCAGGCAGGGCGCAGGACAAAGCACTCGGGACAAAATGTATGTGAAATGGTTTGATACAGGAATGTTATACTATGTGATTTTAGTGTACTTTTTGTCATTTTCAAATTCCCCGCCATTCTGTCCCCCGTTCGCAGGGGACGGAACCTAGATGACAGATGCCGGCATTGGCCGGATGACATTACAGGGGACACTGCAGGAGGGACATCGCGGGAGCGCAGGACAAGGTAAGTGATCGAGGGATCGCAGAGCAGCACTGCAGGGTATTCCCGAGTGTAGCTCGGGGTTACCGCTTGTGGTACTGAAACTTTACCCCGAGCTACACTCAGGAATACCGCCAACGAGGCTACTATTCTTTTGTTGAAAAATGTTACAATTGAACATTGTCTCCTTCAAAGTATGCACCTTTTGAGTATACACAATGCTCCAGCGATTTTTCTTCATAGCATCCCTGGAAGTCATCAAGTGAGATGGCGTTCAAAGCCTGCATAGTGGCTCTTTGGACGTTATCCACACTACCAAAATGGTGTCCTTTCAAACCCTTCTTCATCTTTGGGAATATGAAAAAGTTGCAAGGAGCCAAGTCGGGGCTGTAGGGTGGATGGGGAAGCACCATGATATGTTTTTCAAACACTCTCTGACAGCCAAAGTACTGTGACTTGGTGTGTTATCATGATGAAGGATCCACCTTGAGCCAATCTCAGGACACACACGAAAAACTCTTTGTCTCAAGTGACCAAAAAACTTCCAGGTAAAATCGTAGATTCGCAGTTTGACCAGTAGGTACACATTCCTTATGGACAAGTTCACATGAATCAAAAGAAAAAAAAAACGACCATTGATGGGACTTTTGATTTGCTCACTTGAGCTTTCTTGGGGTGAGGTAACGTAGGTGTGTGCCCTTCTGAACTTTGTTTCTTTGTCTCGGGATCATACTCAAACACCCAGGTTTCATCTCCGTTGATCACTTGACTCAAAAAATTAGGCTCTTTCCAAAATGGTCAACAGGTCTTGGCAAACGAGTTGACGATGTTCCTTCTGATCACGTGCCAAGTTCTTTGCAACAAGTTTTGCACACACTTTTCCCATGTTCAAATCTTGAGTCACAATTTCATGAATAATCGACTTGGTAATTCACGTTTCCTCTGCAATCATTCTGATAGTGAGCCGTCGGCAGGGGCGGACTGACAATTCATGGGGCCCCCGGGCAATAGGGGATCATGAGGCCCCTGTGTTCTTGCCCAAACTCAAAAAAGCCTATGAAAAAGGTACCAGGGGCATCTCATGGGGCCCCCTACTGACCCCGGGCCCTTCGGGCAGTGCCCGAGTTTCCAAATGGTCAGTCCAGCCCTGGCCCTTGGTCATGGTTGAGAACAGACCTCACTGCATTCTCATTCTGTTCCATTTTTGACGAAGAGGGGCATCCTTGTCTTTGTTCATCTTTAACACCTTCTCATCCTTCCTTGAAGGCCTTGTGCCATCGGTACACTTGTGCAGATGATAGCACAGCTTCTCCATAGGCTTTCCTCACCATTTCCAATGTTTCTGATGCACTTTTACCCAATTTCACACAAAATGTTATCGCATACTGCTGGTCCAAACTCGCTTGCTTTTTTTTTAATACGAGGCACTTGAACAGGGTGCCACAAAAAAGAAAGTCTCAGATTTGACAGGACTGAAATGCAACTAATCAGTCATCTAACGTATACCTGACACCCCACCCCAAGTGACCTTGGCCAGCTTCTCCATTCACAGAGACCTTCTTGAGCATAGGAACTTCATTCTCATTATATTCAGGACCAGGGGCAAACTGACAACTCATGGGGCCCCCCGGGCAATAGGGGATCATGGGGCCCCTGTGTCCTTGCCCACACCCAAAAAAGTCTATGAAAAAGGTACCAGGGGCATCTCATGGGGCCCCCTACTGACCCCGGGCCCTCGGGCAGTGCCAGAGTTTCCAAATGGTCGGTCCACCCCTGTATATTAACTAGAAATCAGAATCTGCTTCCCTGTGTGTGGCACATCCATCCAATTGATTGCCAACAATAGATCAATTATTTCCATTGAAAAAGATTGGAAAATAAATCGATTTTTTTATTGAAGCATGTATGGTCACCTTACTTGTTACAAACTGACTGTAACCTCCACTGATTTTTTTGATCAGCTTTGCATATTCCCGTGCAGGGGCGGACTGACAACTCATGGGGCCCCTGGGCAATAAGGGATCATGGGGCCCCTGTATCCGTGCCCAAACGGAAAAAAAG
Organism: Staurois parvus; assembly: GCF_062004578.1. Taxonomy (NCBI): domain Eukaryota; kingdom Metazoa; phylum Chordata; class Amphibia; order Anura; family Ranidae; genus Staurois; species Staurois parvus. The sequence goes on from NW_028317992.1 coordinate 4,081,497, forward strand.
CCTATGAAAAAGGTACCAGGGGCATCTCATGAGGCCCCCTACTGACCCCGGGCTCTCGGGCAATGCCTGAGTTTCCAAATCGTCAGTCCGCCCCTGTTCAGGACACACCTCGTATATATATCAAAAAAGTCTACAGCATACTTACTCTGATCAGCCATAATATTATGACTACTGACAGGTAAAGTGAATAGCATTGATTATTCGTGACAATGGCAGCTGAACGTGGGTGGGATATATTAGGCAGCAATTGATCATGATGTCCCTTAAGTTGATGCGTTGATGCAGAAAAAATGGGCAAGTGTAAGGATATGAGTGCCAAAGTGTAATGGATGGACAACGGAGCAACTCCAAAAGTGCAGCTCTTCTGGATGTTCCAGTGTGCCTTGGTCAGGACCTACCATAAGTGGTCCAAAGAAGGTAAACCAGTGAATCAGCGAGAGGGTCATGGGTGGTCAAGACTCATTAAGCCGTGTAATCTGATCCAATAGAAGAGCTACTTTAGTTCAGATTGATGACAAAGTTAATGCTGGTTCCGATAGAGAAGTGTCAGGTGTATGGGGTCAGGGTGCCCATGTTGACCCATGTCCACAGCCAAAAGCACCTACAACAGACATGTGATTATCAGAACTGGACCACAGGGCAATGGAAGAAGGTGGCCTGGTCTGATGAATCATGTTTTCTTTTACATCACGTGGATGGCCGGTGCGTGTGTGTCGGTTATCTGGGGTAGAGATGGCACCAGGATGCAGTATGGGAAGAAGGCAAGCTGATAGAGTCAGTGTGATGCTTTGGGTAATATTCTGCTTGGGAAGCTTGGGTCCTCTCATTCATGTGGATGTTACTTGACATTTACCACCTGCCACACTGCAATAATGGTTCAAGGATGGTTTGAGGTGTGTTGACTTGGCCTCCAAATCCTCCAGATCTCAATCCAGTTAAGCAACTATGGGAGGTGCTGGAAAAACAAATGATTGTCCCAGTAAATGGCTGGGCAGGGGGCAGAGGACGTGTCTGCACTAATCATTGGAGGGGAGCAAGCTAATTTCCCAACACAGCCAGAAAACTGACCATACTGTGCTCTCCTGCCTAGTGTGGTCAGTTTTTAATAGGAAAGCAGAGGTACTGGCAGGAACACCAGGGATTTCACACAGAGGAAGCAATACAAAGAGAACAGGATATTTGTTTCATTTTGTTTATTCGTTTTCAACTGGATTTACATTTTTCCAATGGATTAGAAGTATTCGAATAGAATTTGAATTGAATTGAGTTTGAATGTAAAATATCGAATCATCATCAAATTCATTGTGAAAAATAGCTGGTTCTATTCTATTTGAAATTCAAATTTTGGAAGATGGTTGCATTCTTTCTATTCCATTCTATGCTATTCTTTTCTTTTCTATTCTGTTCCTTTCCTATTCTTTTCTAGTATTTTCTATTTTATTATTTTCTTTTCTGTTCTATTCTGTTTTACTCTATTCTGTTCTATGCTATTCTATTCTTTTTTCAATTTGAATTTCGCAGAGCATTACTGATGGAGGGAGAGAGAACTGTATGTAAACAATACAGTTCTCTCCCCTGTCAGCTCCTGCACACTGCTTTGCATGGTTCTGCATAGCAGAGCCATACGAAGCAGTGTGCTTACAGTTGAAAGCACTAACACAGCTTACAGTAAAACACACACAACACACATGTCCAGTGCCTTCATCCTTCATGCCCAGTGCTATTAGTAAAGTGTCAGTGCTTTTTAGTAACACTGATCACTGTATTGGTGTCACTGGGTAAGTCAGTTCCCCCCAGTGTCGGAATGCCCGCCACAGTCCCGCAGTCCTGCTATAAGTCGCTGATCGCCACCATTAATAGTAAAAATCCCAGTATATATACCGCCATTTGTAAATGCTATAACTTTCACGTAAACCAATTAATTTACATGTATTGAGATTTTTTTCTAGCAAAGACATGGAGCAGAATACATTTTGGCCTAAATTGATGACGAAATTTGATTTTTTAAACTTTTTTACTGGACATGTTTAACCAATTCAATACCTGGCAATTTTACCCCTTCCTGCCCAGGCCAGTTTTCAGGTTTCAGCGCTCTCACAATTGCGCGGTCATACAACATTGTACCCAAACTAAAATTTTATAATTTTCTTCACACAACTAGAGCTTTCTTTTGGTGGTATTTAATCACCGCTGGGGTTTTTATTTTTTGCTAAACAAAAAAAGACCAAACATTTTGAAAAAAACACACGTTTTTCTTTGTTTTTGTTATAAAAGTTTGCAAATAAATAATTGTTCTTCATAAATTTAGGCCGAGATGTATTCTGCTACATGTCTTTGGTGAAAATAACCCAAATTAGGATGTATTTTTTAGTTTATAGGAAAGTTATAGAGTTCACAAACTATGGTATAGATCTGAATATTGATCAATCCTGAAGTACTGACAGGCCAATCTAATTTCTTGAGGTCCAAGAATGTCAGAATAGTACAGATATCCCCAAATGACCCTTTTTGCAGAGTAGACCGTCCGACGTACTTCATAAGAGGAATGGGGAGTTTTTTGAAGTTGTATTTTTTTTGTCATAATTTTTTGGAAAATTAAAAAATTAAAAAAATTTGTTTCACTATTTTTTTTTTACATACTGTCACCAGTGCAGTACAGCATCATCATATAACTGGCATGGCGGTGATTGGGGACACTGACTGGTGACAATGTGAAAAAAAAAAAATTTTTTTATTATTTTTTTTATTATTTTTTATTTTTTATAAAATGTATTTTCTTTTTTTAAGATTGTTTTTCATATTTCACTATAACCAAAGTAGTACAATGTTACCATAGTAACATTGTACTATTTGGGGAAGTGATCAGTATTTTTTCTTTTTTACACAATTTGCTTATAGCAAAGAATTACTTTGCTATAAGCAAGCATTTACCTGAATGACATCGATTCATTCAGGGTTTTTTTTTTTTTTGTGCTTAGCTGTGATTTGGCCACAGCTAATCACATGACATGTGCATGTGACCTGCTGTGACCATTCACAGCTAGACACTAGTATACAATGGATGATTTTTTTTTTTTTTGTGCTTAGCTGTGATTTGGCCACAGCTAATCACATGACATGTGCATGTGACCTGCTGTGACCATTCACAGCTAGACACTAGTATACAATGGATGGCAAGAATGAAGCCATCCATTGTATACAACTGTCATGTGACCTGCTGTGATTGGCAGCGATGACAGATCGCACCGCTGCGCGGCTCTGCAGGAACGCAATCTGCACATGTGCGGGAGGATGCCATATGGCGTCCACCCGGAACGCTGATGACATTTGCCGGCCGCCTTTCGACCATATGGCGGGCAGCAAATGGTTATTAGCAAAAAGTCAAAAATATTGTTTTTTCTCAAAATTGTCGGCCTTTTTTTTTTCAGCGCAAAACATAAAAACCGCACAGGTGATCATATACCACTGAAAGGAATTTCTATTTGTGGGGAAAAAAAGGATGTATATTTCATTTGGGTGCAGCGTTGCATGACCGAGCAATTGTTAGTTAAAGTAACGCAGCGCCGCAACGCAAAAAATGGCCTGGTCATGAAGGGGAGTAAATCCTCTGGAGGGCAAGTGGCTATTTACAGGCAGACCTGGATAACTGCTATGAAGTACAGGTGTGATGAATGTTACTGGCAGCATTCAGATTGTCATTAGACAAACTTGCAGCTGTGTTTATCCCTGCAAGAAACAATGATAGGAATCAGACCTGTAACTAGAATGCACTGTCCTAGAGACACAGATGTCACGGTATACATTTGCCCTTTGATGTGACCTTTTCATTGTAATGTCTAGAAAAGCACAAACTCATTTATAAATATACAAAACAGCACTAATCACAGAGCCAAGAACTGGTTGAAGCCGAACTCAGGGCACAGACACTTTCATTTCTATACATTCCTGACCTTACATCCACATCTAACTGCATTTACAAACCCAAATATTGACATATAAGCATGCTCTAATGAGCAGGGCCCTCTGGTTCCTTTTGTACCAAATTGTAAGGACCAGTTCACACTACAAGCATTTCAGTTGCTTTTTTTCTGCATCCAAAATGCACAAAAATTAGGTTATATGGTTGTTAACCTCCCTGGCGGTATGATTATTCCAGATTTTTGGTGCTGAAAGCGGTACCATTATTTTGCATGGAAATTTGGCGTTTTATATTGTAGGCCTGTAATTCTTAGGAATAACTCACTGAAATCTGTCCGAACAAGAGTCTAGTAAACATCCCAGGTATGATAAAACTTGAAACACGAAATCATAAATTATAATTTAATAAATAATCATAAAAAATAATAATATAATAATAAATTTAATTCAATAATATAATCAAACCAAAAACACTGAAATTTGAAATATAGCGCCAAGTTCGCACATCACTGAGCAAAGTCGCAAAATCGTTTTCAGTGTCTGATGAGGAATTTCCCCACGAATCATTATCACTCAATTCTGCAAGTGGTTCTAATTTACTATCGCTGTTCTCTAGCCGGTCTAAAACCGATTTTGACCTAAAGGAACGCTTTTTGGACGCCATGGACGTTTCTCAGTTTCCAGGCAGAAAGAACAGTAAAAATGCAGGCAGGGCACAGGACAAAGCACTCGGGACAAAATGTATGTGAAATGGTTTGATACAGAAATGTTATACTATGTGATTTTAGTGTATTTAGTGAATGTCACTTTTTGTTATTTTCAAATTTCCCGCCGTTCTGTCCCCCGTACGTCCCGACGTCGCAGGGGACGGAACCCAGAAGACAGATGCCGGCATCGGCCGGAGGGCATTACAGGGGACACTGCAGGAGGGACATTGCGGGAGTACAGGACAAGGTAAGTGATTGAGGGATCGTGGAGCAGCGCCGCATGGTAAGCCCGAGTGTAGCTTGGGGTTACTGCTTGTGGTACTGAAACTTTACCCCGAGCTACACTCAGGAATACCTCCAGGGAGGTTAATGTCATAGTTCACTCATATTGTAAGCTCCAATGATCAGGGCCCTCCTATCCCTCTTGTATTGAACTGTATTGTCTCCCGTTATATTGTAAAGCGCTGAGCAAACTGTTGGCGCCATATAAATCCTGTATAATAATAATAATAACAGTTCACATCAGTGCTTGCAGTTCCAGTGCGTTCCGGTTTCAGAAAATCTTTCCTACACAGAACTGTACTGGAACACGGTAAATTGCATTAAAAAGGCACTAGACTGCACTGGAATGCACCAAAAACACACTGGAATGCACATGTCCCTATTTAAATTGAAAAAAGAGTGGGGGAAAAAATTAACTAGAACACATCAAAAAATGCGTCAAAACTTCACCAGAAAAGCGCTAAAAACGTGCATACAGAAATGCATCCGGAACGCATCTGGACTGTGTTTCTATGGTGTGAACCGACCCTAACTGTAATATCTGCCTTCATTTTGTAAAGCGCTGCGCATACTGTTGGCGCTTTATAAATCCTGTATAATAATAATAATATAAACTTAGCAGCGACATTATCACTGTGCTGTACCTAACCTGTGCAGAGGGCAGAGCTGTGGGAGGGACCCAGCAGGCTCCACCCACTACAGGCTGCCTGTAGAAAACTGCAAGAGGGGGCGGAGACAAGACCAGTCATCCTGCACAAGGCAAGAGAGCAGCAGTGAGCGGTCTTTATTACAGGAAGTTCCTGCACAGAGGTAAAGTCTCACACTAAAATACTGCACCGATCTGGAAGAAATACACAAAGCACACCGAGATTCAAGTAAAAATACACATGCCTCTTGTAATTAGACCAGTGTTTCTCAGCTGTGGCACCCTGGGGTGTTCTGAAAAGTTCTGAGGGGTGCCACGGCAAGAACCCAGTCTGAGCGATCCTGTAAGCTCCTGTGTACAGAGGAGGCAGAGAGCTCAGCTCGCAGCTCAGCTTGCACCTCCCTGGCTCGCTGCTCCTCTCTGTACTCTTGCTGATAAAACAGATAGCTGAGCTGGCTGCATCCTACCAACCGGCCAGCGATTCATGGCTGGGACTCAGCGATCCGTGGAGATGTAAATGAGCGGACTGACAACTCATGGGGCTCCCGGGCAATAGGGGATCATGGGGCCCCTGTGTCCTTGTCCAAACTCAAAAAAGCCTATGAAAAAGGTACCAGGGGCATCTCATGGGGCTCCCTACTGACCCCGGGCCCTTGGGCAGTGCCCGAGTTTCCAAATGGTCAGTCCGCCCCTGGATGTAAACAGATCTCTCCTGTCAGAGGGAACATGCTGGTTTTTATCTCTCTGCAAACAGGGAGATAAAAACCAGCATGTCCTCTAATCAAACACAACACAGCACACAGTTAACCCTTTGATTGCCCCACATGTTAACCCCCGTGTCATTAGTACAGTGTCAGTGCTTTTTATTAGCACCAACCACTGTATTAGTGTCACTGGGGATGTCAGTGGCAGTTAGACAATTCCCACCCAGTGTCAGTTAGTGTCAGAATGCCCTCTGCACTATCTCAGTCCTGCTATAGGTCACTGATTGCCACCATTACTAGCATAAAAAAGTCCAGTATATACACTGCCATTTGTAGATGTTATATCTTTCACGCAAACCAATTAATATACACTTATTGGGATTTAGTTTATAGCAAAGACATGTAGCAAAATACATTTAGGCCTAAATTTATAAATCATTTTTTATGGGGTTTGTTTTATAGCAAAAAGTAAAAAAAATTAGTTTTTTTTTACATTCCAGTGTTTTTCCATTAAGGCTGCATTCGCACTTGAGTGTTTTGTTGTATCAAGTTCCAAAAAAGCTCAAATTTAAAAATCAGTTGTTCTCTATGGTGCCTGTTCACACCTGATTGTGCAAACAGGGACCATAGAGAACAATTGACTTTTTAGGTTTGAGCGTTTTTGGAGCTTTGAGCTTCAAGCTCCAAAACATTCAAGTGTGAATGCAGCCTTATAGCGCAAAAATAATAAACCCAACAACGACCACATACCACCAAAATAAAGCTCTATTTGTGGGAAAAAAATTATATAGTTACATAGTTAGTCTGGCTTAAAAAAGACAAAAGTCCATCCAGTTCAACCATTAAAAAAAAAAAAAAAAGTTCTAATCCTACACCCACAGTTGATCCAGAGGAAGGCAAAAAAACCCCAGCAAAGCATGATCCAATTTGCTCCTGCAGGGAAAAAAATCCGTCCTGATCCCCCGAGAGGCAATTGGATATTCCCTGGATCAACTTTACCTATAAAAGTTAGTATCCAGTTATATTCTGTGTATCCAAGAAACAATCCAGGACTTTTTTAAAGCAATCCACTGAGCTGGCCAGAACCAACTCTTGAGGGAGTCTATTCCACATTTTCACAGCTCTTACTTGAATAAACCTTTCCGTGTTTGGAGATTACATTTCTTTTCCTCCAGACGTAAAGAGTGCCCCCTTGTCTTCTGTGATGACCTCAGGGTGAATAACTCTACACCGAGTTCACTATATGAACCACTGATGTATTTATACATGGAGATCATATCCCCCCTTATGTATTATACATGGAGATCATATCCCCCCTTATGTATTATATATGGTGATCATATCCCCCCTTATGTATTATACATGTTGATCATATCCCCCTTATGTATTATACATGGAGATCATATCCCCCCTTATGTATTATACATGGAGATCATATCCCCCCTTATGTATTATACATGGAGATCATATCCCCCCTTATGTATTATACATGGTGATCACATCCCCCCTTATGTATTATACATGGAGATCATATCCCTCCTTATGTATTATACATGGAGATCATATCCCCCCTTATGTTTTATATATAGAGATCATAATTCCCCCTTATGTATTATACATGGTGATCATATCCCCCTTATGTATTATACATGGAGATCATATCCCCCCTTATGTATTATACATGGAGATCATACCCCCTTATGTATTATACATGGAGATCATATCCCCCCTTACGTATTACACATGGAGATCATATCCCCCCTTATGTATTATACATGGAGATCATATCCCCCCCCCTTATGTATTATACATGGTGATCATATCCCCCTTATGTATTATACATGGAGATCATATCCCCCCTTATGTATTATACATGGAGATCATATCCCCCTTATGTATTATACATGGAGATCATATCCCCCTTATGTATTATACATGGAGGTCATATCCCCCTTATGTATTATACATGGAGATCATATCCCCCCTTATGTATTATACATGGAGATCATATCCCCCTTATGTATTATACATGGAGATCATATCCCCCTTATGTATTATACATGGAGATCATATCCCCCCTTATGTATTATACATGGAGATCATATCCCCCCTTATGTATTATACATGGAGATCATACCCCCCCTTATGTATTATACATGGTGATCATATCCCCCTTATGTATTATACATGGAGATCATATCCCCCCTTATGTATTATACATGGAGATCATATCCCCCCTTAATCTCCTCTTCTCAAGAGAGAATAAATTCAGTTACTTTCAGCACAGAAATATGGACATCAGACCACTAGGGAGGTTACGTCTCAAACACACACAATGGGAATATCGTATCAATGATCGTCCTTTTTTTTTGTTTTTGTTTTTGCATGAAAATGAAGAGGTTACTAAAGATATGAAAATTCTTGTATGACAGAATACAGCTTTAGAAGTGATGTAATGTATTGTATTGTAATGTATTCTTTGGTTTCTGAGCATGCACAGTTTTGGCCACTGAATTTTTTATGGACAAATAATGTACTGATTAAAGGAAAATTGCTAGTTCTGGTATCGTACGAGAAACATTTTCTTGTTTGTCCCTTTGGATAATTTCACATGAACTGCCATGATCGGCTCCTGAAAGCTGTGAACTAACAATCATGTTATCGGATGGTCGAGCGGTATTTTTCATCTGATTTTCTCATTGTGTGTACTAGGCCTTAAGGTGGGAATACACGATTAGAAATTCGACAGATCGGTCATCCGACGACCGAAAGGCATTCGTTCATTGGTCGAAATCATGGCGCACATTAACCAATCTAAAAAAATTGTTGATCGGGCACTACGTAGTATTGATGTCTTCCGTACAAGTGGAAGTGATGCGGTGTGCGTGTGACCTTGTAGCCACGCCCTTCCGGCCAGAACAAGCGATATACACAACGATTCCCAGCAATGAGTATAATATCGTTTATTACATGACCTATTTACATAAATAGTGATACATAAAATATAATCTGCAGAATTCTGCTTTCATTATCTCATTAGGCCGATCGACTTTTAACATTTGGATTTTTCGTTCGTGTTTACGAAGATTCCTTGGACATAAACATCCGGGTCATCTTCTGTTTCCGCTCATGCGTGATAGCGCTTGATAGATTTTTTTCGTACAATTGTCATACCACCGCATAGAAATTTGGTCGTTCGTATGTGAAACGACAAAATTTTTTTTTTGTTCAACCGGATTTTTTCGTTCACAATATTGTTATCAGTTAAAACATCCTGCTCACCAACGAAGAGAAAATCGTTCGATCAGTGGTTCCGCAAAATTTTTTGTATGATTTTATTATTGTGTGTACGGGGCATAACTCACTCGACCCAAAACAAAAAGATGTTTTGGCTTGAGTTGGGTTTTAACCACTTCCAGACCGCCCTATAGCAGAAAAACTACTACAGGGTGTAATTTCGCATTTCCGCGTAAGGGGCACCGATTGGTTGTTTATGCAGAAGTGATCAAATCAAAATCTCTGTGAATCCCCAAAGAAAAGTAAATCTTTCACCCTTGAAAGTGCAAATCCCTTGAGAAAAAGTCGGAAGTGACGAAACGCGTCATGGTCGTGACGTCAGACGCAAAACCGGAAGGAGCAGCGCGGCCATCTTGGATGTGGTTTTTGCATAGGATGGACGGTTTTTTTCTCATATGTAAGCAGATAATAAATGTTTGAATTTAATGCATATACTCCACTGAGTCTTCTCTTCTCTGCCCTGTGAGGAACGGGGGGATCCCACTGCATACTCCCATAAGAGGAAAGCCATCTGGCATGTGGGAATGTGTGACACGCCTGTGCAAGCTGAAAGAGGGTAATAGCTTGTTATCCTAACGCAGAGTGGTGGCACCTATTTGGTCTAGTGCTCTTTATCACTGGCTACATATTTTGGATTTGTTGTTTTTCACTTGTTGGAGTGATTAACTCACCACATCACTAGTTGAGTTGTGTGGATTCATTGAACTTCACGTGTGGATTTTATAATATTGTATAATTATAATTATATAATATATTTTTTTTTTCTCTTTGTTTTGTATCACTAGTGTTTTTGCATGATATCACATAATATTATATCATTTGAAAGATAATGCACTATATTCAGTTTAAATTTTTTTGAGGTATCTTGGATTGGAGTGACGAATCGGATATTTATCACATTTGGAAGATTGGATAGTGTGGACAATTTTGGACTTTGCATTGTGGACATTTTTGGATATATTGGGAATGTGGGGTAGGATTTGAGTTTTGGGAAAGTTATGCAGAAGTGAGCCTGATTTTGCACTCTCCAGCTTTAGTAAAGAAATCCCATTGCGTCATATATGACATTTCTGATTTTTGTATTGAAGTATTGTAGATTCATGTTGGATAATGGGAAGGTCAGTGGTATGTTGGTCTGTGCTGAGTCCAGAGTTGTGTCAGCTGCTGATTTGGCTGGGATTCGGATGATCTGCAGACAGGTGGTACATAACATCTTATAAATAACCCGGAATTCTGAGATTAATTGTAGCTTGCATTGAAAACAGGATACTCTGACACTTACATGTTACTAATAAACAGCATAGGACAAAGGGAACCAGGACCCACCTTAACAAAATGTTTATATATGACGTTTCCGGGGTTTGTCTGCAGCTATTGCTCAGCACAAGTCCTGGGATCACAGTGATTACATGGGGTGGATTTACTAAAAGAAATTAGACTTTGCACTGTGCAGTTGCTCCAGAATTTAGTAAATGAGGGGCAGCTCTGTTGACTTCCATCATCTAATCATGTGCAAGCAAAAGTGCTGTTTTTTGATTTCCCTTGCATGTGATTGAGTGTTCTTTGCAAAGTGAAGCTTCACCGCATTTACTAAGCTCTGGAGCAACTGCACGGACAAAGTCTATTTTCCTTTTAGTAAATTCACCCTTATGTGACTCTATATATTGTATTCAAATGATCGAGGTCAGGGCCAGATCTAGCCTATCCAATGTGGGGGTGCATTCAAAATGTCAGGGGGGCAGAAGATGGAAGGTCAGCAAGGCAGAGGACAGGGGTCACTGCTGGCAGGGAGGAGGGCAAGGGTCACTGCTGGCAGGGAGGAGGACAGGGGTCACTGCTGGCAGGGAGGAGGACAGGGGTCACTGCTGGCAGGGAGGAGGACAGGGGTCACTGCTGGCGGGGCGGAGGACAGGGGTCACTGCTGGCGGGGCAGAGGACAGGGGTCACTGCTGGCAGGGAGGAGGACAGGGCTCACTGCTGGCAGGGCAGAGGACAGGGGTCACTGCTGGCAAGGAGCAGGACAGGGCTCACTGCTGGCAGGGCGGAGGACAGGGGTCACTGCTGGCAAGGAACAGGACAGGGGTCACTGCTGGCAAGGAGGAGGACAGGGCTCACTGCTGGCAGGGCGGAGGACAGGGGTCACTGCTGGCAAGGAACAGGACAGGGGTCACTGCTGGCAAGGAGGAGGACAGGGCTCACTGCTGGCAGGAAGGAGGACAGGGGTCACTGCTGGCAGGACGGAGGACAGGGGTCACTGCTGGCAGGGAGGAGGACAGGGGTCACTGCTGGCAGGACGGAGGACAGGGGTCACCGCTGGCAGGGCAGAGGACAGGGGTCACTGCTGGCAGGACGCAGGACAGGGGTCACTGCTGGCAGGGAGGAGGACAGGGGTCATTGCTGGCAGGACGGAAGACAGGGGTCACTGCTGGAAGGACGGAAGACAGGGGTCACTGCTGGCAGGGAGGAGGACGGGTCACTGCTGACAGGACGGATGACAGGGGTCACTGCTGGCAGGGCAGAAGACAGGGGTCACTGCTGGCAGGACGGAGGACAGGGGTCACTGCTGGCTGGGAGGAGGACGGGTCACTGCTGGCAGGACGGAGGACAGGGGTCACTGCTGGCAGGACGGAGGACAGGGGTCATTGCTGGTAGGGCAGAAGACAGGGGTCACTACTGGCGGGGAGGAGGACGGGGTCACTACTGGCATGACGGAGGACAGGGGTCACTGCTGGCAGGGCAGAAGACAGGGGTAACTGCTGCCGGGGCAGAAGACAGGGGTCACTGCTGGCAGGACGGAAGACAGGCGTCACTGCAGGCAGGGCGGAGGACAGGGGTCATTACTATCCCTGCAGCTGTGTTTTTAAAGAGGTGCATGCACCTTTTTTATGCAGGAAACACATGCACGGCAGTCCATCCAAATGTTTGTACTGCTGTGCCTGCGCAAACGTGGTCCAAATGGCTCCTCCCTGTGCAAACTGTTGTCGCTATATCAATCCTGTATAATAATAATATTTAGGGCTCTGGGTATTTTTAAAAGGACAAAGGTACAATGAGGACTTTTTTATTCTTTTATTCAATGTCATCAGCTTTATAGAAAACTGACCTTCTTAAATTTTTTTCCATCTCTGGGATTCGGTGTCTGTTGGTGAGATCCCAGATCTGCTCACCTGCTGTGCCCAATATAAGGGGTCCCTATTATTATGGATTTTTTTTTACTTATTTTATTTTACATTAGGAGACTGTAGATGGAGTAGCTGGAACACCTAACGGCACATAGAAGCCCCCATACTTCCATATGGGAAAGAACAGGAATTTTGGCAGGGAGATCTTGCTGTTGGAGCATCCAAGACATTCCCAGTTTGTGATGAACTATTCCAGGTTATGGAGTGCAGTGTATATTTCCAGTTAGGGTGCGTAGTATGCAGGGGCGGACTGACAACTCATGGGGCCCCTGGGCAATAGGGGATCATGGGGCCCCTGTGTCCTTGCCCAAACTCAAAAAAGCTTATGAAAAAGGTACCAGGGGCATCTCGTGGGACCCCCTACTGACCCCGGGCCCTCAGGCAGTGCCCGAGTTTCCAAATGGTCAGTCCGCCCCTCGTAGTATGACAAAAGTGTATTGGGTGCTCAGTGATGCATTTGCAGTACATTTTGCCAGAGTGCAGAGGCTAAGTTTTGTCTTGCAATGACAGGATCCTGCCATGTTTCCCAACTGGCACTGTCTTTATGAGGTATATACACTCACCGGACACTTTATTAGGTGCATCTGTTCAATTGCTTGGAAACACAAATTGCTAATCAGCCAATCACATGGCAGCAACTCAATGCATTTAGACATCTAGACGTGGTGAAGACAACTTGCTGAAGTTCAAACTAAGCATCAGAATGGGGAAGGAAGAGGATTTAAGTGACTTTGAACGTGACATGGTTGTTGGTGCCAGACGAGTTGGTCTGAGTATTTAAAAAATGATCCACTGGGAATTTCACGCACAACCATCGCTAGGGTTTACAGAGAATGGTCCGAAAAAGAGAAAACATCCAGTGAGCTGCAGTTGTGTGGATGAAAATGCCTTGTTGATGTCAGAGGAGAATGGGCTAACTGGTTGTAGATGAAAGAAAGGCAACAGTAACTCATATACTCGATATGGACCAAAATCTCTGAAGAATGTTTCCAACACTTGTTGAATCTTTACTATGAACAAATTAAGGCAGTTCTGAAGGAGAAAGGGGGCCCAACCCGGTACTAGCAAAGTGAACCTAATAAAGTGGCCGGTGACTGTATATTCATCTTGTGTTTCTGTGGATTTCATCCAGGTTCCTAGTTTCCTCCCATAATCCAAGAGCTCAGTTCTCCGACATTCTCGGAGAACACAGTTCTCCTGTGAATGCATTTTTTGAAGCAGTTCTCCAAACGAAGGGAGAACGGTCTCCAAACACTGGAGAACGGTCTACAAACTCTGGAAAACGGCTCATTTTACTATAATCTCTCGAGATTATAGTAAAAGATCAGTTTACTAAACAGAGGTAAATTATCTCTGCTTAGTTTTCGGTCCCTCTGATTCTCCAGCTCTGGGCTGGAGAATCTAGAGGGAGAACACAGATCTCCAGCGAAGGGCTGACATGATCTCCCGAGTGTTATAAACTGTGAATGACCAGAGAATAGCTGAGATCTGTTGAATCACAGCTATTCTCTGTGTCATAAACGGACACCTTAGTTCTGGAACAATTGTGCCTCAGTATTGTGTGGTTAGGAATACACATTTTAGTTTCTTGGGGGAAGAAACATTTCTGGGTGGTTTTATGTACTTTGTAAAGTCGTACAGTATATATAATTATTGACATGTTTGACTGTGATGGAGGCAGCAGATGGCAAGTTCCTCTAGGGTGGGATTGATGTAGATGGTTGGATGTTTTCTGTTGAATTCTGCAGCGTTTTTCAAATGTCGGAGCTAAACCAATGGATACAATAAATATTGTGATACGTTAGATGGGGCACCATGATTTCATTTTGCTTCCTTCATTCCTGTACACTTGTATCACTTTCTGGGTTTGCAGCACCAGGACAAGTATAAGCATCTCTATGTAAACTGCTTAACAGTAGAAAAGACACATGTATTCATTACCGTGTGATAAGACGAGCAATACATTTTACAGCAGGTGTCATAACACTTGTGATTGGACACAGGTGTGCTATATAGTGCTGTTTTTTGACCTTGTAGTTGAGCTGATTTACTGTACAGCCAATTCAGCAATTCACTATCAGATTGTTCTGTCAACTTAACCACTTGCTGTCCGCCTGCTGTTTATAAACGGCAGGACGGTGGCACTCCAGGGGCGGGTTGCCATTCATAAACGGCACCCGCCATTTCAAGCTGTGCACGCTCCCTGGGAGCGCGCAGCACCGCGATCCGGTGCCCGCTGTGTCCTCCAGTGAAGCACCAATCGTCGTGCTTTGGATGTTATTCACAGTAAAAGAGTGAAATGCGCATTTTCACCCTAAGAGGGTAACAGTATTTAGGGGAAGAGTGGTGGACACTTTTGTATATTGCATATTACTCATTGCACACAGCTGCACATGTATACATTTGTATAAGAAGTACTACACTCTATCAGTTTATTTCTTTTGGAGATTTGGATCAGTACACTGGAAGATCAAAGGAGAGAGAGATGTTCTATGGTATACAACATATTCTGGTTAAAGGGATCTTGGTGAGAAGACAGGAAGATTGGAACATGAAGTGGTGCGCTGTTGTTTGCATATAAAGACTTTTTTACTCGTTTATGTTGTATTTTGTGGCGCTTTATATAATTTCAAATATCATAGCTATATACTGTATGTGGCTGTAATTCAGTCAATTGTGTAATCAAAACTGGGCAATAAATTGACAGTTTTGATACAGTTTATTTAATGATCAAATTAAAGGAAAAAAGTTACGCCAATTTTGTCAAAAGACATTGGATTTCACTTCTTTTTACAATGCATGTTATTGTGGTTAATTGAAACCATCATTTTATGTCTTCAATTTCTTTGTAATTTTGACAAAATTAGAAGTCAGAACTGATGGTTGCTTCCTTAAATCTGTGATGAACTTTTCACTTTGTTTTAATTTTTGGTTAATTTTTGTGTGTTTTTATTGGAACAGGTCAACAGCATTGTGGATGAACAATGAATAGCTCAGGAAATGATACCTCCCCTTACAAGTGTATATTTGATGAAGATTTCAAGTATGTTCTTCTTCCAGTGTCCTACGGGATCGTGCTCTGCGTTGGGCTTATTCTCAACATCCTGGCCCTTTACATCTTTCTGTTCCGGATTAAGCCCTGGAATGCTTCAACTACATACATGTTTAACCTGGCTATCGCGGACATTATGTATGTCATCTCCCTGCCCCTTCTGATCTACTATTATTCCCAGGGCGATGACTGGCCATTTGGGGAAGCATTGTGCAAAATTGTCAAATTTCTCTTCTACAACAACATGTATTGCAGCATCTTCTTCTTGCTTTGCATCAGTATCCACCGATTCATTGGGATCTGCTTCCCTATGAAGTCGTTGGGTTGGTTGAAGGTTCGAAATGCCCGCATTATATCCGTGGTGGTCTGGATCTTCATTGCTGCTTTCCAGTCCCCTATATTGTATTTTGTGACCACAAGCACAAAGGGAGATAGCACCACCTGCCACGACACTTCTAGCGTGGATTTATTTGATACTTTTGTCGTCTACAGCTCGGTCAGCTTGGCTTTGCTCTTCTGTGTCCCGTTTGTTATCATCATCATCTGCTACACTTTGATGACCCGGGCCCTCATGAAGCCCTCAGCAGCTTCTTCTGACACCTCAAACTCCAAAAAGAAGTCAATTAAGATGATCATTATTGTGCTACTCACATTCATCATCTGCTTCTTACCTTTCCATGTGAACCGAACCTTGTACTATTACTTTAGAAAGTTAGACCTTGACTGTGATACGTTAAATGCAATCAACATGGCCTACAAAGTGACAAGACCGCTGGCTAGCGCCAACAGCTGTCTAGATCCCATCTTGTACTTTCTTGCTGGACAAACTGTGCGAAGGAACATTATTCCTAGGAGTGGACTCACAAAAGTTAAAAACAAGTTTTCAACCTATGTACGAAGTAATAACTCAAGCTCTGCCACGAACAGTAATGCTGCAGAGAACAGCTTTACCCCCATTTCTTCTGACATGCCCTCAGCTCCCAGTCCTAGCCCAACTGTAATTACCAGGATGTAGATAGCTAAGTCGTGTTTATTAGGTACCATCCACCTGTTGTTGGTTTTTGGGCATTAAACCATATCTAAACCCACATTTTCAGTAAATGAAAAGTAACAATGCTCATTTTGGGTTGACCATTAAAATGATTTATTTATTGAAAATTAATGTTTATAAGAAACAATTCAATAGCTTGGATTGTGTATATGCGAGAGGGTATAGTCCTGAGTAATGGTGAGTGTGCTGGAATATGGCTATATACAATATTTAACTATGGTCACAATACAGAAACAGACGATGAAAACGATATAATACAACAATAAATGTCAATACAAAGACATGCCAAAAACAGTTTGTCTAGTACAGGGGTCTCCAAACTTTCTACACAAAGGACCAGTTTACTGTTCTTTAGACTTTGGGGGGCAGGACCGTGGCCACTGGGAGTAGAAAATGGTATCATAGGAAAGAATAGTGCCCCATCGATCCTGCCAGTCCCATCTTCGGTATCAGTGGAAGAATAGTGCCTCATCATTGGTGTCAGTGGGGGGAATAGTGCCTCATCATTGGTGTCAGTGGGAGAAATAGTTACTCATCATTGGTATCAGTAGGAGAAATAGCTCCTCATCATTGGTGTCAGTGGGGGAAATAGTTCCTCATCATTGGTGTCTGTGGGAGGAATAGTTCTTCATCATTGGTGTCAGTGGGAGGAATAGTTACTCATCATTGGTATCAGTAGTTGAAATAGCTCCTCATCATTGGTGTCAGTGGGGGGAATAGTTCTTCATCATTGGTGACAGTGGGAGGAATAGTTACTCATCATTGGTATCAGTAGTTGAAATAGCTCCTCATCATTGGTGTCAGTGGGGGGAATAGTTCCTCATCATTGGTGTCTGTGGGAGGAATAGCTCCTCATCATTGGTGTCCGTGGGAGGAATATTACCACATTTTTGGTGTCATGGGAGGAATAGTTCGTCATCATTGGTGTCAGTGGGAGGAATAGTACCAAGTCCTTGGTGTCAGTGGGAGGAATAGTACCACATCTTTGGTGTCAGTGAGAGGAATAGTACCACATCTTTGGTTTCAGTGGGAGGAATAGTTCTTCATCATTGGTGTCAGTGGGATGAATAGTTCCTCATCATTGGTGTCAGTGGGAGGAATAGTGCCCCATCGTTGGTATCAGTGGGAGGAATAGTGTCCCATCATTGGTTTCAGTGGGAGGAATAGTGCCTCATCATTGGTGTCAGTGGGAGGAATAGTACCACATCTTTGGTTTCAGTGGGAGGAATAGTTCCTCATCATTGGTGTCAGTGGGGGAATAGTTCTTCATCATTGGTGTCAGTGGGAGAAATAGCTCCTCATCATTGGTGTCAGTGGGAGGAATAGTACCAAGTCCTTGGTGTCAGTGGGAGGAATAGTAGCACATCTTTGGTGCCTGTGGGAGGAATAGCTCCTCATCATTGGTGTCAGTGGGAGGAATAGTACCACATCTTTCGTGTCAGTGGCAGGAATAGTTCCTCATCATTGGTGTCTGTGGGAGGAATAGCTCCTCATCATTGGTGTCAGTGAGAGGAATAGTACCATAACTTTGGTGTCAGTAGGAGGAATAGTTACTCATCAATGGTGTCTGTGGAAGGAATAGCTCCTCATCATTAGTGTCAGTGGGAGGAATAGTACCATGTCCTTGGTGTCAGTGGGAGGAATAATACCACAGCTTTGGTATCAGTGGGAGGAATAGCTCCTCATCATTGATGTCAGTAGGAAGAATAGCTCCTTATCATTGGTGTCTGTGGGAGGAATAGCTCCTTATCATTGGTGTCTGTGGGAGGAATAGCTCCTCATCATTGGTGTCTGTGGGAGGAATAGCTCCTCATCATTGGTGTCTGTGGGAGGAATAGCTCCTCATCATTGGTGTCTGTGGGAGGACTAGTACTCCATCTTTGATAGTGTCCCAAGGACTGGATAAAGGCAAGAGGGCTGCAGTTTGGAGACCACTGGTCTAGTACAACACATACTGTAGATAGGTATGTTCACTGGCTAAACCTTGTGAACACTACTGAAATGACTGATGAGCTTGGCAGAGACATTTCATTATAGAGTAGAAACCTGAACAGTTTCAGAATTCTGTATACAGGTCATTGACATACCCAAAGACATGCCCTCGGAGATTGATTTCCCCTATGGCTTTATGCTTCTGTCTTGAGATACTAAGACTTTTCACTCAATGTTCTTCTGAAGGCAAGAATGAATGTTTGAAATTAAAGTAGAACTAAAGGCAAAACTTTCATTTCGGAAAGAATAAAGGCGGGTTATAATCCTTGACAGGTTTTTTGCCATCTGTGTCCCATTGGGGAAATTTACCTTCACTTTCTGACCCATATCATAAATAGGAAGTGAGAGGAAATCCCTCCAAAGTGAGAGAATCCTGGGGTGCCACCTGAAGTAGTGCCTCCATTCGATGATTTCCTTTCTATTACTGTTCTGGCAACAACCCAAAATTTGGGTTGAAAAAGAATCAAGTTATATGCAGCCAGTTCATTCTGTGTTTATCTCTCACTTAGAACATTTCAGAAAAATGCAATATTTTGACCAGCGAAAAACAATGTTCTGTTTATGTTTTAGATTGTAAGCTCTAACGAGCAGGGCCCACTGATCCCTCCTGTATTAAACTGTATTGTTATTGTACTGTCTGCCCTTGTAAATCGCTGAGTAAACTGTTGGCGCTATATAAATCCTTTATAATAATAATGTCAGGACTATCTCTTTACTGACACTCACTGTCAGATACAGTCACTTGTTCACAAATTCTGTAGTCATCTGTTTATTTAAAATATGCCCAGCAGCAGGGGTGACTTATAAAGACTGAAGGAAAAGAATTTAAAAGCACTGCTGTTAATCCGATGCTTGCACTTTTTGTTTTTGAATACTGAATAGTTCCTTAGGAAACACTTTTATATCTTGCCGTACTAGTTTTTTTTTTAAAGTTTAGGAATTTTTTCACAGTTTAAGCCTTGTCATACGCAGGCTGAACAAAAAAAAAAAAAATAGATCCCTCCTTCCACAATATTTGCCATATATATATATACTGTACTGTCAAAAAAATATAAATATATATATAAAACAAATATCTCCATCCATGCCATACGCTATATATATAAAATGGTTTCTCTTCTAACTATAGTCCCCCTTTGAATGTTCCCGTTGTTTTATTAGGGAGCAAAATGACTGAATGTTCCCTTGTCCATATGTCACTGATTATCGAGGGTTCTTCGGTGGAACTGTGGTATACAGGAACATCCTGTGTGACAGTGTACATTGTACTAAACAATATTATATTTTTTAAATATAGATATTTTATTCCCTAATTCGAAAAGTCTTTTTTTTTAGAATAGTTAAATTATTATAATCTACTTTATTTTGTAGCTAAAGAGAAGTTTTGTTTTGAGATAGGAAATAAAAAATGAACTATATCTTTTTTTTTTTTTTGTAATAAACATTTAAATGGAAAAAAATGGTTGGTTTGTTTTCTTTAAAAAAAAATGTATTTAAAAGTGTTTTACAAGTTTATCCAAACCTTTCAAATCCCAATCATAAGCCTGGGTTCACACTGATGCGGCGCATATTTCGCAGCGGTTTTGATATGAATTCCGCATCGTATCACAATCACGCCCTGTTCATGTGAACCGCTGCAGGTGTGTATGTTAACCTCTTGGCGCCGGCCGCACGCAAATGTGCGGCCTCCCGGCGTCTGGGCCTTGACGCTGAGTGGCCGCACATTTGTGTGCAATTAAGAAAAACATATGTGCTGAGACCGCGCGCCCTGCGCGCTCCCAGCACACATGTCCGGTACTCACGGAAAGGTCCTGATCTCCTCTTTCGATCGGGACCTTTCCCGATCATGTGACCGCCGTGATGGTGAATCATGATGGTCACATGACCCTAAAACCCCGCCTCCCGGCTTCTGAAACCCTTAAAGGGCCGGGAGGCGCCGGCGCCAAGGGGTTAAGTTAACAACACCCCAAAATCGGTCCGCAAAATGCAGTGCGATGTGCAGAATCGGATTGCATGGGTGTAACTACGCGTGTGATCCAATTCTAGTGTGGACCAAAAAAAGGTTCTGCCCCTTTTTGGTGAAGATGCGGTGCGATTTGAGTCATACAAAATGCATGGTTCAAATCGCACCGCACAGAATTTGCATGTGATTTGCACGGGAATGCTGTGCGGTTCCTATGCAAATCACATGCGATATGCTGCACCGCACAAGCGTGAACCGGGGCTTACGGTCCAAAAGCAGGCCAGCAAAGCTTGCAGCACAGGTTCCTTGTAGGTACCTTTAAATGCATCCAGTGCTTCTTGTGTGCTCTGGGAAAAGTCAGTGTTGTTACCCACACCTGCTCCTTGACTTGACATCCCACAACTGGCAATCCTAAGATACCTGGGTTACTAAAACTGGTGCACACAGAATCTGGTGCAGCTGTGCATAGTAACCAATCATAAATCAATCAAAAATGCAGCGCAGCAATATAAACACAAATGGTGCTAATAATATAAACGTGCATATATGAAAAGTGATAACAGAAATAGTGTTTGTGACAATACATATGAGCTACACCAAATATCTTCTTACACATAGATACCCACAGAACTGCACATAACCGTGCTGAAATGAATAGTGCAATAAAATATTCTAAATAGTGAACTGTCCCTTTAAATCTCAGATATCAGTGTCTAATAAATAAATAAGATCTCAAATCAATTGTGAACTGTCTCTTTAAATCCGCAGTACTCCAAGTGGATCAGTGTCATCACACTATTGCATACACGTGTACAGTGCTTCTGTGTCACCTCTTAGTGCTCATCCACCTCCAACACACTATTGCGCTCACCTCCAGGTCAAACTACACTTTTCCCTTTAATATTGATACACAGATCTTCAGCACCGTCAGCACTTTAAAATTCTCCAGAACACTTCACAATCATAGGAAAAAAATGCTCCATATAGTATAGTATTGCCAGGTAAAAAAGACTTTATTAAAATAATCAAAATAAACTCACATTTAAAAGTGTCCAAGTTCATGTTACTTGGCAATATTATTTTGATTATTTTAATAAAGGTCTTCCATTGAAATACAGTACATGGGCTGCAACTTGTCATGCAACTTGTGTTCAAAGCTGCATGGCAACTTGCACAAGTATGATTGGAGCCTTATTGCCAAAGATGGTCTTCCAGGACCCTGCATTCACTATATCTGGTCTCCCCGGACCCCGCATTCACTATATCTGGTCTCCCCGGACCCCGCATTCACTATATCTGGTCTCCCCGGACCCCGCATTCACTATATCTGGTCTCCCAGGACCCCGCATTCACTATATCTGGTCTCCCCGGACCCCGCATTCACTATATCTGGTCTCCCAGGAACCCGCATTCACTATATCTGGTCTCCCCGGAACCCGCATTCACTATATCTGGTCTCCCCGGACCCTGCATTCACTATATCTGGTCTCCCAGGACCCTGCATTCACTATATCTGGTCTCCCAGGACCCTGCATTCACTATATCTGGTCTCCCAGGAACCCGCATTCACTATATCTGGTCTCCCCGGACCCCGTATTCACTGTATCTGGTCTCCCCGGACCCCGCATTCACTATATCTGGTCTCCCAGGACCCCGCATTCACTATATCTGGTCTCCCAGGACCCCGCATTCACTATATCTGGTCTCCCTGGACCCCGCATTCACTATATCTGGTCTCCCAGGACCCCGCATTTACTATATTTGGTCTCCCAGGACCCCGCATTCACTATATCTGGTCTCCCAGGACCCTGCATTCACTATATCCGGTCTCCCCGGACCCTGCATTCACTATATTTGGTCTCCCAGGACCCTGCATTCACTATATCTGGTCTCCTCGGACCCTGCATTCACTATATCTGGTCTCCCAGGACCCCGCATTCACTATATCTGGTCTCCCCGGACCCCGCATTCACTATATCTGGTCTCCCCGGACCCTGCATTCACTATATCTGGTCTCCCAGGACCCTGCATTCACTATATCTGGTCTCCCAGGACCCCGCATTCACTATATCTGATCTCCCAGGACCCCGCATTCACAATATCTGATCACCCAGGACCCTGCATTCACTATATCTGGTCTCCTCGGACCCTGCATTCACTATATCTGGTTTCCCAGGACCCCGCATTCACTATATCTGGTCTTCCAGGACCCTGCATTCACTATATCTGATCTCCCAGGACCCTGCATTCACTATATCTGGTCTCCCCGGACCCCGCATTCACTATATCTGGTCTCCCAGGACCCCGCATTCACTATATCTGGTCTCCCCGGACCCCGCATTCACTATATCTGGTCTCCCCGGACCCCGCATTCACTATATCTGGTCTCCCAGGACCCCGCATTCACTATATCTGGTCTCCCCGGACCCCGCATTCACTATATCTGGTCTCCCAGGAACCCGCATTCACTATATCTGGTCTCCCCGGAACCCGCATTCACTATATCTGGTCTCCCCGGACCCCGCATTCACTATATCTGGTCTCCCCGGACCCCGCATTCACTATATCTGGTCTCCCAGGACCCCGCATTCACTATATCTGGTCTCCCAGGACCCCGCATTCACTATATCTGGTCTCCCAGGACCCCGCATTCACTATATCTGGTCTCCCAGGACCCCGCATTCACTATATCTGGTCTCCCTGGACCCCGCATTCACTATATCTGGTCTCCCAGGACCCCGCATTCACTATATTTGGTCTCCCAGGACCCCGCATTCACTATATCTGGTCTCCCAGGACCCTGCATTCACTATATCTGGTCTCCCCGGACCCTGCATTCACTATATTTGGTCTCCCAGGACCCTGCATTCACTATATCTGGTCTCCTCGGACCCTGCATTCACTATATCTGGTCTCCCAGGACCCCGCATTCACTATATCTGGTCTCCCAGGACCCTGCCTTCACTATATCTGGTCACCCACAGTACACAGAACATGGAAATGCAATTATTTTAGTAAATATAAACTGCTAAATACCTTTCCTCATCAGCAGTTAGACCAGTCTTGTGACTTCTGTCAGTGTCCAGCAGAGCACTGGTTAAAGCTTGTAGGAGGAGTTTTATTTCTGCTCTAGGAGGATGCAGAACCCCTGACCTCTGTCTGGACAGTGCTGATTGGCCCTGTACTGATCACATGCACTCCCCCAAGAAAGAAAAAAAACCCTCTCTAGCATTACACATCAAACTGAGCATGTGCAGAGTGACTCCACACGATATGTCTTATCGAGAGATAAGAGGGGGACACTGTAAGAAGGGGAGGATCAGAGAAAACTGGATCAAACAGCCTTTTTACACAATGCAGAGGATTAACCCCTTAGGTTCCACAGTGAGTATAACAAGCATGCTTTACTGCATATACAGACTGATTGTACTGTTGTGGGTTTAGTAACACTTTAAATGAACAAGTTAGAATCTGATTGGTTAATATGCACAGCTACTCCAGATTGTGTGTGCACCAGTTTTAGTAAGCGCTAGTCCACACAGGCTGGTATCGGCCAGTTCAACAGAAACCGGCCGACATTCGGCCAGCGTATACAGCACCCTGTCTGGTTGGGAAACCAATAGCTGATGGCCAATGGCTGTGAGTACTAACTGGTGTTTTCTGGCGGGGGTTTGAACAAAAAAAAACACTGGTGTGCAGGGGCGGACTGACAACTCATGGGGCCCTTGGGCAATAGGGGATCATGGGGCCCCTGTGTCCTCGCCTACACCCAAAAAAGCGTATGAAAAAGCCAATTAAAGGTACCAGGTGCATCTCATGGGGCCCCCTACTGACCCCCGGCCCTCGAGCAGTGCCCAAGTGCTCGAATGGTCAGTCCGCCCCTGCCTGTGTGTAAAAGCTTATATCTCCCACCATTGTGTTTAATGTGTGACACCCTGAGATATACTGAAATAGCTATTGACAGACTGAGAATCAAATCAGGACATTTGGCAGTTGGGTTCTTCGATAAAAAAAGCAAATATGTGCATGTGGAAGAGGTATGTTCAGTGTACATCTATGAAAGGTCTAAAGGCACCTCATCATCACATCTACCTATAGTGCCAAAAGCGTATACACATAATTTGTTCAGGTGTTTCCACTGAAGAATACTTTTATTCTAAAGCAGGGGTAACCTAACTTTCTAAACAAAGCCCAGTTTACTGTCCTTATAACTTTAGGGGGGCAGACTGTGGCCACTAGGAGCAGAAAAGGTCCTAACATCAGTGGGAATAAACCATGCTCCTTCTTTGGTGACAGTGGGTGGAATGACACCCCATCATTGGTGTCATTGGGAGGAATTGTGCCCCATCATTGGTGTCATTGGGAAGAATTGTGCCCCATCATTGGTGTAATTGGGAGGAATTGTGCCCCATCATTGGTGTCATTGGGAGGAATTGTGCCCCTTCATTGGTGTAATTGGGAAGAATTGTGCCCCATCATTGGTGTAATTGGGAGGAATTGTGCCCCATCATTGGTGTCATTGGGAGGAAATGTGCCCCTTCATTGGTGTCAGTGGAGGGAATTATTCCCCATTGTTGGTATCATTGGGAGGAACTGTGCCCTGTCATTGGTGTCATTGGGCCTCATTGTTGGTGTCATTGGGAGGAACTGTGCCCCATTAATGATTTCATTGGTAGAATTTTTGCACCATTCTTGGTGTCATTGGGAAGAATTGTGTCCTTCATTGGTGTCAGTGAATAAAATAGTGTCCCAAGGGCCATTTAAAAGAAAGCAAAGGGCTGCATCCAACTCCTGGGCCGCAGTTTGGAGACCACTGTTCTACAGCATACAAAGACATCTTAGGCAGTTGTGCCATTCCAGCCTTGTGAAAACCATTTAGAGTCCATTTACACGGGCGTTCCGCATGTCCATTTTTGATCTGTCCGTTTACAAATGAAAAATGGACCCCCATATATTTCTATGTACTAGTGGATGTAAAGGGATGATCATTTGTTTACATCCGTTAATGTCCGCATCCGTTAATATCTGTTTTTTTGAACTGAAGAAAACCCTATTTTTCTTCCATAAAAAAAACAGAACGGAGGAAAAACGGATGTAAACGGACATACGGTTCATTTTTGCATTGGTAAAGGATGTCAAAAACTGACAAGAAACTGATGGAAACTGATCCGTTTTTTTCTTTGAAAAAACGTGACTGAACTGATGAAAAAAATGGATCGCTCTTGGAATGGGCTCTTTCACACGGGACTGACCCGGTTAGTGGATCTGCTTGCTCAGCGGGCGATCTCTCCGCTGATCCCCGCTGAGCAAGCGGATGACAGGTCTGTGTCCCCTCCGCTGCTGCAGAGCAGACACAGAGCTGCTCGCTCTCCTCAATGGATGGTCGGATGAAAACAGACTGCCTGTCTGTTTCCATCCGACCCGATCTGACAGACGGATGGGGAATTGGATTCCTATTTGTCCCTTTTTTATGCATCGGATTGAATATCTTGTGTCTGTTTACACCCCCTGTGCCATAGAGGAGAATGGAGGTTCCGATCGAGTCTGCCTGAAAAATGGGAAGGTGGACCCGATCAGAACGTTCATCTGAAAGAGGCCTTTTTGCGGGTCGGATCGGATTGGATGTTGGCGGGTGTAAATGGACACATGCAAACAGGGCTGCTGTTAGAAACCACAGCCAACCTGACAGGGCCCCTTTCCAACCCCCCCCCAAAAAAAACACAGTTTATTATGCTTCTGTTATGAATGAACACAGTGAGTAATCAGTGCTGATCACTCAATTGTGTTCATTCAGGAAAGGAAGGAGCTAGTTCAGGGGTGGGCAAACTTTTTGACTTAAGGGCCGCAATGGGTTCATATATTGGACCCGGGGGCTGGACCAAGAGTAGATGAATGATGTGTATGTGTCATCCATAGTAAGTATAGTAATATTCCCCCATAGTAAGCATAGTAATTAATCCCCCATATAGTAATTCATCCCCCATAGTAATTCATCCCCCATAGTAATTCATCCCCCATATAGTAATTCATCCCCCATAGTAATTAATCCCCCATATAGTAATTCATCCTCCATAGTAATTCATCCCCCATAGTAATTCACCCCCCATAGTAATTCATCCCCCATAGTAATTCATCCCCCATATAGTAATTCATCCCCCATAGTAATTCATCCCCCATATAGTAATTCATCCCCCATAGTAATTCATCCCCCATAGTAATTCATCCCCCATATAGTAATTCATCCCCCATATAGTAATTCATCCCCCATAGTAATTCATTCCCCATAGTAATTCATCCCCCCTATAGTAATTCATCCCCCATAGTAATTCATTCCCCATATAGTAATTCATCCCCCATAGTAATTCATCCTCCATATAGTAATTCATCCCCCATAGTAATTCATTCCCCATAGTAATTCATCCCCCCTATAGTAATTCATCCCCCATAGTAATTCATTCCCCATAGTAATTCATCCCCCATATAGTAATTCAATTCACTTACCTTTGCTCCGCGCGTTCCTCTCGCCGTGTTCCCGCGCCGTTCCGGTCTTCAGGGCGGACTGTGAGAGGAGCCTAGCTCCCCTCACGTTCGTCACGCTGCCCCGCCTACACACATCCTGTCAGCCATCCTGACAGTATCATGCTCCGCGGCTCGGATTAAAAGATCCGCCGGGCCGTCTACGGCCCGCGGGCCGTAGTTTGCCCATTGCTGAGCTAGTTAATGTGACATATTTATTGGACCCTTCCCCCCTCTCCGTCCTGAAGGATCCTATTGTGTGCTTGCAGCCAGCATTGTGGGGGCCCAGGCAGCTGGGTAAGTCAGATGTGCACAGGGAGGGTGGTCAGCATGGTGGGCAATTACTGGAACCGATCCCCTGTATGGCTCTCTCTGCAGCAGCTGAAAACCAGCGTGAGGGAGAGGAGAAGAATCCAGCTTTCAGATGCTGCAGAGAGAGTCATACAGGGCATTGGTTTTAGTGATTTCCCCCACCATCGTACCAATTACCCTCTCTGCCCACATCCAATTCACCCAGCTGTCTGGATCCCCCTGCTGGCCTATGCCCTGTACAGAAGGACTGATGGTACCCCCTTATCTACAGCCCTGCATGCAAACTCCAAGCAGGTGGTGCTGTGGTTGGGATTTGAACCAACGACCCTAGTATTGCCAGGAAGTGCTAACGTCTTGTCAAACATTGTGTTTTCCATTTGACCGAATGAAAAAGACTGTGCTTGACTGAACTGCTCGTTAACAGGAACCCAAAAGAAGTTGATACTGGAAGATTTTTTAATGACTGATACTTTGATCACATATCTGAATAAGGAGCAGATGGCTATATCGAGGGCTTGGGGTCAGTAGGGGGCCCCATTAGATGCCCCTGGCACCTTTTTCATAGGCTTTTTTGAGTTTGGGCAAGGACACAGGGGCCCCATGATCCCCTATTGCCCAGGAGCCCCATGAGTTGTCAGTCCACCTCTGTGCCCAGCATGTGTCACTGATTGCTCTGAATTATATCTGAATGGTGAAGGGCCACCAGCCCAAGGTGTCTCATTAGTACTAGCCAAGGAGGCAACCCCAGGCAACCCCCACCGCCCCAAAGCTTAGTCTCGCCCTGAACTAATTATCATTAACCATACAGTGTTGTCAAGCACCAGTGGGATCCTACAGGCAAGAAAATGAATCTGTATGATGACCTAATCAGTGTGATGATGATACAACTTTACTGTCCAATCAATGGGCTGAGGTACAGGATGGTAACCAAGCTGTATTATATATCTGCAATGGAAAAAAATGAGGCCAGGGATCTGGCTATGGTGTGTGGCTGGGGGGGGGGGGGGCACAGAACTGATTCAACAGAATTACAACTTTTTCAACAGATAAAACAATTCAAATCATATTTTGCTTGTATACATGTGCCGTTTGTTTCATTACAAAATACAATTCGGATGAAATTTAAATTTTTCAGAGACTTGGATGTATCCGAATTTCTAAATTACAATAGTAACAAATTTAAATAGAATAGAAGAGAGTAAAAAATAATAGAATAGAACAGAAAAGAATAGAAAATAATTGTGTAAAATGGAACCGAATAGAATAAAATAGAAAATAAAAGAATAGAATAAAAGAGAAAAGAAAGGAAGAGAATAGAATAGAATACTGTAGATATGGCCGTCTTCTGAAATTGGAGTTTCTAAAAGACTAGAATAGAAAAGAACAGAGTAAAACAGAACAGCATAGAATAGAAAATAAAATAAAAGAATAGAATAAAATAAAATAGAAAAGAAAGTTAAGGAATAGAATAAAAAACAAGAGAATACAATATAAAAGAATGCAATAAAATCTAAAAGAATAGAATAGAAAAAATAGAATAGAGTAGAATAAATTAGTATAGAATAGAAAGAATATAACCATCTTCCAATATTCGAATTTGGAGTAAAACAGAACCAGCTATTCTTCACAATGTATTTGGATCGATTAAGAAAAATTTTAATCAGG
Organism: Staurois parvus; assembly: GCF_062004578.1. Classification (NCBI taxonomy): domain Eukaryota; kingdom Metazoa; phylum Chordata; class Amphibia; order Anura; family Ranidae; genus Staurois; species Staurois parvus. The sequence goes on from NW_028317992.1 coordinate 4,110,784, forward strand.
TCCAAAACGAATACACAAAACTAATTTTGTTACAATTGCAATGAAACGAAATTAGTAGCTTAACAAATTAATACGAAATGAAATGAAATTTTTTCTTTCTGCACATGTCTACTATCTATTTTTGGAGCAATGATCCCCGCAATGATCTATATCTTGACTTGTTGTTGGCCCATGTCTACCTTGTATCATGGGTCTCTGCACAACCGCCATCTTGTGCCACTCCATAATAGCAAGTGCTAATTCTCATTTCTTAGTAGTACTGTAGATTTGAGTATTTCATTTATGTAATGAGTGGCCATTACTTTTTGCATGAAAAGGTGGGATTTTATTTTGTTACGATAGTTTACATATATGTCATACTGTATACGTCCGAGGCAATCGCATTTCAATAAAACAAAGTAAACGTATTCATTGCATGCAAAGTCGTCCTTATGTGAGTATATCTTGGGAGGGGGTCCATACAGGGGTGTATTTACCACAAGGCATTTTCCTAGGGCGGCATTTTTCAGGGGGGCAGCACCTTTCCCCAGAAGAAGGGATGAAAGAAGGGACACGTGCGTCATGGGAACCAGGTGGGATTCGAGAGAGGATGCGGGCTGCTTGATGGTGTATGTAGTTCTGACTCTTGTTCCCAGGGATGTCCGGAGCTGTGAAGATGAGTGTCTTTCTCTCTATTGCCGGGGAGGGGGGTAGTGGAAAGTTCTCCTAGGTGGGGGGCAGGGGTTTTGTTGGTCAATGTCAGGCTCTTTCCATGGGAGGGGGTGGAGGTTGGTGTCCATGGGGGCAGATGATTTTTGTGTTGCCTATGGCAGCAGAAAACCTAAATACACCACTGGGTCCATAGCTTCCATTCAGATTCATAAAAGGGTCCGTAACTCAAAAAAGGTCAAGAACCACTGATAGTCCATCCAATAGAAAAAAAAATAGAAAATAGAAAACCTCCATATATACAGAACTCAATACCCACAGCTGATCCAGAGGAAGGCAAAAAAGCATGGTTAGAATAAGTCTCATATTTGCATAGATTTCCTAGTAGCAGGGGCGGACTGACAACTCATGGGGCCCTCGGGCAATAGGGGATCATGGGGCCCCTGTGTCCTTGCCCAAACTCAAAAAAGCCTATGAAAAAGGTACCAGGGGCATCTCATGGGGCCCCCTACTGACCCCGGGCCCTCGGGCAGTGCCCGAGTTTCCAAATGGTCATTCCGCCCCTGCCTAGTAGTGATGGTTTGCCTTCTATATATTGTACACTCACTGGCCACTTTACTAGGTACACCTTGCTAGTACCGGGTTGGACCCCTTTTGTCTTCAGAACTGCCTTCATTCTTCATGGCAAAGATTCAACAAGGTGTTGGAAACATTCCTCAGAGATTTTGGTCCCTATTGACATGAGTTACTGTTGCCTTTCTATCATCTGGAACCAGTCAGCCCATTCTCCTCTGACCTCAACAAGGCATTTCCATCCACACGACTGCCGCTCACGGGATATTTTCTTTTTTTTGGACCATTCTCTGTAAACCCTAGAGATGGTTGTGCGTGAAAATCCCAGTAGATCATCAGTTTTTTAAATACTCAGAGCAGCCCGTCTGGCACCAACAACCATGCCACGTTCAATGAAGTCGAATGACAGCTACAGTATGGTTGTCCAGTTATGGGAGGATGTCATATGACGTACTCCCAGAACGCGCTCTACCGTGCGCCCCCAGCGGCGCACACCTTGCAATCTCCGTGATCGCTGTGTCCTACATACATGTCCGCTGTGATTGGCCTTTTACCACGTGATCAGCTGTGTCCAATGACACAGGAGATCACCGTGTAAATGCAGTTGCGGGTTATTGGCTGCACTTTCCTCACGCTGTCACAGAGTGAGGAAAGTACTGCCGATAACCAGCAATTGTCAGAGGATGGATTGGCACTGATCATCAGGGCACTGATCATTGCCTATCAGTGCCCATCATTGCTGAATATCAGTGCCAGCTCATTAGTGCCGCCTATCAGTGCTTCCTATTAGTGCCCATCAGTGCTTCCTATCAGTGCAGTCCATCAGTGCTGCCTATCAGTGTCCATCATTGCTGCATATCAGTGCAGCCTAATCAGTGCCAGCTCATCAGTACTGCCCATCAGTGCTGCCTATCTGTGCCACCTCATCAATGCCCATCAGTGCTGCCTATCAGTGCCCATCAGTGCTTCCTATCACTGCAGCCCATCAGTGCTTCCTATCACTGCAGCCCATCAGTGCCACCTATCAGTGCCCATCAGTGCTGCCTATCAGTGCCCATCAGTGCTTCCTATCAGTGCAGCCCATCAGTGCCACCAATAAGTGCCCATCATTGCTACATATCAGTGCAGCCTCATCAGTGCCAGCTCATCAGTGCCACCCATTGGTGCTGCCTATCTGTGTCCATCAGTGCTGCCTCTCAGTGCAGCCTCATCAACGCAGATCAGTGAAGGAGAAAAATTACCTGTTTGCAAAATTTTATAATAGAAACAAAGAGAAACTTTTTTTTTTATTTTTTGCTCTTTTTTTGTTTATAGCACAAAAAAAAACCCCAGCGGTGAGTAAATACCACCAAATGAAAGCTCTATTTGTGTGAAAAAAATGATAAAAATGTTGCATAGGTGCAGCGTTGCATGATCGCGCAATTGTCATTCAAATTACGACAGCTCTGGAAGCTGAAAATTGGCCTGGGCAGGAAGGGGGTATAAGTGCCCGGTGGGCAAGTGGTTAAATCCCCTTTCTTCCTCATTCTGATGCTCGGTTTGAACTTCAGCAAGTTGTCTTCATCACGTCTAGATGCCTAAATGCATTGAGTTGCTGCCATGTGATTGGCTGATTAGCAATTTGTGTTACCAAGCAATTGAACGGGTGTGCCTAATTAAGTGTCAGGTGTGTGTATATTATCAAACGCATGCACACACGACATCTGCTTTCATTAGGTCCCGCTACCTATCAGGATTGACTTTGGGAAAGCTGTCTATTCTGTGCGCTACAAGTGAGAAGACCCACTCCTTTACTGGAAGTTCGTTCTACCAGAGAAAGCGGCCAAGCCAGTTGAACAGCCTCAATGCCACCCACCTCTCCGCTTTCTGTTGCTTTTCATTCACTTTCCTATAAATGCGCTATTGTGTTACATTCCTTCCTTCCCAAAAGTTTCTTTTTCTCTTCTCAAATGTTTCAAGTGACTTCATCAGCATGTGGGAACCGAACCTGTTCTCAATGGTACAAATAGAGAACTTTAGCCCTTTCTCTCTGGAGTTTTTGTATCTAGAACAATTGTTTTAAATAGTATGAAAAGATTAAAGGGAAACCCCGGCACGGCAGATGTTATTTAATAGAGGGAGGCATTGTTAGCCTCTCAAAGGTCAGAAGTCGGGCCCATCAGAAACCTTCCTAGATATAGAGTTGCTTTAGTGAATATGCATGGACTGTACAATGTTTCAAGTAGTTTCAATCACAAAAGGAAACAAGTTATATCAAACAGCAGAGAAGCGCACGTTTTGCTTGTGTTCGGGAAACATGCATGGAGACGCAGGTTTCCACGCATATATGAACCCGTTCCTGAAACGCGCAGGTGTGAATGGTGCCTAACATCCAAAGGGGTTGATTTACTAAATCGTTCTCGGTTCAATTACAAAAGGAAACAAATTATGTAAAAAAGCAGAGCGGCGCACATTTTGCTTGTGTTCGGGGAACATGCATGGAGATGCAGGTTTCCATGCATTTTTGAACCCCTTCCCAAAATACGTAGGTGTGAATGGTGCCTAACATCAATAGGGGCTGATTTACTAAATATTTCAAGATTCAATTACAAAAGGAAACAAATTATGTCAAATGGCAGAGCAACACACGTTTTGCTTGTGTTCGGGGAACATTCGCGGAGAAGCAGGTTTCCACGTATTTCTGAACCCATTCCCGAAACGCGTAAGCTGTGAATGGTGCCTAACATCAAAAGAGGCTGATTTACTAAATCGTTCAAGATTCTATTACAAAAGGAAACAAAGCATGTCAAATGGCAGAGCGACACACATTTTGCATGTGTTTCGGGGAACATGCATGGAGACGCAGGTTTCCACGCATTTATGAACCCGTTCCTGAAACGTGCAGGTATGAATGGTGCCTAAGATCTAAAGAGGCTGATTTACTAAATCATTCAAGATTCAATTATGAAAGGAAACACATTCTGTCAAACAGCAGAGCGACACATGTTTTGCTTGTGTTCGGGGAACATGCGCGGAGAAGCAGGTTTCCACGCATTTATGAACCCGTTACTGAAACGCGCAGGTGTGAATGGTGCCTAACATCCAACGAGGTAATTTACTAAATCTTTCACGGTTCAATTACAAAAGGAAACAAATGATGTCAAACAGCAGAGCGACACACGTTTTGCTTGTGTTCGGGGAGCATGCATGGAGATGCAGGTTTCCACGCATTTCTAAATCTGTTCCTGAAACGCACAGGTCTGAATTGTGCCTAACATCCAAAGGGGTAGATTTACTAAATCTTTCGAGATTCAATTACAAAAGGAAACAAATTATGTCAAACGGCAGAGCGACGCACGTTTTGCTTGTGTTCAGGGAACATTATTATTATTATTATACAGGATTTATATAGCGCCAACAGTTTGCTCAGAGCTTTACAATATAAGCATGCGTGGAGACGCAGGTTTCCACGCATTTCTGAACCCCTTCCCAAAACGCGTAGGTGTGAATGGTTCCTAACATCAATAGGGGCTGATTTACTAAATCGTTCAAGTTTCAATTACAAAAGGAAACAAAGCATGTCAAATGGCAGAGCGACACACATTTTGCGTGTGTTCGGGGAACATACGTGGAGACGCAGGTTTCCACGCATTTATGAACCCGTTACTGAAACGGGCAGGTGTGAATGGTGCCTAAGATCCAAAGAGGCTGATTTACTAAATCATTCAAGATTCAATTACAAAAGGAAACATATTATGTCAAACAGCAGAGTGACACATGTTTTGCTTGTGTTCAGGGAACATGCGTGGAGACGCAGGTTTCCACGCATTTCTGAACCCCTTCCCGAAACGCGTAGGTGTGAATGGTGCCTAACATCAAAAGAGGCTGATTTACTAAATCGTTCAAGATTCAATTACAAAAGGAAACAAAGCATGTCAGACAGCAGAGCGGCGCACATTTTGCTTGTGTTCGGGGAACATGCATGGAGACGCAGATTTCCACACATTTCTGAACCCATTCCTGAAATGCGCAGGTGTGAATGGTGCCTGACATCCAAAGAAGTTGACTTAGAAAACTGAAGAGTGCAAAATCTGGTGCACTTCTGAATAGGAACCAATCAACTTCCAGGGAATTATGTAAAGATGATCCAGGGAATATCCGATTGCCTCTTGGGGGATCAGAAAGGAATTTTTTCCCCTGCAGGAGCAAATTGGATCATGCTTTGCTGTTTTTTTTGCCTTCCTCTGGATCAACTGTGGGTATAGGATTATTACTTTTTTTTTTCTATGGTTGAACTGGATGGACTTTTGTCTTTTTTCAGCCAGACTAACTATGTAACTACGTAGCTTCCAGGTTTTATAGTAAAAGCTTAAATGAACAAGCTGGAGTTAGAAGTTGATTGGCTCCCATGCACAGCTGCACCAGATTTTGCACGCTCCACTTTTAGTAAATCTGCCCCTTTTGGGGGATAGGCCCCATTTACACCTGCACGTTGTGGGACCAGGCTCAGATAATGTGTAGGAACCTGCGTCTTCATGCATGCTCAAATGTGAGCAAGCCATGCATCGTGCTTGCAATGCAATTGATTGTCAATGGCACCCCAAATGCAGCTAGCAGCCGTGCATTGTATCATGCAACACGCACTACAAATGCAGAAAAACGGGTGATAATAAAATGAATGGAGCTCAATGTCTGAAAAATTGCAGGAGCATGTATGGGGCATATTATTTACCACTTCCCGTCCGGCCCACGTCTATAAACGGACGGACGGGAGCAGTGCTGAAGCTGGTTGACGTTTCTACGTCACCCGCATTCACTGACTGTGCGCGCGACACCCGCTGTACTGTGTGAGGTCCTGAGTCATGTGATCCCTAATTGGCCAATCAGTGATTACATGAGCAATAGTAAACTAGATGTCACTTCCTGACATCATTGCTTACTACTTGTGAAATCTGTGGATGAGCACAACAGCCTTGTACCATGTGACAAACTGTAACCAATCACAGCTCTCGCAGTATTTCTCAATGGCTGCAAGAATGTAGCCAGAGAGAAATAGAATTGATTGCTTTTACAGCCTTAATGGGTGTAAAAGCAATCAGTGTAAAAAAAGAAAAAAAAATCTTCATCACCCCCCACAAGTAGTACAGTGTCAGTATGGTGACACTGTACTGCTAATGTGACAGTATGGTAAAAAAATAAATAAATAAATAAATAATAATTTTAAAAAATAACATAAATATGTAAAAAACCTTTTGAAAAATTATATTTTTTGGTTATAAACTAATTTGGTTATTTTTTTTTTTTAAAGATAGCTGAATATATTTTTGCCAAGATTTATGAAGAAAGATTATTTGCAAAATTTTATAAGAAAAACACTTTTTTTCAACATTTTGTGGACTTTTTCATTTATATAGCAAACAAATAAAAATCCCAGTGGTGAATAAACACCACCAAAATAAAGTTTTATCTGTCTCAAAAAATGCTAAAAAATTCATATGGTTACAGTGTTGCATGACTGCGCAATTGTCATTCAAAGTGTGATAGTGCTGAAAGCGGAAAATTGGCCTGGACAGGAAGGGGGTGAAAGTGTCCGGACTTGAAGTGGTTAATGGACTGCCCTATGCGCATCACATGAAAACACGTGCAAAAAAAACATGAAAACAGGCCATAAAACGTGCGCAGGAATGCGGGTTCCCTTCACCCTAGGCGTTACTGGGGCAAAAGTTGGATTACTCTTATACTGGAGAACAACAATGAAATTCCTCCTGGGCTTTTCGAAGGTGAAAGGTTGTACTTTTGTCTTTGGTGGGTCACGGATCACTCACATCCAGCACCCATCAGTCGGTGGAGCGGGAATAGAGGGCTTGGAGTGAAGTGGATGGGGTAGTCTGCAGCAGTGCTACAATGGTTGCCCTTTACTGCATACAATGCAAGTCTATGGGTCGGCTGTCTCTTGGTTAGAAACAATGCACACCTTGGGGTTGATTTACTAAAGGCAAATAGACTGTGTAATTTGCAAGTGCAGTTGCACTCAGCAAGGACATTTGCTCCAGAGCTTAGTAAATGAGGTGAAGATTCACTTTACAAAGAATACCCAATCAAATGCAAAGGGGAAAAAAACGCAGTTTGGCTTGCACCTGCACTTGCAAAATGCACAGTATGTTTGCCTTTATTAAATCAACCCCCTTGTGTCTAATATCTGATCTCAACAGTTAAAGTGTAAACAGAGCAGCCTGGATCCTCTTCTGCTCGGGTCCCCCGCCAGCGCTCCTGGAAACTCCCTCCTTTCAGGGACCCCCCACAGCAAACAGCTTGCTATGGAGGCACCCGAGCATGCGCTCTCCCCAGCTGCTGCTCCATGTATCCATTCACATACGGAGCTGTAGCTCAACCCCGCCCCCTCTCTCTTCTCATTGGCTCACTGGCAGTGATTGACAGCAGCGGCTCTCTTCTCAATGGCTCCCGCTGCTGTCTAAGCCAGTGAGGAGAGGGAGTCCCGGGATAGCTGAGACTCCAATGCACATCGCTGGATTGAGAGGGGGCTTAGGTAAGTATAAGTGGGGGCTGAGGGGATGCTGCACAGAGAAGGTTTTTTTACCTTCTTGTATAGAATGCATGAAGGTAAAAAAGCCTTGAGCCTTTACAACCATTTAAGCTGTATCTGAACCAAAAATCTTTTTGGTTTTTGGTTTATAATATTGTAGAAAAGGGTTATCACCCTGTGAATGTATTTGTTGTTGTCTCTGTACCATTGGGGAAATTTCCCTTAATTTCCTGTCTTATAAACAAAATAGGAAGTTAAAAGATATTTCTCAAAGTAGTGGAACTTCCCCTCTTAGACAGCTGTCCCGATTGGAGGATTTCCCCCACCTCTTGTTCTTTGTACAATCAGTGTTCTCCAAACTGCAGCCCGGGGGCCAGATGTGACCCTTTACTTTCCTTTATTGGGCCCTTGAAGCATTATTCCTGCCACTGACACCAACACTGGGTCACCATTTCCCCTCCACCTAATACTAAAGATGGGGCACTGTTTGCTCCCACTGGCCTCCCTAAAGACTGAAGGACAGTAAACTGGCCCTTTGTTTAGAAAGTTTGGAGTCCCCTGTTCTATACAATTGGACTTCCTCATTTTCTTTCTCTGAAAATGGTCCACAGTACAAATAAAGGGGTGAATCTCCACAGTAAAGCCAGCAATAAAAATTTGAGAGAGGGTCTAACCCTTCCCCACTCTATAGTTCTCCAATCAGTAATGGAGGCACACTGTGCTTTAGATACACTTCAGATTTGGTTTCATTTTCAAGGGTATGTCATTTATTTATAATCTTGATAAATTTGTGTCTTTTGATGCGTTGCACCTAGTTTCGGAACCTCCTTTGTTTCTTTATTATTTGTAACTTTATTTATAAGAAAGATTTGAACACTGTAATTACATTAGTCTTTAATGATCTGGAGCTTCCCCAAGACATTTTCCAACTTTTATTTCTAAATTAGTAGAAATCTGAAAGTGAAAATATGCAAACACCAAGCTTATACTAAACTATTTGAACAGCTCAGCTGCCATTTTGAGTGGATATTTTGCAGTGCAGTATGGGTAATCTCTGTTCAAACATATTCATCCAAAACTCAGCTAGGATGATGTGAGAACAAGGCTTGTCATTTGCATTGCATTACCCAGAGTCCTTCGAGGATTAGGCACGGGATCATTTCTGACAGATGAATCGGGGCTGTTGTAGTCATGAATGACAAACCTGTTTTGCAATGTGTACACAGGCTTATAGTGTGTATAAAAAACCCAGAAGAGTCACAAATTCTATCAAAATTAATAGGAAGGTGCAGTCATTGATTGAAGCAGACCCTTCCACCTCTTTTTCCACCTGGGTAATATTACTGTTAACCACCCCTAGTTTACAAAATTGCACACAATTTTGTTTTGTAAATTTTGTAAATACATCCTTTGTTCTCTTCCCCCTGACTTCCACAATTGCTCACAATTCTGCACATGTGCACCTAACTCTGGCCAGGAAATCATATTTTTATATGTTCCGATAATGTACTGTATGGTTCCCTGGCTTGAGCACTGAGTAGCCATGTTTGGGATTGGTGATGTATCATCAATGGAGACAAGCTTAGAGAACTAGGGAGTGGCTAAATCCCCAGATGCCCTTAGTGAAGATGGCAGCTGGGGACAGAAGTAGCACTCGGAAGTTGACTAGAATATATGATATTGTAAGTTTCCATGGGAAGGTGAATATTTTTCCCCAGCTAGAGCACTGGGTACACATACGAGGGATTGGTGGTGTATCATCAATGGATGCCAGCTTAAAAAACAAGGAAGTGGCTGGATCCCCAGATGCCCTTAGTGAAGATGGCAGCTCGAGACAGAAAAGGCACTCAGAAGTTGACTAGAATGTAAGATATTGAAAGTTTGCATGGGAAGGTGAATATTTATCCCCAGCTATAGCACTGGGTACACATACCAGGGATTCGTGGTGTATCATCAATGGAGGCTGGCTTAAAAAACAAGGAAGTGGCTGGATCCCCATATGCCCTTAGGGAAGATGGCAGCTCGGGACAGAAAAGGCACTCTGAAGTTGACCAGAATGTAAGATATTGTACATTTACATGGGAAGGTGAATATTTTTTCTCCAGTTAGAGCACTGGGTACACATATGAGGGATTGGTGGTCTATCGTCAATGGAGGCTGGCTTAGAAAACAAGGAAGTGGCTGGATCCCCTGATACCCTTAGGGAAGATGGCAGCTCGGGACAGAAAAGGCACTCTGAAGTTGACCAGAATGTAAGATATTGTACATTTACATGGGAAGGTGAATATTTTTTCCCCAGTTAGAGCACTGGGTACACATACAAGGGATTGGTGGTCTATCATCATTGGAGGCTGGCTTAGAAAACAAGGAAGTGGCTGGATCCCCTTATACCCTTAGGGAAGATGGAGGCTCAGGAAAGAAAAGGCATTCAGAAGTTGTCCAAAATGTAAGATAATGTAAGCCTTCATGGGAAGCAGAATATTTTTTCCCCAGTTAGATTTCTGGGTACACATGTAAGGGATTGGTGGTGTATCATCAATGGAGACTGGCTTAGAAAACAAGGAAGTGGCTGGATCCCCAGATGCCCTAAGTGAAGATGGCTACTGTGGACAGAAGAGGCACTTAGAAGTTGACCAGAATATAAAATAAGCCAGCATGGAAAGGTGAATATTTTTTTCAAATTACCATATAATAATATTTTTGGCTTTGCCTTGTGTATAATTTACAGGATTCACAGGAAAAATACCTATATAGTATGTAACAAGCAGTCTTCTTTTTTTTAAGGGGGGGGGGGTCAAAGCTTTATTGAACCATTATTTCATATTACACTTAATCACTTAAAAAGATGTAACACCAAAAATTCTCCTTCAACTTCATAAACAAACTCAATATCCCAATTTGAGCCTATTTGCCATTCAAATTTATATTCGTGCATAAACCTTTGCGTCCCCAAACCATGAACCATTAAAGTAACTAGTAGACACCAAAAAGAGGGAGAGAAAGGACAGAAAGAAAGAAGAATAGAAAAAATAGGGGGGGCCTTCCCCACGGACTTGCCATCTCAGTTCTTTATGTTCAAATATGGTGGAAAGCTATGGGGTGAAATCTCTTTTTGGCCATCGGTGGTGATTCCAGAAAAAATAGAAAATAGGGCCAATTCCGGTAGTTCAGGTAATCTATTGCCTGTAATATGTACAGTCAGTCGAAATATATCCTTCCTGAATGGTCTCAATCAAGGACATGGCCACCACAGATGTAGCATTGTCCAAAGTTCCTTGTAGCAGCGCCAACAATCAGATGGACATTTAGGTAGCATCTTTCATATTCTGTCAAGGCATCGATACCACATGGATAAGGTAACTAACGGTCTTATGTCTACAACAAATGCAAACTTGTCAATAATAAAAAAAACTAAAGAAAAAAGGGTGTTCTAGGGTGACCCACCTATATATTTATGTACCTCAAAAGAACAACAACTCCACAAATGTGAATTCAATATCAAAACGTACAGTTGTATTTATTGCATAAACGTAAAAAAGTACATATATGTGTACAACCCATCATTAAAAGGAATATATTGTTCATAGTACAAGGATCGACTTGTAGTTTGTTTTTTGTGATGCGTTTCGAGGCAATTGCCACTTATTCAAAACATTAAACTCAAGTATGACAGATATCAAACAAAGCTAAAAACAAAATGAGTGGGGTCAAGACACAGTATTATCCATCCGGGCTGTGGGGAGCATAAGAGATGGACCTTAGATGGAAGGAAGATGGACCAAATTCTCAAATCCTCTAGAATCAAGTGTGAGATGTAACTGGCATACGATGTCCAAAACCGACCACAACCAAATGGTCTCATAATACATTTCTTCCCATTCCCATAATGCATTTCTTCCCATTATACAATAAAAGGGAGAGGTTTGATGAAACGCCAACCGGGTGCCACTATGGGAGATACAGTCCAATATTGGGAAAGGACCAGTATCCCTTTAATGTGTTTTGTCCCCGAGGATACATATGTACCAGGCCAATTTTCAGCTTTCAGTGCTGTCGCACTTTGAATGACAATTGCGTGGTCATGCAACATTGTACCCACATGCAATTTGTATCATTTTTTTCTCACAAATAGAGATTTCTTTTGGTGGTATTTACTTGCCGCTGGGGGTTTTATTTTTGTGCTATAAACAAAAAAAGAGCAAAAAAAAAAAAGGTTTCTTTGTTTCTATTATAAAATTTTGCAAACAGGTAATTTTTCTCCTTTACTGATGTGCGTTGATGAGGCAGCACTGATGGGCACTGATAGGCAGCACTGAAGGGCACTGATAGGCGGCACTGATAGGCAGCACTAATTAGGCGGCACTGATAGGTGGAACTGATAGGCGGCAATGATGATGGGTACTGATAGTCAGCACTGATAGGCGGCACTGATGATGGGTACTGATAGTCAGCACTGATAGGCGGCACTAACTGGCGGCACTACTGGGCACTGACTGGCGGCACTACTGGGCACTGACTGGCGCAACTGCTGGGCACTGACTGGCACAACTGCTGGGCACTGACTGGCAGCACTGCTGGGGGGCACTGATGGGCACAGGTGTGTGGCACTGATGGGCAGAGGCGGGTGACACAGGTGGGTGGCACTGATATGCACAGGTGGGTGACACAGGTGGGTGGCACTGATGGGCACAGGTGAGTGGCACTGCTGGGCACCAATCATCAGGGCACTGATTATCAGTGCCCTGATGATTGATGCCGATCCCTGCTCTGACAACTGCCGGTTCTTGGCAGTACTTTCCCCACATTCTGACAGCGTGAGGAAAGTGCAGCCGAGAATTGGCAATTGCATTTCCCTGTGATCAGTGTGTCATTGGATACGGCTGATCACATGGTAAAAAGCCGCTGTGATTGGCCTTTTACCACATCACGTGATCAGCTGTGTCCATAGGATGAATTTTTTTGTTATTTGGAGATTCGAATATATCAGAATTCCGAACTGCAAAAGTAACAAATTTAAATGAAATAATGAAACAAAATTTGGCCGAAGTTCGATTAGAAAACAAACTTGAAAACAAAATCGAAAACAAATTCGAATTTGGAATCAAAATCGAAAACAAATCCAAATTTGAAAACAAAATCGAAAACAAATTCGAAAAACAAAATCGAACAAACACTCGAAAACAAATTTAAAGCGGAACTCCACCCAAAAGGGGAAATTGAGCTTTAAGGACTGGTCCCCCATTCCTCGTTAAGGATTGGCACCTTTGGGGAGCGGGGTGGGCAGGTACCCGAAATTGAGCAGGTACCCGCTCCCAATTCCTCTGCAATTGCCTTGGACAGGGGTAGGCAAGCTGTGGCTCTCTAGGTGTTGTGGAACTACATTTCCCATGAGGCATTGCAAAGATTACAAAACTGACAGTTACAGCTATGACTTGCAGAGGCATGATGGAACTTGTAGTCTTGCGGCTCTCAGGTTGCCTAGCCCTGGGCTAGGAGATCGGAAGCGGAAGTTGTCCTCCCTCCCCGTAGTGTCCTGAGACACGTGACGGTCCCAGAAGACTAGGGGACCATTCAGAAAACGCAGCACTACTCGCACATGTGCAGTGGGCAGTGAAGCCACAAGCTGTCACAGCCGGGTGCCCACAATGAAGATGCTGGCGCTGGGAACACAGGGCGGCCGGTGAAACGTGCTTCGGTGAGGAAACCGCGGGATCAAGGGACAGGTAAGTGCCCATTTTTTAAGAGCAGCTACAGTTTTGCAGCTGCTGACCTTTATTTATTTTTTCTTTTCACTGGAAGTCTGCTTTAAACTCGAATTTGGAAACAAGAATACGATTAGAAAATCAAACAAATGGGGGGCGTGTCCAAGATGGCGACCGGAGCGGCCGCGTAATCCGGAGCTCCGGCGCCAGCAGTGTTAATCTGCTGCCATCCGTGCAGCCACGGACCGAAGTGGGGCAGCGGAGGCTCCTGGCTGTGTCCCCGGTGTCTGGTGGTGCGGCTCCGGGCGATATCTTCGCCCTCTGCAGCGGTCGGCGCCTGCGGCCTAGCGCGGCCGCGTGATCTGCTGCTCTGGTACCTCGGCCTGCATCCACTGTCATCCGGGCGACGGTGGATCATCCCCGGGCATTGGGGACGCCCTCTGCATCCTCTGAGTCTCAGAAAGGGGCACTGCTGCACATTACCGCTACCCGAAGTGGCGGAGTTCTGCGGCCTACTCCACCTGATAAAGGCCTCCTCTCATCTGGACCACTGTGAGTACAAGGGGCTGGGAGGCTGACGGCTGCTGGTCACCGGATCCCCCCTCCAGTGATCTGGGGAACGGGGTTCCCATCTGTTACCCCCAAAGTCACCTTCGTCTGTGACCACAGCCCCTGTTGGGCCCAGAGGCCTTTATACTGCTTTTCTGCTGTGCCGGGACCCCTTGGAACGGCCTTGAAGGTGCCTGGGACTGTCATAGAGGGTCCCTGATTCTGCAAGGCACGTGCCCTAGAGAGTGAGTCAGAGCTATCACCTTGCTCCTGGGAGTTGGAGATGGTATCTACCTCGGCCTATGTCCCTACTGCGCCCTTGCGGTTCGTCACATATTTTTACAATACCCAGTTTCTGCAGATAACCCTGACAACTTCAATGTAACTATACTCCTAAACCTGTTTCGGGTGTTATAGGTCCCCTGGGGTTATTACCTCTTTAGGCTATCCAATCTCCAGTTGATCACCCCCAGGAGACTCCCTGTATGCCGTCCACTAAGAAAAAGAAGGGACAAGCTCAAAAGTCCCTCACGACATACCTACTGAAGACACACGAGATCTGCGGCATGGCTTCAGGTGACGCAGAACGAGCGTCCCCATCCGAACCCATGCAGGATATCGCAGCCCCTTCATTGAATCTGGTCAGCGATTATACACAGCAACTCACAAAGGGTGACCTGGAGTCTGGCTTGGAAACCATGTACACCAAACTGGCTGCCAAATTTCAATCAGAATTGCACAAAAGCACTAGTGTTCTCTCTCAGGAAATAGCCGCATTGGGCTCTAGAACCGATCGCTTGGAAACTAAACATGATGAACTTAGCCCAGCCTATGGGGACCTTTCCAGAGAACACGATCATCTACATACGGCCTTTTTACAACTGCAGGCACAGGTTGAAGACCTTGATAATCGTAACCGCAGAAATAATTTGCGAGTCAGGGGAATTCCGGAATCTGTATCTGATCTCTCACAAACCGTTACCAAGCTATTCAAATCACTCCTTCCGGATCGCAGCCCCGGGTCCTTCGCCTGTGACCGCATCCATAGAGCCCTGCGCCCTAAACCCCCTAGTGATAAACCGCCTAGGGACATTGTTCTGTGTCTAAAGGATTTCCTGACCAAAGAAGACATACTCAGAGCTGCCCGCAATACCCCAACGATCTCCTTCGAAGGCTCGGTTTTACAAATCTTTCCAGATGTTTCTCCGGCTACGTTGGAGAAGCGCAGAAAAATTAAGGAGTTTACAACGGTTCTCTTTTCAGCTCGTATCCGTTATAAATGGGGCTTCCCCTTTAAGTTGATAGTTCCACATAATGGGAGCACATATATTGCTACATCCCTTCCTGAAGGCAGAGAAATCCTGGCCAAGTTGGGCCTGGCGAGCGCCCCATCACTTCAGTGTCCACCCTCCACACCTCGTGTTTCTCCCATCTGGCACACTCCATCTCCACGGAGGGATAGGAGGAGAGCCCGTCAAGAGCTGGGCTGATGGGACCATGCCTTCCTGCCTCTTGTTCATTATATTGATGTTCCTGGTCTGTAGTTTCCCTTGATCGGGATAGGAAGCAACCCACAGAGAATTTTGGTCTTTAGCGTCCCCTACTGCTCGGGGATAGTATGTTTTTGTGGACGCTGCTGTAATGTCCCTGTATTTCTGTGGACTATGTATGCTCTCTCGTTGATAACTGGATGTGTTTAGGCTTAACAAGGGTCTTCGGGCCCTCTAAATGTCGCCCATTGATTCATGGTCTCAGGACTCTTGAGGACGTTACCCCACCCTGCCTCCTGACATGGCCGGAGGGGTCACCGCCCGATTGTGGGGTGGCAGCTCCGTTTTCCATGTTTTATGGAGACAGGATATGGGCCCGATTGGCCCTTTGATGTTAGAATTTTTTCTTTTTTCAAGTATGGCTAATTGCCTGCTTGATCCATGTCTCTCAGTTACCTTTCTCATTGTAGAAACTATCACTGCTTCTCTTCTATTGTTTTTTGTCTTTTTTTTATTCAAAACTTTAGTGCATGATGTTGGCGTGTCGCCGGTGTGTGGATGTCACGACCCCCGTTTTGTGGTCTGGATGTCCCCTAGACTGGTAATGCTGCCTGTAGGTCAGTCTGTTATGGACTTGCAGGTCCTTATATCTAGCCAAATAATTTGAGGAGATGTCTTTTCAATGTGTATTTTTATGCTGATAGCAATAATTTTTGTATATCATGGTGATTCAATGTATCTCGCATAATGTCCAGGGTTTCAATTCGCCAAACAAGCGCAAAACAGCCTTTCTCCAATATAGGCGACTAGGGGCTAAAATTATCTTATTACAGGAAACACATTTTGCAGCCGCAAAACACCCGACATATTTCCATAAATCCTATAGACAGGGATATTATGCTTTACATTCCTCCAAGAGTAGAGGGGTGGCCATTTTTCTGCATAATTCAATCCCCTTTGAGGTTCAACATGTGTACCGTGATCCAGACAGTAGGTTTATTATCCCTAAGGGCACCCTTTCAGGCCGAGAACTTACAATAGCAAATGTTTATGCACCGAATTCGGCACAAGCTACTTTTTTCTCAAAATTTTTTGACGTTCTGGATAGATTTTTGTCACCCCATCTGATGGTGGGTGGTGATTTCAACCTGGTAGCAAATCCACTTTTGGACCGTAGCTCACCCTCACATTCTTCCCAGGCTTTCCCAAGATCCCTTACTAAAAAACTAGATGCCCTCCAGTTGGTAGACGCCTGGAGGGCGCACAATGTGGGAGCTAGGGACTACTCATTTTATTCTCACCCACATGACTCTTATGCCAGATTAGACTATATTTATTGCACCCCTATTTTATTAGCTAATTCTAGAACAGCTAGCATCCACTTGAGTCCTTGGTCGGATCACAATATCATAGCCTTGTCTATCACGTGTATGGGACTGGCACCTACTCCCTTCTCCTGGAGACTCAATGACTCTATGCTTACGGACGCTGACTCCCGCCATGAGGTGGCTGCATCTATTCTGGAATATTTCCAATCTAACTCGACTCCTGATATATCTCCAGCCACATTATGGGTAGCCCATAAGGCGGTCCTACGTGGCTGCCTTATCTCTATGGCTTCATCCAGAAATAGAAAACGATGGCAGAAAATTCTGCTTCTTACCCGAGAGTTGGAAGCACATTATAGAAGTCATATTGCTAACCCATCTCTTCTTAACAAGCAGTTATTATCTCAAAAACGCTTAGAATTGAATACTCTGCTATCCCAAAAAACTGAAAAAGCTCTCCGCTGGTTGAAGGCCTCATTTTTGTTACATAGTAACTCGGCCTCCACTATGTTTGCAAGGAAATTGAATCACTCCCTGCGCCCTCCACATATTTATAAATTACGCACTAGCTCGGGCGCTATTTCATCTTTGCCTCAGAGGTCCTGGGCATTTTTGAAAGCTTTTATTCTAACCTATTAGCTCCTCCACGATCAGACCCTGTTTTACCAGCTGACTCGTGGTTGGATTCTATACCCCTCCCTGCTCTTACACCTTCCCAAGTTGCTTCTCTTAATGCCCCTTGTACCCTGGAGGAAATAACTTGTGCAATTGGCGCCCTAAAAAGTTCTACTGCACCAGGTCTGGACGGATTCACTGCTAGTTATTACAAACATTTTGCCTCTACGCTGGCTCCCTATCTGATAACTTTATTTAATGATGTTTTGCAGGGGGGTAAGTTTCCTGAGGAGATGCTGTTGGCTAATATGTCTTTAATACCTAAACCGCAGAAAGACCATAGCTTACCACAAAACTATAGACCAATCTCAGTAATGAACAATGATCTGAAAATATTTAGCCGAATATTGGCAGACAGGTTGGCCCCTATCATCTCCTCTTTAGTCTCTCCGGACCAATCGGGCTTTATTCCTGACAGATTTATCACTGATAATATTCGCCTCACGCTCAATGTTATTCAAGATGCCAATTTACACTCTAAAGAGGTCTTGCTGATGAGTCTAGATATAAACAAGGCCTTTGACAGTGTTCTCTGGCCCTATTTATTTTCATTGCTACGTAAAATGGGCTTTAATGACGAGTTTTTAGCTGGTATACATGCCCTATATGACTCTCCAAAGACAAGAATTAGGCTCCCTGGTTGCAATTCGGACTTTTTTACATCGGGTAGAGGTACCCGTCAGGGCTGTCCTCTTTCACCCGTTTTATTCGCGCTGGTGTTGGAACCTTTGGCAATAGCGATCAGATCACATTCGGATATTTCAGGCTACCCATTGTTAGTCTCACATTTTAAAATAAGCATGTATGCTGATGATGTTATGCTTTTTCTTACTAACCCATTGACTTCACTGCCTAATTTATGTGCCATACTGAATGATTTTGCTATAATATCAGGTCTAACTGTTAATTTTACCAAATCGGTGGTTATGCCGGTTAATATTCCTGATTCCCTAAGTGCATCTCTCCGCAGTTCTTTTCCGTTCCGCTGGTCCACAGACCGGATATCCTATTTGGGTATTAATCTCACTCCCAGGTACTTAGATATGTTTGCTGCTAATTATCCACCGTGTATATCACGTCTCTCTACTCTACTGAAGATTTGGCATGGTTATCCTATTTCCTTTTTGGGTAGAGACACGGCTGTTAAAATGAATATTTTGCCTAAACTTCTTTATCTTTTTAGAGCACTTCCAATCCCGGTCTCAAAAACATTTTTGAACCATTTTCAGCGGACCATTAATAATTTTATCTGGGGTAATAAGCGTCCACGTTTTGCCTCAGCTATTTTGTACCGCTCACAACGGACTGGAGGCCTCGGTCTCCCCAATTTCTGGCTATATTACCTTTCGGCTCGTTTTGCGCAGCTATCTCAATGGGCAACAATTAACTCTCAGATCCCATGGGTCAAGTTTAAATCTCAGTCTATACGCCCATTCTATTTACCGGGTATTTTGTGGTCCAGAGTCCCTCCACGATCGTTTACTTTTTATAACTCCATAGTGACTCATTCCATGACACTTTGGTCCACATACAAATTTAAGTTGAATTTGGTTTCTCCTGTTCCCCCCGGTGCTTCATTTTTTGGTGATCCTACTTTTGCACCAGCTTTTTCTTCTCCTCAACTGTTTCGTTGGTGGTATGATCAATCTCTTATCAGATTATCTGATTTTCAAAGAGGAGGGTCCTATATCACCTTTGATATGCTGCGCACGCTTTTTGATGTTCCCCTTCGTGAATACCTTCGTTACCGACAGATTAGACACTTTTTTGAATCACATTTTGGCCTTATACCATCTTCTCCGGTTTCTTTTTTTGAACGTACCAGCCGTGACTGCCCTAGGGGAAGGGGCCTTATTTCTAACTTTTATCACCAATCTTTGCTTTGTCTTTTTCATACGCCTCCTTTATACCGACAACGGTGGGAGGAGGATAGTGGCACCACTTTTTCGGATGAGGATTGGGATTCCATGGTGGATAATATATGTAAAAGTTCTCGATCTCTTTCTGTTCGTGAGACAGCCCTTAAAGTTTTAACTAGATGGTATTATACCCCATCGAGACTACATAGATTGTTCCCACAAACGTCCCCTCTATGTTTTCGGGGCTGTGGCCTTACAGGCACGTTGGTGCATATATTTTGGGACTGCCCGTCCATTTCATTGATTTGGTACAGGATATCCGAGGTGGCTACCTCACTGGCAGGTACCCCAGTACGCTTTTCTATACAGACCTGTCTATTGGGGGCTCACATCCCAGGGGTCCCAGATGCCATTATGAGATTGATACATACTATATGTATTGCCACTTTATGGTCTATTGCCTTACATTGGAGGTCCAATGCTGTGCCTTTGGCCTCCATTTTACACAGAGTTGATGCAGTAATGCTCATGGAACGCATTCATTATACTCTGCTGGATAAGATGCACTTATTTGATAAAAAATGGGAATCATGGAGGGATTATAGACATTTATTGCATGATTAACGTTTCCAGTGAACAGTTACTGAAAAATACAGTTGACAGATGTCTCATTCAACCTATCTCATCACTAACGTATCTCATGTACTTGCAATCTACTTTTTTTCTATTTCTTCTCTTTCTTACTACAATAGACTTTTCTGAATTGTACTGTTCATAAGTGCCTTGTTTTTTTCTATCCATATAATCTGAAAATGTGTTGTTGTTTTATTGTCTACCTTTTTTCAATAAAATCGTTTGTAAACAAAAAAAGAAAATCAAACAAATATTTTTGAAACGAAAATTCTCGAATGAAAATCTATACGTGTATTGCCAGCTTCACAATTAGAAAATCAAGTTAATATTTTTGTAACGAATATTATCTGCTAAAAATCTACACGAGTATGGACGATCTTAAGCCCCGTACACACGATGAGAATATTGGACGAATGATAGTCTGGTTTTTTTCGCCTTCTATTCTCACATAGAAAGTAAAAAGGTTACTAATGATACGAAAATTCTAGTACGAAATAAAATAATTTGGAAAGTGATATCATGTATTGCGTTGTATTTGTATTGTATTTTCAGACGACTACTGTACTGAATAAATGAAAATCGTACGATCTGGTATCGCAAAAGAAAATTTTTTGCGCTTGTACCTTTGGATATTGTCACACGAATTGTGATCAGGTCTTGAAAGCTGTGTACTAATGATCCGATTATCAGACTATTGGTCCTTGTATGAAAATTTGGGGACAATTTTCATATCCTGAGTATGGTGCACTAAGCTGGCCATACACATTTAGATTTTTGGACTAGAATATTCGTTAAAGTAGTGCGAAAATTCTTTGCACATTCAATGAATGGACGAATGTCATTCGAAAATTGTCTTTTGCTTTAACATTCGATTTTAAAATGAATGTAATTTCTGAACGATCACCACATACAGGTGAAACTTAAAAAATTAGAATATGGTGCAAAAGTTCATTTATTTCAGTAATGCAACTTAAAAGGTGAAACCAATATATGAGATAGACTCAATACATGCAAAGCAAGATAGTTCAAGCCGTGATTTGTCATAATTGTGATGATTATGGCTTACAGCTCATGAAAACCCCAAATCCACAATCTCAGAAAATGAGAATATTACATGCAATCAATAAAACAAGGATTGTACATAGAACAATATCGGACCTCTGAAAAGTATAAGCATGCATATGTACTAAGTACTTGGTTTGGGCCCCTTTTGCAGCAATTACTGCCTCAATGCGGCGTGGCATGGAAGCTATCAGCTTGTGGCACTGCTGAGGTGTTATGGAAGACCAGGATGCTTCAATAGCGGCCTTCAGCTCTTCTGCATTGTTCGGTCTCATGTCCCTCATCTTTCTCTTGGCAATGCCCCATAGATTCTCTATGGGGTTCAGGTCAGGCGAGTTTGCTGGCCAATCAAGCACAGTAATCCTACAGTCATTGAACCAGGTTTTGGTGCTTTTGGCAGTGTGGGCAGGTGCCAAGTCCTGCTGGAAAATGACGTCAGCATCCCCATAATGCTGTCGTTGTCCTGCTGGAAGGTGAACCTCCGCCCCAGTCTCCAGTCTTTTGCAGACTCTAACAGGTTTTCTTCTAAGATTGCCCTGTATTTGGCTCCATCTATCTTCCCATCAACTCTGACCAGCTTCCCTGTCTCTGCTGAAGAAAAGCATCCCCACAACATGATTCTGCCACTACTATGCTTCACGGTGGGGATGGTGTGCTCAGGGTGATGTGCAGTATTAGTTTTCGGCCACACGTAGCTCAAGTTTCAATTTTGATCTCATCTGACCAGAGCCCCTTCTTCCACATGTTTGCTGTGTCCCCCACATGGCTTCTCGCAAACTGCAAACGAGACTTCTTATGGCTTTCTTTCAACAATGGCTTTCTTTTTGCCACTCTTCCATAAAGACCAGATTTGTGGCGTGCACGACTAATAGTTGTCCTGTGGACAGATTCTCCCAATGGAGCTGTGCATCTCTGCAGCTCCTCCAGAGTTACCATGGGCCTCTTGGCTGCTTCTCTGATGAATGCTCTTCTTGTCCGGCCTGTTAGTTTAGGTGGACGGCCGTGTCTTGGTAGGTTTGCAGTTGTGCCATACTCTTTCCATTTTTGGATGATGGATTGAACAGTGCTCTGTGAGAGGTTCAAACCTTGGGATATTTTTTTATAACCTAACCCTGCTTTAAATGTCTCTACAACTTTATCCCTGACCTTGTCTGGTGTGTTCCTTGGCTTTCCTGATGCTGTTTGTTCACTAATGTTCTCCAACAACCTCTGAGGACTTCACAGAACAGCTGTATTTATACTGAGATTAAATTACACACAGGTGGATGACACACTTCAGATATTTATTTGTAAAAAGAATTTTGAAAACCATGTATCATTTCCCTTCCACTTCACAATTATGTGCCACTTTCTGTTGGTCTATCACATGAAATCCCAATAAAATACATTTACGTTTTTGGTTGTAACATGACAAAATGTGGAAAATTTCAAGGGGTATGAAACTTTTTCAAGGCACTGTATGCATTAGTTGGCCAAGTGTTAGCGGTTTGGGAAATGTTTGTGCTTGCTGTGATTATACTGTTGCAACTTTATACACTGGAAGACATCTAGAAGACATCAAGGTCCAAGCTGGAACCTTAGCTGGGGGCCTATTTGCAAAGCCCAGTTCTGGAGTCGGTTTGGGTCTGGAGAAGTTCACTGGAGAGTGCCAGAAGGAAGCTGAGAGAAAAGTGTCCAGCGGTCATATGGTGGTGTGAGTCTACATCTCCATCACTGGAGAGAGCCCAGATATTGGAAGGAGGCAATCCTGTGACATTGTGGGTAGATGACCCAGGTGCTGGAAGTTAGTGACTGAATGTAGTTTATTGGTGAAGTCACAGTCCTCCATCAGCATTGAAATTTGTGTGGGACATTTTGTGCAGCTCAGCGAGATAGAGAAGAGCCCTCAAAGAGTTCAGTTCTCCAGTTTTGGGGCATCCCATGCTCCCTTCACCCCCATCTAAGTTCACAGTTTAAATAAAACCCCAAAACAACACCCCTAGACTGTTCATTTGAGCCAGACAGAGAGAGTAGAGAAAATGTGTGCCTAGATGTTTGCACTTTAGCTAGGGGAAAGGAACCAAGCTGGCCAGTGGCTCTTTGGGGGGTGCGCTACATAAAAAAAACCTTTCAATTGTTTATTTAACAGACAAAAAGGACACAAATAAGAAAAAATAAATGTTAGGGTTTACAGTAACAAAGACAAACCTACCTTGAATCCAGACGATATTGAAATAGAGGAATCTGAGAATTAGCTGGACCACGTTTGTCCAGCTGATACTATTTTTTTTGTTTTTTTACTCAAGTAGTTTTTTTGTGATTTTTAATTCTATTATCACATCTTTCCTCCAACCAGTTCTGTGAATGATAAATACTTTATAAACCACAGCAGGAAATTATCCCGAACTGTAGACCATAAACTGCACCATCTGTCAGAGCTAAGTGGTAGTGGTCCTGATTGCTTTCCTGATGTAAACCAAGCTAATGATGTTTAGTTGTAAGGTAAACTATCCCCGTCTGTGTATATAAGTAGAGGAAATGTAAAATAAACAACTTTTTAACATGTGGGAAGAAAGCATGTAGTAGGCTGACACTGATGCCGATATATATGGAGCAAAAGATGAAAAATAACCCCCTTCCGTAATATGAATAGAGTGGACATTTTATTCCCCAACAAAGAAAGAAATGGTAAATACACCAAGATGGCTACCTCAGTGTCCCTGGTCCAGCCTGTGCTAGAGATCAACACAGCTGATATGACCTACAATCATGACCAAAAATATTGACACCCCTGCATTTCTATCACATAATGCGCCACTTCACCCAGAAAATTGTTGCAATTACAAATGTTTTGGCATTCTCATGTTTATTTCTTTGGTTTGACACAAAAAAGTGGAGGAACAAAAAGTCAAATCTGACACATTTCACACAAAACCCCAAAATATGGACTAGACAAAATTTTTGGCACCCTCTCAAAATTATAAGAAATAATTGCATTCCAAGTTTCTTATGCTCCTGTCATTTGCCATCAAACTCACCTGTATCGATTAACCATTTCCATACCGGGCACTTTTATCCCCTTCCTGCCCAGGCCATTTTTCAGGTTTCAGCGCTCTTACACTTTGAATGACAATTGCGCGGTCATACAACATTGTACCCAAACTAAAATTTTATCATTTTCTTCACACAACTAGAGCTTTCTTTTGGTGGTATTTAATCACCACTGGGGTTTTTATTTTTTGCTAAATTAACAAAATTTAAAAAAACACGTTTTTCTTTGTTTCTGTTATAAAAGTTTGCAAATAAATAATTGTTCTTCATAAATTTAGGCCGAGATATATTCTGCTACATGTCTTTGGTGAAAATAACCCAAATTAGGATGTATTTTTTAGTTTGTAGGAAAGTTATAGAGTTCACAAACTGTGGTATAGATCTGAAAATTGATCAATCCTGAAGTACTGACAGCCAATCTAATTTCTTGAGGTCCAAGAGTGTCAGAACAGTACAGATATCCCCCAAATGACCCCTTTTTGCAAAGTAGACAGTCC
Organism: Staurois parvus; assembly: GCF_062004578.1. NCBI lineage: Eukaryota > Metazoa > Chordata > Amphibia > Anura > Ranidae > Staurois > Staurois parvus. The sequence continues at coordinate 4,135,353 of NW_028317992.1, forward strand.
GACGTACTTCATAAGAGGCATGGTGAGTTTTTTGAAGTTGTATTTTTTTGTCAGAATTTTTCGGAAAATGAAAAAAATGAAAAAAAATTATTTTCACTATTTTTTTTTTACATACTGTCACCAGTGCAGTACAGCATCATCATATAACTGGCATGGTGGTGATCAGGGACACTGACTGGTGACAGTATGAAAAAATATATATATAATTTTTTTAAATTTTTTTTATTATTGTTAATTTTTTATTACATTTTTTTCTTTTTTTTAAAGATTTTTTTTCATATTTCACTATGACCAAAGTAGTATAATGTTACCATAGTAACATTGTACTACTATGGGGAAGTGATCGGTATTTTTGTTTTTTTTACACAATTTGCTTATAGCAAAGAAATACTTTGCTATAAGCAGGCATTTACCTGAATGACATCGATTCATTCAGGGTTTTTTTTTTTTGTGCCTAGCTGTGATTTGGCCACAGCTAATCACATGACATGTGCATGTGATCACTGTGACCATTCAAAGCTAGACACTAGTATACAATGGATGGCATGAATAAAGCCATCCATTGTATACAACTGTCATGTGACCTGCTGTGATTGGTCACAGCAGGTCACATGGTACCGGCAACGGGACCGATACTCAGATCTGTCATTGGCCGTGTCCGAGGTACACGGGCGTTGACAGATCGAGCCGCTGTGTGACTCTGCCAAACGGCCATTTGCCTGGGCGGCTAATGGTTAACAAATCTTAATGTTGCTGTGTCCACTGTGCGCAACATTGTCAAGAAGTTTACAGCCCACGGCACTGTAGCTAATTTCCCTGGACGTGAATGAAAGAGAAAAGCTTGCTCAAAGATTGCAAAGAAGGATTGTTCTAAAGGTGGATAAAGAACCTCGATCATCTTCCAGAGAAATTCAAGCTGACCTTCAGGCACCGGGTACAACTGTGTCAGCTCACACTGCACGTCGCCATTTGAATGAAAAGGGATGCTATGGTAGGAGACCCAGGAGGACCCCACTGCCGACGCATAAACTTAAAATAGCCAGATTGGAGATTGCCAAAACTTACCTAAGGAAGGCAAAATCCCTTTGGGAGAATGTGCTGTGGACAGACAAAACAAAATTACAGCTTTTTGGTAAAGAATTGAAGCCTTTAAAGAAAAGAATACAGTCCATACAGTCAAACATGGTGGAGATTCACTGATGTTTTGGGGTTGCTTTGCTGCTTCAAGCACTGGATGTCTTGACCGTGTGCATGGCATTTTGAAATCTGAAGACTACCAAAGAATTCTGGGGTGCAACGTAGGGCCTAGTGTCAGAAAGTTGGGTCTCCATCAGAGGTCATGGATCCTACAGCAGGACAATGACCCAAAGTACACATCAAAAACCACTCAGAAATGGTTTCAGACAAAGCACTGGAGAGTATTGAACTGACCAGCAATTAATCCAGATCTCCATCCCATAGAGCACCTGTGGAGAGATCTTAGAACAGCAGTTGGGAAAAGGAACCCTTCCAATCTGAGAGACCTGCAGCAGTTGGCGAAAGAGGAGTGGTCCAAAATTCCAGTAGAGAAGTGGAAGAAACTCATTGATGGTTACAGGAATTGATTTGAGTTGTCTTTTCCAAGGGATGTGTTACCAAATATTAAATGGAGGGTGCCAATAATTTTGTCCAGTCCATTTTTAGAGTTTTGCGTGGAATGTGTCAGATTTGGCTTTTTGTTTCTCCACTTTTTTGTGTCATACCAATACAAACAAAAGAAATAAACATCAGAATGCCTAAAAATTTGTAATTGCAACAATTTTCTGGGAGAAGTGGTGCATTATCTGACAGAATCACAGGGGTGCCAATATTTTTGGTAATGACTATATATATAGGGATCACTGTGGGGTCGTCAGTACTCACTGTATACATATACAGTCCATCCAACGAGCATCCTGATTGTCTCTTGCCAGAGTATGTAACATGCAGACAATATTGTGATAAGTGGAAGACAGGCTGCTCACTATGAAAACAAGTCATGGATGCGCTGTGGTGGTGCCAGATCATATAGCTCCATCTTGCATGCTCTTTGGTTGGCCATGCAGTGCTGGGGAGGGGGTGGGGCATAGCCCACTACCAGAATTTCCTCAAGACGTAACACTTATTTATAGGGTGGGAAGTTCCCTTTTTTGGGGGGAGGACGGGGGAGGTTATTTGGAATCTCTGTGTAAAGGGGCTCTTCTGGGTGGTTTGTTGAGTGGTGGCGTGGGCCTTGGGACCTGTGATGCAATGTTTTATTATTTTTCTCTTTAATATTTAATAAACTTTTTTGAGGTAGCCATCTGGGTGTACCATTTCTTTCTTCTTTGTTGGTGTTATGTGCTTTGGGTTACAGCCTACCTAGATTGTTGAAGGTGGCACCACCTCACTTGCTTATACATGGTGGCTGGGCTCCCACACCCTTGTGACATCATCACAGCATTTAAAAACTGTCATACTGGTGCAGCTGTCAGATGGTGGGAGCCAGCGTCGAGAGCGGAGCTTTTTTCTTTTTTTACTTTTTTTGGGTCGGCAGTGGCGACGGGCATTGTGATTGACATTGGATCTACTTTGGGGGAGACATTTTTTTTATTTGTGTTTTTAATAAAGGACTTGTCAAAGACTGTCTACTGTCATTTTTTACCCTACATTTTTTTTGTAAATGAGTAGCGGTACCATGTACCCCATACTCATTGACATGGGGGGGGGGGTAGGATCTGTGGACCCCCTTGTTAAAGGGGGCTTCAAGATTCCGATAAGCCCCCCCATCCGCAGACTACCACAATCACCAGCCATGGTTGTGGGGAAGAGGCCCTTGTCCCCATCAACATGGGGACAAGGTGCTTTGGGGTGGGAGCCATGTCCCCTTTCCAGACCTGCCGGGCTGCATGCCCAGACAAGGGTCCGGTGTGGATTTTGGGGGGACCCCCACGCCATTTTTAAATAAATTGTGGCGTGGAGGGTTCCCGGCAAAATCCATGCCAAACCCGAAGGGCTTGGTAAGAATGAGGGGGGAATGCGTTTTTTAATTTTAATTGCCGGACAATGCCTGCAATTCTTTTTACATTCAGCCATCAACTGAAACATTAAAGAATATTTTCACTACTAAAATATTGCATGACTTAATAATATAACTCATAAGGTACTTTTGTAGCTGTGCGGTATCTTACCGCATACTCAGATGAGGTAAGATACCGCTTTGTGAATCGTCTCCTCTGTTCGAAGTTCACAGTTGAACTTTCGTTCGAACAGGGAGGTGCTCGGGCCATCGCTACTTTTATGATATCAAAAAGACCATACTAATGCAATGGCAGATATTTTTATTGTAGCGCCCTCTAGTGTACATGTACATAGTTGGTCATTGTAATTAGAGGCTTGCTAGAAGCCTGGGTTTAGACAGAGGGTTACTTCAGGCAAAGCTGGAGGGCTCTACAAGTCAGTCCTCTAGTACCTCCCCCTGCTCTAGAAGCTTGGAGAATCTTCTAGAAGTCAGTAAGTGGAGGTGAGGAGGGGCTGATCTGTATATTTATGGAATGGCAGTGCGGCAGACTGGCCCATAAATATGATAGAGCCTGGCTAGCAGATGCATCTGGTGGAAGATGGAGGATTGAAGTGCTGCTGTGTAGCCTGGGAGGTGGCTCCAGAGAAGGGGGGGTTCTGCCTCCAGGCTGAAAGAAGGAGGAAAGTTGAAGAAGGGAGCTCCACTGACCTGCAGTCTAGTGGGGAAGGACAGCCTGCATAGCCTGGAGAAGAACCAGCCCAGTGGAAGGCCTGAAAGCAGTTCTCTCCTACTTGCAGGACAAGGTCAGCGTGAGTACCTCTAATTCCTAAGAAGGGATTACTTTGCTTAAGACTTTCATGGTTTTTGTCTGAAGTGCAGTCAAATATGTGTCTTTTTGCAGTATGCTAGAGAAGGAAATTGTCCTCAATTTGTTATTCTTCAATCAAGTTGGGCATCCCATAATCCCTTTACCCTATCCAAGTTGAACTCCCTAATAATTGCTATAAACCAAGTCCATGGACTGCTCCTTGTGTATAGAATATGCGTGTTGCCTGGCTGTGCAGGATATAAACAGGGACCCAAAATCAGCGGCTCTCAAGGGGGTAGAGCTACATACTAAAACTGGAGAGTGCAAAATCTGGCCAATCAGCTTCTAACTTCATCTTGTTCAATTAAGCTTTGACAATAAAACCTGGAAGGTGATTGGTTTCTAGGCAGAGCTGCACCAGATTTTGCACTCTCCAGTTTTATTAAATCAACCCCAATTGCTCTTGCCCTCTCCTCCAAAAGTTGATCACTTAAAATCTTTATTCAAACTGATGATTATAGATAAATGGAACCCTACATAACATAAAACAATGCACAACAGACATTTCTTCACAACATGAACATACTGTGTGACAGGGGCGGACTGACCATTTGGAAACTCGGGTCAGTAGGGGGCCCCATGAGATGCCCCTGGTACCTTTTTCATAGGCTTTATTGAGTTTGGGCAAGGACACAGGGGCCCCATGATCCTCTATTGCCCGGGAGGCCCCATGTGTTGTCAGTCCGCCCCTGCTGTGTGGTATATTACAAAAAAAAGCACACTTGGTAAATTAGATGGACTGTAGTTAGATTTCCCTGTTGTCACTCTTTCTTTTAACACATATTCAAATACGAGGGGCGTTCCTGTCAAACCGGGACTTTTGTGTTTATATAATAAAAGAACAAATTTCAAGGAGTGGAAACTGCATTTATTTTTTGACACACTCCCCTGCTACATTTAGACTTCATGCCCACTGGACAGTTTTACAGCGGCTGTTTTTGGCTTCTGGCATTTTTTTTCTACAGCCAGTAAACTCCCCAGCATGTTATCGTATGTGTTCATGCACACATAGGCGTTAATTTTTTGGCAGGGGCGTTTTCTGGCTGGAAAAAACCCACTAGTGGGTTTCAAGAGGAGTTTTTTAGCTGGAAAACACAAAAAAATGCTATAAAAAACTAATTCAAAAACGCTAAAAAAAGCAACAAGACTTGCATTTTCAACGCGGCAATCTACAGCTAACGCTGATTGTGTTTTTATAATGTCCAGTGTGCATAAGGCCTTATGCACTTAATTAATGCCTGGAAAGCTTCGGCGTAGAAAGATTTGTTGGTACGTCTGAACCATCCTAGGACAGCCTGTTTCACCTTGTCTTCATTGTGTTCACCATTTCCACAGAAAGATTTGTCTGTTGTACAATTTCAGGACAGGTTATATGTCGATTATCCAGGATCAGGCGTTCCATGCGTTGAATGTTCACAGGAATGACTGCTGTGGGCTTGGAACTACTACGACCAGGATAGTCACTGATGGACGCATGGCCACCTTTGAAATGTGTACACCATTCAATGTCTTACAGCGGCTGAGCGTCTCATCACTGTACTGTGCTTATGTCTGTAGATATCCGCGGCTTTTACACCTTCATTCACCACACGCTGTTCCATATACGTACTAACACTGTTGTCTGCCATCTTGATTAATGGTCTCTGGACTGGCCAGTGACATGTGCGCCCCCTATCAGCAATAGGACACACCTGTCACATACTACTGCATGTAGTACTGCCATGCTGGCATCCCTTTTTATACCTTTAAAATTCAAAGTCCTGGTTTGACTTCAACACCCCATGTATAAGAGATTAAAAAAAATACCTAAGTGGGTATGGGGTGGTATTGGTGGTTAGTTGGCGGAGATAGTCTATTCTGTTTGGTTTATGGTTACATTGATGTTGTGGTAACTCACCGCTGTGTTCCCTATGATCAGATGCTGCTCATACATAACTACACATAATTACACATTTATTGGGTGTACATACTCATCGACCGGCTGTTGAAGCTCAACATACTGTATCTTTCAACTTTTATATGATAGAGAAGTTTGTTTTGAGCACACTAATAAAACTAAATTGTAGCATTGTACCTTGCACAATCCCATGTGTATGCATGAACTCGCAGACATTGTATGTTTTCAGCATATACTCTGTTACTTGTTAAATTATTCCATTCCTATAAAATATAACAAAAATCACTTTGTAACTTTTATGCTGAATGAAATAAATAAATACAAGCCAAAAAAAAAGTGTTGGATTTTAGGCTTGCAATGTTTTTTAAAGTCTATCTGCCTTTTTGTTAAGCATTCATTAGGGTGGGGCAGTGGTCTCCAAACTGCAGCCTGAGGGCCGAAAGCAGCCCTTTGCTTGCCTCTGTCAGTTCCCCGGGGCAGTATTTCTTCCACTGATACAAGACACTCTTCCTCCCACTGACACCAACAATGGAGCTTTGTTCCTCTCATTACCACCAATGATGGGGCACTCTGTCTCCCATTGATACCAATGATGAAGCACTCTGTCTCCAACTGATACCAATAATGGGATACTCTGTCTCCCATTGATACCAATGATGAGGCACTCTGTTTCCCATTGATACCAATGATGGCGCACACTGTCTCTCATTGATACCAATGATGGTGCACTCTGTCTCCAACTGATACCAATAATGGGGTACTCTGTCTCCCATTGATACCAATGATGAGGCACTCTGTTTCCCATTGATACCAATGATGGCGCACACTGTCTCTCATTGATACCAATGATGGGGCACTCTGTCTCCCATTGATACCAATGATGGGGTACTCTGTCTCCCATTGATACCAATGATGAGGCACTCTGTTTCCCATTGATACCAATGATGGTGCACTCTGTCTCTCATTGATACCAATGATGGGGCACTCTGTCTCCCATTGATACCAATGATGGGGTACTCTGTCTCCCATTGATACCAATGATGTCGCACTCTGTCTCCCATTGATACCAATGATGAGGCACTATTCCTCCCACTGTTACCAATGATGGGACACTATTCCTTCCACTGAGACCAATGATGGGGCACTATTCCTCCCACTGATACCAATGATGGGGCACTATTTCTCCAACTAACATCAATGATGGGGCACTATTCCTCCCACTGTTACCAATGATGGGACACTATTCCTTCCACTGAGACCAATGATGGGGCACTATTCTTCCCACTAATACCAATGATGGGGCACTATTCCTCCCACTAATACCAATGATGGAGCACTATTCCTCCCACTGATACCAATGATGGGGCACTATTCCTCCCAATAATACCAATGAGGGGGCACTATTCCTCCCACTGACACCAATGATGGGGCACTATTCCTCCCACTGACACCAATGATGGGGCACTATTCCTCCCACTGACACCAATGATGGGGCACTATTCCTTCCACTGATACCAATGATGGGGCACTATTCCTCCCACTGACACCAATGATGAGGCACTATTCCTCCCACTGACACCAATGATGGGGCACTATTCCTTCCACTGATACCAATGATGGGACACTATTCCTCCCACTGACACCAATGATGGAGCACTATTCCTCCCACTGACACCAATGATGGGGCACTATTCCTCCCACTAATACCAATGATGGAGCACTATTCCTCCCACTGATACCAATGATTGGACACTATTCATCCCACTGACATCAATGATGTGACACTATCCCTCCCACTGATACCAATGATGGGGCACTATTCCTTAGAGTAATACCAATGATAGGGTACTAGAAGCAGTAGAGGAGGGGCAGACAAATAATACTGCAGCTTCACTGTATAAGAGCTGCAATTCTCCTGTGGAAAAGCTGGAATTAAATTGCTGGCTGTATCTTCCGGCATCCATGGAATTTTTAAAGGACACAGCGGCAATGCCTGGGATAAACATCCTTAGAGGTAACGTCTTTGTCCACTTTAAAATGCATGGTTTGTTGCCAGACCATAGATATATAGAAAGGAGCGCCAGACCAAAATCGGATAAAAGAGTCAAAGATAACTTTAATTGTTGATGAAAAAAGTCATATGAAAACAGCCAGTGTGTTTCGGGGGCAACACCACTCCTCCTTCACAGGGCTCAGCACAGGATAAAACTTAGAGACTTCACAGATCTATATTAGAACTGATATTGACCTCTCCTCATGGTGGTACAACTTGACAGCAGTTGCTGAGCATCAATGGAACCATCTATTCATTCATTGGAGGCATCCATTTTATCCCGCATTGAGCTTTGATGAAGAGGGAGTGGTATAGCCCCTAAAATGTGTTGGATGTTTTTAGATTACTTTTTTATATCAACAATTAAAATAATTTGATTTTGGTCTGATTCTCATTTCAGTATTTCTAAGGGTTGGTGCTTATCAAGGGGAGTCTTGTTGTGTGGGAGTCACCTCACCAGAGCTATTGAGCTTGTTTAACGTTTTGCTTCGTATGACTACACTTGCAAGTCTATATGCTCTTAGCTCCTCTTTGAGTATGTTGTTCATGAGGTTTATTGTCTAATCATAGCTAAATGCCTAAACTAGGAGAAACCCATCATTAGTTGTTCGGATTGATTGAGAACTGGCCCTAGGCCCAGCAGGCCCAGCAGGTATAGTTACATTATTTGGCTTTAAAGAAGATAGCAGCATTGAAGACCAACACCTGCTCCAAGTCACTGTTTGTCTACCATTTATTTTAAGAAGGCACCAATAACCAGAGTGGGTATGTGATGTAGCTGCTTTGGTTGCAGGGAGCCTGCATAACGATGACCTATACAAATGATAGAGCACACAGCCTCAATTCTACACCTTTGGTCTGCCTAACGTGATACTAAAGGTATCTTTTTATTTTTTTTTTTCTAATAACAAATATGTAATACTTACCTGCTCTGTGCATTGGATTTGCATGAAGGCAAAAAAAAAAAAAACCTTCAGTCCTTACAACCATTTTAAACACAATCTTGCTTCAGGGCTGCTATAAAACAATAAGAATCTTGATAATAAAATTGAAAACGTAAAATGTAACTCCACTTTTGTGGGAAAAAAATTAGCAAATAAAATAAAAAAATATAACGTATACAATTGCGTAATTATGGAGGAGACAGATACATTGTATCTCTTTCTCTCCTTGCATAGCGAAAAAAAAAACTGTAAAAAAAAAGATTAAATAATAAATATTAAAAAACAAAATAAAAAATAAAAAAAAATACCTAGATCAAGGTTTGATCTAGTTCAGTGCCAGGGTTAGTGTTTGGATCAAGGTCAGGGTCAAAGGTCAGGATTTTTTTTTTAAATTGGTGTCAGTGTCAGTTAGTGTCAGTGTGTTTTTGGTAAACAAAAACAAACAAAAAAAAAAACCCAAAATGCGCACTATTGTTTTTGGGCTGTAGTACAGGTACAAACAACAAATTATTATTATTATTATTATTATTATAATACAGTATTTATATAGTGCCAACAGTTTGCTCAGCGCTGTACATTACAATGGGAGACTATACATGAGACAGTACAGTAACAATACAATGTGATACACGAGGGGTTCGAGGGCCCTGCTCCTTGGAGCTTACAATCTAGGAGGGAGGGGATAGTGGTACAGGAGGAAATAGCTGTGGGGGATGGAGTGGTACACATATACGGTATCACAGTGACTAAATGGTTATCATTTCCACCTGGCGGTACTAAGGTCACTGGTTCAAATCCCAACCATGGCACCACCTGCCTAGTGTTTGCATGTTCTCCCTGTGCTTGCATGGGTTTCCTCCCACACTCTAAAGACATGCTGGTAGGTTAATTGGCTCCTGTCTAAATTGTCCTAGTATGTGTATGTATGAATGTGAGTTAGGGACCTCAGATTGTACACCCCTTGAGGGTTAGGGACTGATGTGAATGTACAATATATATGTAAAGCTCTGTGTAAATTGATGGTGCTATATAAGTACCTGAAATAAATAAATAATGGTATTGCTGTGATGATCAAGAGCTCGAAAATATATTTTGGGTTGTTCTTTGGTCGTAGGTTATGGTAGTAACAATAAAAACACAGCTAAATTGAAAACAAAATTTTTTTTTACTATTTTGGGCCAATTTTCCTATTATATTAAAAAAAAAATCACCAAAATTACCATTTACCACCATATGAAAGCCCAATTTGTCCTGAGGTATGATGCACCTGGATGTACAAAGTAGTAGTAACACACGTCAAAGTTGCAAAATTGTACTTAGGCATTAAGATTTGTTTTACCCTTAGGCGTGAAGGGGTTAAGCACAGAATGATGTTGCCCAACGGACCATCAGCAGGGATCCCTGTCAGAAGTGCTGTTAGTAGTATAAAGCAGGGACTGCGTCCAGCAGCAGCCCTGATCTGGATGGACAGCCAGCCATTAGGCCAACTAGGTGGGGAGACGCCACTTGTCCAGACCATAGGAGGAAGTAAAAGGAACGCCCAGGCTGGGGTGAGCTGAAGATTTGTCGATTTGTCGATATGTCCTGATCATGAAGCAGTGCTGACATGGAGCTGTCAGGAAAGCGGAGTTACTCTTTAACTAAATATACATTAATTTAACTAAATATACATAACAAAATTAAGAATTCAGACACTATGCTATAGCATAAAAATGTGACATTAGGGTAGTAAAATCTTCAGTTTGCTAGGGATTATTATTTTCCGCATGTGTGTTTGCATCACCTTTACACTTTCTATCCGCTAATTTCCATCATCGTATACTTAATTTATCTGGCTTTGAGAACCTCCTAAGCAATTACTGTTTTGCATTAACCACGAGAATATCCACATTAAGAGACATTTTCCAACACCAGGCTAGATTAGGTGTCACAGAAACTTTGAGAGGTAATTAGCTCCTCTGTGTACCGAACACCTATCAGCAAATATTGACAGGGGCGGATGGCACACGCAATGATGCACTTTGGGTAAACCGGCTATGCACCTGATGACCCTTCTGTTCAAAAGTGCAATATAAAGGCCATTATCTGGAATTTACCATCCCTTATCAAGGAAAGATAGATAATGATCATGAACCTGTGTAATAAAAGAGCATTACAGAATAAAGTTTATTTCCCTTTGTTTATAAAGGATCTGCTACAATTTGCGATAATGAGCAATGCACTCATCACAAAGCTAGATTAAATAATGAGATTTATGAATGTGTCTGGTATATAGTAAATCTGATACAGATATAAACTTCTGCCCTTTAATGACCAAAGTTTAATGGCCTTAGGAAATATGATGATTTATTTAAAGATGAGCTCCAGCGGAGGTATAGAAGACACATAGAAATGAAGCTCTGTGCAGAGCTACCAGGGGCATCCCTAGGCAGGTGCGGGGGGTGCCCTTTGTACCGGGTGACACCCACCGCACGGGGTGACACCGAACCTGCTCCACAAAAAGGTAAGTTGGAAGCAAGGGGAGAATAACGGATCGGACTACGATCCATTATGCTCAATCCGCAGATCAGATCCATCCTGCGGGGATCGTCAGAATGCAACCTATACGGGGTGACACCGGACCCGCTCCACGAAAGGTAAGTTGTAAAGCAAGCCGACGATTCCCGCAAGAAGGATCGGATCTCCGGATTGAGCATAATGGATCGGAGTCCGATCCATTAGGCTCAATCCACAGATCTGATCCATTCTTTGGGGATCGTTGGAGGGGGTGTCACCAAGTGTTATTGCACCGGGTGACACCAACCCTAGGGACACACCTGAGCGCTACCCCCCTAAAAATCATCTGGATAGGAATGCTCCTCTGTTCTTTGCCTCGAACTTCTAAGAACATTCAGCCCCTCTGACACACCAGGTTGAGTGTACAAACATACAATATCACGGTAATTCACTGAGAGTAAAACTTAGTACCCAATCATAGGGCTATATCAAAGACAAGAGACACCAAGCCAGGTAGTAAAGGCAAACATAATGTCACCCAATATGGTTGGTAACTAGGCAAGCATAAAATGGATTAATAATGGTAATAACCAGGGGCGGACTGACCATTTGGAAACTCGGGCACTTCCCGAGGGCCCGAGGTCAGTAGGGGGCCCCATGAGATGCCCCTGGTTCCTTTTTCATAGGCTTTTTTGAGTTTGGGCAAGGACACAGGGGCCCCATGATCCCCTATTGCCCGGGGGCCCCATGAGTTGTCAGTCCACCCCTATTAATAACACAGTTTAGCATACAAAGTGATTAACAGTTGGCACTTGGCATAAGATGACATTTGGCATCCAGATCAGAATATTAGTAGCAAGGTTACCTTAAGTGCAGCAGTGACCAATAGTAAAGTTTAATCTACCGAGTGCTGGAAATATCTGCCGAGTGCATTTATGGTGGCTATGCTAGTCCTAGACGGACTGTGTATGCACTGTCCAAAAGAAAAGGAGGATAGTAGCAAAAGGGGGCAAGGTAACAAAGGGGAACTGCAGAATAATTATTTGGGGAAGAGCAGTCCTTTGAGATGTTCTTCTGTGGGCTATCGTTGGAACCCTTTAAGAGCGTTGGTGCACTTAACAACAGTCTCAGTTAATCTGCATGCAGTATAGGTACAGTAAAGGTATGGTATAGTCTTGACACAGGTGTAAGGTAGATGTGGTCTGTTTTGGTAAAGATTCAGTATAATGAAGTATAGGGTTGGTATAGGTGCAGTCTAGGTTTGGAATAGAGTGCAGTATGTGTGCGGTATGGATTGGGTACACTTGGTGTTCTGCTCTCAGTGGCTTAGTCCCTGCTAGCAGTATCAGCAATTGGCAAATAGCCCTCTCATCAGTCCCCAGGATGCTGCAGTGTCCTCTTGCTGTAGAAGGGGGGCCTCCTTGGTCCCTCCCCAAAAGCCTCTGGTAATCAGCAGGGGGAAGCAGAGGGTGAGTGGATACGTGAGTCTCCCTGTGGCAGTATAGCATGTGCTGTGGTATGGCAAGTGCTGTGCTAACCCGGGTGTCCTCAGTCTCCCAGTCTCAGGTTTAGATCTCTGCTGGTATGGTCTCATGCTAGCAGGCGAATATCTAGACAGAGGTGCTCTCTCTCTATCTTCCTTGGCCAAGAGGAAGAACTTTCCTGGGCAGTTTATTAAAAATTATCTCTCCACTCCTCCTAATGCACAGTGCATATTAGGATCTGTAGTGTAGGGAGTCTATCCCATTATATGGCTGCTGTCTCAAGCTACAACTCCCAGGATTTTCAAAACTCTGTATAGAAGTCTATGGGCTTGCTTGGCTTTAGCTCTCCCCCTGCTGGACAAAGGAGAATGGTACTACATAACATCAGTATCTCAGTAGAGGGAGAGAAGAATAAAAGACAATGCCTCATTGCTGTAGCCCAGCACCTGGCAACATCTGTATTCATTAATACATCATTAAATTTATTTTTTTTTAAATACAGCCAGTGGAAGAAACTGAATATAACTTGGTATCAGCATCTTGCTTGCTACTGTACAGCAGAGCTCAGACTGGGAGAGGGAGAAACAATAATGGGACAATCAGTTATGCTGCAGTGCTCATGTGTTACCAAGGAAAATGCTGATAGGAGATTGAAGCTCCTCATTGTGCTACTTCTCCTTTCACTGTCCAGTCACAGGCTCGGGGAGGGACAAGACCTGTACATGTTACTTAACTGCAGCAGAGAAAAGTCAACTCTTCTGCCTTGCCAGACGGGGCTGTGCTGTGTGACAGAGCTGTGTAAATTTCACAACTGTATGCACAGAAATGCAAATATTTTGGCAGGTAAAATACAGGGGCATAACTACCATAACCATAACAATATATAAAACATAACATAGATAGTGCAGCCATGGCTCTTATCCCTTCTGATGATGTACGTGTGATACGAAACGCGCGTCAAGGAGGAGCCCCTGCTAGCCGTGACGTCAAGCCGCCGGATCAAGGAGGTCCGGCGGCCACCCATCTATACCAGCTGGTCAGTGTGTAATTTATCTCCTTTCTGCTCTATATCGAGCACTTAACTCCTCAGGACCACAAGGTGATCATCCCAGGGCCCAGAGTAACATTCAGCTGATCCTGCTTGGAACCAGGTCTACTACAAGGGACCCCCAGATGCGGCACCCCCCATCACGCAGTCATTCGATCCGAGCTTCTTTCCATCCACAACTGGAGTGACCTTTGGTGTATATGACACAAATGCGCAATTAAATTGTGCTTCCGGTGAGTGCGCAATTTACTCATTTTTCTGCATAACGCCGGACTATATTTATCACGGGGATCTTATCAAGCCTTTCTCAACTCATCTGTGGCTTTTTTGATCACTAAACTTTCATTGGATTATCTTTTTATTGTGCATCTATATTGTGCGTTTATATAGTGAAGTGAAGGCGTGTGTGGTACATGCCTTTACTGCATCTTTATTGGGAAGGTCATACACATCGTATGTGGCCTATACCGTCTGCCAAGATCTAAGGAACTTTGCACCACAAATACGGGTGCAACCATACGTTTATATCATTTTCTAGCGCTGCACTATCTATGTTATGTTTTGTCATTTTAAGGTTTTATGGTTTTCCTTTTTAGTGTATCAGCTGCTGTATTAGTTAGCGCTCACTGAACCCCCCACTATCATAACAATATATATTATGACAAAATGATTAATAATCTTGGACACAAGTACACTAGAACACTGATACAAACGTCTTTAAATTTTTTGTAAAACTTCAGATCTCAGGTGTCTTATAAAGTTTCAGCTGAAGAAAATACTCTGGAATTCGGTTAATTTTAGTCGATACCATAAATTCCGAGGGCAACAAATCTTCTGTGCTAAGACATACACCGATCAGCCGTAACGTTATGATGACCCAACTAATGTTGAGTACGTCTGCCTTTGCTGCCAAAACAGCTCTTACCCATTGAGGCATGGACTCCACTAGATCTATGAAGGTATGCTATGCTTTTTGGAACCCAGTCATCAGTAGCAGATCCTTTAAGTCCTATAAGTTTGCGAGGTAGGGCTTCCATGCAGTGGTGTATTTAGGTTTAGTGCTGCCCTAGGCAACACAAAAATTGCCCCCCCCCCATGGAGAGACCCTGACACTGACTAGCACCCCCCTCTCCCATGAAGAGAGCCTGACATTGACCAACAACACACCAGCCCCCCCCCCCCCACTCAAGAGATCCTTCCACTATCACCGTCCCCAATACAGTGACAACCCCCCCACCCCCACCCGGTGAAAGAAAAGACACTCACCCTCACAGCTCTGGACATCCCCGGGAACAAGAGTCAGGCTCTGCATACACCATCAAGCAGCCCGGAGCCTCTCTCAGATCCCACCTGGTCCGCATGCTGTGTGTGTGTCGCTTCTTTCGGGTGGTGGCGCTGACCCCCGGAAAAATGCTGCTGCCCCCTAAAAAAAGCTGCCCTAGGCAAATGCCTTGTTTGTCTTGTGGTAAATACGCCCCTGCTTCCATGGATCAGACTTTTCAGCACATTTTACAAATGCTAGATTGGATTGTGATCTGAAGAATATGGAAGCCAAATTAACAACTAAAGCCAAAAGCTAAAGCCAAGCTAAAAGCCAAGCAAGCCCATAGACTTCTATGCAGAGTGTTGAGAATTCTGTCAGTTGTAGTTTGAGACGGCGGCCATATATATGGGATGCATAGACTCCTTACACTACAGATCCTAATATGCACTGTGCAATAGGAGGAGTGGCGAGATATTTTTTAATTAACTGCCCAGGAAGGTTCTTCCTCTTGGCCAACGGAGTTAAAGAGAGAGCACCTGTCTAGAGCAGCCTTTCTCAACCAGGGTGCCCTGGCACCTTGGGGTGCCTTGAGGTTTTTTCAGGGGTGCCTTGGCAAAATGTCTAAAAATTGCCCAAAATGTGCATACAAGCCAGAAGGTGGATCAATGTGTATACTAAGCCACAGGTTTTCATTGTGCACCATTACGACCTTCTAGCCACCGGCGTCCTGACAACCAATGACATAATCAGTTGATAAGGATGATGCCAGCTGCCTGCACAGCATCCTAGTTTGACCCTCCCCTGCCCCTCTCCATCAGTGCTGGGGTCACATTAGCTCAGTGAGGGAGAAGGGAAACATTGGAATACTAGTCAGTACCAGTGTGCAAGTGTTTGTGCTTTGGAAGAATAAATCACCTCTAATGTTGGGTGTCCTACATGTGTAGATGTAGCTGCATTATATAAAACTATTAGAATAATTTTTCACATTTTAGAACAGGGTGCCGTTTTAAAATGATGGACAGTCTTAAGGCACCCCATTTTAGAATGGGGTGCCTCAAGACTGTCCATAATTTTAATGGGTGCCTTGGGACTGTCCATAATTTTATAGGGTGCTTTGACTGAAAAAATGTTGAGAAACACTGGTCTAGAGCACGAGGCCATACCAATGGAGATACAAATCTGAGACTGGGAGACTAAGGACACCTGGGGGCAACACAGCACTGCCCACATCACATCATATTGTTCTCTCCCAGCGGGGGGTGCAGGGAGCCCTCCTTGCCTGCAGAACACAGTGATTATTGCTAGCGGCTATAGCTGCTGACAATGATTGCAGCTGCAACCCACCAAGCTAACAGGACAGGGCAGTATGAGTAGTTCTACACCCCCTGGACCAGATAAAGGGAGAAGGTGGTCAGGTGCCAACCCAGACCCAACTAGTTCTCATCTGGGACTACTTAAGTGGCAGATCTTGGAATCCCTTGTCTAGGGATACCCTCGGTGCAGCCAGGTGAAGGATTAATCTTGGGTCTGAGGAGGTACATCAAGGGGGGGGGGGGGGGGTCAGTTCTGCTTAAAGAGACAGATCTATTTTTGCTGATTCACATTTGTGTACAGCTGAAGTGTTTGTCTTCAAGCTTGCAGTTCCTTGGACATCCCATGTACCCCTGGACCCCATCCAAGTCGGTAACCCCCAAATGAGAAACAACAAAAAAACAGCTCAAGGATTGTTTTGCTGACTCTGTTTGTGACGTTGTGGAAAATGCGTGTTGCCTGGCCGTGCAGAGCTTAGGAGGGACCCAATCAAGTAGCCCTTAAGTGGATGAGCGCAACACAGGGCAAAGAAACAGGTTCACTTTAATGGTGGCCTTCTTAGCCCCAACAATCACCACTGCTACACACCATTTAGCCCCAAGTTTTGACTCTTTCTTTGCCCCCACCTCATATTGCTGGGCTCCTGAGCAGCCAATCACCATGCTCCAGCAGTGTCTTATGGGCGAAAGTGGTGTAGTCACACGCTCCTCAAATGTGAAATTACGGTGTATTTCTCTTTGTTCCTAGTGGAGGAATGAAGTGAATACTATGTCTTGGTGGTGGGATGTTTTCCATAGAATGCCATATAAAAGTAAGCCTTATGAGTACTATAGGTGATTTTGTAAACATCGCAGTGCCTAATCTCTCCACTAGATGGCACTACCTTCAAGAAAACAAAAGAGGTCACATTACTTGAGAATGAATGATTTCCAGCCTCCCTCTCTGGGAATATCAAGTTCTCTGTGCGTGTCCCTGATCAAATGCATTCCAAATATATTTATTTTATTTATTTATAAATTACAGGTACTTACAGTATATAGCGCCATCAATTTACACAGCACTTTACTCACATTCATACATACGTACAGTCATGGCCACAAATATTGGCATGTCTGTCAGATGATGCACCACTTCGCCCGGAAAATAGTTGCAATTACAAATGTTTAGACATTATTATTATTATTATAATACAGGATTTATATATTATTATTATACAGGATTTATATATATTATTATACAGGATTTATATAGCGCCAACAGTTTGCTCAGCGCTTTACAATATAACGGGAGACAATACAGCAACAATACAGTTCAATACAAGAGGGATAGGAGGGCCTGATCCTTGGAGCTTACAATCTAGGACATGCTCATGTTTATTATTATTATTATACAGTATTTATATAGCGCCAAAAGGTTTGCTCAGCGCTGTACATTATAGTGGGGGACAGAACATGAGACAATACAGTAACAAAACAATACACGAGGGGTTCGAGGGCCCTGCTCTTTGGAGCTTACAATCTAGGAGGGAGGGGATAGTGGTACAGGAGGAAGTAGCTGTGGGGGATGGAGTGGTAGGAGGAGTGGAGGAGATCGGCTGTTAGGTGAGGGGCGTGTAGGCTTCCCTGAAGAGGTGGGTTTTCAGGGTGCGCCTAAAGGTGAGGAGAGTAGGTGACAGTCTGATGGATTGGGGTAGTGAGTTCCAGAGGATGGGGGAAGTCCTGGAGAAGTCCTGCAGTCGGGCGTGGGAGGAGGAGACCAGGGAGCTAGAAAGTAGGAGGTCTTGTGAGCAGTGAAGAGTACGGGTTGGGTGGTATTGGGGTATCAGGTCGGTGAGGTAGTTTGGGGCAGCGTTATGAATGGCTTTGTATGTCAGTGTTACTAGTTTGAATTTAATGCGTTGGGCAATCGGAAGCCAGTGGAGGGATTGGCAGAGGGGGGTGGCAGAAGAGGAGCCGTTGGTAAGGTGGATGAGTCTGGCCGCTGAGTTCAGGATAGACTGAAGCGGGGATAGCCTGTGTGTTTATTTCTTTTGTTTGTATTGGTATGACACAAAAAAGTGGAGAAAAAAAACAGCCAAATCTGACACATTCCACCCAAAACTCCAAAATGAACTGGACAAAATTAATGACACCTTCTCAAAATTATAAGAAATAATTGCATTCCAAGTTTGTAATGCTCCTGTAATTTGTAATTAAACTCACCCATAACAATTAACAGATCGTAATGTTCCTGTGTCCACTGTGCACAACATTGTCAAGAAGTTTACAGCCCATGGCACTGTAGCTAATCTCCTTGGACGTGCATGAAAGATAAAAATTTAATCAAAGATTTCAACGACGGATTGTTGGAACGGTGGATAAAGAACCTCAATCAACTTCCAGACAAATTCAAGCTGACCTTCAGGCTCGGGGTACAACTGTGTCAGCTCACACTATACGGCACCATCTGAATGAAAAGAGATGCTCTGGTAGGAGACCCAGGAGGACTGTTGATACAGAAGCCAGATTGGAATTTGCCAAAACTTACCTGAGGAAACCAAAATCCTATTGGGAGAATGTGCTGTGGATGGATAAAACAAAATTACAGCTTTTTGGTAAAGTCCATCATTCTACTCTTTTCAGAAAAAGAAATGAGGCCTTTGAGACCAGGTTCACACTTTTGCATTTTTCAATGCGGCTTGCAGGATCGCAGTGCATGACATTTATCATAATTTCCTATGGATCACATTCACATCTATGCAGTTTTTGCAGGCATGTTTTTTGGAAAGGGTCAGGGACTTCTTTTCTCAGAGCAGTTTGCATTTTTAGTCCAATTGACTTCAATGGAACCGCATATAAAATGCAAGTGCTGCGTTTCGTGTGCGCTTTTGACACATTTTTGTTGTGTTTTTAATTTGCCCAGCAACAAGTTAGCCCAAAAAAATAAATACAAATGCAAAACGCTTCAAAAACGCAAACCGCACCACAAAAAGCACGGCAGAACTGGATCAAACACAAACTGCATAGGTGTGAACCTACCCTAAGGCTCTATTCACACCAATGCGCATTTTTAATGCTTTTTGCAGAAATGCAGTGTCAGAAAGTTGGGTCTCCTTCAGAGGTCATGTGTCTTACAGCAGGAGAATGACCCAAAGCACACTTCAAAAAGCACCCAGAAATGGTTTCAGACAAAGCGCTGGAGAGTACTGAACTGGCCAGCAATGATTCCAGATCTCAATCCCATAGAGGACCTGTGGAAAGATCTCAGAACAGCAGTTGGGAAAAGGAACCCTTCCAATCTGAGAGACCTGCGGCAGTTGGCGAAAGAAGAGTGGTCCAAAATTCCAGTAGAGAAGTGGAAGAAATGCATTGATGGTTACAGGAAGCCATCGATTTCAGTTATTTTTTCCAAGAGGTGTGCTACCAAATATCAAATGGAGGGTGCCAGTCATTTTGTCCAGTCCATTTTTAGGGTTTTGCATGGAATGTGTCAGATTTGGCTTTTTTTTCTCCACTTTTTTTGTGTCATACTAATACAAACAAAAGAAATTAACATGAGAATGCCTAAACATTTGTAATTGCAACAATTTTCTCAGCGAAGTGGTGCGTTATCTGACAGAAATGCAGGGGTGCCAATATTTTTGGCCATGACTGCACATATACTAGGGCCAATTTATAAAGGATCCAATTATCACCTAAAAGCATTCCTTTGGAGTGTGGGAGGAACAAATTCCATGTAGGTAGTGCCATGGTTGGGATTCAAACACACAATCCTAGTGCTGCTAGGTTGAAGAACTGACCACTTAGCCATTGTTCATATTACTCTGAGATGTCCCGTCATCCCAAAACTTTAATCACTCATTGATCACACATTTTAATCACACAAATGGCTAACAAAAATATCACATGGAAAAAGTTTATTTTAGAAATAAATATTAACCGCCTCCCGCCCACCATATAGTAATATGATGGACGCAAGGTGGTTCTCTCGTTCTGGGAGCGCGCAGCGTGGCGATCAGCGATGCGCTGTGTCCCGATCCACGGAAAGAGCCGAAGATGTCGGCTCGGTCATGTGATCAGCTGTGTCCAATCACAGCTGATTACATATAAACAGGGAAATGCCGGTTATCGGCATTTCTCTTCCCACAAGCTGTCACACTGACAGCTCGTGAGGAGAGGAGAGCCGGTAATTGGCATTCCTCGGAGGGGACAAGGGCACTGATCATCAGTGTGCCCTGATGATCTGTGTAGCCCCAGCAGCGCCACCTGTCAGTGTCCATCAGTGCCAGATCTCAGTGCTCATCCATGCCACCTGCCAGTGCTCATCAGTGCCACATCAGTTCCACATCAATGCCACATATCAGTGCCCATCTGAGCTGCCTTTCAGTGTCACCCATCAGTGCCAGTCAGTGCCACCTATCAATGCCAGTCAGTGCCACCTATCAGTGCCAGTCAGTGCCGCCTATCAGTGTGCATCAGTGCCTGTCAGTGCTGCCTATCAGTGCCAGCTAACAGTGCCAGTCAGTGCTACCTAACAGTGCCAGTCAGTGCCGCCTATCAGTGCCACCTATCAGTGCCGCCTATCAGTGCCATATATGAGTGCTGGGTTTCAGTGCCCATCAGTGATGCCTGTCAATGCCCATCAGTGCCTCCTTATCAGTGCCTCCTTATCAGTGCCCATCACTGCAGCCTCATTAGCGCACATCAGTGAAGGAGAAAAATCACTAATTTACAAAATTTTATAACAAAAAACATTTTTTTTTCAAAATTTTCAGTGGCTTTTGGTTTGTTTAAGAAAAAATAAAAAACCCAGAGGTGATTAAATACCACCAAAATAAAGCTCTATCTGTCACAAAAAAATTCTAAAAATTTCATATGGGTACAGTGTTGCAGGACCGCGCAATTGTCATTCAAAATGCAACAGCGCTGAAAGCTGGAAATTGTCCTGGGCAGGAAGGGGGTATAGTTGCCCTGTAGGCAAGCAGTTAAAGTGTATCTCTAATAAAAACCTTTTTTTTTTAAATTTTGGATAGAGTAGGGAAGAATTATAACCTCTAGAGGAGGCTGGTAAACACAAAATCATGTGCAGCTCTGCATAGCAACCAAACAGCATCCAGATTTTATTGTCAAAGCTGAAGTTAGAAGCTGATTGGTTGCTATGCACAGCTGCACCAGATTCTGAGTGCACCGGTTTTACTAAAACTACCCCTCTGTGTCCTTGTTGGGTGATTCATTCTCTATTTGTACTGGTGACCACTGTCATTGGAACAGAAAGTGTAGAAAAATCAAAAGGTTTACAGTTGTCACCAGAACAGGAAGTGGGGGTACATCTTCCTCCACTATCTTCCAATGAGGACACAATCCATCCACTATCTTCCAGTGAGGACGCTATCCTCCACTATCTTCCCATGAGGACATTATCCTCCATTATATTCTCATGAGGACATTATCCTCCACTATATTCCCATGAGGACACTACCCCCCATGATCTTCCCATGAGGACACTATCCTCCACTATCTTCCCATGAGGACACAATCCATCCACTATCTTCTAATGAGGCCACTATCCTCCACTATATTCCCATGAGGACACTATCCTCCACTATCTTCCAATGAGGACACTATCCTCCACTATCTTCCAATGAGAACACTATCCTCCACTATCTTCCCATGAGGACACCATCCTCCACTATCTTCCAATGAGAACACTATCCTCCACTATCTTCCAATGAGGACACTATCCCCCAATGAGAACATAACCCTCCACTATTTTCTCAGCACTACACTATCCTCCACTATCTTCCAATGAGGACACTATCCCTCACTATTTTCCCATGAGGACACTATCCTCCGCTATCCCTCAATGAGGACACTATCCTCCACCATCTTCTAATGAGGACAAAATCCTCCACTACCTTCCAATGAGAACACTATCCTCCACTATCTTCCCATGAGGACACTATCCTCCATTATCTTCCCATGAGGACATTATCCTCCACTATCTTCCCATGAGAACATTATCCTCCACTATCTTCCAATGAGGACACTAGCCTCCACTATCTTCCAATCAGGATCTTATTCTCCATTATCTTCCAATGAGGACACTATCCTCCACTTTCTTCCCATGAGGACATTATCCTCCACTATCTTCCCATGAGGACATTATCCTCCACTATCTTCCAATGAGGACACTAGCCTCCACTATCTTCCAATGAGGACACTATCCTCCACTATCTTCCCATGAGGACATTATTCTCCATTATCTTCCAATGAGGACACTAGCCTCCACTATCTTCCAATGAGGACACTATCCTCCACTATCTTCCAATGAGGACACTAGCCTCCACTATCTTCCAATGAGGACACTAGCCTTCACTATCTTCCAATCAGGATCTTATTCTCCATTATCTTCTAATGAGGACACTATCCTCCACTATTTTCCCATGAGGACATTATCCTCCATTATCTTCCAATGAGGACACTATCCTCCACTATCTTCCCATGAGGACATTATCCTCCATTATCTTCTAATGAGGACATTATTCTCCACTATCTTCCAATGAGGACACTATCCCCCTGGCTTTCTTTCTGCTGTGTTTCTGAGACAGAAAGTGGAGTGCAATTATGGGCTTTAACCATTCCGTATTCTATACAAAATACAAATGTTACTTTAAACTTTAGTTTAAAATCCCTCTATTTACTAGTATTTTACAATATACTGTATATAGTAATGGATACCTAAAACCAAGAATACAAATGTAATATATTGATGTTTACAGTGGTTAGATGTGATGTCTGCATTAGTTTTCTTTTTCTAATTTATGAATATATTCAGCAACAGTACAGAAAATACCTATTGAATCTGTTAGCTATGCATTGTCTTTGCCACTTCCACTGAGCTGCACAGAAGATAATCTTAGCTAGCTATGTTCTGTAAACTACTAATTGCTATGACCCCAATGTAGTGGAGATGACGAGGTACAGACATGTTTGTAGTGTATATCAGGAGAGCAGCCTACGATGACAACCATGGCTCCCTCCATAAGTACCTTGAAGGAACAACGTAGTCACCCAGGGGCAGAAAGTATGTTATTTTCAGGATTACTAGGGAAAAATAAAGCAAAAGAAGGTTAAAAAGAAAACAAAGACCGACACACACCAACAGGGGCAGACTGACAACTCATGGGGCCCCCGGGCAATTGGGGATCATGGGGCCCCTGTGTCCTTGCCCACACTCAAAACACACCCAAAAAAGCCTATAAAATGTACCAGGGGCATTTTATGGGGCCCCCTACTGACCCCAGGCCCTCGGGCAGTGCCCGAGTGCTTGAATGGTCAGTCCGCCCTGCACACCAAGGACCTTGAAAGCTGCAATGTATTATTTTTTGGGGTTTAGGGTTTGGATACACTTTAAAGCAGAACTTTGGGTTTCAGTCCCCCATACTCCCCCTGTCTCCTCTTCCATACCAGTTTTTTTTCTAATCCCCTTAGTCTGGATTCACACTTCTTCATCCCTGTGCATTTCGTTATTGCATGTTGTGTCATGCCTCATCGTGCATTACGTTACAGAGCCCAGTCATTTTTAATGGACTGCTGATGCACAGGAACTGACTGAGAAACAGACATGCAGCCGTTTCTTGATGCAGTGCACCATAACGCATGGTTGTGGTGTGCCGCAATGCATGTGCATCAGAGCTGCATTGCCTTAGGGCCTTGGGTTACCATTCAAAATGAATAACACCAGAATTCACTAATATAAATATTGGGGTTGATTTACTAAAACTGGCAACTGCAAAATGTGTTGCTTTTCTGCAGATAAACCAATCAGCTTCCATGTTTTATTGTTAAAGCCCAATTCAACAAGCTGAACTTAGAAGCTGATTGGCTAACATGCACAGCTGCACCAAATTTTGCACTCTCCAGTTTTAGTAAACCAACCCCAATGTATCTTGGGGCTTCAGTTTTTATTTTTAAAATGGTCAGGCAAACAATTAAAAAAAAACAAAAATTGGAAACTAAATTTAAAACAACCGCTAATACCTTGTGGGTTCCAGTGTCCAGGAGGCAATGGGTTTCACCACTTAGCCAGCTGCAAGCAGCAGGTGTCTCTATTGAATAATGAGACCCATTGGCCTTGGTGCTGCTGCTAATGGCAGCCTCAGCTGTATATTAGTACATTTATTTCATGCCTTTCAAAACTCACGTTTGTTAACCTAATTTGGGATTCGGTAATGATTGACAATTGGAATCTTCCAACTCCATTTGGGAGTTTATATTGGATTCCACAAGAAGCTTTTATTTTATTTTCGGAATGGGTTGTTCTTATTCTTTTGAAATTGCATTCATGCAGTGCTTAGGGAAATCCAAAACTGTGAAAATTATCTTTTCCCTGGGAGGACGGACAGATCAAATGCTGTACAGTGCTAATATAGAAAATGACTTAAAGCGGAGGTCCAGTCAAAATAAAAAAAAAAAAAGCTACAAAAACTGTAACTGACTTTTATAAAACAGATATTCATCTGTTCCTCAATTCCGCAGTGTCCTCACACCGGCTGATTTCACCTGCTGTCCTGTGTCCCCAAAGTCAGCATCTTCAGTATGGGCATACGCTGTGACAGCTTGCGACTTCAGAACCAGGTGCCCACTGTGCCTGCACGAGTAGCGTTTCGCTTTGTGAATGGTCCTGTAGTCTTCTGGGAACTGTCACGTGTCCCTCAAGGCTACGGAGAGGACGGAGGGGAGGACAACGCCTGATTCCAATCTCATAGGTGATTTCAGCGGAATTGGGAGTAGGTACCTGTCAAATTTAGGTATCTGCTCCCCAAAGGTTCCAATCCCCAATGGGGAGCGGGGGATGAAGCCTTAAAGTGGAACTTCCTTTTTTGGGTGGAGCTCCGCTTTAACACATACTGGACTTACTGAAATTGTTGTATCCAAAGTATTCTAAACCTCCTGAACACTTTCCTAGTTATCACTTCTGTTACATAAAAATCTACCCCCAGAAGGGTCAACAATCTCTCAAAAATCTAGTAACCATCATTGGAAATCAG
Source organism: Staurois parvus (assembly GCF_062004578.1). Lineage (NCBI taxonomy): Eukaryota > Metazoa > Chordata > Amphibia > Anura > Ranidae > Staurois > Staurois parvus. The sequence continues at coordinate 4,160,765 of NW_028317992.1, forward strand.
ATATTTAGGTATCTTCCACTTCTCTCTCTCTCGCCACTGAATGTCACATCTTATTTTGCCGCATCCCATTTTTATTTGGTGACTTTATGACTTTTTGCATCATTATCCCCTTGATGCACTACTATGTACCAATATTTATTTAGTGCAGATTGTGGGACTTTTTGTGTCAAAAGTTGCACTTGGGATTTTTTCATAATTGCCACACTAGTTGCATCTTTCAGTTCAAACCCTTCAACTGTAACTACTATTTGGCTTCCATGCACCAAATATGCTCCACAGCCCATTGTCTCTCATTTCCTTCTTGTTTCCCTCTCCCTCATTCTATGTTCACCCCCATTGCCTCTCTCATCATTGTAGCTCTCTCTGCCTCTCTCTCTCCTATCCCTCATTGTCCCTCTCCCATGTTCCTCTTTATCTACCCCCACATTGCCTCTCCCCCACATTAGCTATAGCCTTTCTCTGTCCTTCTCTCTCCCCATCTGTGTCTCTTTTTCTCTAGCCCCCTCCCCATTGTCTCTCACCCTGTCTCCCCTTTCTCTCATTGCCTCTTTCCCCCCCTCGTCCCATTTTCTCCTTCTCTCTCTCCCTTCCTATTGCCTCTCTCTCTTTCCCATTGCCACTATCTTCTTATGTTGCCTCTCTTTTTTACCCCATTGCCGCTTTCTCTCTCCCCATGTTGCCTTTCATCTCCCCATGTTGCTTCTCCCCCCCTGTTACCTCTTTCTTTCTCCCCATGTTGCCTCTTTCTCTTCATGTTACCTCTCTCTCCCCACATTTCCTTTCCCTCTCTCCTCATATTGCCTCTTTCTCTACCCCATTACCTATTGTAGCACTGCCCCTTAGTTTGGGTTCCCCTATAGTCCTGCACAGCCAGGCAACACGCATTTCCACAATAACTTACATCCAGGAGACAGTAACCAGTCCTTGAGCTTTGTTTTGTGATTTTATTAGGATTTGAACTGGGATAGAGTTAGGGGTGTATCGGATGCCCAATGGAATTGCGAAACCAAGGACAACTTTCTGGAACTATATACAAGTTTTTTTTAAAACAAAATCCTCTTCTTGGAGGGCTAGCCAGCCTTTCCGGATGTACCACCCCAGACCCCAAAAACTGCTTTATCTGGCTGTCTGGAGGAATCCCTGAGCAGGAGATCCAGTGCCTGTCACTTCAAACTAAGACAGTCCCGGGTAGCCACTAATCTGATTTCTCACCTTCAAGCTGGCCACTCCTTCCCTGCCACACAGGTAGTCCTCTCTCAAGGGGCCGGTACAGTCCCAAGCTTTCCTCCTTCCAAGATTCCTACCTGGAGGTGAGCCCCTCTCCCATCTGGGCTCCCTCCTAGGCTCCTGTTCTCCAAACTCACATCCTCATCTTCCACCCGATTTCTTCGCCAACTCTTCCCCTGCTGAGCAAGCTCAGTTTCTCTTAAAGGCTGTCCTGGCCCCTTGCCAAGCCTCCTATTGGGGATTGGCCAGGATCCACCTCTGTTCACTGCTTCTAGAGCTTCAAAGTTCTAGAGCAGGTGGAAATCTCAGAGAGCTGGTCTGCAGAGCCTCTCAACTCTAAATTGACCTAAATTTGACCCACCTGGCAATCACACCCAGGCTGCTACTCAGCCTCCTTACTAGCAATTAGAGCTATAGCTCCCCCTAGCTACCTAGGAGGGTGCTACATTCACCCCTCACTAAAAAAAGCCATGTCCTTATTGGCTGGAGACAAAAAGAAGAAAAATGGCTCCTGATCCCAGGAGCGGGATATCCCATACAGAAAAAGGGAGGGGAAAAGGGAACAAAACTGGGAAGAGAGGAATAAGATATTTACAAAATAAATATCCATAGAAAAATATAGACATTTTGCATAATATACAAATTTACATTAGGAGCATATTTACACCCTAAGTCTATTTGACTACTAGCAGGGAAATAAACAATATACATCAATGCATGTACAAATTCACAATACATGTCTTTGAAACACTTCCCCCACAAGGAAAATCCTCCAAAAGAGTCTTGTGAGTCTTTCTTCTTGTTCTTGATGCAGGGAGACAGCCCTCCTGAAGACCTGCAGAACAGTGGGAAAAAACAAAAAGAGAACTACAGTCCTAACTCTGGCTAATTAACTAAGAAGTAGGACCTAGTGTCATTGGTTAGGGAGGAGCCCCTCTCTAAAAACACAGTAGACAAACCAAACAGTCTTTGAAGCATTCCCAGATCAGCCTGATTGGGACAAAGAAATTAGAGTCCGGCTTAGTCAGCACACAACAAAAAATATAGGCAAGGTTTACTACGACAGGAATCCTGCATCCATCTAGTAGTACTGTTTGGGGCTGGGCACTCTAACTATTGAACCATCTGTCCTGTGGGCAGAAGATGGCAGAGACAGAGTAGGTCACTTTAGGCCTTCCTACCTTCATAAACACCACCTTGTCGATGACCCAACCCCTGCTTCATTCTTTCTTGATCTCCAAGAACCGGGCCCAGTCCACAGTAAGGTATGGACCCCCGCAAAGGTTTAGGGACATGAAGATAATCTCAAACAAGGTCATCCTCCCATTCCTGTCTGGAGTAATAAAAAATGTCTATAATGTGCTGGGGGACATAGGGGTAGTCCCATCCCCACTCTATAGCCACTTGTTTTTGTGCCAAGTGCCACCAACCCCCATGGCACAAGCTGGTGTCGCTTGGGCCCTGTGCCAGCGCTTCAGTGGGTGACTCATAATCCATAACATCCATGGGTGCTGGGGAATACATTTGAGCTTCATTGGACAGTCTTTTATATGCTTGTTTCACCTCTCATTCTTGCAGTATTAAAAAAATCTAAATCTACTTGCAATCCAAGATTGTTGGGAATATTCATTTCCCTAAACTCCTGGATGAAATATCTCCACCACTCATCCGAAGTCAGGATCTTCCTGGATTCTCTCAAATAATAATTCAGGACCATAAAAATCATAGCCCTCTGTGGGTGTATCATCTTTCAGCCATGGACAAACCTGGGTAATGTACCAATGAAGCACTTGGTATCCTTCATCCAACATCATCTCGATGCAGACCAGAAGTTACAGTTGGGCCACCCATTCCTGCAGGGGCTGCTGTCCAAGGAAGGGCATTCATAAGTCCCACTGAAGCCAGTATCACTCCTCTGGGATAGCAAGATCCTTTCCACAATGCTCTTGTTCCAAATGTAGGGCTTATCTCCATAGCCCCCGATGAATGACATCCCTCCACACCAGTGCGTTCCGTACAGAACTAGGTCCACCCAATTCGGTGAGCTTCTGCTGCATCCACAACCGAAACTCTGCTTCCATAGCTGTGGGGGATAGCGCCACTCTGCAATGGTCTCCTAAAGATGTGTCCCAGTGGTAGTTTGGAACTGCTCCATAGGGAGGAAGCAAATTCCACTGCTAGCCACCAAATGTGGTGGACCACCTGGCACACCACCTGGGTGCTTCCATCAGACAACTACTTCCTCACTGCTGGGACACAGGACCAAAGAGTTATAGCTGGGCATTGCACCGAAGGACTAGACAACACTAGTTTAGGTGCAATTGGAACCTTTTTTTTAACAGAAATACAGGTTTGTATACACTTCAGGAAAAGGGGAAGTCCCCACATGAACAATAAAAATCAAATATTACACATTGGGATAAACATCCCATACTGATTAGATAATGAGCTAAAATTGACACCAGACTAATCCCATCATGTAGAAACCTCCAGGAAGACTAGCCAGCAGCCAGAAACAATTGGTGACAAACACAACGGTAAACACATCACACCTTGGTAAACAGATTGCAGCAAGAGACCTCAGCATCAGGTTGTTTGGATCTGATTATATTAATATCTGCTTAGAATCTCTGAGTCTAGGAGGGGGGAAGTTAAAGTAGTCAATGCTGGTAGGGGCACAGAGACCCCAAATCTGTATCCTGGTCCTCCAGGTCTTAGAGTTTGTGTATTTCAGGGACACATGGACTTGAAGCCGAAGTAAAAGGTCCCCCCTAGGCACATATCTGCAAAAGAATAGAACCCACTCAGATGCCAGGGCTCATGGTCAGTAGGCAAGAGGCTAGCCTGCAGTCCCCTCCAAAAGTCTCTGTCCCAGTTGGGTCTCTCACATCTAGTTTTTATCAAGATTTGATTTTCATCTTACAAGTTTCATCAGTTGCTGCAGAGCAAGCAAGTACTCATGTTTCAGCTTTCCAAATCAACTGATCCTTAGAATTGCCATGAAAGCTGTACCCGGAACCTGGATCAGCCTGTAACAGGGAGAGTGTAAAATCTGATACAGCTCTGCATAGAAACCAATTAGCTACCGGATTTTTTTTTGTCAAAGTTTAACTGAAAAAGCTGAAGTTAGAAGCTGATTGATTTTGCACTCTCCACTTTTAGTAAATCAACCCCAATGTGTATTTTGGCACTGGACTCTGCATAAGACACGTGCCTAGATGTCTATGGTGCCTGCTGAGTCAGCTGCATATTGCTTTACACATAGCTCCCAACTCTCCCTGATTTCGAGGGACCGTCCCTCATTTGGAACAAAGTCCCTCTGTCCCTCCTTCCTCCTCATTTGTCCCTCATTTTGGTCTGATCAATATAGTTGTATATAAAATACACTATTTATCTATCAAAAAGTCCAATTTTTAAATTGCTGCATTTGTAAATTTTAAAAGCCAATATAAAGGAATAGAAGTGGTAAACAAAAAAGCACTTGTCGGTTTACCAAATTATATTTTAAAAGGATAAAGTTCCCCTTTAAGGGAGGTGTGGCGGGGGGGTGTCCTATGCATACAAACTTTTGCTAATAGATGTCCCTCATTCCCATCTCAGAAAGTCGGGAGGTATGCTTTACAGGTTCGGGGCTGCAGTGCGCCCACCTGGTTTAACCCTGTCTCTGAATCCCCTTACCCTAAGTTCATTCCATATCAGGGGCGGACTGACCATTTGAGCACTCGGGCACTGCCCGAGGGCCCGGGGTCAGTAGGGGGCCCCATGAAATGCCCATGGTACCTTTTTATAAGCTTTTTTGGGTGTGGGCAAGGACACGGGCCCCATGATCCCCTATTGCCCGGGGGCCCCATGTGTTGTCAGTCCGCCCCTGCTCCTAAGTGTTTTCTGCAGCGTTTTGCAGAAATGCAGTACAGTCCATTTAACATGTTTTCCTATGGCGCATGTTCACACCTGTGCATTTTCACCCGCTGCGTTTTTTGGAAAGGGTCAGGGAATTTTTTTAAAGCAAAATGTTGCATTTTTGGTTCTATAGACTTCAATGGGTTATGCTGCAGAAAAGCATGTATTGCGTTTTTGCCACGTTTTTTGATGCATTTTTTTATGTGTTTTGTGTTCAAAATCTGTCTAGCAACAAGAAAAAAAATTAAATAAAAAAGCAAAATGCATCAACAATGCGGCAAAATTCCAGCAAACGCAACCTGCATAGGTGTGAACCTAGACTCGGGCAATTTTCTCATTGGAGGGGCAAAGCCTGATGGGAATGGCATAGTAGATCTTGTGTTTCTATCCTATGATGTGCCTGGGGGTGTAACAGGTCTCTTTCCAGACTCCACTTGCAGTGACAATGGCTTTTGCCCATGTTTTATAGAGAGCCTGTGTTGGTGCATATACCGTAGTCTGGTTCTCCCCTAGTGGTTTAAACAACTGGGCTCTGGGTTTGATACTGCAGGTGGCAAGGGGGAGCTCCACTAGTTTGGGGCTTGCGCAACCTGTCTTCTGCAACTATGTGGGCTCTGGGCCAGGGGTGTATTTACCACAAGGCAAACAAGGCATTTGCCTAGGGCGGCATTTTTCAGGGGGGCAGCAGCTTTTTTCAGAGGGGCAGTACCATCCCCTGAAAAAAGGAAAGGAAGAAGGGACACATGCAGCACGGGGATCTGAGAAAGGCTGCGGCCTGTTAATGGTGTGTGCAGAGCCTGACTCTTGTTCCAGGGGATGTCCAGAGCTGTGAAGGTGAGTGTCTTATCTCTTGCCGTAGCGTAGTGGGGGGGGGGCGTTTTCCAGTGTATGGGGGGCGGTAGTAGTAAAAGGCTCTTTCGGGTGGGGGGGCTGGGGTGTTGTTGGTCAATGTCAGGCTCTCTTCATGGGGGAGAGGGGGTGTTGATCAGTGTCAGGGTCTCTCCATGGGGGGGAGACAATTTTTGTGTTGCCTAGGGCAGCATGAAACCTAAATACACCACTGCTCTGGGCCCTTCTTATACTGCACAAGTCCACTCTATGGTAGCCATAATGTGCATGTGCGCACCATTTGCACACAGACACAGAGCCTTTTGTCTTCTTGCCGTCTCATCTGCACCTGCATTGGTTCTACACTCCTCAGGCCAGTACCTGTGCTTACTGCTGCCTTACAGGTGACCTGGCATTGGCCCCCTTCAGCTTTAAAAGCAATGATTATATTATATCTCACTCCTTACTAGTATGGCAAATCATAAGTACAAGTACAGTAGTGTTGGAGGCCTGGCCAGCTTACAATCCACTAATGGCGCCAGGTGGTCTTGCAGTGTCCCCTCTATTGGACCTGACACCAATACCCCAGATCACTGTCTTCTGCCTTAGTTGCAACAATCCTCTGACTATTCCGTAACCTCAAATAAGCCAAAAGCTCCTGCGTATGAGTGTAGAGGGCTTTAGACAGGGAGGTATGGTGGATCTCAAATAAATGCCTCTGAGGAAGAGGGTTTCCCTCGAAATGTGTCAGCCTTTCTTTGGCCCTTGGATGGCTCTTGGTGCCATATGGAGCATATTTCCAGTGATTGTCATTTGTTATGTGATTTGTCACTTCTTGTTTGTGAGTATATTTCATTCAATAAACTGTTATGTGGAATAATGTGCTAGCCCAGTGTGCTCTTGTTCCATTTTTTCCTGCAGTTATTCCTTAACCTCCTCAAGGGTTGCCCTTCCTTAGTATTGTCTGGGTAAGAATTCTCAGCTACTGTCTCTGAGTTTATGGGCAAAACTGCAGTCATAATAGCAGACTAAGAATGCAGGGGCTACAAGTGTGTTTGCATGCCTGTCCACCAGAGTCTGTCTCTGAATTCTGCACAGTCGGATGAGGATGAGGAGGATTATACCCAGGGGCGGACTGACAACTCATGGGGCCCCTGGGCAATTGGGGATCATGGGGCTCCTGTGTCTTTGCCCAAACTCAAAAAAGCCTATGAAAAGGTACCAGGGTCATCTCATGGGGCCCCCTACTGATCCCAGGCCCTCGGGCAGTGTCCGAGTTTCCAAATGGTCAGTCCGCCCCGATTATACCTTATCCTTATTTGAGGATTTGGTAGACGAGGAGTAGCATTCTGCAGACATTAGTCCAGAACTTAAGAATGCCAACTTGGTTTCCTATTGAAGGAGTCTGGACATGCCCAGATTTGGAACTGTCTGTGCCGGCTACACCTAAAGTGACTAGCCTGGGTTCTCTCAAGAGATCTCAAACTGTAAACATCTTTCCAGTGCCTTTGCTATTGCATCCGGTTCTGTTTAGTAAATGGCTGGACCTAGAAGAGGTCTATGCTCCTCTTTAGTGTTTTGCCCAGCACTGCCTTTGAAGGAGAGGTTCTGAAGAAAATCTGTACTAGAACTGTATCATCACTTGGACTATCTGGGTCCAATCTTAAACATGGTCCTGTCCAAGGCTTTCCTTCTCTTAGATAAATTCCTATCTCTCCACTCCCACATTCACACTCTACAGTCCTGGAGCCACCTTACCCTTGTTTTTGCATGAAGGTTCTGGCCCTAATGGTATTCTCCTTCAAATTCCACTCCAGATCAGGGGGCCCCCAGGCAATAGGGAATCATGGGGCCCCTGTGTGCTTGCCCAAACTCAAAAAAGCCTATGAAAAAGGTACCAGGGGCATCTCATGGGGCCCCCTACTTACCCCGGGCCCTCGGGCAGTGCCCGAGTTTCCAAATGGTCAGTCCGACCCTGCTCCAGATCATTGCATACACAGGGTTAGATCTGTAGAGCAAAGAAGTTGCAGGGAAAAATATCCAGATACATGTAAATTAATTGGTTTACATGAAAGTTATAGTACAATAATGGCAATATATATTCTGGAATTTTTTTTTTATACTAGTAATGGTGGCGATCATCAACTTATAGCGTGACTGCGGTGGGCATTCTGATACTGGGGGGGAACTGACTAACTGCCACATCCCCAGTGACACTAATACAGTGATCTGTGATAATAAAAAGCACTGACACTGTGCTAATGGTACTGGGCAGGAAGGGGTTAACACCTGAGGCGATCAAAGGTTTAACAGTGTGCTGTGTTACTGTGTGTGTTTTACTAGAGAAACATACTGCTTTGCATTTCTCTGCTATGCAGAGCAATGCAAAGCAGCATGTTAGTGCTGACAGGGGAGAGATCTGTGTTGTTTACATACAGACCTCTCTCCCCTGTCACTGTTTCTCGGTGATCGCTCGGTGTCGGCGGGGAATCTCTGGCCAAAACCCAGTGATCGACAGCTGTATCCGCCAACAGCGATGCGGGTAGGGCGCGCCTCCTACCCGGAAATGCAATATCATGTATATATACGTGATTTTGCGCAGCCCTGTGCCGTCCTGTAGCAGTAGTTCTGCTATAGGGCGGCAAGGAATCGGTCAAAGTGGTTGTAAAGGCTGAAGATTCTATGCATGAAGGTAAAAAACCTTCAGTGTACAGGAGCCCCCTTAGCCCCCTAATACTTACATGAGCCTGATCTCAGTCCAGAGATGTGCATGGGAGACTTGGATTTCCCAGATCTCTCTCTCCTCATTGGCTGAGACACAGCAGCGGGAGCCATTGGCTGCTCTTAATCTCAGCCTGTGAGGAGGGAGCAGGGGTGGGGCCAAGATGTGCTCTGCTGTGTCTTCTAGACATAGAGAGCGAGGCTTGGGAGTGAGCACAGGGACATAGCGGCTTGCTATGGGGGCACAACTTAGGGAGGAGGAGCCAGAAGCTCTGGCAAGGGACCCAAGAAGAGGAGGATTGGGGCTGCTCTGTGCAAAACCATTACACAGAGCAGGTAAGCATGACAAAAAAAACCATATACATTACTAGTGAGCTTCATATTATTTCCGATATTTGAGAAATGCACTTTTTTCATTCTCTAATCAGCAAACAGTTCAGATGACTCTGTTATGCTCGCAATAAACCACAAATGGGGCCCATTGTCCTATCAGCTTTCTACATTTATCTTATCATTCCATATCCTCTCTCAAACGATATGTATTTATTCTGAGGGTCCACGTTGAAACAGACTAGATGACAATCTTGTGGCTTTTTAAAGCTGAGTGAAGAAAGGGACATGAGTACAATTTAGCTAGGGAGCTCCAGGCACAAAAATATTTATTTAAATTAATTCCTTAATAGCAACAAAGGATATAAATCATCTCCGCGTACATCAAATGTCTTTGTAAACCCAGATAATTGTAAATGTAACACTGACATCATCGTGGTGCTGCATACAGGGTCTACAGAGAGTACAGATGACAGTGGGACTCTGTAGGCCCCACCCACAACAAGCTGCCTGCAGGTCATTACAGGAGGGGGCGGAGACAAGACCAGTCATCCTGCACAAGGAGAGAGAGCAGCAGTGATTGGTCAATATTACAATGGATCGCATGATACTGGGTTTAAGGTGTCTTTAGGAATTTATCGACAACTGCAGCAGATCGCAGTGCATTTGGAACACAGTGCGGGAAGTGCACACGGAACGTGAATTTCCTTCACTGCTTTCCAGTGTGAATGAGCCCTTAAGGAGCAGGGTTCTGCATTAGGTAATGCTATCAGTCAGAGCATGATAAAGGAAATGGGTAGTGTAAGTGTTATTCTGCCTCAGCACTTTATTTATATGTGATTTCAGTGGCTAAATGGTTAGCACTTCTACCTGGCAGTCCTAGGGTCGTTGGTTTGAATCCCAGCCACAGCACCTCCTGCCTGGAGTTTACATGTTCTCCCTGTGCCTGCATGGGTTTCCTCCCACACTCCAAAGACATGCTGGGAGGTTAATTGGATCCTGTCTAAATTGTCCCTAGTATGTGTATGTATGAATGTGAGTTAGGGACCTTAGATTGTACACCCCTTGAGGGTTAGGGACTGATGTGAATGTACAATACATATGTGTAAATTGACGGCACTATATACAGTAAGTACCTGAAATAAATAAAATCAGCTAAGCTGTTTGTTTGCGGGTCAATCCCAATGGGAGATCTGGGGCTAAATGGGCAAATACCGCCAATATGCTTGTGTGGCATGGAACCGCCCCAGCCACCTGTGCCTGCTGGAGGTGCTGGTGATAAATTTCTTGTTTAGTCTATGGAGTAATAAATACACATAAATAATTTCCTTACCGCCATACAATCAGTCCCAGGAAGCCACTCTTCTTCACTGGTGATGGCCTCTCCAATGTCATCACATACAATGCAGGACCAGAAGCAGGGGCGGACTGACAACTCATGGGGCCCCCGGGCAATAGGGAATCATGGGGCCCCTGTGTCCTTGCCCAAACTCAAAAAAGCCTATGAAAAAGGTACCAGGGGCATCTCATGGGGCCCCCTACTGGTCCCGTGCCCTCGGGCAGTGCCCCGAGTTTCCAAATGGTCAGTCCGCCCCTGACCAGAAGTCCTGAGGCTGTCAAGGGGCTGTCCACACACTAGAAGCAGAGGAGACTTGGGGGAATTGAGGAATGAAGTAAACGTTTCCTTCACATGAAACCTACCCTAGATTCAATGAGTATTTAACCCTTGGGGGGAGGATCACAACATATTTTTATTTTTTTATTGCTGACAAGAGTTCAGCTTTTGGCACAAATATCAGGAACAGTAGATTTTTATCCCATTGAGGGTTACAAAATAATCCTTCTCACTTTCATGTACACTCAAGAAGGTTCTAATTTAGACCCCAAGGAGGAATTGGCCCAGCATGGATTAAACACCATGGCCTGTCATTGAGGACACGGCATCTTTGTGGTTAGAGAATGAAAAGTTAGACAGCGGACTTCAAATGCAGAAAAACACAACTTGTGTGGGAAGGGTAATTATTCAGTGAATGGTTGAAACAGCAAAGGAGAGACGTTGTGGTTCAGCACAATCTGGGGATAATGTGCCTTGTCAGCTCAATGCCTAGAGAAAATATTTATCCCCAGTTTTATAGCTTCTAGAGAGCCGTCACAGCCATCCGATTTCTGGCTCATATTTTCTTTTTTTGCATTTCTTTTCAATAAAGCAAGCCAACATCCTTTTGCAGCCTTAGACTATACTATCACCTCTAACCTATATAAAAAAAACTGAAGGGAACTATGACTTCTTTTAAAATTCTGCAAAAGAGAACAGCAAAGTGAAAGTTTTAGTATAGTGAAAATAAAGTGTTTTTTGGTGCATTTATATATAATTCCAAGTTGTTGAGTCAGTTCCTCCACTCCATGCCCTATCACCACTGATTTTCCACCTCTTCCACTCATATGTAGCACTACCCCCTTAGGAGTCGCTGAGTTATTTTCAGGCTCCCTGTCTTTCTGGACCCCCTCTCTGAAAGCCAAACCCCTGCTGACACCACAAGATTCCTTTTCCCAGAGTAATTTAATACCAGAAAGTAGACTCACACACAGATTAGAGCAGACTGATAAGAGGTTTATATTATTATTATTATATTATTATTATACAGTATTTATACAGTCCAAAGGGTATGCTCAGCGCTGTACAGTAGCAAGGGGGACAGAACATGAGACAAGACAGTAACAATACAATACACGAGGGGTTTCTTTCGAGCTTACAATTAAATGTAAACTTGTCTAAACAGTACAAACTGGTATTGATACTTGGAATGGCAATAATTACTCTTAGCAATTCTAAGCGAAGCAACACATATAGCAATAGCTCAAGCAATGTTAACAGGCCTGCTTTTCAGAAATGTACCCAATGCCTCCGACCTGAGGTGGTGTTAACCCCAGTGGGCAACAAAGACTAGCAACAAGGAAACTAGTTCACTTTGGGCCCTCAGAATCTGACGGCAAGGTTTAAATCTGAAATTTAAAGAGCTTTTTGACCAGGGTAGTCAATGTCCCTGTAAATGCACTGAGGATTCTTCTGCGCGCTAGCTGGGCCCAGTTTGTGCACAAGTAGACAATGATGTAGGTGATAGTTCCTGCCGGGTTAATATAAAGGGAGGTAGAAGAAAGGACAAGGACTTTCCCTCTAAGTGACACTTGACCTGTGTGTTGTCTCCTTTAATGCGCTGGGAAAAGAGCATCATTTAGGCAGATAAAGTGTTAACTGGCAAATGGACTTGTTGGCAAAAGGGCAACTCCACTCTGGGATGCGGTGACCAATGGCAATGGTGGTAGAAGTTCCTTTAGGAGGATAGGCCAATGGTTTAGGGCAGTGGTTCTCAACCTTTCTAATGCCGCGACCCTTTAATACAGTTCCTCATGTTGTGGTGACCCCCAACCATAAAATTATTTTCGTTGCTACTTCATAACTGTAATTTTGCAGTGGGAGGAATAGTGCCACGCCATTGGTGTCAGTGGTAGGAATAGTGCCCCATCATTGGTGTAAGTGGGAGGAATAGTGCCCCATCATAAGTGTCAGTGGGGGGAATAGTGCCTCATCATAGGTGTCAGTGGGGGGAATAGTGCCCCATCATTGGTGTCAGTGGGAGGAATAGTGCCCCATCATTGGTGTCAGTGGGAGGAATAGTGCCCCATCATTGGTGTCAGTGGGAGGAATAGTGCCCCATCGTTGGTGTCAGTGGGAGGAATAGTGCCCCATCATTGGTGTCAGTGGGAGGAATAGTGCCCCATCATTGGTGTCAGTGGGAGGAATAGTGCCCCATCATTGGTGTCAGTGGGGGGATGACAGGGGTGGCATGTCATCCCGCCCACACCTGGAGACTGATAGAGGAGCGGTGTCTCGGTTCCTAAGACCATCGGAAATATGTGTTTTCCGATGGTCTTAGGCGACCCCTGTGAAAGGGTCGTTCAACCCCCAAAGGGGTCGCGACCCACAGTTTGAGAACCGCTGGTTTAGGGAGCACTGATGCGATCTGGCCTGCAGGATGCTTGCACTGCAATCAGCAATGAGGATTTTACTTCAAATGTGTTCAACAATAGCGGCTGTGGGAACTAGGCCGCAACACGTTTTAACTGAGTGCAATGTCCGCAACTGTGTGCATGTAAAGTAGCAGGTATGAGGAGAATGTCATTGTTCTCTTAACTCTTGTATGGGACTCTGGTATGGTGGTGTCAGGGCTCCCGGGTGTGACCAGAGGTGTGTGACTGACGCAGGGAAACGCAGACTTCAGATATGTTATAAACAATGTAATTTATTAACACTAACAATACAAACATAAACGCAGTGCAATACTAAAACATAACACAGTGCAAACAAACCAAACCAAACCACCCACAGATAACAGTACATACAATGCAAGCGTCGTCAGGCAGGCCGGGTCAATATCAATCGGGCAGGTAGGTACAGGGGGAGCAAGCGGAGAATGGTCGGGGTCACAAGCCAGGTTCAGCAGGTAGCGGGCAGCGTGGTACAGAGGGTCAGGCAGAGGAGAATGGTCAGACAAGCCAGGGATCAGGAGCAGGAGAATGGTCAGACAAGCCAGGGATCAGAGCAGGGTCAGCAGAGAATCAGACAGGAACAGGAACAGGAAACAGGGCCCAGGAGAAACACAACACCAAGGCAGAGTCTGCAGGTCTGAATGTCCCTTAAATACACCAGTATAATTAGTTCCAGGTGTTTGACTGGCTGCAAGGTTGAGTCTCTGATTGCTGGGAGCACCCGCTGGCCAGCCCTGGTACTGCAGCTCATAAGGCAGGTGAGTCCCAATATTGCTGGCCAGTCCATTCCTGACAGGTGGCTTCCAGCAGGTCCTGGTTGTCTCTCTCTCGGCAGATGGAGGCCGCCGTGACGTCACGGCCGGTCACATGATCGGGAAAGGTCCTGATACAAAGAGCAGACCGGGATCTTTCCGTGAGTACCGCACATGTGTGCTGGGAGCGTGCAGGGTGCGCGCTCTCAGCACATATGTTTTTTGTTACATGAACGCAAATGTGTGGCCGCTTGGTGTCTAGGCCTAGATGCCGGGAGGCCGCACATTTGCGAGTGGCCGGTGTGAAGGGGTTAATGTGGTTGTAAACCTCAGTCAGAAATATGAACAAAGCATATCCCTATATAGTGTGTCCTTGTCTCAATTAAGAGCACTAAATGTCATGTCTGTCTGCTACTTCATTCCTCTGCTATCAGCATGAATCATTTCTGACAGGTTTTCCTGACACCAAGAGAAAAATGGTGACAAGGGAGGGAGTTCCACCAGATTGACAGTCTCAGCTCTGTTCCTGTGAGCTGTGTGGAGAGAAGTGTGTTTCTTCCCTCTAATCAGCTCTCAGAGCTCTCCTCACTAAGCTCTGCACAGTGTAATTTCAGCCTCTTTTTTTATTGACAGCTCTAGAAGCTTTATAAATTCAGCACTTTCAACAGCTTTAGAGAAGAGAAGACTGCAGATAAACAGGTACAACTTATGTAGGAGGATTTATTTAATCTCTGTGTATCACCTGAGGCCAGTCACTTCGCTGGGTATACAGTATGCAAGGGTTTACAACCACTTTACGTTGCCTATTTACAGTTTTGTGTACCTTTGATTTTTACCATTTAACAAAAATGTACCATCTACAATTTACAAAAATATGTTGTTTATTAACTCAATAAATTTTTTTTTAATTTAATAGGAATTTTGTCAGCTGTGTTTGGGTGTGCTAATAATAATTTTCAGTAAACCTCAATAGAAAACATTGTTTTCATAAACATTTTTGAATGCATCAAAGAACCTACAAAATCAGTAACACAATCTTTTTATTCTAACAGTCCTGTGATTTCAGAGAACATATGGTTTGGGGGGTCTTTTACAAAGTTCAATAGCTGAAAGAGAAACCATGAAATAAACAAATGAAAAATTGCAAATAAGGTCTGGCCTGATAAAAAGGCTTGTATACAATATAGAAAACTATAATAAAAAACATAAATGATGTAGTGCCCTGCCTTACTGAGGCTAAATGTAGTTTTTGGCTCTGCTGTATTTAGAGGAGCAGCAATCTATTTTCTAGGTCTGCCTAAGCAATTTTTTTTTTACAGGTACTTACACAACGCCAACTATTTATGCAATTTAACACATAAGTTGTACATTCACATCAGTCCCTGCCTTCAAGGAGTTTACAATCTAAGGTCCTCAACTCACATTCATACATACACACTAGGGCCAATTTAAACAGGAGCCAATTAACCAACCAGCATGTCTTTGGAGTGTGGGAGGAAACTGGAGTATGCCCACGCAGGTATAGGGAGGACCTGCAAACTCCTGGCAGGTAGTGCCGTGGTTGGTATTTGAATCAATGACCCTAGTGCTGCCAGGAAGAAGTGCTATCCGCTTAGCCATTGTGAATCCCAAGCTGTGGGTTTATTGCTCCTATCTTCCTCTGGAGGAATTTTCCATAAATAGAGTAGGAAGGTCAGCCTGAGTTATGAATATTTGTCTGACCTCAGCCAATCCCTGGGAGGGGGTGCTCAGAAGGTGGCTGGGGAGAAGATAAATGTTTGGAAGTCCTGTTCAGCTGGGTAATTTTCTTGGTGATGCTGCCCCTGGGAGGCAATCAGTATATGGAAGAGCTGTTGCTATAACTCAGCATATGGAAGAACTTGGATTTAAAGACATTCACTGGAGGGCATCACCTATGGAAGCTGGGCTGGTGAAGGAACTTCTTGCTCTCTGAAGAGTGTTGCATGAAATCTGGGTGGAGGACAACTGTCCTTGGACATTGTGAGTAGGACTTATGCCTAGAACTCCAGGTGCGAATGTTCTTTGGGGGTTATTGCTAGGGGTTGCTGTAAGGACTGGAACTGCCCATGCAGAGTATCATAATAGCTTGCTATCCCCTCTACCTCCAGCAAAGACTGCTACAAAAGAATGTGTGGTTGAGAATCTGTCCTCCTATACTTGTTTTGCGTTTTGGAGTATCCTGCACTCTCATCCCTCCCTCCAGTTTAGGCACTGCAATAAGCCTACAAAAAGACATCCCCTAGCTTGAGCCTGTGTTTGTCAGCACGCATGGAACTGGTATCTGGGCCTGGCAGCTTGTTAAATGGTAAAGGGAGACCTGGGTTATTCTTAGCGCCCCCTTCAGGGGTGAGCACTATAATTATAATTTAGAGTTATAGAAAATAATTAATTTGTATATACGCTCTGTTAAACACAGATGTAAAACCACTTAAAATAACCTGGCCCCGCATAAATCTACTAAATACATGGATAAAGATCAAGGTTATAAATTGACAATATAACATCAACGAACAGCTTTCTCTATCCAAATTCTATATATCCATTCCAAGTACAATAGATGGGCTTTTTATATATAGAAAGAATCCCCCTGCGCTCCACAGAACCTTTAACTTAAAGTCAGCTGCTATCACCTATTCCCTATACCTTAGGATATGTGCAAATAAAATGTATATGTTTTGTGATGAAGCGCTCAACTTATATAGTGTATACAAACCCTTTTATTCATCAATAATATTGTGAAAAATATAAAATAAGTGCTTAATTCCCTCTTAAATTCTATAAACTATACAAAATCATTTATAAATAACTGGTGCAAATTCACACTCCTATTTATGCCCCCTAGTGGTCAAAGACCGTGAAAAATCTAATACAAATGATAACACTTTATCTGTGCAAAGTGATAAGTGTATCCAATTACATGAACTAAATCAAATAAACAGTCCAAAGACTTGTGATGCCACACTGTGCAAATAATAAGTGTTCAATACACAGTGATTATAACTTCACTCCATGCTGCAAACGTGCTCTTCGTGACACTCTGATGTGACTCCCCTGGATATAGCCAAAATGCCTCCTCACCTTCCACATTCGACCCTTGAGGGTCACAAAGCCTTAAATATATAGTATCTCAGCCAGATTTTCATGCCCCACTGACTCCACCGACTCAAATAAGATCCCCCTCCAAGCAATGAATTCCTCTCAGATCACTTTCCTCACAATATGGACTCATAAACACAGGACGTATATGTAGAAACAAAAAGACAAACCTCCATAGTGCAACACTGTTTTAATGCACTTAAAATTTCCAAAGCAAATGAACACTCACATGTCATCCAGCAGAAAGAAGCAGTTTCCCATGTGCTATGGGTGTACTAAGGTGTACCAAAATGGTGTCCGAACCCGGAACCGGAAGTACGTCACCCCTTAACTGGAAATGTGTTGACGCGTTGCGCCACGATCACGTGGCTTCTTCAGGATTTTTATATATAAGCCACAACCTGCTTGGTATAGATAAATCTGGGCTTTGAGCAGTCTTGTTCACTGCATTTGTTTTTGAGAAATTTAGTCTAGCAAAGACTGTGGTCTGTTGGAATATCCTCTATGTTAACAATCATTGCATAAAACATTGCTTTATCAATTGCTGTGAAATCCAACTTAAATATATAGCCTGTTTGTATGGAAGATCTATTATGATCATGGAGATGCTCAATAATGGTCATACATTGTATATTTCTTTTCACTATTCTGTCTCAATGACAAAGATCACCAGTACAATTATTATTATTATTATACAGGATTTATATAGCACCAACAGTTTGCTCAATATAAAGGGAGACAATACAGCAATGATACAGTTCCATACAAGAGGGCCCTGCTCCTTGGAGTTTACAAACTAAGAGGGAGGGGCTGATGGTACAAAAGGTAATAACTGTGGGGTATGAACTGATAGGAGGAATAGAAGATTCCGTTATTAGCTGAAGGCAGGATAGGCTACCCTGAAGAGATAGGTTTTCAGAGATCGCCTAAAAGTGGGCAGAGTAGGAGATAGTTGGATAGATTGGGTTAGAGAGTTCCAGAGGATGGGGGAGGCTCTGGATAAGTCCTGGAGATGAGCATGGGAGGAGGAGACAAAGAGGTCATGGTAGGAGCGGAGAGGACGGTTTGGGTGATATTTGGAGACAAGATTGGCATTGTAATTTGGGACAGAGTTTTAAATGGCTTAAAATGTTATTGTTTTTAATTTTATTTGTTGGGCAATGGGAAGCCAGTGGAGGGATTGGCAGAGAGGGGTGGTAGATATGGAACGGTTAGTAAGGTGGATGAGTCTGGAAGTAGCATTCATGATAGATTGAAGAGGGGATAGCCTGCGATGAGGTAGGCCAATGAGGAGGGAGTTACAATAGTCAAGGCAAGATATAACAAGGGAGTGAATAAGTTGCTTAGTGGTTTCAGAGGTTAAGAACAAACAATTATAGGGATTGATATCCACATCGGGGACATAGACAGCAATGTAAACTTGATAGAGGGTCTAACTCTCCGCTATCCAAACTACACTGCTCAAAAAAATGAAAGGAACACTTTGAAAACACATCAGATCTCAGTGGGGAAAAATATCATGCTGGATATCTATACTGATATGGACTGGGTAATGTGTTGGGAATGTAAGGATGCCCCATCGTTTGATGGAAATGAAAATTATCAACCTACAGAGGACTGAATTCAAAGACACCCCAAAAATCAAAGTGAAAAAATGATGCAGCAGGCTAGTCCATTTTGTTGAAATTTCTTTGCAGCAACTCAAAATGGTACTCAGTAGTTTGTATGGCCCCCATGTGCTTGTATGCATGCCTGACAATGTTGGGGCATGCTCCTAATGAGAATGCGGACGGTGTCCTAGGGTATTTCCTCCCAGATCTGGATCAGGGCATCACTGAGCTCTTGGACAGTCTGAGGTGCAACCTGGTGGCATCGGATGGACCGAAACATGTTATCCTAGAGGTGTTCTATTGGATTTAGGTCAGGCGAGTGTGGGGGCCATTCAGTGGTATTAATTCCTTCATCCTCCAGGAACTGCCTGCATACTCTCGCCACATGAGGCCGGGCATTGTCATGCACCAGAGGGAACCCAGGACCCACTGCACCAGAATAGAGTCTAACAATGGGTCCAAGGATTTCATCCAAAATGATGCAGCAGGCTAGTCCATTTTGCTGAAATTTCTTTGCAGCAACTCAAAATGACACTCAGTAATTTGTATGGCCCCACATGCTTGTATGAATGCCTGACAATGTCGGGGCATGCTCCTAATAAGATGACGAATGGTGTCCTGGGGGATTTCCTCCCAGATCTGGACCAGGGCACCACTGAGCTCCTGGACAGTCTGAGGTGCAACCTTGCGGCATCAGATGGACCAAAACTTGACATCCCAGAGGTGTTCTATTCAAGTTAGGTCAGGCGAGCATGGGGACCATTCATTGGTATCAATTCCTTCATCCTCCAGGAACTGCATGCTCTCCCTGCATACTCTCGTCACATGAGGCCAGGCATTGTCATGCACCAGAAGGAACCCAGAACCCAGAATAGAGTCTGATAATGGGTCCAAGGATGTCATCCCAATACCTAATGGCAGTCAGGGTGCCATTATGTAACCTGTAGAGGTCTGTGTGTCCTCCATGGATATATATCCCCAGATCATCACTGACCCACCACCAAAACAGTCATGCTGAACAATGTTACAGGCAGCATAATGTTCTCCACGGCTTCTCCTGACCCTTTCACATCTGTCACATGTGCTCAGGGTGAACCTGCTCTCATCTGTGAAAAGCACAGGGTGCCAGTGGCAGACCTGCCAATTCTGGTGTTCAATGCCAAACGAGCTCTATGGTGCCGGTCAGTGAGCACAGGGCCCACTAGAGGACGTCGGGCCCTCAGGCCACCCTCATGAAGTCTGTTTCTGATTGTTTGGTCAGAGACATTCACACCAGTGGCCTGCTGGAGGTCATTTTGTAGGTCTCTGGCAGGGCTCTTCCTGTTCCTCCTTGAACAAAGGAGCAGATACCGGTCCTGCTGATGGGTTAAGGACCTTCTACAGCCCTGTCCAGCTCTCCTAGAGTAACTGCCTGTCTCCTGGAATCTCCTCCATGCTCTTGAGACTGTGTTGGGAGACACAGCAAACCTTCTGGCAATGGCACATATTGATGTGCCAACCTGGAGGAGTTGGACTGGCTGTGCAACCTCTGTAGGGTCCAGGTATCGCCTCATGCTACCAGTAGTGACACTGAACCTAGCCCACCTGTAAAACCATTCCTGTTTTGGGGGTCTCATTGTTGCCCATCTAGTGCACCTGTTGTTAATTTCATTAACATCAAAGCAGCTGAAACTGATTAATAACCCCCTCTGCTACTTACCTGACCAGATCCATACTCCAGGAGTTTAATTGACTTGTTGTTATACTCTGATTAAAAAGTGTTCCTTTCATTTTTTGAGCAGTGTATTTTAAGACGTTTTTCCTTTACATAGTTTTGTATCCCTTAATTTTCCCTTGGATGGCTCCTTCTCTATCCAGCAGCTGCTCGGGATATCAATCAACCCCAATGAAAACTCAGTTCAAATTTGAGGTTACCCAGAAAATAATGGACATAGGAAACAATAACGTCCTACTTTTTGTGCTTAAAGCTGCGTGGATACAAAGCAACAAGTTTCTGAAGAAATCTGATATCAGCTAACAGCACACAAAGGGAGTTTCATACGGATACAATACATCTTTGTTTTCAGATCGCTGTGCAGCACATTAGATGTTCTGATGGGCTCACTCTCTCTGGCCCTTCTGAGGAGGGCTGTGTCTGAATCTTGTATTCCTTCCAGGAGTTCAAACAGGTCAAAGATCAATGAACCACCATTGGATGTATGCAAAAAGATTTTATTGTTCGAGATACAGTGCTCACAGTATTCATAGTTTATTACAATTACAGTCAGGTCTGGATGTAAAAAAAGTTGTACGGACATGGATAATAATTTTCAAAATGTGAGATCGTTACACAGGATCTCCAGATAAAAGATGTCTTTTCAAGCAGTTATGGTCACCATTAAGATTGAATGATTTTGTCTCGGATTGTGCTCCCTTAAAAGTTGTTAAATACCTAAGTCAATATGATCAACATAAAGAGAACCTGTGCTTTCAACATGCTGCATTAGGTTTCTGGGACCAAAGAAAAAACCCACTACCAACAATTGCGTTTTTCTAAAAAGCTCAAACCAAAAAAGGCACTCTTGAGCTACAGGCAAGTGACTTTGCCTTGGCTGAGATGATGCCATTAGTCAGCTGCAGGCAGGAGCATTTCCTCGGTCCAGGGGCGGACTGACAACTCATGGGGCCCCCGGGCAATAGGGGATCATGGGGCCCCTGTGTCCTTGCCCAAACTCAAAAAAGCCTATGAAAAAGGTACCAGGGGCATCTCATGGGGCCCCCTACTGACCCCAGGCCCTCGGGCAGTGTCCGATTTTTCAAATGGTCAGTCCGCCCCTGCCTTGGTCTCTTCTTCCCCAGTATCAGACTGCAATATTGCAACTAAGGAGACATTTTATGTGTGACGTCATGTTTAAAGCTTTTGTAATTGAGGTATAGAGTAAAGTGTTTTAATTTATCACTAAAAACAAACCTTTTATTAGTTTTGGATAGAGTTGAGAGGAGTTAGAACATCTGTCAGGTATTTATTGCTGTCTGTCCCCCCCCCCCCCCCCCGTTACAGAGAATCGTCCACTCTTTGTCCTGTTTACCATTATCATCAAACGTGAAAGAAAATCTAAAATTTTGGGTTGTCCCTAGAACAGTAATAGAACACTAGTTGTGACATCCAGTAATTGCCTCATTTTGGAAGAATTTCCTCTTGCGTCCTGTTCTGGCTATTGGATAGGAAGTGAAGAGAAATCTCCCCAACGAGATTTAGTTGGTTAATAGAGAGGGTATCTTCCAATGAGGACACTAGTTCTAGCGACCCTGGTGACAACCAGGAATTGCCTCATTTTGGAAGGATTTCCTCTGGCTTCCTGTTCTGGCTTCTGGACAGGAAGTGAAGGGAAATCTCCCCAATGAGATATAGATGGTTAATAGAGAGGGTATCTTCCAATGAGGACACTAGTTCTAGCGACCCTGGTGACAACCAGGAATTGCCTCATTTTGGAAGGATTTCCTCTGGCTTCCTGTTTTGGCTATGGGGCAGGAAGTGAAGGGAAATCTCCCCAGTGAGATTTAGATGGTTAATAGAGAGGGTATCTTCTAATGAGGACACTATTTCTAGCGACCCTGGTGACAACCAGGAATTGCCTCATTTTGAAGGATTTCCTCTCGAGTCCTGTTTTGGCTATGGGACAGGAAGTGAAGGGAAATCTCCCCAATGAGATATAGATGGTTAATAGAGAGGGTATCTTCTAATGAGGACACTAGTTCTAGCGACCCTGGTGACATCCAGGAATTGCCTCATTTTGGAAGGATTTCCTCTGGCTTCCTGTTTTGGCTATGGGGCAGGAAGTGAAGGGAAATCTCCCCAGTGAGATTTAGATGGTTAATAGAGAGGGTATCTTCTAATGAGGACACTATTTCTAGCGACCCTGGTGACAACCAGGAATTGCCTCATTTTGAAAGGATTTCCTCTCGAGTCCTGTTTTGGCTATGGGACGGGAAGTGAAGGGAAATCTCCCCAATGAGATATAGATGGTTAATAGAGAGGGTATCTTCCAATGAGGACACTAGTTCTAGCGACCCTGGTGACAACAAGGAATTGCCTCATTTTGAAAGGATTTCCTCTCGAGTCCTGTTTTGGCTATGGGACAGGAAGTGAAGGGAAATCTCCCCAATGAGATATAGATGGTTAATAGAGAGGGTATCTTCCAATGAGGACACTAGTTCTAGCGACCCTGGTGACAACCAGGAAATGCCTCATTTTGGAAGAATTTCCTCTTGCGTCCTGTTCTGGCTATTGGATAGAAAGTGAAGGGAAATCTCCCTAATGAGATATAGATGGCAAAAAAAGAACAAAATGAAACCAAGTTTTGCCGTTAGTTCTACTTTAGGATATTTCATTCACATGCATGTGGCTACAGCAGCCCTGTTTTACAACCTGGCTCGGTAAGTCTCTTATATTTGTATAAGCCTGTTTTAGTAAGGCTGCACTTTTATACTTAAGGTTGTGTCATCACCCTGATATTTCTTAGAAAACCTTTAGGCAATTCAAAGTGAGGTACAGTAGTATCTAACAATCTATGATTTGACACGCATATCTGAAAGTCAGTAGGCATGTGCTTACAGGGCCTTGCAGCTTTGAAGTATAGCTATCACTAGAGTAAATAGTCCTCAGTCTGAACGAAATTGTTGTCTTTAAATGTATTGATTTTTACCACTGATATATTATACAGAACAGTACCATGTCTTGGGCAGTGTTGCTTTCCTCCAGTACTCAACCTAAGGTGCTGATGTATCTCCCATTTAGCAGAGTACTTTTCCCAGGTGTTGTTGGTCTGTCATTTTGATGGTCATTCTCATGGGTCATTGAGCACACTCACTGTGCGTGATGTATTCCTCAGGTAGTTTAGCACCCACTCTGAGGTTGATGGGTTTTTTTATCTGGTTTATCATACTCCCTGAGGATGATGCCTGTATTATACAGGTGAAATTCGAAAAATTAGAATATTGTGCAAAAGTTCATTTATTTCAGTAATGCAACTTAAAAGGTGAAACTAATATATGAGATAGACTTATTACATGCAAAGCAAGATAGTTCAAGCCGTGATTTGTCATCATTGTGATGATTATGCCTTACAGCTCATGAAAACCCCAAATCCACAATCTCAGAAAATGAGAATATTACATGCAATCAATAAAACAAGGATTGTACATAGAACAATATCGGACCTCTGAAAAGTATAAGCATGCATATGTACTCAGTACTTGGTTTGGGCCCCTTTTGCAGCAATTACTGCCTCAATGCGGCGTGGCATGGAAGCTATCAGCCTGTGGCACTGCTGAGGTGTTATGGAAGACCAGGATGCTTCAATAGCGGAGTTCAGCTCTTCTGCATTGTTCGGTCTCAGGTCTCTCATCTTTCTCTTGGCAATGCCCCATAGATTCTCTATGGGGTTTTTCTTTAGCCCAGGTAAGACGCTTCTGCCATTGTTTGTTGTTCAGGAGCAGCTTGACAAGACGAATATGACATTTGAAGCCCATGTCCAGGATCCGTCTGTGTGTGGTGGCTCTTGATGCACTAACTCCAGCCTCAGTCCACTCCTTGAGAAAGTCCCCAACACTTTTGAATGGCCTTTTCCTGACAATCCTCTCCAGGCTGCGGTCATCCCTGCTACTTGTGCACCTTTTTCTTCCACACTTTTCCCTTCCACATAAATTTTTATTAATGTGCTTTGATACAGCACTTTGGGAACATCCAACTTCTTTTGCAATTACCTTTTGAGGCTTTCCCTCCTTATGGAGGGTGTCAATGATGGTTTTCTGCACAACTGTCAGGTCAGCAGTCTTTCCCATGATTGTGATTCCTACTGAACCAGACTGAGAGACCATTTAAAGGCTCAGGAACCCTTTGCAGGTGTTATGTCTTAATTAGCTGATTAGAGTGGGATACTTTGAGCCGAGAATATTGCACCTTTTCACAATATTCTCATTTTCTGAGATTGTGGATTTGGGGTTTTCATGAGCTGTAAGCCATAATCATCACAATGATGACAAATCACGGCTTGAACTATCTTGCTTTGCATGTAATGAGTCTATCTCATATATTAGTTTCACCTTTCACCTTGCATTACTGAAATAAATTAACTTTTGCACGATATTCTAATTTTTTGAGTTTCATCTGTATAATTGAGCACCCTCTACCGTGGGGACAGACCTCTCATTTGGTTAGGCATCCTCCATGAGGGTGATGATTCTCTCATTTGGTTGAGCTCTCACCCTGTGGCTGATGAGTCTGTTGTTTTATCGAACCTCTCCATGAAATTGCTAGGCCACTTTTTTCATTGAGCCTCTGCCTAAGACTGATGATTACGTCATTTGACTGAGATCCTTCTTGAGGTTAATATACCTTTTGTTCAGTTGAGCTCCCTCCCTGAGAGTGATAGGCCTCTTGATTTGCTGAAATCCTCTCTGAGGGTAAATCATCTTCTCGGTGGTAAAACCCCATTCTTGAGAATGACATGTCTCTCATTTAGGTATGCCTAACTCTGGGGTTGATGGGTGTCTCAGGTGGTTAGGTTGATAGGTCTCTCTTCTTCCAAAGCCCTCTCCCTAAGCACTAAAGGACTATCATTTAGTTAAGCCCCCTTTTCCTGATGTTGATAGAACTCTCATTTGGTTAAGCTTTTGCCTGCCCTAAGGTTGATAGGAATCGTGTTTGCTTAAGTCCCTGATGAAGGTATCAGGTCTTTCCCTTGGCTGAGCAGCAGAGCAAAGGCATTATGGCAGAATGTTATGCAGTGGTGTATACAGGGGTGTATTTACCACAAGGCAAATAAGGCATTTGCCTACGGCTGCATTTTTCAGGGGGGGCAGCACTGACCCTTGGAAAAAGGGATGGAAGAAGGGGCACACATGGCACAGGGACCTGGTGGGTTTCGAGAGATGCTTTGGGTTTCATGACGGTGTATACACAGCCCGACTCTTGTTCCTGGAGATGTCCAGAGCTGTGCAGGTGAGTGTCTTTCCCTCTCTCGCCATGGGGGATGGTGGCTGGTGTATATGGGGCAGTGGTAGTGGAAGGCTTGGATGAAGGGCAGAGGTGCTCTTGGTCAATGCCAGGCTCTTTCTGCGAGGGGGAGGCAATTTTTGTGTTGCCTAGGGCAGGACAAAACCTAAATACACCACTGGGTGTATATCATGACTTTTTTTGTACATAACCTGTAGTAATCTTAGAATCAAAGTGGAGTATTAATCTTTAGTAATAACTTCAGATTGATTGCTAAATGGTGGCCATTTGCACTACACATTTTGTTTAGTTTTATTAGACAAACTTGACACAGTTTGATAATATCCAGAAATGTGAATTTATTTGCTCACTGTGATTAGTTACGCTCACAACTGTATAATGTAATCCTCTACAATGCCACTAACTGACATTTATGTATTACCCTGTACTACATTTATCACTGACCATGCCCAATAATGTAATTCTGACACTAATAGGAGAGTCTATTTCTGTAAGACACAAACATTAAATATATATTACAAAGACAATATAACCATCCCTCTGTCATCTGATGTAATCGTCTTGTGTGTTGTGATGCTTTAAACATGATAAAAGACCAACTACAAGCTCCCCACCTCTCCCCCCTTCCCTGGAGGACCCCCCTTTACCCCCAGCAGTATGTTATGTTTTTTATAGCATACTGACCTTTTCCAGATGTCTTTGGGTGGGTCTATGTATCCCCTGCACTCACAGTATGTGAGTATGGCATTGCATGGTGCCGGACTGAGCACAAAATCTGAAGCCAGTTTCAGCCAAACATCTTTTAACTTTTGGATAGAATGAAAAGGTTTAGAATCTCTGTCAGGCTTGTATTGCTATCTCCCCAACAGAAAAATGTCTATACCTCATGTCTTTTTGACAGGTATCCACACAAGCAATTAAGGAAGTCTTGCCCTAAATGAAAGAAGGTAATAAAAACCTGACAGAGGACGTAACATGCTCCCACTCTATTCAAAACTATTGCACCCATCTGCTTTGGGAACTGCTAGACCCAAGTAGTCTGCAAACACTGATTTTTTGGTGTCAGTGCTAAAAGTGTCAGTCCACCAAAGGTGATAGTTTATTTATACTTGGAGCCTTGTGGACTGAGTCAACCATTGGCTTCTTAATTTCTTGGAATTTTTAACAGAGATATCTTGGTGCCATAATTCCTAACTGCATAATATAAGATCTAGGAACACAAGAATATGGTTAGCACTTCCGCCTGGCAGTACTAGGGTCGTTGGTTGGAATCCCAACCACAGCACCACCTGCCTGGAGTTTGCATGTTCTCCCTGTGCCTGCGTGGGTTTCCTCTGAGTACTCTGGTTTCCTCCCACCCTCCAAAGACATGCTGGTAGGTTAATTGGATCCTGTCTAAATTGGCCCTTATATATGAATGTGAGTTAGGGACCTTAGATTGTACGCCCCTTGAGGGCTAGGGACTGATGTATATGTATATATATATATATATGTAATATATATATATATATATATATATATACATATATATGCAATATATATGTAAAGCGCTGCGTAAATTGACGGCGCTATATAGGTACTTGAAATAAATAAATAATAAAGATCTCATAAAGAGTTGGGGTATTCCAGTGCTCTTTATGTTTATGATAAGCTAATAAAATCTTATCTACATCATTATTGAGCCTGTGTGGTCTGCATTGAATAACTATTATGTATTGTCGAAGTCGCTTCAATTATACAAATATGCATTGATACCTGATTGGAGCCCTGCCCTGTGTTTTAGCATATTTACCATATTTAGACAGCTGGATCTTCAGGACTTCCCATGGACTATTGAGATCCTGCTGTATCCACCATCTGGAAGGAGTAATACAAAAGGCCAATAAGTCAACTATCCAGTGCAGGTGTAATAATGTTTCTTGAAGTTATTGTGTGTGTATTCCTTCTCTGCACAGAGGAACACACAAATACAACACAAAATGGTTGATCTGAACATGAAAAGCTATGATACCCATAGACTTTCTATTCTTGTAGACACAAAGGCAGATAAACTCTTGTTGCTTATTGGAACACTCTATTTGAAACATTTTTTCCAAATAGGCTAAGCAGTCAGTGATGCCCTGAGCACATACATAAGGGCACATACAGGGTGAGTTGAAAGGCAGAAGAAGGGTTAAGAAAGCTTGGCAATGGTTTAAGGATTTGATGTAGGGAGCAGGAAGGATGTGGACATAGGTAAGGGAAGTCTCAAGGAGGAACAGAAACCGTAGTGACCAAATGTGGCCCACTCGCCCACAAGTCTGACACATTCCACGCAAAACCCCAAAAATGGACTGGACACAATTATTGGCATCCTCCATTTAATATTAGGTAGCACACCCCTTGGAAAAAATAACTAAGATGAATTGCTTCCTGTAACCATCAATGAGTTTCTTATACCTTTCTACTAGAATTCTGGACCACTTTTCTTTCGTCAACTATTCCAAGTCTCGAAGATTGAAAGGGTTCCTTTTCTCAACTGCTATTTTGAGATCTTTCCACAGGTGCACTATGGAATTGAGATCTGGACTCATTACTGGCCAGTTAAATAGTCTTTGTCTGAAACCATTTCAGGGTGTTTTTTTGATGTGTGCTTTGGGTCATTGTCCTGCTGTAAGACCCATGACCTCTGACGGAGACCCAACTTTCTGACACTGGACCCTACATTGCACCCCAGAAATCTTTTGTAGTCTTCAGTTTTCATAATGTCATGCACACGGTCAAGACATCCAGAGCCTGAAGCAGCAAAGCAACCTCAAAACATCAGTAACCCTCCACCATGTTTGACTGTAGGGACTGTATGCTTTTCTTTAACCACCTCACGCCCACCATATAAGGAAATGACAGACAGGGGATGGTTCTCTCGTTCTGGGAGGACATCATATGACGTCCTCCCACTCCAACTGCATATGAGCGCCCCTGGGGGCGGTGCGGTGCGGCGATTGGTGGTGTGCTGTGTCCCTGGCACACAGCGGATCACCGATCTGCGGAAAGAGCCAATGAAGTCAGCTCTGTCATGTGATCAGCTGTATCCAATCACAGCTGATAGCATGTAAACAAGGAAATGCCGGTTATTGGCATTCCTCTCCTCACGCTGACAGTTCGTGAGGAGAGGAGAGCCGGTAAGCACCATTCCTCAGAGGGGACATGTACACTGACCATTGGGGCACTGATGATCAGTGTGCCCTGAGGATCGGTGCAGCCCCATCAGTGCCACCTGTCAGTGCCCATCAATGCCACCTGTCAGTACCCATCAATGCCACCTGCCAGTTCCCATCAGTGCCACATCAATGCCACATATCAGTGCCTACCAGTGCACATCAATGCCACATATCAGTGCCCATCTGAGCTGCCTTTCAGTGCCAACTATCAGTGCCAGTCAGTGCCACCTTATCAGTGCCAGTCAATGCCGCTTGGCAGTGCCCATCAGTGCCCATCAGTGCCGCCTATCAGTGCCAGTCAGTGCCATATATGAGTGCTGCCTTTCAGTGCCCATCAGTGATACCTGTCAATGCCCATCATTGACACCTACCAGTGCCTCCTCATCAGTGCCCATCAGTGCCGCCTATCAGTGCCCATCAGTGCAGCCTATCATTGCCCATCACTGCAGCCTCATTAGCGCACATCAGTGAAGGAGAAAAATGACTTATTTACAAAATTGTATAACAGAAACTAAGAAAAAAAATTTTTTTTTCAAAATTGTCAGTTTTTTTAGTCTGTTTACCAAAAAAATAAAACAACCAGAGGTGGTTAAATACCACCAAAAGAAAGCTCTGTCTAAAAAAAATTATAAAAATTTAATAAGTACAGTGTTGCATGACCGTGCAATTGTCAAAGTGCGACAGCGTTGAAAGCTGAAAATTGGCCTGGGCAGGAAGGGGGTAAAAGTGCTCGGTAGGCAAGGCCTCGTTGCTTTTTCTGAAAACAGTAGAATGATGGGCTTTACCAAAAAGCTGTCATTTTGTATTGTCTGTCCACAGCACATTGGCAAACTCCAATCTGGCTTTTGTAAGTTTCTGTGTCAGCAGTGGAGTCCTCCTGGGTCTCCTATCATAGTGTCTCTTTTTATTCAGATGGCGACGTAGAGAGTGAACGGACACATTTGTACCCTGTGCCTGAAGGTCTGCTTGAATTTGTCTGGAAGTTGATCGAGGTTCTTTATCCACCATTTGAACAATCCTTTGTTGCAATCTTTGATCAGTTTTTCTCTTTTGTCCACATCCATGAAGATTAGCTACAGTGTCATGGGCTGTAAACTTTTTGACAATGTTGTACACAGTGGACAGAGGAATATTAAGATCTCTGGAGATGAACTTGAGAAAGGATGAGTAAATTTTTCACCATTTACACTTGTTATCGGTGTGATTTCTATATTGTCAGTACCTGCTAATTGATACAAGTGAGTTAAATCACAAATTATAAGAGCATCACAAACTTGAAATGCACTTATTTCTTATTAATTTAAGAAGGTTCCAATAATTTTGTCCAGTCCATTTTTGGGGTTTTGCGTGGAATGTGTCAGATTTGGCTTTTGGTTTCTCCACTTTTTTGTGTCATAGCAATATTAATAAAAGTAATAAACATGAGAATGCCTAAACATTTGTAATTGCAACAATTTTCTGGGCGAAGTGGTGCATTATCTGATGCAGGGGTGCCAATATTTTTGTTCATGACTGTAGGTATGGGAAGACGATAGTGGACTTGTAGGGCATACCTTTGTCACAGCATCTGCGGGTTCTTAATGGTACCAAAAATGTAAGATCCCTGGTTATTTATGGACAAGTTGCGTAACCTTAATGGTCACATATAGTATATTTAATATTATGTATATAGTGGTTATGAAAGAAGTTACTATGGTTTATTCCAGGTGACTATTGGTGTACAAATTATTGGTGTGTTCCTACTATGCTGGTTGTGTATGTGTTTACAATGAAACATGAGTTTGGGTGGCATTATCAAGGACTTAACTTTAAAGGAGTAGGGCCAAAGCTCTTTTGGCCCAACTTCTCCTATGGATAACAGAAGTACACTTAGCTCTACACTTCTGTGACCCGGTTTCAGCTGACAGCGGGCAAATAAATAATAAGTCCCAAAAAATAGAATATGTACAATTAAAATACCGTACTTTTCGCTCCATAGGACGCACTTTTTTCCCCCAAAAAAGGGGGAAAATGTCAGTGCGTCTTATGGAGCGAATATGGAGCGGCCGGTCCGATATTTCCACCGCCGCCATGTAAGCTGTGCAGCGGGACCTTATGGAAATGACTGCTGGCCTTTGGGGAGGTGGGGAGTTGTTCTTTGACCTTACCTGTTCCTCTATCCAGCAGCGTGCTGTCTTCCCGGCTTCTGTAGTGTGGGCGCTCGGCATGACAGCCGGGTGCCAAGTGCGCATGCGCAAGAAGAGGTGCTTTTTGTGAATGGTAAGGCGGTACCTGGGACACATGACAGATCCCAGAAGCCGCCGGACCACTCACAAAGCGCAAGTGCTTCTCGCTCATGCGCACTGGGCACCCGGCTGTCATGCCAAGCGCCCACACTACAGAAGCCGGGAAGACAGCGCGCCGCTGGATAGAGGAACAGGTAAGATCAAAGAACAACTCCGTGGAAGTAAGAGCGGGTACCTGTCAGATTCAGGTACCCGCTCCCCCTCCCTCCCCAAAGGTCAGCAGTCATTTCCTATACTGTGTCCGCAGTCTCTGGTCATCCCTGTGCTGTCTGCAGTCTCTGGTCATCCCTGTGCTGTCTGCAGTCTCTGGTCATCCCTGTGCTGTCCACAGTCTCTGGTCATCTCCTGTACTATGTCTGCAGTCCATTAGTTCAGAATTTTTTTTTCCTGTTTTCTGCCTCTAAAACCTAGGTGCGTCTTATGGTCAGGTGCGTCTTATGGAGCGAAAAATACGGTATATACACCAGAAAAATAAATATATACAGAAGCCTAACTACAGCTCTATGCAGCTAGCAGACATCAATAAAGAACATACTGTATGTACAAATTATTAATATTATTATTATACAGGATTTATATAGTGCCAAAAGTTTGCTCAGCGCTTTACAATATAGCGGGAGACAATACAGCAACAATACAGTTCAATACAAGAGGGTTAGGAGGGCTCCTTGGAGCTTACAATATAAGAGAGAATAATACATAATAGCATTAACATGTTGGAATGGAGCACCTCCTCCTGGAAGGAAGTAACAGAAATTTAAATCACCAGAAAGGCACTTGAAAAGTCCCCAAGTCCAACATTTGAGTAGAAGGACAGCTGTCTATAGTAAACCTGCAAAGAAAAAATAAACAGAAACACAGCAACCCTCACAACTAACTAAACTGTCAGAACATTCTACCAGCAGGGGATTATAGGCCTGCTGAAAGAAAGACACAAAAGAGGCACTTCAGTATGTTGTTTTAAAATTGCGCATCACGTAGCAATTTTAAACCAGACCTCACCCCATATTCTCTCCAATGATCACACATCTGGCAAAAAGGGTGAATGGTACTAGTCCGACCTAGTCCACAAAATAAGAAAGAAATAAAAGGGTAATAAATTCCTCTGTATCTCAAGCAATAGCTGCCCTCCTACTCTCTTCAGGCTGGAATCCTGCGTCAGCCCACTTTTTTTTAGCAGTATATCCTAGGACTTGGCAGTCTTGTAATCTCACTATCAGATTTCCAGGCAGCTTCCCACTGTGGACGAGAAGTCTCAATTATGTCCATAACATCCTAAGGGACATAGGGATAATAAAGTCCCCAAGCCAAGTGCAGTTCTCTTTTGAATCTCCGTTGAGAGTGCGAGAAAGTTCCTGCATCCTGCCTTGCCCAGGGAGTACGCAAGATTGTGGAGACCGGACAATCATCTGCTTGTAGGCAGCATTTTTGGGTTTAATTCTGACCCATGTACCTACTGGTCCCAGCTGGATCCATTGCTAGACATTCCTCAGTGCAAAATAACAGCTGCTCCACTTCCTCTGTTTTTTCAGCTAGTTCTGGTGTTGTGGATCTCTCTTTCTGAACCGTCAGTGATCCTGACTCTTCCTGAGTGTCTCCCCAGTCCCATTCTTCTTCCGTCTCACTATCTAGGAACTAATCATCACAGCTTGCCCCCAGGGGCCCAAACTCTGCCTGCAGTCTGGATGACCCCCAGTCTACCCATTCACCACTGCCACTCCCCACTGGCTCACCTAAAGACGAGCTCTCTTCACACTCTGTCTCCTTCCAAGTGGGGCTGACAAGGCGTACAGATACAACCTGTTTTTCCGGGACACTTGCTGGTTCCTGTTGGGCAGCACTGGTGGACACCAACCCTTCAGCAGCATCTCCTTGCGAGCTGTAAGAGGTGGCAGGCTTTAAACTTCATCTCGGTCCTGTGATTCGACCCCGCTCTCAGCATCAGTCTCCCAACTTTCTCCAGCCTCTAGGACTTTCTCACCGGCTGCTCCGTGCATAGGCCTGATTGCAGGTCCACATTGTAGGTGATGGATGCCAGATCGCTGGGTGTCAGCTTCATCAGCAGTTCCCCACAGTGTCCGCACTTGATCCATGTGCTGACCAGGGTAATAGGTCTTCTGCAACCGGGGCATATCAGACACCTCTCTACTCCTTCGATCAGAAACCCCCCTCGGTTCTCCAGACACAGTCCACCAGGGTCATCTCTGGCCTCTCCTGTAACAGAAGCTTATGGAAGACTTGTACACTGTCCTCCATCTTGCTACTCTCTCTCACTTTCTTTCCACACCGGGGCAAACTTAAGAGCGTGACCCCGCCCCTCACTTGGACTTGTTGGCGCAGCACAGGATTGTTCCCGTGCTTGTGTTAAACATTGCTCAGCCAAGCTGGATTGCATGGGCTCCAAATGTTCTGTTTCCCGACAGGAATACTTGAACAATCCATGTTGACTGGCATAAGTAGAACTTGTAGAAACATAACATTTATCCCCAGCCAATGTTGGGCAACTGGGTGATGCTGGTGGAAACATTGGCCCACAGTGGTTGTTATGGGCAACGAAGTACATTACAGTGCATTTCTTCCTGATGTTAGCAGTTTTAAAGGACAGTCCTGGACCCGAGCTGCTGTTGGGTGAATGAGAGGTATTTATAGTCCACAAAAATGGCGATGGCTCATTTTGGTTGCTATGGATGACAGTATAGAGATCAGCATAGTTATTTTGACATTAGCAGGGTTTTAATTAGGATAGTCATTTATCCCAGTCACTGTTGAGCGACTGGATGATTTTGTAGTCCACGTGAATGCGGCATCCTGCCATGGTTGCTATGGACGACGGCATGCAGAGCGACAATACAGTTCTCACTGAAATGAGCAGGTTGAAGATTATCACAATCTTTAGCTCCAGCCACCTGTTGAGCAGCAGGAAGACATTCAAACTTCACAGAAATACACAGGCCTGGGCATGGTTGCCAAGGGCAACAGCACAAGTAACAGCATACTTTGTTAGAATACACAGTTCCAGAAAGTAAGTAACACAACACGTCTCCTCTCTGGCTCATTTATCTAGGGTTATGGGACCTCTCGCCGATTCCTTACAGGAGGTTGCTATGGGCAACTACTGTACAGGTGTTATAAGGGGATCCTGGACAGCCCCTACATGTAGCGCTACTCCCTTGAGAGCTGCTGGCTTTGGGTCCCCCTATTTTTCTGCATAGCCAGGCAACACACATTTTCCAACTTGTATCCAGACACAAAAACAGTCCATGGGCTTGCTTTTTTGTATTTATTACAAAAATAGGGAAAAAAAAATCATGGGATGCCCAACTTGAATCTCAGAACAGCAAAAATTAGGACAACTTTATTCTCTGGCATACGGCAACAACAGATACTTGAGTGTATTGCCTCAGGAACGGCAACAGTCTTTAGCAAAGTAATCCCCTCCCAGGAGTCTGGTGTCCCCCCGGAGTGGATTGTTAGCAAAGTCCCAACTTGCAGGAGCTCTGGGTCCCCTCAGTGAAAAAATAACCAGCCCACTTGGCCATGGTATCTTATCCCAAGGCAAAGGATTGCATAAGCAATAAACTGTTCCCTGAAGACTTGCCAAGAACTTCCATCTAGCAGACTTCTCCCTTATAGGCCCTGGGGTTCTAGAGCTACTCACACTGTCCTTGTCCTGCAGCTATGGATAAAACTGCTTTCAGGCCTTCTACTGGGCTGGTTCTTTCCAGACTAGGCAGGCTGCCCCTCTCTGGTGGACTGTAGGGCAGTGGAGCTTCCTCTTACAACTTTTTTTCTCCCTCAAACCTCCAGCCTGGAGGAAGAACCCCCCTTCTCCGGGGCCCTCTCCCAGGCTACACAGCAGCACCTCAACCATCCATCTTTCATCGAATTCCTCTTGCTGGCCAGGCTCTCTCATACTGTATTTATACACCAATCTTCTACACTGCCAGGCCTCCTTCCTGGAATTGGTCAGACTACCATGAATTTGCAGATGAGCTCCTCCTTGCCTCTACCTACTGATTTCTAGAAGCTTCTCCAAGCTTCTAAAGCAGAGGGAGGTACCAGAGGACTGACCTGTAGAGCCCTTAAGCCTGCACTAAATAAACTCTCTAACTAGACCCAGGCTCCTAGCAAGCCTCTAACTATACTAACCCAACTATGTACACTAGAAGGCGCTACATATGCTTTGAAAAATTGGTGTCTAAATCATGTTATTGATATTATCTTGTCATTTTTATAAAATGCAGCTATTTCAGTAGTTCTTCTTTAAAGACAATAAGTGGAGTGACAGTTACATTTTGCCGCAGGTGGTACTGGAGCCAGACATTAGAGATCTATCATAGCAGTGAAATAATTAGATTTTTGCAAAGTCATTTATGATTATTACGGGAAATCTTATTTCAAGCATCAGAGTGATATCACCGAGTTATTCGTATTAAATCATGTTTCTGTTTTTCTACGGTGGATTACAAAACCGAAATCCATCATAGCAACATGCTGTTACTTATGTTTCCTTGACTGGTTATAAAAAATTATGAATTAAAAGGATTCTACATCTTCAAAGAATTCTTGCTTTTGCCAATATCAAACAAAACACAAATGCCAATAATGCCTTTGTATAATATGCTGTTTGTGAAAAGGAATGTACACTTGTTTTGTATGTATTTTGCTGGCAGAAGAATCCTGCATGTAGAAACACACGCAAAATTCTAAAATTTACACGGGTTTAGATGTGTAAATGCCCGTAATGCATTCATATCTGTAAAATTTTTCTTTTATTCCTCTAAGCTCTGTTTTCAATCCCAACATGTATACATATGCATGTGTGCTTACATGCATGCAAGCCAGGAGCATGACACTAATTATGTTTTTAGCTGTATGTAAGGGTGGCATTCTGACCCAACATTGTAAGGGTTGCATTCTTCCTACTTTCTCCCAGTAGTAAGGCTCATTTTCCCATTGAGCCCTGTTAAATTGGTTTTTGTAAGGGTTTCCTGAGACCTGAAACATATTTTAGGGGTTCCTGTGGGGTACAAAGTTTAAGAAAAGCTGCTATAGGTGTACCGCCCCTCTAGGTAACTAGGGGGAGATAGCAAGTTTGTTTGTTTTAGTGAGAAAGGCTGAGTAGCAGCATGGGCATGAGTCATCCTGAGTGTGAGTCAGCCAGATCACCTTAGGCCAGGGCTGAGAGCTCTGCAGATCAGTTCTCTGATACCTCCTGCTGCTCTAAAAACCTGGTGTTTCTAGAAGGCAGTGGGTGGGGGTGAAGAGGGGCTGAGCTGCATACTCAAGGGATCCTGACCAAACCCCAAGCAGAGGCTTAGCATGGGGTCAGGACAGCCCTTAAGTATGACTGAGCCTGCTCAGTAGAAGTAGAACTTGAGTGGAAAGTGGAGTGAGAGGCTGGGATGCAGGAGCCGGGGAGGGGGCCTAGTGGGAAGGGGCCTACCACCAAGCTGAAGTTGAAAGGAGGATCTCTCAAACTCAGTAGTCTCCTGAGAGAGGACCAACTGTGCAGCAGAGAAGGAGCCAGAGAAGGCCTGAAGGCAGCCACCAACCCAACAATCTTGCAGGAGAGAAAGAGTGAGTATTCCTACAGCCTGTGGGCCAGATAAGGGGAAAAGGCATTCAGGTGGGAAACCCAAGTAGCCCCCATCTGGGTCTGTTTGATTTAAAGAGACATATTCTGGGTCCCCTTTGCCCAGGGATTCTCTCAGGCAGCTGGATGAGAATAGAATTTATCTGGGATCTGGGATGGTACACCAGGAGGGCTGGAAATCTCTTTAGGAAGAAATATTTGCTGTATAGAGACTTGTACATAGTTGCTAAGGAGATGTACTCAGCTACAGTTCCCTTGGGCATCCCATACACCCATACACCCCTTGACTCCATCCAAGTTCAAAAAAACTTTAATAAAACCTATAAAAAAACAAGCTCAAGGACTGTTTACTACTTCCTGTGTGCAAGGTCTGAGGTCTGTTGCCTAGCTGTGCAGAACTATAGGGGGACCCAAAAAATTCCTAAGGGGGTAGTGCTACATAGGGTTCTGTAATGTGGAAATGTTGTACATACTCAGGAGACAGTGGGGTTAATTTAGTAAAGTCAAATAGACTGTGCCCTTTGGAAGGGCATTCGCTCCGGAGCTTAGTAAATGAGGGGTAGTTCTGCTGACTTCCGTGAGCTAATCATTTGCAAGCAAAAATGTTGTTCTTTAGTTTGCTTGTATGTGATTGGAAATTCTTTGCAAAGTGAAGATTCACTTAATTTACTAAGCTGTGGAGCAAATGCTCTTGCAGAGCACAATCTAACTATTTGGCTTTAGTAAACTAACCCCAGCATGTATTTCCTACATGTAGTCAGGCAGTTGGCACAGCAGCAACTTTACAACTTCAAATTAACCCCTTCTCCTCTATACAGCTGTGTGAGATGTGGAACAAAATAGCACAAAAACAATATTTAGGGCCCAAATGAAAAAGTATGTTCATTAATTAAAAAGCTTATAGACAAGCAAGTGTGGTTCAGGGTTCTAAAGATACCCCCTTTATTGGAACTGTGTTAGAAGAGATTTCAGCCGGACTAGAAGAGCCTCAGTAATGGATGTGTTGGCTTGTATATGGGCTTTCCAAATTATAAATAAATGGACTTCTTTGTTTGGACCCTAAATACTAGCTTGGAGCTCCTTTGTTCCACATTTTACACACTTTTCCCAAAGCACCATGTCCTGGCTCTTTGGTATGACAGCAGCCTCACGAAAGCCATTATGCCTGTAGAGACCCTCCTCAAAGCAAAAGTATCCCTTTTTGTAAATTTAGTACTGCTAGGCTGTAGTCAACAAAGGCTAGAATTGATCATTCTTCTTTCTCTAGGTTTTCCCTTAAGATTTATTCTCCCTATTGTTGGGGAATGTCCCTGGCAAAATTTAAGAAGGTCCAATTGCTGAGTTATGAATATTTAGCTCCTTGACCAACCACTAATGGGTTTATTTTCAGTGGTGCATGCTGGGGAAGGGAATCAATGAGTGTTTTTCAGGCTTTGCCTGGTGGAAGGACATGTGTGTAGCTGCTCTCTGACCTTCCAGGCCAATTTCCTGGGAAAGGTGCATGTGCTTTAAAAAGTAAAGCCTAAGATTGGGGCTTGTAAGCTTGCACTGCCTGACTAAAGGATGGAGGAGTATAGCTAGAACCTGGATAGGAGCACCAAGGGTGAACTTGACTGCAGGTGTAGCCCCCTTGTCTTAAACGGGGGCTACCAGTACATTTAGCTGTGCTAAGTTGTAGTTAATTTGGCTGAGTTGTATTATCTTGGTCATTTGGGTCCACCCCTTAGTGTGGCATAGCTGTGGTGCATCCCTTTTGCCAGTAGGTACCACTGGTTCCTTTGGAATTAATGTTATAAGCTACTGTAAAGCTGGAATATGATGCATACTTCTGTCAACCAATCAGCTCAGTATATATATATATATATATATATATATATAGGAAGGTCAGGTGATCCGGGTCCCCCCCACCCAGACCTTGTTCTAGTGTGGATGTGTTAAGTTACAGCTGTATTGGACAAGCCTAAGGCCTAGCCATGTGGTTAAGGCTCTGTGAGGGGAGAGCATGTCAGTGGCCAGGAGTTCTGAGATGAAGTACTAGAGGTTACTCTTTCATGAGTTGGGGACTATGGAGAGCCTGGGAAAGAATCAAGACAGACTCATCCAAACAATCCCTGCACAGTACCGTGAGTTTTTGTTGTTATAGGAGACAGTGGTTGCTATGTAGGTACAGAACATTGGGTGCAGGCCTAAGACCCTTGTTCTGTACTGCTGGTCTTAGTCTGCTGGTCTGTTAGCCTCTTGTCCTATGGTGTCCTGTGCCCTAACCCTCTCTCCCTACTTTTTGTTGTTGTAAGCAGTAAACTCACTTTTGATCAGCCTAAAAGTGACTGGTACCCATTTTTCTGCCACTGTCCACACCCACTATGCCTAGCAAACCAGAACCCTGAGGTAAAATGTCAGCCCTCCCTGATGCTGGGATATCAGGGGTCACCACACAGGAAAAATGTCCAGAGAAGCTTTGTACAAGCCTGGACCTCACAGAAAGTGTGGTAGCTTATACAGGGCATTAGTGGCTGCTACTGCTGTACAGTCAGGAGAATACCGGATGCCAGTCTGGCTTACAGGTCCTTTATCTGTATGGACTTTGCGCAATATTTGGAGTTTGTATATTGTTCTTTTTTCTATGCCCTAACACCTCTTTCTCTCTGAATAAACTCTGTTAACCCTTCCAAAAGCGACAGGCATTTATTCTTCACACCTTTAAGGATGTCAAGGATCCAATCCTGAGGTAACATGTTAGCCGCAGACCAATGGAGGTTTTTAACCACCAGCAGAGGGTAAGAAGGAGCTGTATACCTTGAATTGAGGAATATTCAGTCCAACAAATCAGGTCAAGTTTCCTGAGATCCAAATGGGGCATGGACAGTAGATGAAAGTCTTGCAATCCAAACTTTATTGGCAGAGTGATGACACTGAAATGTCTCCAGACACTGGGCAGTCTTAAACAACTGTTCCTAGTTTAGCACCTTCCTAGTTAGCTAGGGGAAGCTCTACTTCTAGATAGCAGGGTCAAATTTGGGTCAAAGCTGAGAAGACCAGCCCTCTGGAATTTCCCCCTGCTCTAGAACTTTGCAAAATGGTCTAGAAGCAGTGGGCGGATTTGAGGAGTGGATGGTCTGTACTCTTAGGCTCCATGTACATGAGCCTATACTGTAAGTCAGGTAGGGAGGGCCAAAATTTGCACCTGGGGCATGGGAACTAAACACCCCACACCTATGCAAATGTAACTAGCACGTGTAGGCCATGCATAGGGTAGAAAGCCAGGAGGAGTAGACCTGCACCCAGGAAGAGCCGAATGTGGTCTTCCTGTCCCTTTTGGAGGTGGGGGCTAGGGTAGATTGCAAAAGGCCTTTTAGGCCAGGTCAAGCATTCCCTTTGTGAGGCTGCTTCCCTGGAGGGTCCAGGGAGAGGTGTACCCAAGAAGGAGGTGACTACAGGGAGCACAGTCCTGTGAGTACTAATGATTCCGGGAGAAGGAGAGACTGTAAAAGCAAGATGGCTGCCAAGGTGCTGCATATGCTTTCACATGTGATTACTGCGGATCTTCCACTAAATGTGATTGACTGTGTAATGTCAAGTGACTCCAGAATGTATAGCATGTCGATGTGATGTGACTGCTATGCCAGGTCCTGAATTCCATCAGTAAAGTACAACAAATTACTTTTATATGCGGACAATCCTTTGGGGATACAAAAGTCAATGGCTGGGAATGTCATGTAGAGGCCTTTGGCAAGGAGTGGGGCACAAGGTGGTGAAGGTTTCAGCCTCAGCTGGAGGAACAGTGTTCTAGTAGAACAGGGGCAGGGGAGGGAATTGTGTTCTTGGTGCCAAATCTAGCCAACCACGAAGCCCCTCATACAGCATCCTTATAGAGATTTTGATTGTGTGTGTAGCTGTTTGCCAGGAGATCAACTTTAATAAAGTATTCAGAAACATTTATTGTAAGTGTTGGCAAATTTGAACTACCTCATTCACTCCAGGGGGTTTTATACAGGAGACACTTAGGATCCAGCAGCTGGGGTTGGGACAGTTTTCCAGATCCTCCACTTTCTTTTTGATTATTCTAGGAGTAGGTGGGTCCATTCTGGACCTTTATGAGCTTCAGAATGATTTCCAGCCATGTAAAATCCAAAAATTAATATTCCCTTTTTTTTTTCTTTTTACAACACCTTTGTATATTCACATAATGTGCTCTTATAGGTGATGTGCTCGGCCACATGGTGATATGGTGAAGTTCCTTGTGCGACTTTAAAGCGGTGTCTGGCTTTGACGCCCTCCACAAAACTGATGGGATGCTGCAGATATCCGTTCCTAATCAGATCAAATAATTAGCTGGTTATTTATATGGTAACTCTGTTCATAAAAAAACTAAGTAGCCCCAGGAATTAGAGAAGCCAGATTGGCCATCTGGCTTTACCCAGTGATCATGCATAACTAGTAATGTTTTAAAGGAAAATTCCACTACCTAATATTGCTATTTCAAATGATAGCGTAACTGTAATGAACGCATGGCAAGTCCTTACCCTGTACACAGCACCGGCAACCTACCCCCATTTTATGGTTTTGGGGTCTTCACACTGGATACACTCCAGTCTGTGATGTCATCAGGCAAACATACAAATAATCCTCCCTAAGCCGCTGTTCACAACGGTTGCGACTTGCCATGCAACTTGACAGATCAAAGTTGCATGAAAAATCGTACCCTATTTGCCGCTATGGAACTGTTTATGGACCTTAAGTGGTTAATGTGACCTATAAACTGTACAACTCAATTGAAACACAAACTGAAATCATTTAGGGGGGGAGTAAACATAAAAAACTAAAATAATGTGGTTGCATAAGTGTGCACACCCTCATAACTAGAGATGTAGCTGTGTTCAGAATTAAGCAATCACATTTAAAATCATGTTAAATAGGAGTCAGTACACACCTGTCATCATTTAAAGTGCCTCTGATTAACCCCAAATAAAGTTCAGTTGTTCTAGTAGGTCTTTCCTGACATTTTATTTAGTCGCATCCTACAGCAAAAGCCATGGTCCACAGAGAGCTTCCAAAGCATCAGAGGGATCTCTTTGTTAAAATGTATCAGTCAGGAGAAGGGTACAAAAGAATTTCCAAGGCATTAGATATACCATGGAACACAGTGAAGACAGTCATCATCAAGTGGAGAAAATATGGCGCAACAGTGACATTACCAAGAACCGGACGTCCCTCCAAAATT
This sequence comes from Staurois parvus, assembly GCF_062004578.1. NCBI lineage: Eukaryota > Metazoa > Chordata > Amphibia > Anura > Ranidae > Staurois > Staurois parvus. Next base: position 4,202,596 of record NW_028317992.1, read on the forward strand.
GATGAAAAGACGAGAAGAAAACTGGTCTGGGAGGCGGCCAAGAGGCCTACAGCAACATTAAAGGAACTGCAGGAATATCTGGCAAGTACTGGCTGTGTGGTACATGTGACAACAATCTACCGTACTCTTCATATGTCTGGGCTATGGGGTAGAGTGGCAAGATGGAAGTCTTTTCTTATGAAGAAAAACATCCAAGTCCGGCTAAATTTTACAAAAACACATCTGAAGTCTCCTAAAAGCATGTGGGAAAATGTGTTCTGGTCTGATGAAACTAAGGTTGAACTTTTTGGCCATGATTCCAAAAGATATGTTTGGCGCAAAAACAACACTGCACATCACCAAAAGAACACCATACCCACCGTGAAGCATGGTGATGGCAGCATCATGCTATGGGGCTGTTTTTCTTCAGCTGGAACTGGAGCCTTAGTCAAGGTGGAGGGAATTATGAACAGTTCCAAATACCAGTCAATATTGGCACAAAACCTTCAGGCTTCTGCTAGAAAGCTGTACATGAAGATGAGCTTCATCTTTCAGTATGACAACGACCCAAAGCCTACATCCAAATCAACAAAGGAATGGCTTCACCAGAAGAAGATGAAAGCTTTGGAATGACCCAGCCAGAGCTCAGACCTGAATCCAATCAAAAATCTGTGGGGTGATCTGAAGAGGGCTGTGCACAGGAGATGCCCTTGCAATCTGACAGATGTGGAGTGTTTATACAAGGAAGAGTGGGCAAATATTGCCAAGATGTGCCATGCTGATAGACTCATACCCAAAAAGACTGAGTGCTGGAATCACATCAAAAGGTGCTTCAACAAAGTATTAGTTTAACCACTTGCTGACCCGCCGCAGTGTTTTTACTGTGGCAGGGCGGCACCTGTGCTCACAGCGCCGTCTTTTAACGTCGCCGTGCAAAACAGGTCCTACTTGTCCCGCCGATCGAGGCAGCGGGTGTCCATCACCGGATCACGGTGGGTCATTACCCGCCGGCTTCCAGCGATTACCGGTAATCACTGAGAGATAGCATGGCTGCAGTGTTTACATTACAGCTCTGCTATCTGTCAGTTCAAAGTACGCTGAACCTGAGAGAAGACTTTATCTCTCGGGAGATCAGCGTGTTCCTGTGAAGTACACCCCCCCCCCCCAGTAAAACACTCCCCTTATACAGTTAACCCTTTCATTGAATAAAAAAGTTAACCCCTTCCTCCCCAGTGCCATTAGTACAGTGTCAGTGGTTTTTTTTTGCACTGATCACTGTATTGGTGTCACTGGGGATGTCAGTGACCCCAAGTCCCGCAGACTCGCCATAAGTGGCTGATCACTGTCATAAATTGCTGATCACTGCCATAAGTTGCTGATCACCGCTATTAGTATAACAAAAAAAGTATCTTTCCCGCCATTTGTAGGCGCTCTAACTTTCATGTAAACCAATTAATTTACACGTATTGGGATTTTTTTTTAGCAAAGATATGTCTCAGAATACATTTTGGCAGAAATTTATGACTAAATTTGATTTTTACTGGACATGTTTTATAGCAAAAAGTCCCAAATTTTTTATTTTTTTTTTAAATTGTCAAACTTTTTTTTGTATAGCGCAAAAAATAAAAAACGCACAGGCGATCAAATACCACCAAAAGAAAGCTCAATTTGTGGGAAAAAAAGGATGTAAATTTATTTTGGGTGCAGTGTTGCATGACCGCGAAATTGTCCGTTAAACTAGTGTTTAAATGGCGTAAATTGCAGTATCTATACTATAGTTTGTAGACGCTATAACTTTCACACAAAGCAATCAATATACACTTATTGGGATTTTTTTTACCAAAAACATGTAGCAGAATACATTCTGGCCTAAATTTATAACCAACTTTGAGTTTACTATATATTTTTTATAGCTGAAAGTAAAAAATATTGTTTTTCTTCAAAATTTTTGGTCTGTTTTTGTTTATAGCATGAAAAATTAAAAAGCGCACAGGTGATCAAATACCACCGAAAGAAAGCTCTATTTGTGTGAAAAAAAGGACGTAAATTTCGTTTGGGTGCAGCATTGCATGACTGCGCAATTATCAGTTGAATTAGTGCAGCGCCGAGTAGCAAAAAGAGGCCTGGTCATTAAGGGGGTAAATCTCCAGGAGGGCAAGTGGTTAAGGGTGTGCACACTTATGCAACCATTATATTTTCGGTTTTTATTTTTACTTCCCTCCACCTAAAAGATTCAGTTTGTTGTTCAATTGAGTTGTACAGTTTATAGGTCACATTAAAGGTGGAAAAAGTTCTGAATTTAGTTATCTTTGTCTTATTTTTTTACATCACAGAAACCTGATATTTTAACAGGCGTGTGTAGACTTTTCATATCCACTGTATACCATACCTGTGGGATATCTCCAGAAGCTGGAAATCACTTTCTTAGACATCACTACTCCAGAAATCTCCACTAGCTTCCAGAAATGCCGGCAGCGATAAAAGAAGAAAAGAATTAGCGCAGGGCAGGCATGACTAGGCCCAGAGTGGGAAGGACGACGTGTAAGGGTTAATGATAGTATTAGGGTTGGTAAAGGATAGCTGGGGGATCTGGTTGGTAGAGGAGAGTGTTGGTGGGATCTTCTGCATTTTAGGGTCAGGTGTCCTGGGGAGGGGCGTCAGTTGGAGCTGGACGTGGGAGAGAGAGCTTCTCTCCCGCCCTCCGTTTGGTGAGTGTTGTGTTCCTCCTGGGGGGGGGGGGGTTATTTCGGTTCCTGGGCGGTGGTTGGTCTTTAGAGGCGGTTCTTATCTTGGAGGTACAAAAATGGTGTGGGACCCATCGTTGGTATGGTGTGCCCGGGAACATTCCAGTTAACCGAGGTTTAACTGGAAGGTGGTGGTGCTGCACTGCGGATGGTATGGTTGTCTCCGAGCTGGTTGGTTGCGGCTGGAGGCCTAGTGGAATATGGTTGTCCGCAGGTGCATTTCGGATCGTTTTTGGGGGTGCCTTCAAAGACCAATGACAACTCTTTATGTTTTCTGTTATAAGGAATGGTTGATGTGGTTAAACTTGATTTGTTAATAAAAGGCCGTGTTGGCCATTTTACTCCAAAATTGGTGTTATGTTTTCTGTAAGTATAGTAAGTAAAGGGGATTGGTATGGAAGGGTAATGGTGGTGTGGTGGGGTCTGGATGAACCTATCTCGGGTGCACTAGTCATGGTCCTGTGTCAGTTGGCTGCCCTGCTGCATTGTGAACACAGGAGTTTGCCCACTTGACACAGGTGCCATTCAGGGAATGCTTAGCAATTTCCCAATGAGAGCAGATGGAGACGGTAATATTACCGGAACAGAAGGTAAGGTAAAGGTAACTTTAACCATTGTTTAATCAAAGATTCAGACGTATGCTTTAATCATATTTCATTGTTTAATTATCTTGTAATAAACAAGCCTTTCATTTGGCCACAGATTCCCACAGTTACACAAGACACAAGGGCCTTATCTACGTAACCTCGTGTCTTTTCAATGAAATCCTCACCAATAATTCTCCTTTTGTAACAAAACCACAGTTTAAGTAAACAATGCATTGCACAAAATGTCGACATGATACATCCATTAAGACAGTGCTTACGAAACCCTACAGACAAATAAAATATTTTATGTGCTTGGTAACGTGCTCTTCAAAAAGCTTTATTATATTCAAACAACAGGTGAGGAATAGCATGATTGTGATGCTAGGCAGCCTTAAAGAGCAACTGTTTTAGTTTTGGATATGTAGAAGAAGGGTTAGGACCTCTTTGTTCTTGGTATTTTCTGTCTTTGTCTCCCTTTGAGAGGAGGTATCAGACAGAAGAGAAAGTGAGCAGAATGCCCCCCTCGAAGGGAACATGGACAACAATATAAACAATAATTCCTATACAATCAGGAGATTTTAAAACCTCCTTCAGGTTTTTATTGCTGTCTGTGTCCCTACTGGGGAGATTCATCTTCTCGATTTGTCCTGATGACCATTGTCAACAATATGGGAAATCCAAAATGTTACCATTTTTACCGTCACAGGTGAGGGGAAATGTTCTAGTTGAAATGCCTGTTTAGGGGACAACTGTCTAAGAGGAGAATTTCCCTTATTTGAAAATGATTAACTTTCAGTTCCTGTTGTGTCTCTGGGAGAAGATGTGATGTGAAATCTCCCCAATGGGACACAGACAGAACACAGCAAAGGCTATGGCCTTCACCTACCCTATCCGAAATAAAAGAAAATATTTGGCTTTATCTATACTTTAAGGCAGGGGTAGGAACCCTTTGAGATATGGACATCTACCTGAACAACATGAAAGATCGCCAGGGTTAAGCTCCCCCTTTTTCTTTTAAGGAATTAACTAGCACGGCCTAACTAAACAGTAAGGAAATTTTTGAAAAATATGTTAAAAACAAATATCACTGAAAAATGATACACTTAGTCTACCTTAAAAGTGGACACTGCCAGTCAGTAGAGCAGTGGACAGTGTGTAGACCGTGTTAGTAGGGCAGTGGACGGAGTGCTGTCAGTGTCAGTAGAGCAGTGGATGGTGTCAGTAGAGCATTGGATGTGTCAGTAGGGCAGAGGTTGGTGTCAAAAGGGCTGTGGACAGTTTGATAGTGCACAGGTTGGTAGGGGCAGAGGATAGTGCCAGTAGTTTATTATTTTTTTTAATTATTTTTTACAATTTTATTTAGAGATATAGAAGTGAGATTGAGGACACATATCAAATGAACAGGAATACCTCTGTAGAGAGCTTTGTGTTCATTCACAAACTGAAACATAGAAAAAACAGTTTACTTTGCTTCATTTATGCTTCAATTATGAATGAACACAGTGAATGTATGGTACCAATCAATCACTGTGTTCATACAGAAAAGGAAGGGGCTGATACATTTCATATACTGGCCCCTCACCCCATCCATTTGATGGCCTCTCAGGTGCTTGAATTCTCAAAACAAAATCTACAAAACCTGCTCAAGACTTGTGCCCATCTTGCATTTAAACAGCTCTAAGAGTGGATATGCCCAGAAGTGTACTGGGGCATTATGAGGTCACCCCACCCTGGGAGCAGTAAACGTATATCTGTGTAACCTGGACTGTAGCTGATAACTGCTTTGGAACTTCTTCCTTTGTTGCTGCTGTTTTATCCTTCTGCAGTGTGGACAGGATTAAACTGAATTAATGCTGAAGTGCAGCAGCCAGGAGACCACTTTACAATGCTTGTCTATGGAGTGTCTCCAGTGCAGGAGGCAGCCGTTATGGCTGGGTATGGATCGATCCTGGAGGATGGTGATTGGATGATGCAACAAAGCAAGGGGAAGGGGGTCTGCAGGCTGCTGAGAGGAGAAAGAGAAGACGGGCATAAAGGTATCGGGGGGTGGTCAGAAAAAAACGGACTGAACGGCTGGCTGAACAGAACCCTCTCACAATTGGCTACAATCGGAAAAGAGACCTCAGAGAAGACTCTCATTATTATTATACAGGATTTATATAGCGGCAACAGTTTGCTCAGTGCTGTACATTATAATGGGAGACAGTACAGGAGACAGTACAGTAACAATACAATTCAATAAACGAGGGGTACGAGGGCCCTGCTCCTTGGAGCTTACAATCTAGGATCATGCAGGACCTTGCCTGAGACACTAGGAACCTTCTTACTGGAAGGATGTGAGGTGTAATTTAGATACATGGTGAGATCAGATTATACTAGAGAGAACCCCTTTTAAGGAAGGAAAGAGGGACTGTCTCAGCAGGATTGAAAGAGAGACATCAAAGCAACTCCTATCCTGTCTGAGGACTTGTATGAATATTCTGACTTCTGCACAGGTACTGATTTTATTGGATGGAGTTAGTAACTCACATATTCATATACACATGGATGTTACCTGGAATTGCTTTTTAACAATATTCAGAATATTTTAGGATAATGTACATTTACACATTCTTTTAACCACATGCCGCCCAGCCACTGTATAAATACGGCGGCACGGGCAGGCAAAACCACGTTTTAAAACGTGTGTGTTGTAAACAGATAGGGGGCGCGCACGAGGTGCTCCGCCGCCCTACCTGTCCCGCCGATCACAGCCGCGGATGTCAGTCGCCGGGTCACAGCCGGTCCTTACCGGCTATCTCCCGGCGATCGGCAGCAATCAGTGACAGAGGGAACAGCTGCAGTAGCTGTGCTTTCTGTCACTTCCCTGACAGCTCCAGGACAAGCTGATCGGGACAGAAGAGTTTCTCTCTCCCGATCAGCCTGTCCCCGTCCAGCACACCCCCCGTCCCCTAGTAAAACACTCTCCTCACACAGTTAACCCTTTCCCTGAATAATAAACTTAACCCCTTCCTCCCCAGTGCCATTAGTAGAGTGTCAGTGGTTTTTTTTTTGCACTGATCAGTACCCCCCAATGTCAGAATGTCCGCCGCAGTCCCACCATAAGTCGCTGATCGCCGCCATAAGTCACTGATCGCCGCCATTATTAGTATAAAAAAAATAACTAAAAATCCCAGTATCTTTCCCGCCATTTGTAAACGCTATAACTTTCACGTAAACCAATTAATTTACACGTATTGGGGGTTTTTTTTAGCAAAGACATGTCACAGAATGCATTTTGGCAGAAATTTATGACTAAATTTGATTTTTACATTTTTTTTACTGGACATGTTTTATAGCAAAAAGTCCAAAATAATGTTTTTTTTTTCCTCAAAATTGTCAGCCTTTTTTTTTATAGCGCAAAAAATAAAAACTGCACAGGCGATCAAATACCACCGAAAGAAAGCTCAATTTGTGGGAAAAAAAAGGATGTAAATTTCATTTATGTACCGTATTGCATGACCGTGCAATTGTCCGTTAAACTAGCGCAGCACTGTATAGCAAAAAATGGCGTAAATTGCAGTATCTATACCATAGATTGTAGATGCTATAACTTCCACACAAAGCAATCAATATACACTTATTGGGATTTTTTTACCAAAAACATGGAGCAGAATACATTTTGGCCTAAATTTATAACCAACTTTGAGTTTACTATATATTTTTTATAGCTGAAAGTAAAAAATATTGTTTTTCTTCAAAATGTTTGGTATTTTTTTGTTTATAGCGTGAAAAATAAAAAGCGCACAGGTGATCAAATACCACCAAAAGAAAGCTCTATTTGTGTGAAAAAAAGGACGTACATTTCGTTTGGGTGCAGCATTGCATGACCGCGCAATTATCAGTTGAATTAGTGCAGCGCCGAGTAGCAAAAAGAGGCCTGGTCTTTAAGGGGGGTAAATTCTCTGGAGGTCAAGTGCTTAAAATATAATCTCTCACAATTTATTCTACAAACTAAAGAAAATGTTGGTTAATCAGTGACACAAATGTAATCTGCCTGTTTTACCAATGCACGTTGTCAAGTTATTGACCGCCTTGCAATCACAATAAACATGAACGTGTCAAATATGGTGATTTTTTAAATAGTACAATTAAAACCACTTTTTGCTACTTTGTAGCACTTTGCAAATGTTAGTTGTCTGCCTTTTATGCTGGACCCACAAATTTTACTCTCTTGGATGAAAGTAGATTTAAATTCAGTCACTTTAGTGTGTTGAAACAATTTTAGAAGTCATCATTTTTAAATCTGCATTAAAGCTTTCATGGTTTGTGACAGGGCTTTTTTTCTGTTGGAGGGGAGGATTTGTGGAAAGGTGAAAGAGCTGTGGAGGGCTTTTGTGCAAACGGGGAGCTGGGAAAGGGAGGATTTGTGCAGCGATGATAGCTTAAAAGGAAGGGGGGGGGGGGGTTTGCAGAAGTGAGAGTTGGTAAGGGGGTGTGCAGATTGTAGAGAAGTGAAAGCTGTGAAGATAAGCTGTGAATGCGACTGCAGAGGTAATTTGTGGACTGGGGGTGTAATCTGTGGATGGAGGGGTGCAGAGGTGAAATGTTAATGAGGTACAAAGGTGAGTTGTGGACAGGGCTGCTGTTAGAAACCACGGGCCCCATACAGCCAAACTGACAGGGCCCCCTCAAAAAAAAAAAACAGAGTTTACTAGGCTTCAGTTATGAATGAACACAGTGAGTGATTGGTACCTATCACTCAGTGTGTTCATTCAAGAAAAGCAGGGGCTGGTAAATGGGACATATTTACTGGACCCTTCCCCCACTCTCCATCCTAAAGGATCCTATTGTGTGCTTGCAGCTGCCGGTGGGAAGGAAAGGAGGGGGACATGAGCAGCAGGGGAAACATATGGTGCACAGGGAGAGTGATGGGTGCAGCAGGGGGCAATTACTGGAACCGATCCCCTGTATGGCTCTCTCTGCAGCAAGTGAAAGCTAGTGGGAGGGAGAGGAGAGGAAGCCGTCTTTCAGCTGCTGCAAAGAGATCAATACAGAGGATCAGATTCCCTGTCCCACCATGCCCACATCTGACTCACCAAGCTGTCTGGGCCCCCCTGTTGGCCTGGGCCCCGTACAGGAGGACTGGTGGTACCCCCTTATCCACGGCCCTGGTTGTGGACGGAGGTGGTAAGGTGAACTGTGAAAAAAAGTGCAGAGTTAAGCTGGGGATGGGGGTCACAGGCTTGAGCTGTGGATGCAGAGGTAAGCAAAGCGGTGTGTAAAGGTGAGCAATTGATGGTTACTTTGAGGGGGATTCTTGAGAGAAGGGGGATTTTGTTCTTGGAGAGGACAAAGGAACTTTGCTTGGGGGCAACAAAGCATACAGAGTTCAGTAAACAAGAGTATGTAATTTATGGCATTGCATGCAGGGTTCAAAAGTGAGGATTTAGTACTCTTAGATTGTAAGCTCCCAGGATCAGGCCCTCCTATCCCTCTTGTATTGAACTGTATTGCTGCTGTATTGTCTCCCGTTATATTGTAAAGTGCTGAGCAAACTGTTGGCGCTATATAAATCCTGTATAATAATATAATAATAGTAACATACCTTGTACATTACTTAGTCATAACTGCTATACTCTGTATGCTGTGCTATATGTTACATACCTCTTACAGTCATATGTTACATATCAATGGCCCCTGGACAATACTCATGAATTCTGCACTCTGTACAATGGTTTTCACATTGCATACCAGGGGCGGACTGACAACTCATGGGGCCCCCGGGAAATAGGGGATCATGGGGCCCCTGTGTCCTTGCCCAAACTCAAAAAAGCCTATGAAAAAGGTACCAGGGGCATCTAATGGGGCCCCCTACTGACCCTGGGCCCTTGGGCAGTGCCCGAGTTTCCAAATGGTCAGTCCGTCCCTGTTGCGTACTCCTCAGCCCTGCACTCTGTATGCTGGACTGCACATTACAGTGTACTCTGTGTGCTGGGCTCTATGTTACATATTCCTGACCACTGCAGTCTATACACAGGGATAAATTATGCATAATCCAATCACTCCTTCTGTGGGGTTTACAGCAGACAGGAGTATGTAAGGTACAGCACAACTGTCAGAGTGCAGTGGTGAGAAGCAGGGGCGGACTGACCATTTGGAAACTCGGCACTGCCCGAGGGCCCGGGGTCAGTAGGGGGCCCCATGAGATGCCCCTGGTACCTTTTTCATAGGCTTTTTTGAGTTTGGGCAAGGACACAGGGACCCCATGATCCCCTATTGTCCGTGGGCCCCATGAGTTGTCAGTCCGCCCCTGGTCAGAAGTATGTAAAATATAGCCTAGTATAAAGAGAGCAGGGGTCAGATTATGTATGCACAGTATACATTACTCTTGATCATAGTTACTATGCTGTCCTGTGTGGTACATGCCTTTTACTGTTGTGTACTGTACGTTTATGCCTGTGCACCCTGTATGATTTGCACTCCTCAGCACTGCACAATGCCTACTCCTGAGACCTGTACTCTGTGTGTTTCACATTGCTGAGCTATGCGCCTTCTGTGATATGCAGTTCTGAGCCTCAATCATACCCGTTATTTGACGACCGTGTAATTTTGAGGAAGGCATGGCTGGGGGGAGGTGTTGTGGGCATGGTTGGGGCAGGGAGTTGGCTTGGGAGGGAGAGTTCCTGCACCTGGTTTGTTATATGCCCTTCTGATAGCAGTTCTCCCTGGATTACAGTCATGTATTTCCATTGTGCTAACAGCTGGCCAATCTGTATCATGGAAATGCCTGATGCTGTACAGCATTTGAGTAGGTGCAGCTTGGTGCGGAGGCAGAAAACACTCAGAATCCAACTGCAATTAACAAGACTTGTATTGAAGAAATGGCCCAAATGTACAAACAACCAGGCAGAAAGGCCCCAAGCTGGGAAACACTCTGCGCAACCTGTCATGTAAAGCATGTTCTGTTGCAACAGTGTCTGTCTCCAAGGGTGGAGTGCAGCCTGGCCAGTCTGAGACCAAAAGGGAGGATTCCAATGCAAGATGGTGTGTCTGTAATCTGTTCTTACCCGTCTGGAACCTTTCCCGACCACTACTCACTTTCGCTGACAGGCAGGTGCTCTGTCTCTACACTTCCCACTCACAAGGGTCACCTGTATGCAGTATAGCTAAATAGAATGCTGCCTCAAGGGACAAAGAAAACCACAGAAAAAACAAGTTTCTCTAGACTTCCTCTCCAGCCAAGCACCACCTACAGTAGAGAACTTGGACTGCACTTGCCTACAAGCCCAACACCACTAATGAGCCAAGACCACACACCAGGGTGCCTTGGCACCCTGGTTGAGAAACACTGGTATAAGCCATAACACCTAAGCTGAAACATGCTATCCAGTCTCCATGCTTACTGTGGGAACATCCTGCTCATATTCCACATCTTCCCAAGCAGGAGGATATTTTCTGTACTTATGTCAGCAAGAAGGATGAACTCTGCCTTTATCCCTCTGAGGAGGATATCCTCAGTGTTCATCACAACCAGGAGCATGTCCTCTGTCTAAATCACAGAAATATGTCTTCTGTACTCAACCCATCCAGGAGGATGTCCTCTATCTTCAACACTTTGAAAGGGATGTCCTCTGTCTTCATCACCCCTAGGAGAATGTCTTCTGTCTTCTTCACACCCAGATGGATATCTTTTGTTTTCATTCTGACAAGGAGTATGTGTTCTGTCTTTATCCCACCCAAGTAGATGTCCTCTGTTTTCATCCCACCCAGAAGGATGTCTACTGTCTTCATCACACCTAGGAGGAAGCTCTCTGACTTCATCCATTTCAGGGCGATGTTGTCTGTCTTTATCCTACCCAGGAAGCTGTCCTCTGTGTTCATTTCACCCAGGAGGATGCCCTCTGTTTTCATCACACCCAGGTGGATGTCCTGTGCAGGGGCGGACTGACAACTCATGGGGCCCCCGGCAATAGGGGATCATGGGGCCCCTGTGTCCTTGCCCAAACTCAAAAAAGCCTATGAAAAAGGTACCAGGGGCATCTCATGGGGCCCCCTACTGACCCCGGGCCATCAGGTAGTGCCCGAGTTTCCAAATGGTCAGTCCGCCCCTGGTCCTGTGTCTTCATCCTGCCTAGAAGAACATCCTCTGTCCTTATCGCTCAATAGAAAATTTCATGTTGAGGGGTTCCTTTCAATTCCTGTCCCAGAGACACATCATGAAGTGAAAACAAATCTCTATAAAGTCAGGGGAAAGGTCTATAAGTCAGGGGAAATTCCATCTTAGATAGTGTGGAACAGGCGTTCACATTGAAAGGTTTTCCCAACACCCCCTGTTCTGTTCTAGTGACGAATGCAGAATTTTGGATTTCCCATCATCTTATGTCATGGTGATAAGGCCACTAGGATAGACAAATTTGGGTGAATTTCTCCAGCAGCAAACAGACAATCTGTTATTCTAGGTGTTCTACAAAAAAAAAGTTTTGGCTGTGGTTACTTACTCTGTATCTTTAGGCTGTATTTTAGAATTACTCTGTGATTCATTTCTCCAAATCAGCCCTGCTACCTTGTACTATCATGTTCAGTTTCCAAAGAGCTGCCCTTAGCCGATGACGCTTTCAGACGAGAACAGGCTATATCTTTTTATTGATGTGAAAAGCTCATGAAAGTGATCTGGGCAAACAATGAATGAATCTGGATCTCGCCACAATGACACAGACCACCACTAACAACAGTGTGCTGTGTTATTACAGCAAACCATGCTAATGATAGGGTGTTCTGTCATAACACAGATATAAACTGGCGGAAACAAGCGGTTACATCTGAAGGATGAGCCAGAAACGAGAGCCAAACACTATCCCTTGCATCTGCCTATGCCAAATGGGATATTAAAAATCTGTGTCTTGTCTCTGCTTAATGTTACATTGTCATTGATAAGATCATTAAAGGAACCCTGTTATTAAGATCACAAACAAAAAAATAAAGCTAGCGTGTTTAAGAAAAAGATAAATACTTGCCCTTCTGGTGTCCAGTGCCTTGAAACTCCACCGTTTTGCATATGTATGGTCACTGCAGGTATCTGACACGTCTGTGTGTGTTGAATACTTGCTGAGGTTCCTTCTGATGGCTTATATGTCACAACTGGAAATGGATGGCAGCAGGAGAAACCAAAGCACGTGGTGTAGGGAACAAGTATTCTACAAGGCCTGAAGTCTGGATGCCTGAAGAGCCCGAAGAGCTACAAAATTTAATTTCAAGGGCTGCTGGAAAGGTAAGTATATCTTTTTTTTCTACAAGATGGTAGTAATTTCCGTTGGTGCTCTTAATAACAGGGTTGCTTTAACCAATTAGAAATAAAGATGGTGCCGCGCTCTTAAATTATACCTGTGAATAAATAAATATAATTAATATTTAAATAATAATGCAGTGTCTAAATAATATATTGTTTCCCTTTATTAAATAGAAATTGTGCAATTTATTATTATAAAAATATATATAAAAAAAAAGATAAATAATATGTATCCAAGAATAAATTAAATAATCAAAAATATAAAAATATAAACATATATATGCTTAAAAATAAATAAATACAAATAGATATACTACAACATATAATTCATAAATGTCCAATATACTTGAGAATCCAATGATATATTATATCCCATTAGAGTGGGGTTATTCACTGCAAATTGACTGTTCACGTAATTCCAGATAAAGATACTCAAGATGAAATCAGTTACTTGGTGTATTTTTCCACTAGTAGTAAACTGGATGGTTCTCCTCTTTGCTCTTGCTATACTGCTGTAAAATGGATCCTAGGTAAGGTTCTCCCTCCAACAGGTGTTATATGTTTTCTCCCTGTTACTCCGCGTATTGCCAGAAAAAAGAAAGAGGGATTGTGCCTTATCCTTGGTGAGCATAAAAATTTATTAGTGCCAAATTTGCACTTACATTTGTAAAAATATCAAAACGCTTTTAGTGTAGGATGTGTCCAGCCAGAACGGCGTGTAGACATGCACTTCCTGTACTCGCCGTGTGTAGGAGTCCACGTACGTGGTGACGTCAGTGCCCCTCCCCAACGTGTTGCTTCACAGGGTCACTTGGCTTCGTCCGGGGGATGTGGTTGCTTTAACCACTTCATATGTACCCCTTTCTGAAGAGAACAGTTTTCTTATTTCTGAGGTTTTCACCTATGATAACTTTTTCTTTTGGTACCAATATTGTTAACTTGGGCAAGGATTTTTTTTCTTCAGCACAGATAGGGGCATAGTTACAAAGCAGTTAATGTGACATTCGCTACAGCGGAATCGATCACCAAGCACCAGGAAGAATTATCTGCGGCGAATGTTTGATGAATGTTACAGTCATTGCTTTTGAAATACACCCCATAGAGTTTGTGTTATGGTAAATAAATAAATACTAGCAGATTTGTACCTAACATACCCCACACTCTTCAGGAGTATTCATTACAGTTCATTTTATATACACTATATTGCCAGACAGTTGCCAGGAGAACAGTACTTGCCTGACTGCATTGTGTCAAGTGTAAAGCTTGGTGGAGGGGGGATTATGGTGTGGGGTTGTTTTTCAGGGGTTGGGCTTGGCCCCTTAGTTCCAGTAAAGAAATTCTGAAGGACCCTCTGCACACTGGTAATTACCCTTTCAAGCAAACTATGCAATAAATAGGGATATTTAGTTCACACATATTGCAATACATGCTTAAGCTGGCCAACTGCGTCAAAGTAATTCCTCTATGGCCAGTCCTACTCTGCCCTGCCTACGCAAGTGCTACTGTGGACACAATGCTAGCATAGGGGAAAAGACACAATGGGGAGAGCTACAAGGTTCAGGTCTGGCTACTGTCCCAACAATACAACAAACAAGAGATCCCTGTGCTCAAATCCATACAGCTAGTTCCAGTAAAGGGAACTCGTCAGCATACCAAGACATTTTGGACAATTTCATGCTCCCAACTTTGTGGGAAGAGTTTGGGGATGGTCCCTTCCTGTTCCAACATGACTGCACACCAGTGCACAAAGAAAGGTCCATATAGAAATGGATGAGCGAGTTTGGGGTGGAGAAACTTGACAGTCCTGACCTCAACCCGAGAGAACACCTTTGGGATGAATTAGAGCGGAGACTGTGATCCAGGCCTCCTCCCCCGACATCAGTGCCTGACCTCACAAATGCGCTTCTGGAAGAATGGTCAACATTCCCATAGACACCCTCCTAAACCTTGTGGACAGCCTTCCCAGAAGAGTTGAAGCTGTTATAGCTGCAAAGGGCGGGGCCAACTCAATATTGAGCTGTGGGCTAGGAACCACCATGGCTGGGATCATCACTGAGGGATATACGAACATCTTGGAAATGTTTACACCATTCAAATGTGTTACTGCTGCTGAGCGTCTCATCACTATACTGTGCTTGAAGTCTTCTGTAGATATCTGCGGGTTTTACACCTTTGTTCACAAGAAACTTCATCACCACACGCTGTTCCATGCATGCACTAACACTGTCATCTGCCATCTTGAATAATGGTCTCTGGACGACATGTGTGCTGCCTATCAGTAATAGGACACACTTGCCACTTACTACTGTGTGTAGAACCACCATGCTAGCATCCCTTTTTATACCTGTAAAATTAAAAGTCCCGGTTTGACTTGAACATCCCTCGTATTTTTACTGCTCTACACCTTTATTTTATTTTAAGCCTAGTACTATTTTAAACGGACTAATATTGTATTCAGCACAAGTGTCTTTCTTCTGACAAATGTGTGATCGATGGTGATTACTTTCAGGGAATTACACTTACGATTTGTAATTGTTTATTGTTTTTTCAGCTTTTCATTCTTGGCATTGTGAGTTAAAGGGACATAATAACCTTCCCAGTTCTTGCTCATACTCCTTTCCCAGCATTGACCATCCTGCTGGCGAGCTACTGCTTCCTGGAAGGGAAGTGCAGAGCTTCCAAAAAGTAAACGGAGTTGCACAGCAAGTGACCCAGCCAGCACCAAAACCCCTGCTGTTACTTAGCATGTGAGTCAATGATTTATGTCAAGCTGATCTGTTTTACACACATACACTATATCACCAAACGTTTGTGGAAGCCTGACCATCACAACAAGCTATATGAAATTTTTCATCACCCAGTTCCAAAACCGTGTGAATTATTTTGCAGTTGTCCTTCCACCCACCATAACAGACTTCAGGCTTTCCACAAAATTGTGTAGCTTTCCATGAGAACATTTGTGAGGTCAGGTACTGATGTTGGATGAGTAGACCAGACTCACAGTTGGCATTGTACTTCATCCCCAAGGTGTTCAGTAGGGTTGAGGTTAAGTCTCTGTGTAGGACACACGGGTTCCTCTACACCAAACTCATCAAACAATGCCATTATGGATCTGGCTTTGTGCATAGGAGCACAGTCATGTTGGACCAAAAAAGGCCTTCCTAAAATAGTTGTCACAAGGCCGGCAAAGCACTGTTGTCTAAAATGTCTTTGCAAGCTGTAACATTGCCAGTTCACTGGAAACACCAAAACTCAGTCATTTGTAGAGGAGCCCACATACTTTCAGGCATATTGGTAGGCGTTTGGTCAGATATCTACAAACATTTGGCTATACTGTATAAGTAAAAATACATTTAAAAGACCGTACCTACCTTTTAAATAGCAATAGTTATTCACTCATGACCTGTAGTAATGAATGGACCTCAACTAGTGCTGGGACAAGGTCATCTAGAACCCAGGATGAACATTCCCAGTTGCGCCTCCCCCAAGATGTATGAGCATTATGTGTCAGCAAAAATCCACCCCCCCAGCACTAATCTGCATTATTACCCCCTAAACATAGATTCCCCATCCTCCCAATACAAATTACTCCAACCCCACTGAAATCCCCCCTCCCAGCACAAATATTTGCCCCCTTATCCCCCTTAGTTAAAATTCCCTCCCTCCCTATATCCTCCCAGCTCAAATTGCCCCCCCCCAAAAAAAATCCCCCTCCTAGCACAAATCCTCTACGCCTAAAATTGACCCCTCCTAGCACAAATCCCCCCCCCCAAAAAAAATCCCCATTTTAGCACAAATGTCCCCCAATCATCCCTACTAGCACAAATCCCCTATAAAAAACCCCTCCTAGGACAAATCCCCTGCCCCCCCCCCACACACAATCTCCTTTTTTAGCACAAATCCTCCTCCTAGCAGAAATCCTCTTCCCCCTCCCAACACAAATCCCTCCAAATCACCACTCTTGGCACACTTCCCCAAATGTCCCTGCTATAACAATATTTACTCCCTGCTGCCCCCCAAATTTTCTATCCCAACACTGATTCCCTCTCTCCAGTCTTCTTGTGGTGTTTTTCCCACCCCCCAGCTCATATGATACCACAGTGCCCAGAGAAGCCGCCCCTCCTGCCCACCCCTTGTCCCAGCCCTGACCTCAGCAGCATCCTAGAAACATCTTAATACTAAGTTTTATCACCAAACTTCTTCTAAGTGCACAATTAGCCAGTCATAGGGTTCATGTTAATAGCTATGTGAAAAAAAATAGTTATTGATTATAGTCACAAATGTTTCCTAACAAGCTGCTTAATAGCCTCATAGCATGTGTTCCTCTAGAAGAGTGCATTGTGTTTCTATCAGCAATGCTTTGAATGATCCCTCATATTAGGTGAATGACTGTTACCCTCCACAACAAGTAATCTTTATGGTATGTAATGCATCAAAAAGGTATAGTGGAATTGATTGGGGACCATATGTTAGGCTGTTGATGTTGTGGGCTGTGTATATGTGAGTAAAAGCCAAATCATAACAGTGGAAGTCATGTAAATATACTTAAAGGTCACCATTAAAAATGTTGTTGAAATGCATTTTTTATGTATTACAAAATATATTAAAAATATTTTTTAAAATATATATTTTTGAAATATATTCTTCGGATTTTGTTAACATATGTTTTTACATATATTTAGAAATGCATTAAAAAATTTTAGAATAAATGTATTTTTAAAGACATACAGTATATTTGAAAATGAAAACTGTTTTTATATATTTTGTAATACAGTATAGAAAAAAGAGCATTTTGTCATACAGTGTATATATATATATATATATATATATATATATATATATTGAATACGGCCAAAATTGTAGTATTTCATATATATGTCAATATATTTGGGAAGAATATGTTTAAAATATATTTTTCTTCCATGTGGGCTATAGCAGAAATACTGCTACAGGGTGGCGCGGTGCGCAAAATCATGTATGTTTACGTGATTTTGGAGTCCCGGGTAGGGGGCACGTGTGCGAGACGTGCGCGTGCCCTACCCATGCAGCCATTTGCGGCCTCGGCTGTCAGTCACCAGGTCCCAGTCAGTAATTAATCGCCGACACCTGGTAATCGCTGAATATTACCAACGGGGGAGAGAACTGTATGTAAACAATACAGTTCTCTCCCCTGTTGGCTCCTGCACACTGCTTTGTATGGCTCTGCATAGCAGAGCCATACAAACCAGTGTGCTTACAGTTGAAAGCACAGACACAACATACTGTGAAACAGCACACAGTTAACCCTTTGATCACCCCAGATGTTAACCCCTTCCTGCCCAGTGCCATTAGTACAGTGTCAGTGCTTTTTATTAGCACTGATCACTGTATTGGTGTCACTGGGGATGACAGAATGCCCGCAACAGTCCCACTATAAGGTGCTGATCGCAGCCATTATTAGTCAAAATAAATAAAATTCCAGTATATATACCGCCATTTGTAAACGCTGTAACTGTCACGTAAACCAATTAATTTACACGTATTGGGATTTTTTTAGCGAAGACACGGAGCAGAATACATTTTATCCCTAAATGTATGACAAAATTTTTTTTTTTTTTTTTTTACTGGACATGTTTAATAGCAAAAATCAAAATGTTTTTTCTCAAAATTGTCGGTCTTTTTTTGTTTATAGAGCACAAAATTTAAAATGCTCAGGCGATCAAATACCACCAAAGGAAAGCTCTATTGTTGGGAAAAAAAGGACGTAAATTTCATTTGGGTGCAGTGCTGCATTACCGCGCAATTGTTAGTTAAATTAACACAAAAAATTGTAACACAAAAAATGGCCTGTTCAGGAAAGGTGGTAAATCCTCTGGAGGGCAAGTGGCTAATGCACCACACCTAAAATGCATATAAAATGCACATGTGTGAACAGGACCTTATTGTTGCAATTTGGAAAGTTGCAACCTCAACATCCTATGTGCATGTGCAAGAATCTTGAAAGCAGAACTCCTCTTTCAGGACATGCCTTAATCACTTGCCGACCGCAGATAGCCGAATGACGGCTCCACAGCAGCCAGCCAGTTCTGGGAGGGCATCATATGACGTCCTCCCGTGATCAAGCTTCCTCAGTGGCGCGCATCAGAAACTGTAAGTGATGGCTGTGTCCCTTGGACACAGCACATCATGAAGAGGGGGGTGAACGTCCAATTACAGCGGCTGTTTACATTTGTGATTGCTCGTTATTGGACAGAGCGATCACAAATGTAAACAGAGAAGGGTCATGGCTGCGTTTTCTCTCTCCTTTCCTCACACCAATACCGAGTGTGAGGAAAGGAGAGAGAATTGGTTCCTAAACTGTGAGTGTGCTCATCAGTGCCCATCTGTGCTCATCAGTGCCCACCAGTGAGTATACAGCTGTGCTCATCAGTGCCCGTCAGTGCCTATCTGTGCTCATCAGTGCCCGCCAGTGAGTGCATATCAGTGCTCATCGGTGCCCGTCAGTGCCTATCTGTGCTCGTCAGTGCCTTATCTGTACTCATCAGTGCCTTATCTGTGCTCATCAGTGCCCATCTGTGCCCACCAGTGAGTGCATATCAGTGCTCATCGGTGCCCGCCAGTGCCCATCTGTGCTCATCAGTGCCCACCAGTGAGTGCCCATCTGTGCTCATCAGTGCCCATCTGTGCGCATCAGTGCTCATCTGTGCATATCAGTGCTCTTTGGTGCCCATCTGTGCATTTCAGTGCTCATCAGTGCCCACCTGTGCATATCAGTGCCCATCTATGTACATCAGTGCTCATCGGTGCCCATCTGTGTACATCAGTGCTCATCAGTGCCCAGCTGTGCATATCAGTGCTCATCTGTGCCCACTTGTGCGTATCAGTGCTCATCATGCACATCAGTGCCCATCAGTGAGGGCTGATCAGTGCTCATCAGTGCCCATTCCCTTCAGCTCTTCTGCATTGTTCGGTCTCATGTCTCTCATCTTTCTCTTGGCAATGACCCATAGATTCTCTATAGGGTTCAGGTCAGGCGAGTTTGCTGGCCAATCAAGCACAGTAATCCCATGGTCATTGAACCAGATTTTGGTGCTTTTGGCAGTGTGGGCAGGTGCCAAGTCCTGCTGGAAAATGAAGTCAGCATCTCCATAAAGCTCGTCTGCGGAAGGAAGCATGAAGTGCTCCAAAATCTCCTGGTAGATGGCTGCGCTGACCCTGAACTTAATGAAGCACAGCGGGCCAACACCAGCAGATGACATGGCTCCCCAAATCAACACAGACTATGGAAACTTCACACTGGACTTCAAGCATCTTGCAGTGTGTGCCTCTCCATTCTTCCTCCATACTTAGGGTCCTTGGTTTCCAAATGAGATGCAAAAGTTGCTCTCATCAGAAAAGAGGACTTTGGACCACTGAGCAACAAACCAGGTCTGTTTTTCTTTAGCCCGGGTAAGACGCTTTTGACGTTGTTTGTTGTTCAGGAGCGGCTTGACAAGAGGAAAACGACATTTGAAGCCCATGTCCAGGATCCGTCTGTGTGTGGTGGCTCTTGATGCACTGACTCCAGCCTCAGTCCACTCCTTGTGAAAGTCCCCAACACTTTGAATGGCCTTTGCCTGACAATCCTCTCCAGGCTGCGGTCATCCCTGCTGCTTGTACACCTTTTTCTTCCACACTTTTCCCTTCCACATAACTTTCTATTAATGTGCTTTGATACAGCACTTTGGGAACATTAAACTTCTTTTGCAATCACCTTTTGAGGCTTTCCCTTCTTATGGAGGGTGTCAATGATGGTTTTCTGCACAACTGTCAGGTCAGCAGTCTTTCCCATGATTGTGATTCCTACTGAACTAGACTGAGAGACCATTTAAAGGCTCAGGAACCCTTTGCAGGTGTTATGGCTTAATTAGCTGATTAGAGTGGGACACTTTGACCCTAGAATATTGCAACTTTTCACAATATTCTCATTTTCTGAGATTGTGGATTTGGGGTTTTCATGAGCTGTAAGCCATAATCATCACAATTATGACAAATCACAGCTTGAACTATCTTGCTTTGCATGTAATGAGTCTATCTCATATATTAGTTTCACCTGTTAAGTTGCATTACTGAAATAAATGAACTTTTGCACCATATTCTAATTTTTCGAGTTTCACCTGTATATGTTGGGGTGTTTGCTTCTCAAAATGGGGCCATTTTGTGGTTAATTCCATTGTCCTGGTGCTTCGGGGCCTTCAAAATTGTAATAGGTAGTCAAGATATTCGATGTGTAATTTATGTCCCTAGAACACCTGATGGTGCTCCTTGCATGTTGGGCCTCTCTATGTGGTCAGGCTGTGGAAATGTCTCACACATGTGGTATTGCCATACTCAGGAGGAGTAACAGAATGTATTACGGGGTGTATATTGTGATATTCACATGTTATGTGTTAGAAATATCTTACAAAATGGACAACTTTGTGTAAACAAATTACGTTTTCATTTTTTTTTCCACATTTTCTGAAAACTTGTGGAAAACAAACGACATGTTCAAAAGACTCATTATGCCTCCTAAAAAATACGTTGGTGTGCTGCCACGCAGCTTTACTGTTTAGCATTTGTTATTTACATGTTATATTATAATGTTATTTGGTATCATCCACACACCCCCGCTGTTTCTGACTAGTTGGTTGCTTCCACCTTCATTTCCTGGTGTAACTCCATTTTAGTTTAGTGGTTATCAAGATGCTGTAGAGTGAGGAGGCTATGTACATTACTGGAAATTTACCTATGAAAACACCTTTATGTTCACACCTTTGTTACCTTGAAGTATAAAGAAGCATTGGAAAATACCTCTGAAGTTGTTATTCATTGAGTAAACTATCTGTTAAGGCGATCATTCAACTTGCTGCACACATTCTGACAGACTGGGTCTAAATGAATCTCGCCACAAGTACAACCGATGCCAAGACAGAACAGTAAATTTCCAATAAATCTCCATGAGAATTCATCACACAGCCATCTCTGCAGCTTCAGAACTGTGAGTAACCATTCTCCTGTATGAAGAACAGTAATCTTGTCTGTGCACTGAGTGAAGCATTCAGTGTGAGCCAGGCTGCTGCTCTAGCTGCCTCATTGCAATAGACATTCAGCTCCCCAGCTCAGCCTGCTTGCAAATAAAAGTAACTACTTACAGAGCTGAGCTTCTGCAGATTTCCAACAAGACACTAAAACTACAGCACTTGTCATTATGTCTGACAGAGATCCCACTTATGAGTCACCTGCATGTAATCAAGATAAAACAGACACCATGCTGCATTCTGCCCGTCCTGTTAGAGCCCCTCATCCATCTTTGAAGGCAAGGGAGGCTTATGATGCAAGTAAGGAAGAGACATACAGTAACCTGACTGCATTATGGGAGAAAACTTTAAGTTGTATAACAGCCAGTAATGAAACTAGCAACAATTCTGAGCAATTGAACACTGCCCTCTCAAGGGTTAAGAAGGCATTTGAGAATTATAAAAGACTTTCTGAAAAGTACTCTTCCCTTTTGTCACATTCCAATGTAGAGGAAGCTTCAATAGAATTAAAGAACTTTATTGCTACTGACAAGCAGAGACATATCACTTATATTGAAGCAAAGACACAGATAGAGGGTAGATTAGCACAACTACATGAAACTGCATCTTGTATATCTGCTTCTTCCAGACACTCAGGAAAATCAAATAGATCTGCCCGCTCATATCATAAATCATCTTCTAAGTCATTGCGGTCCTGCTCTGTAAGGTCAACACTGAGCGACCAAATACTCAAAGCTCGCCAAAAGGTTGCAGTAGCCCAGGTTCAAGCCACCTGTTCTGAAAGAGAAGCAGCCTTCAAGGCAGAAGCTAAACGAATACAAGCAGAATCAGAGGCCCAGCTAGAAATCCTTCAGAAAAATAGAGAAAAGGAAGTAGCCTTAGCGGAATTATCCGTCTTGGAACAAGCCCTTTTAGAAGAAGAAGGAGCATATTGTCCCAGCTTGGCTGCTTGTCAAGACCCTGTTGAAAGGACCATACAGTTTGTCTTAACCCAGAACCACGACGATACAGTTCCACCTACAGTTGGAGATTCTTCCCATAATCATCCAGCAAGTCAATCAGAAGGCAACATGTTGTCAAAGCAAGCTGATCAACCAGACACACCTTCCAACAGAGACACTCCACAACTACCGCGTGCCACAAAATTAAGTGTACCAAACTATCCAGCTCATGTGCCACTACAAACATATGTGAATAGAGATTACAAGGGCACAACAGAAGACTACAGAGTGAAATCTATACCTCCTTTAATACAGTTAACTTCAACTTCAAACGCACAGAGATCTTCAGACACCAGACCCTTACCTGGATTGAACCCATCTGCAATACCTTTCTCTCCACCTATCAGCCAGCATCAGATACCAACCATGATTCAAGATGGTGCAGCATCAGTATCACCTGTGGATGTAAAAACTGAAAGGGTTGATATTGCAGAGTTCAGCAAGTACATGATTCGGCGAGAGTTAATTACTACTGGACTGTCTAGATTCGACGACCACCCAGAGAACTATAGGAGTTGGAGATCTACATTTAAGGCGGTAACCAAGAACTTGGACATTGAACCTCAAGCAGAACTTGACTTACTAATAAGGTGGTTGGGGCGTCAATCTTCAGAACAAGTAAAGAGACTTAAATCCGTCTACATTTACAACTTTGAAGCAGGCCTCAATGCTGCCTGGGAACGTCTGGAACAAGACTATGGGAGCCCCGAAGTCATTGAATCTGCCTTATTCCAGAGACTAAAGGACTTTCCTAAGATTTCTGTTAAGGACAATCATAGGCTTAGAGAGTTAGGTGACCTCCTTCATGAACTTGAAATTGCTAAGTCAGATCCTAGTTTGCCAGGTCTTAGCTATTTAGACACTGCTCAGGGTGTAAATCCTATTGTAGCAAAGTTGCCTAGTCATCTCCAGGGAAAGTGGACTAGCGTAGGATCAAAGTATAAATATGAACACCATGTTTCTTTTCCCCCCTTTTCCTATTTTGCAGAGTTCGTCAGGAAGATCGCAAGAACCAAGAATGACCCAAGCTTCCTGTATCCAGATACAACCATCTTTCCTTTAACTACTTCAAAGGGTATTGCCACCAACAGTAAATTCAGGGACTTAAGGCATCCTATTGCCGTGAGGAAGACCGCTATCACGTCCAACGTCTTGGCTACAGACACTAAATTACAAGATACCAAGGCAAGTAATCTTGATCAACAGTGTCCCATTCATAATGCACCACATTCTCTCTCCAAATGTCGTGCATTTAAGGACAAGCCTATTGAAGAACGCAAGACATTTCTCAAAGAACATAATATCTGTTTTAAGTGTTGTGCATCCTCCGATCATTTCGCTAGAGACTGTAAGATCGCCATCAGATGTTCCCTGTGCAACAGTGCGAGGCATGTGGACGCACTCCATGCAGACCTGTTCAAAAGGAAACCTTCACCCGGCAGCAACCCCAAGACCACCTCAGATGATGGCGGGGAGAGAACTGAGCAACATGCTGACCCCGTAACCACAAGATGTACAGAGGTGTGTGGAGAAGGGCTTCATAGCAAGTCTTGCAGCAAGATATGTCTTGTAAGGGTTTTTCCTGAAGGATGTCCACAAAATGCCATAAAAATGTATGCCATACTAGACGATCAGAGCAATCGCTCGTTGGCAAGTACAGAATTCTTTGACTTATTCAACATTCATGGAGAGGCCTGGTCCTATACCTTGCAGACATGCGCAGGAAGGGTCAATACTTCTGGAAGAAGGGCCCATGGCTTTATAGTGGCATCAGAATATGAGAACATAGAGTTTCCTCTTCCTACTC
Source organism: Staurois parvus (assembly GCF_062004578.1). Taxonomy (NCBI): domain Eukaryota; kingdom Metazoa; phylum Chordata; class Amphibia; order Anura; family Ranidae; genus Staurois; species Staurois parvus. Next base: position 4,227,020 of record NW_028317992.1, read on the forward strand.
TAATCGAATGTGATCAACTACCGAACAACAGAGAAGAGATTCCCACACCTGAGGTTGTACGTCATCAACCTCATTTGAGCCACATTGCTAAATGCATTCCTACACTTAACAAGGATGCGAAGATCTTGATTCTTCTAGGGAGAGACATTCCTAGAGTTCATAAAATAAGAGAGGTATGTAACGGTCCAGATGATGCTCCTTATGCCCAGAAACTTGATCTTGGATGGGTGATAATAGGAGAAGTTTGTTTAGATCAATCTCACAAGCTCTCGAATGTAGCTTCCTACAAAACTAATGTGGAGGGATCATACACCTATCAATCGATGAAATGTCCATTGCACTATTATGTGAAGGAAAGATTTGATTTCAATCCTGAAGTTCCATATCAAGCTCTCCAAGGCATTACTTGCAAGCTCACTTCTCACAAGGATCTTGGTGATGCAGTGTACCAGACTACTTGTGATGACAACAAGATTGCTCCTTCGGTCGAAGACAAGGATTTCATCAAGATTATGAATGAAGAGTTCTTCAAGGACAACTCCAACAGTTGGGTAGCTCCATTACCCTTTCGTGTACCAAGGCTTACTCTCCCTAACAATCGAGAACAAGCTTTAGCCAGATTTGCTGCACTTAGGAGAGACTCCTTGAAAGTATTGGAAGAACTTAATATCCCACGCTGCTATTCACTTACTTCAACTTCAAGAAGTCAGAGGAAAGAGATTCATATCTTTTGTGATGCATCCACCGAGGCTATAGCGGCCGTGGCTTATCTCAAGATCATAGATCCCTCCGGGAGATCCCATGTCGGGTTTCTTCTAGGAAGAGCCAAGTTAGCTCCAAAACCGGCTCACACTATTCCAAGATTAGAATTGTGTGGAGCAACCCTAGCTGTCGAAGTTGCAGAATTCCTGCAAAATGAAATGGACACTGAAATTGATCAGGTTAAGTACTATACTGACAGCAAGGTCGTACTTGGCTACATATGCAACAGTATAAGAAGGTTCTATGTGTACGTGGCTGACAGGGTAGAACGAATAAGAAAAGTCAGTAGACCTGAACAATGGAACTATGTCCCGACTGGTTTGAATCCCGCCGACATTGCCACGAGGTCAGTGCCAGCAGTTGTCCTCACGCAAACCATTTGGTTTACAGGACCCAAGTTTTTAACAGATCAGTCTTCTACAAACTCAGAAGAAGATATCGATTTCTACCTGGTGGATCCAGACACTGATCAAGAAATCCGCCCTGAAGTTATAACATTGAGTTCTAACATTTGCTCAAGAAGAAACTTGGAGGTAAGACGTTTTGAACGTTTCTCTTCTTGGAAAAGACTGGTGAAGACTATAGCAAGATTGAGTCATATTGCACAGATTTTCTGCAAGTCCAACCAGACATCGTCTTGTCATGGATGGCACACTTGCAAGGAGTCACCCAATGCGTTAGAGTATGAGAAGGCAGAGTTATTCATCATACGTCGTGTGCAAGAAGAAGTCTTTGCAGAAGAGATTAAGTGTTTGAGAGGCAATAGACCAGTCTCAAAGGGTAGCCCACTATTCAAACTGAACCCAATAATTGACAATGAAGACATGCTTAGAGTTGGGGGACGACTGAATAAGTCAAACCTGCTAAGAAGGGAACAGAACCCTTTGATAGTACCAAGAAACCACCATTTGGCAACCTTGATTATCCGGCATTACCATGAGAGAGTCAGACATCAAGGAAGACACTATACCGAAGGTGCCATCAGAGTTGCAGGGTTCTGGATAATTGGAGTGAAAAGACAAATAGCCACGATTATTCATAACTGTGTCAAATGTCAGAAGTTGAGAGGTAGACAGCAGTATCAACAGATGGCTGACCTACCCGCAGACAGACTGAGTGAAGATGCACCCTTTACATATGTTGGAATCGATGTGTTTGGACCATGGATAGTAATGGCCAGAAGAACTCGTGGTGGTGAAGTCAACAGCAAAAGATGGGCTGTAATGTTCACTTGCTTAAGTATAAGAGCTGTACATATCGAAGTGATTGAGTCAATGGACACTTCAAGTTTTATCAACGCTCTAAGGAGATTTATTGCTCTAAGAGGTCCTGTGAAGTTGTTGAGATCAGATTGTGGAACTAATTTCATTGGTGCTTGCAGAGAGTTACAGATAGACCAACAACAAGTTGGAAATTATTTGAGTGATCAAGGCTGCGTATGGAAATTCAACCCACCACACTCTTCGCACATGGGCGGAGCATGGGAACGCATGATTGGGATGGCAAGGCGCATACTGGACTCAATGTTGCTTGACGTAAGTTCTTCACGCCTTACCCATGAGGTGCTCACCACATTCCTTGCTGAGGTCGCAGCAATAATCAACTCAAGACCATTGACTGCCGTATCTACAGACCCAGAATTTCTGACTATCTTAACTCCAGCTACATTATTGAGCAGGAAGATTGGACAGATTCAAGCGCCAAAAGGTATTTTCGATGAAAAGGACGTATATAAACGTCAGTGGAGATACGCTCAATACCTTGCAGATCGTTTCTGGGACAGATGGAGGAAGGAATACCTCACTCTTCTCCAAGGATGTAAAAAGTGGCAAACCCAGAAGCCCAACTTAAAGGAAGGGGACCTAGTTCTGCTAAAAGACCAGCAAACTCACCGGATCCAGTGGCCAGTTGGACTTATTACAAAAGCCATTGCCAGTGATGATGGAAGAGTCCGAAGTGTGGAAGTCAGGATCGTTAAGGACGGAGACTCAAAAACCTTCCTCAGACCAGTCACTGAGATTGTCCTAATTATGCCTGCTTCTAGTAATTCTGATTCAGTGTTATGTGAGGGAGTCACTTAAGACCTCTAATATAGCTAACTTGCAGATTTGAGAAGGTTAGATAGTATTTTACTGTATGCAATGTTAATAGTATTTTATAAGGAAGAAAATAATTGTGTAGTGGTATCTCTCGATACCAGACGGGGAGTGTGCTGCCACGCAGCTTTACTGTTTAGCAGTTGTTATTTACATGTTATATTATAATGTTATTTGGTATCATCCACACACCCCTGCCTTTTTCTGACTAGTTGGTTGCTTCCACCTTCATTTCCTGGTGTAACTCCATTTTAGTTTAGTGGTTATCAAGATGCTGTAGAGTGAGGAGGCTATGTACATTACTGGAAATTTACCTATGAAAACACCTTTATGTTCACACCTTTGTTACCTTGAAGTATAAAGAAGCATTGGAAAATACCTCTGAAGTTGTTATTCATTGAGTAAACTATCTGTTAAGGCGATCATTCAACTTGCTGCACACATTCTGACAGACTGGGTCTAAATGAATCTCGCCACAAGTACAACCGATGCCAAGACAGAACAGTTGGAGTGTTTGCTTTCCAAAACTTGGTTATTTTGTGGGTGTTTCCTCTGTCCTGGTGCTCCAGGGCCTTCAAAAGTGTGATAGGTTGTCAGGAAATTAGATGTGTAATTTTTGCCCCTAGAATGCCTAAAGGTGCTACTTGGATGTTGGGCCTCTGTATATGGCCAGGCTGTGAAAAAGTCTCACACATTTGGTATTGCCAAACTCCGGAGATGTAGCAGAATGTATTTTGTTTTTTTGTTTTTTTTGGTATTTCCGTGCTATGTGTTAGAAATATCTTATAAATGGACAACCTTGTATAAAAAAACAATACGTTTTCATTTTCTTCCCACAAACAAAAACGTTTGGAAATAAACAACATGTTCAAAAGACTTATTATGCCTCACGGAATATACCTTTGGGTCATTTTGTGGGTAATTCCATTATCCTGGTGCTTCAAGGCCTTAGAAAGTGTAATAGGTAAGCTCCAAGGATCAGGGCCCTCCTACCCCTCTTGTATTGAACTGTATTGTTGCTGTATTGTCTCCAGTTATATTGTAAAGCGCTGAGCAAACTGTTGGCGCTATATAAATCCTGTATAATAATAATAATAATAGGTAGTCAAGATGTTAGATGTGTAATTTATGTCCCTAGAACATCTGATGGTGCTCCTTGAATGTTGGGATTCTCTATGTGGTCCGGCTGTGGAAAAGTATCACACATTTGGTATCATATTCAGGAGCAGCAGAAAGTATTTTGGGGTGTAGTTGCAAGTATGCCTGTGCTGTGTGTGAGAAATAACTTGTTAATATGACAATTTTGTAGGGGAAAAAAAATAAAATAAAAACTTAATTTTTCAAAGAATTGTGGGAAAAAATTACAACTTCAAAAAACTCACCATGCCTCTTACTAAATACTTTGGTATGTCTACTTTCCAAAAAGGGGTCATTTAGGGGGTATTTGTACTGTCCTGGCTTGTTAGGGCCTCAAGAAATGAGATAGGCCATCGGTACATCAGGTGTGATCAGATGAGATCAATTTTCAATGATTGGCACCATAGCTTGTAGACTCTATAGCTTTCACACAGAACAAATAATATGCACTGATCTGTGTTATTTTTACCAAAGAAATGTAGCAGTATACATGTTTGTCAAAATTTATGAAGAAAAATTACTTATTTGCTAAATTTTATAACAGAAACTAAGAAAAATGCATTTTTTTTCAAAATTTTCAGTCTTTTTTCATTTATAGTGCAAAAAATAAAAAACCCAGTGGTGAGTAAATACCATCAAAAGAAATCTCTATTTGTGTGAAAAAAAGGATGAAAATTGTATATGGGTACATGACTGAGTGTTGCATGACTGAGTAATTGTCATTCAAAATGTGAAAGCTGAAAATTGGCCTGGGCAGGAAGGGGGTATAAGTGTCCGGTAGGCATGTGGTTAAATTTGACCTACAGGCTGCTTCAATTGAGCCAAGTGTTGGAAATTTGATGATATTATTAATGTTGTATAAATATGTCATGGTTTTGAGAATAAGTGATTTGATATTTTTTGTGGCAGCTTTAGAAAATCATGGCTCATTACAGATGTAAATATAGGGGTCCTTTTCATATCGTAGCGCTACCTCTGCAGGAGCAGCTGGTAGTTTGGGCCCTCTGATCTTTCTCTGGCCTTCACTTCTGCTGACACCACCAGAATACCTTAGGTGGGGACTCCCAGCAGTCTCACAAGAATGACACATAGGGGTTTATTTACTAAAGCTGGAGAGTCCAAAATCAGACTCCCTTCTGCATAGAAACCAATCAGCTTCTAACCTCAGCTTGTTCAATGAAGCTTTGGCAATGAAACCTGGAAGCTGATTGGTTTCTATGCAGAAGGGAGTCTGATTTTGGACTCTCCAGCTTTAGTAAATAAACCCCATACTGACTGTTAGAAAATAAACAGATTGTATTGGCAGACCAACGTGAAAAGGTTACATAGCAGATCAGTAGTTCAGGGTCAACATATGACAAAACAGTGCAATACAAATCCCATTCAATTGACATAGGTACTTTTAAAACTGGATCCAATGTGTACTGCAGTACCAAGAGCATAAACAATAGCCCTTCGACTGAGAGATCTGCCCCATGTAACAGTGGAAGGCTAGCAATAAGTACGCCAGGCTAGTTCACGTAAGGGCTCTCAGTCAAGAGAAGCTAGGCTTAGGCCTGAGAGTTTGATACACTGACAGTAAACCAGCGCGGCCTCCAGGCAGGCCACAAGAACTGAACAGTTCTTGGACGTTAGCTTGTGCTGGCTCAGTTGGGGCCCTCTAATGTTGGTGCACAAAAACAGATAATGTTTCTAGGTTGTAGAGTTCAGTAACAATGGAAAGATAGTGAAAATGCCTCTTTGAAGCGGCTAAGCGAAAGCAAGCATGCTCAAAGAAAGGGGAGCGCAATGTGGAGGGAAGAGTGGGAGGAGAGTTAATGTTAGGATATTATGCAGAAAGTAGCAAGGCACAAGGAGTAATCAAGGACAGCAGTCTACAGGGGTGTGGAAATTTTTGAAAAAAAACTACTTGTCCAGGGACTAAATCAGTGTCCCAATCTTATGATAATGAATATGCCAAAACGTAGTTGATAAAACCCCCCGAAACATAAAAACCTCAAGTGAAATCAAGTCCCAACAAAAGTCCAAAATTTCGAATATATAAAAAAAAAAAACACACGCAAAAACAAAACACACAAAAAGGTCCCTCCTGTATAATAATGAAGAAAAATGTGTCCAAATAAATAAGTCCTTCCAACGGTTTGAACGATAAGTGTTACCTCAAAAGAAAAAGAAATAATACACAGTGCATTCCCTTTATACAATCTTATCATCAATATGTGAAATCACTCTCACAAGTGATACTTCTCTGTGAAAAAATATGTGAAAAAATATGTGAAACAAAAATTGAAACAAAAACGTGTATGTGTATAAATAAAGAGTGCGCTAATTATTCACAAAAAATGCAAGGATAAATAATAGAAATAACAAATAAAGTCCATAAATATAAACACAAGTCCAGCCACCATAAACAGTGATAATCCGATATCAACTTAATGTCAATCTTGAAACAAACACCCATGTGCAAATCCGACACCAGATGAAATGAATACACTCACAAGAGCTATATGTTGATTATATTATAAACCAGCATGATAGCATTTTGCTCTGGGAGCGATGATCTGCAGGATATCCCAGTAGAGGAACAGCAGCCAATAGTGATCCAATCAGCACATATGGAACAGCTAGGCAGCACATATGGAACAGCTAAGGAGCAAATGGTCTTCCAATAACATAGGCAAAGCTCGAGGAATCAGAAGAGATATGATGGTGCACTACGTTTAAAACCAGTCAAATTTTATTAGTAAAGTATAACACTCACAAGGAAGGTGTCTAGCCGACACCAGCAATGACAGCCTCTATAATAACACATCCACGAGGGAAAAAACCAAGGGACGAACCTCCTGCACCGCGATCTCACAGCCGACAGCTGGGAGGAACGTCCCGACGTCACGTCCACTAGGCCACACCCAACGCGTTTCGTCACTTGACATCTTCAGTGCCCAAAATCAAGCAAACACGGTGTGCACTTCTAGTCTGGATAAGGAGTGAATACCCTTACCAACAATCAAAAGTTATCACGCCTTAATGTTATCCAGATAAACAATGATGAACAATGGCCCTCCTGGAGATATCCACAAGGATTACCATACCTCCAGGGCAATACCTGGGTCCCTCAACAATAGTACTCCATGTGTCACCATGCACCTTGTTCCATCCAGATGCCCATATATGAAGAATAAAATAGTGTAATACCACCAAAATATCTTAATCTTAAGCTTTAATCAAAACTGCTCACGTTTATACAGCCTTTAAAACCGCTTTGTATATATATATATATTAACCCTTTCTGCCATCCAGGAAATGTCCAGGCTCTTTACAGATGCTCCTTTCCACTTTCCAAAATGGCCGCTGGTATACTTCCGGTCCCCGTGTACGTCTGACGTCACTTCCCTTGATGCGTTTCGTCATTGACTTAATCATAAGGGATGGTGTCCCAATCTACTTGTCCCTCATGACAATCTACTTGTCCAGATAAAGAAAAAAAAATGTAACCAAAACTGTATTTAAACCGGAGGTGATTTTAGGAAAGTCTGGGGCTTTTAAAAACAAAAGGAGCTCTATGGCGACCTAAACCTGTAATATTTTTAAGATTGCACTGTTTATATCCTCCTCCCCTCCCTGCCTCTGTCCAGCACCACACCCGGGGACTAGCAGGGAGGAGAGACCTTGCAGTGTAATGAGCACCGATTGGCTGCTCCTCAGGAAAGGGGAGTGTCCAGCTTATCATTTAACCCTTTCGCTGCCAGAGCCGTTTTTGCATTTTTTGCCCACGTTTAAAAAATAATTTTAGGCCTGAAGATTACATTAAACCCCCCAAAATGATATATTTTCTGAAAGCAGAGACCCTAGAGAATAAAATAAATATAAATAAAATTTTATATGTTGCGTGATATTACCACAAAATTTCAGTAAAAAATACAAGGTAATTTTAGGGCACAAAAAAGGAATACATTACCCAATTTTTTATAAAATATAAAAAGATGAGGTTGCAGTGAGTAAATAGATATTTGACATGTCAAACCTTGGCAACGAACTTCAGTATACTATATTTTCTATAGGCGACACTTTCAAAGCTCCTTATAGGTCATCAGTTTAGTGTCACAGAGGAGGTCCAGTGCTAGAATTATTGCTCTCATTCTGGCGTGAGCGGTGATATGTAACATGTCTATCGCCATCTACGTTTTCATGCGTAGGTGCCCCAGCGTGTGCTTTTAGGTTTGTACGTGCGTATATGCGGGGGTGGCCTCAAATGATTTTTTTTTGGGGGGGGGGATGTTATGTGCTTGGGTGTAACTTTCATTTTTTACAATAAAAAAATTTTTAAAATTTTTTTTACTTAATTTTTTTTCATCACATGGGGACAAAGCCCCGTTTGTGATGATTTTTGGCGACGAGTTCTCTTGAGACATCCAGGGTCTAAACAACCCTGGATGTCTCCCCTGTTCTCCACTGAATGTAATGCAGTGCACATCACACCACATTTGTTTCTTTCCCAGCCTCCATAGACAGGAATCTCTCAACGGGGACCCGGAAGTGTCATAATGTCACTTCCAGGTCAGGAAAGAAGGGGAGGGGAGCGGACGTGTCTGTTCTCCTTTCCCTCTATCCAACGGCGGTGAGCTGGTCTCAGGCCTGCAGATGCGAGAAGCTGGCACTGTGTGGAAGCAATCAGGTGGCAGCGCCGCCGCCTGAATGCTTCCATCTGAGAGGTGAGCCCTGCTGCTTGTCCACAGCAGGGCTAAAGTTTAAAAAAAACTACATGTCCCGGGCTTCGGGTGATACAAATTCAACATCCCTGAGTCTGGAGTAGTGTCAGCTTTGGTGGCGGTCTCTGGTGTTGACCGTTGCTGCTCTTCTGAACGATGGAAACTGACTGCTAGAAAACATAGGTTAAAAAGTCTGTTTAGCTGTGTTTGCATACCGCGATTATGAGAGTTTGCGTTTAGAAGCGTTTTTTCAAGATAACCTCAGGAGACCTTCCCAAATGTCCAGAATGCACTGAAAAACAGTAAAAATTTACTATTTCAGACATTTTGAGAGAAATAGAGAGAGCAGAAGCAGAGAGAGCAGTATTTGCTGAGATTAGCTCTTTTTGTGTTTTTTGTGGTGTTTGCATGTGGTCCAGCTCATTTCTGTGCAGAAATTATTACAGCAGTGTCTAACATATTTTTTTTCATGCAAAACCTCAAAGTATGGGGTACCAGGTCCATTTGAGTACCGGGAATACGCTTTGCATGCATTTTACATGATGAAAAAAGGCTCTGGACAGCATCTGGAAATGGAAGAGTTAAAAACAAATTTCAAATGCAAACACTTATAAATGCGGTTAGCCGCCTTTATCCGCATTTACAAGCGTTTTGCGTTTGAAACGCTGATAAAAATCTGCGGAACGCAAGTTTTCTGCGTTCAAAAAAATGACTGTAAACTCAACTGCCTGTAAACGACTATAAACGACAGTGTACATGGACACATAGGAGAACATTAGGGAGAGTTCAGGGGCTGCTGAAAAAAACGCTGACACAGCTCCTGAACATGAGTTTATCAGCTGCAGTGTATATGAGCCCTAAAAGTGCTTTGCATGGTCCCCTAGGCATAAATGAACAGTTAATCAGTAAGTAAGGTCCCACTGCAAGGGAGAATTTTTTTTAGTTATACAGAATCCAGCTTTCAGCATAGAAGTGCTACACAAGCCCCCTGTGCTATAGAAAACCATGATTATGTAACACTGGGCATTGTTACTGGGATGCACAACTCTATTTGCCCACAAGATGGCAGTGTCCACTACGTTGCCTAGTCATAGCTCTAACACAAGTGCCCTAAGACATCTGGGAAATGTAGTCTCAATGAGTGGTCAAACTGACACAGACACAGGGAGAACATGCAAACTCCAGGCAGGTGGTGCCGTGGCTGAGATTCAAACCAACGACCCTAGTACTGCCAGGCACAAGTGCTAGCCATTTAGCCACTGTGCTGCCCATAAAAATCAATTATAATTGTGTTACCTACAGGCTGATCAGATCTTAGTATAAACCTGTGATCTGCACTTAGGGGACTGTCACAGTGTAGCTTTGTGTTTGCATTCACAAACTTACACAGTTACTAACTGTAACTGTTACACACTTTTACAAATGATCATTTTCTTTTCTAATCAATCTCTCCTTATAGGAATAATCAAAGGTTAGTCGACAACACAATCAATCAATATGCCACACACAGGGAAGCAGAATTTGATTGATACCAGCCATCCATAAAATCAGATCGATCAAAAAGAGATCAGATGTAGAACTTATTCATCTCGGTGCTGCTGATTGAACCAAACGATCAATACATTTCTGCCCTGGTCAAATGATTCAGTTTGATTGAATCTGACCTAAATCTAGTGTATGTTGATCAAAAGTGAACTTATAGCTATTCAAATGGTTTCAACAGGGTGCTGATTGCATTAACGCAGAGAGATGTTCCCTCTAATGACTCCAAATCCATATATGGGCAGCACAGTGGCTAAATGGTTAGCATTTTCCGCCTGGCAGTACTAGGGTCGCTGGTTTGAATCACAACCACGGCACCACATGCCTGGAGTTTGCATGTTCTCCCTGTGCTTGTGTGGGTTTCCTCCGGGTACTCCGGTTTCCTCACACACTCCAAAGACAGGCTGGTAGTTAATTGGCTCCTGTCTAAATTGTCCCTAGTATGTGTATGTATGAATGTGAGTTAGGGACCTTAGATTGTACACCCCATGAGGGTTAGGGACTGATGTGAATGTACAATATATATGTAAAGTGCTGCGCAAATTGATGGCGCTATATAAGTACCTGAAATAAATAAATAAATAAATGTAGAAACCTAAAAGTAGAACATAAAGATATTCTGCATATGCCCGCATCTGGGCAGCCAACATTAGCTTTGGAAGTGAAGATTATTCAGGAAGTGCTGTGTTCTTCCAGAATCCACAAAGGAATTTGTTTTTACTGTTGTGTGAAATTCATTGAGTCTGGTAAAACATTAGGAGCGAAATAAACATTTATATGCCAGGATTTCATCATTTGCTTATCTTTTTATCTTTTTTTTGTTTGTGTGTGTAGTGCTATACCCCCGAAGGAGCCACTTGGTAATTTGGGGTTTTCTTTTCTGAGCCTTGACTTCAAGAACAATCTCAGCCCCTCTGACACACCTGGTTGAATGAAAATCAATGTAGACCCATATAAGCACACACATATACCTTTAACCTGGTCGCGGGTTACTACCAGAAAATAGACACAAGACCATTGACTGGTAGATGAACTCAATATATTGATACTGGTTAGAATGAATGAAGGGTTGAACATAAATGGTGAGGATCACACACAGAACAGTCCAGCTCGCAGCCCACAATCACAAAGTAAATGTAAAAACTGGCTAGCAATCTGTAAAAAAATAACAAAGCAATAAAAGCTTTACTCTCATGATATCTGGTGCTGTCCCCTGCAGGCTGGTGTTGTGGGATGTTAATACAGCTGTAAGACCTGTCATAGGCACTTGTCAAGATTACCAACTATATCCACCCTTTCCGCCCCCTCCTCCATTCATAGAAGCTGTACTATAGGTTCCAGCAATAAAATGTGATTTATGAATGAAAGAGGTGGACCCTTCAATCAGGTGCCCATCCTCCATTCATAGAGCAGTTTTCATTGATGGAAGCAATGGTACAGTTTAAATGATTGGAGGAGGGGGCGAAAACTGCAGATATAGTCGACACTCTATGACAGGTCCAGCAGCACTGTATTAATCCCTGCAGCACTGAAAGATTACAGCTGTGGGGGTATGGGAGGGGGTCTGAGGACTGAAGATTTCAACTATGACAGCAGCCACCAGCACAAGGGAAACTTCTCATTCAATTCTCTCCAAAACCGAGCTCCTAGTTTTCCCCCCAGCCCCCCCCCCCCCCACTGATTTCTCCATCACGTCCAACAATGCCACCATCAGGCCCACCGCGCAAGCCAGAATACTAGGTGTCATTCTTGACTCCAATCTATCCTTCTTGCCCCAGGTCCAACCGCTAACAAACTCGTGCAGACTCCACCTCCACAACATCGCCAAAATCCACACGTTCCTAACCCCAGAAACCACTAAACAGCTCATCCACTCCCTCATCATATCACGACTTGACTACTGCAACTCCCTCCTCACTGGCCTGCCTCGCCACAGGCTATCCCCGCTTCAGTCGATCCTGAATACGGCAGCCAAACTCGTCCACCTTACCAACCGCTCCGTTTCCGCCACCCCCCTCTGCCAATCCCTCCACTGGCCTCCCATTGCCCAATGGATCAAATTCAAAATGCTTACACTGACGTACAAAGCTGTCCATAATACCGCCCCGAACTACATCACCGACCTATTATCCAAGTACCACCCAACACGCACACTCCGCTCCTCACAAGACCTCCTTCTCTCTAGTTCCTTAGTCTCCTCCTTCCATGCCCGCCTCCAGGACTTCTCCAGGGCATCAACCATCCTCTGGAACTCCCTACCCCAATCCATCAGACTATCACCTACTCTCCTCTCCTTTAGGTGCACCCTGAAAACCCATCTCTTCAGGGAAGCCTACCCCGTTTCCTGCTAATTGCCGATCTCCTCCACTCTTCCTACCACTCCATCCCCCTCAGCTTTTCCTCCTGTACCACTATCCCCTCCCTCCTAGATTGTAAGCTCCAAGGAGCAGGGCCCTCGAACCCCTCGTGTATCACATTGTGTTGTTACTGTACTGTCTCATGTATTATTTCCCATTGTAATGTACAGCGCTGAGCAAACTGTTGGCGCTTTATAAATACTGTATAATAATAATAATATAATAATGTAAGTAGTATCCCTTGTGCTGATTTAAACAAAAATAACTAAATGTAGACTGTAACCCTTCCTTTTCAGAATAATTGTTCTTTTGGAGGGGTGCTAACAAATTACATTTTTTAATGTGAAATATTACTTCTTAAAATTTAACTTCTGAGATAGGCTTTTGATTAGGACTGCAGTAATTACTGACGGGAAAAAAAACTAAAAAAATGAATTGAAATGGACAATCTCATGATCATATTTTAACGCTTGCTTAGTTTTTTTTAAAAAAAAAGACCAACTTACTCATCTATGCCATCGTCCATTTACACTCACTTTTATAAATTTTATGTTTGTGTTTACCAACGCCAAGCAACTTTAACACTCTTCAGTTACAGCCTCTGCCTGAACCTCAATGGGTGCAGAGCTCTCAGTTAGGCTGGTTTTATGGTGAGATCAATAAGATGTAAATAATTGATGTTGTTTGTACTGTGTGCAAGGACTTATTTCATTAATATAGTCTGTGGCATGAATTGTCTATCCACTCAGCCTCTCTGCCTCTATGCTTAAAGCCTAACTCCAGGCAAACTATTATTTGTTTTTGTACCCCTAAGGCCCCATCCACAATAGGGTGTTTTGAATTGCAGACAAAATCGCCACAATTCTGCCCACAATTTTAAAACACTCTGCTAAAATGACAAATGACAAAATTGCATGTTCAAATGCCATACATTTTAGTAGCACCCAAAATAGCTGTGCAATTCTGCCTCAATTGTCGTATTCCACCCGAAATAAGTTCAGGAACTGCCTGCGATTCTGCCTGCGATTCAAAATGCCCTAGTGCGAATGGGCCCTAAGGAAGGGTTAGAATATCTATTATCATATATCTCTACTAGGGTGACAAATCCATGTCCAGCAGCGGGGTCCACTAAGGTTTTAGCCCTGGTTCACATATATTCGACCGTGCAGGCCACGTTTTGCACGGGCACGAGAGCCCATTCATTTGAATGGACTCCCGTGCCCCAGGGAAGAAGTCCCTGCACTTCTTCTGAAAACGCAGCCCACACGGGAACCTTGGCTCCCAGTACTGTTACGTTTTCCATTGCGTGCGGCGTGCCATTAGAAATAATGGCACCTGTCAGCGGGTCTGCATTCCTCTGTGCGGGTGGTGCGGCTGCACGAATGTTCGTGTGGATCCACAGCGGCACTACCCACACATATGTGAACCTAGCCTTAGAACTGAAGCACTTGTTTATTGGTCTCCTGATTGGGAACGGGTGGCAGTAACGGGCATGTGACATTGGACTGAGGTGAATACTGTAGTATATTGTGTGTAATATATATATTGAAGACATTGAAACACATACTGACAGGCCAGTGATAAGACCACTTTACACACCAAAAGGACACCTTACTATGTTAATGTATGCAGGAAGTAATTACCTTCCCTTTGTTGTGTTGGGTTAACCTGTTTTTGGGTAAATATATGGAGAGTCGGGGGAGGTTTCTAGGTCTAGACACATAAGATCAAACATGCTACTAAAAGTGGCCAATCAGAGTGCTTGCCATTGTACTGAATGGGGAAAATGTGTATATTAACACAGGACACAGGATGAGAATACAAAGATAGCAGAGCACAAGTGAGGATACCTGGGCAGAGCATAAGGGAGAATACAAAGATAGCAGACCACAGGTCAGGATATGTGGGACAGAACACAGGTTGCATGGAAGCCACCTGGCTGCATATTATAGATTGGACATATGCTGGACTGTGTAGTATCTCTATGCTTGATATGAAGTATCTTGAATGGGGCTTTGAGAGCTGTTGTTCGTTGTAATCTTTACAAATATTCAGCTGGATTTCTGTCATCTGTAACAAATATCTTTATCCGAATAAATGCATCTCTCTGGAAAAGGACTATTGGTTGCTGTGGGAATAGTATATATATAAATACACCCTGGTCATCCGGAGAAGGGCTGGATCTCCATGCTTGATATGAAGCATCATTATTTTAAGACAACAAATACAATGTAAGTAACAATTTTAATACAAAACAAAGTACACAGACAAATATCCTATGACAAGAGTGTAGCTATACCTCCAAAGGAGCTGCTGTAATTTAACTGGTTCTTTCCCAAAATTAGTGCAGATGAAGCCAGGCACACAGTTCATTCACTCCGGCTCATTAATCAGTTTATGGGATGTCTTTTATGAATTTTATTGCTGAAGACCTTGGAAAGGGTGTAGGGGATATGGGATACTCCAGGATTACAGAATAATAGCAGGAAGATACTCCACTGTGCTAAGCCTCCCTGAACAGTCCCTATGCAGAAGCATGTACTGATTGCAGGACGCATCTCCTTAAAAGCTACCCCAGTGAGGAATACTGCTGGCTCCTCACCCAAAGAATACTGTGCACAGTCAGAAGATTCCTGAACTCAGGTCAGTATTTGCAATGTCACAGGATCACTGGATGCCTCCTTCCATTATCCAATGGACACTCTTCAGTGAGGGAGAAGTTAATGCTCACAATGTCACATGGCAATCAGACTTCTTTTAACGTCCTCCAAGCAATTTTCATTGAGCTCTCCAGAACAGGTCCTTAGGTGAGGGTGCCCTGCTTCAAAAAGGTATTTCCAGGAGTAGCCCCAAGATAACTGCTGCCACCCCCACCCAGACAGATGGATTCCCTCTATGGCAGACCCAACTGGGACAGGGGCTTTTGGCGGGTACTGTGGGCTAGCCTTCTACTCATTGATTATGGCCCATGGAGGAGACCAGGGATTTTGTCTGCTTCTCCTGGTCAGAGCATGGAGGAGAGCTGGGTCCTGAAACCCTTTAACTGGCTGGGAGTATTTACCAGGATTATGCAGCCAGGAAGTCCCCAGAACAGTGGTACATTTGTGTAAATAATGTGTCAAACAGATTATGCAGACGCACCTTCACCAGCCGAGGATATAGAACTCTTCTTGGGCAATTTTCTTATCTTGCCCCGGTTCACAAGAGCTGCATAATGCACCATTTGCCCATTTTGCCCCGGCTATTACCAACTTTATATTAACTTTTTATATTATTTCCACCTAAGATGTGCCACTCCGTAACCTCTGTCTGAGCTGGATCTGGGGTGGGAAATTTAGAAATGAGTGGTGTAATGTACTTTATGTATCCGGGATTGTGGAACTCTTTCTGGGAGTCCTGGTGGGCACGCCCTGGCTAATCAAGACTTACAGTGGAGATGTGTTCCAGCACAGAGACAAGGGAGGTAAGGTGAGGAGTTCCTGTGACTACTAGCCAAATTGATAAGACTTGTCTAGGTGCCTAGCTATTAATAATATTAATGTTTAAAGGTTGCATTGTCATGTTTTCACTGGTTGTAAGTCTTATCTTATCTATCCTAATATCTCCACAAGATAATTGTCCCCCTAGAGGTATAAAGTATGTGTCTGGGTTTTAATAAACAGTTATTCCTATGGTTTTACCTCAACATCTTGTCTGTATATGATGCTTGGGGTGAAGGGCTGGTATTAGCTATCGGTCTGCTGGAAGGTTTGGAGGGCAGGAGGCACTGTTTGGCAGAGGCACCCAGTCGGGGTAGCAAGTGGTCTGTCATACCCTCCAACACAAAGAAGAAGAACCTTTCTATTCTAAATCTCAGACTATTTACATGCCTCCTCAGCCACCCACTGGGCATACCTTCCCAGGGACTGGCTGAACGGCAGCGAAACACTCAGGCTACCAACCTACCCTGCCCAACCCTCTATGCTCCAGAGGCCTCTGGAAAACAAAGGAGAGCAATCAAACCTGCAGCCTGTGAGGTCCAGAACAGCCAAAAGCAACTGCCAACTGCCCAAAAGCAAATCTGCCCAACATCCCAGCAACCCAAATAGGAGGGTGCCACAAGAGGATAAGGGAGAAACTCTACGTCTAGAGATTTAACCTCCAGATACACAGTGTCTTCACAGTAAGAGCAGTGGAAATGTAGAATAGACTTCTTCAAGAAGTAGTTCTGCCCAGCTCATTAGATTGTTTTAAAAATCTGTTGGATGCATTTCTAAATGCACATAATATATCTGGATACTAACATTTATAGGTAATAACACCAGGGGTGGTTGATCCAGGGAATATACAATTGCTCCTGGGGATCAGGAAGAATTTTTTTCCAATGCCAAAACAAATTGGATTATGCTTTATTTGAGGTTTTTTTTTTTTTGCCTTCCTCTGGATCAGTTGTGGGTATATGATTCCGTACTGTATGTGAAAGTTTTCTATTTTTTTTTTTTTAACTAGATGGAGTTCTGTCATTTTTCAACCTGATAACTATGTAATTATGTGACCTAGAGGATGAGCCCAGTAGGGATATGGTTAGAGAGAGAACAGATAGGATGAAGAGAGGAAGGAGAGGGTGTTGGGTAGCCACCAGGAGGAGTGACTTTTGTGTCTGTTCCATGGGTTAATAGTACGTGTTGTTACAGTTGACTTCTGCTTATGTTGTGTATCCCAATGCTCCATGTGGGTACATGTTGGTCAGATTTGTCATGGATTCGGGTTGTCAGTTCCTCCAGTTTAGTAACCCATTCCTTGATGGTAGGAGGGTTGTTAGCTCTCCAGTGTCTGTGCATTACTGTTCTAGCTGCTATAAGACATAAACAAAGGAGATCTTTCTTGGCATTTGGGAGCAAAGAGGGCAGTTCATATATTGTGAGGATCTGCATCCAGAAGAGGAGCGAGATCAAGGGGAAAGACCACCAGATATGTAGCAAAATACTTTTCTCTGCCAACGAAAAACCAACACTAAGGAGAATATTTTATGTAGAAAGACAGGATGTTTATACCAGTGTGTAAGAATTGTATAGATGTTTTCCTCGTACTCTAGTCAGAATGTTAAGTATATGTGTCAGAGTGAACATTTTTTGAAGGACCTTGTTGGAGAAATGCTGAAATGTAATGAAGATGGGTAAGAAGTGCAGAGTCAGACGGATGACATAAATTTGGGATATAAGGTGGGTAGGGGTCTGGGATTTCAGACAGAGAATTTGGAGGGGTGTAGTGTTTATATGGGTAGACAGAGGGGTTCTTTTTAAGCTTCTGAACAGAAAAGTGGTAAATGGGTGGAGGCGGTCTAAGTTGGAGTTTACATTTTTAATATCTCTGAGCCCGAACAATAACCTTAACGTTTATCACATAATTTCCATATCAAATGAATAAGCACTGAAACCACACAGTCCAACAGTGAGGCCTAAAAATCCCACTACAAGAAACTGCAACCTGTCATGCTATGGTCCTGAATTGTGCTATTTATTTATTACAGGTATTTTTTTATGTCAACAGTTTACACAGCTCATTGTATGCTGTACATTCACATCAGTCCCTATCTCAAAGAGCTTACAATCTAATGTCCTTATCCCACATACTAGAACCAATTAACCTACCAGCATGTCTTTGGACTGTGGAAGGAAACCTACACAAAAACAGGAAGAACAATTAAACCCCATACAAATAGTGCTCTAAGATTTGATCCAGAGAGCCACTAATCCAATGGGCTACTTCTAACTCTGAGCGTTAGAAAAGGTGATGCTTTCAAAACATGGCCTGCATGTTCACAGCATGTTTAGGAGAATAAGATACCATAAACGTAAAAATGATTAATAGAAAAGGCAACTAGGCACATGAAAGATGAAGATTAGATCCACTCAGAAGTTTGGGCTCCATAAGAGAGTAAAATATAACAATTTCCATGTGTCACTGTGTGTTCTTTAACCAATACAAGTGCAGTAAGCTGAAACGGAATGTGCAGCTCCAGTAACTAAGAAGTTGAGAAGAAGAAGTGCTTCTTGTTTTGAAGGAACTGAAATTGATCCGATGTTGGATCCCACAGCAGCTGCATCCTCTCTGGTCCTCAAACTTTGTTAACATTTTCAATCAAGATATCTCCATCCATAAGATACAAAACACTCCAAACTTCCATCTGTCTAATAAAAACCATTTGACATTTAAATTGTGACTATTTTTTTACATGTTATATGACATGCATTCTACCATTAATGCACTTAAAGCCTAAATCCAGACAAATTATTCATTTTTTTAGTTTGTTTTGAATAGATGGGAAGATATAAATTTAACTTCAGGTTTTAATCTCTATTGGTTATCCCATTAGGGATATTTCCTTTACTAACTGTCTGTAATGGAAATGATGGGGGGGGGGGTTGTCACTGGGTTTAGGAAGGTAGAGACATAGAATATGGTCAGAAGCTTTAAAGAGTTACTTCACCTTTACCAAAAAGGTGCCTCTACAGGTAAGGGGTGCCTTGCCTGTAGATAAAAAGAAAATGTGCAGCTTTGATGTTGGATAATACACTTGCTATAGATGTATGCCATGTATGTACCTGCTGGAACCTGGCCAAAAAACTCCCAGAGATGGCATCATAGCATCCTACCTTGTTACTAGGACATTTCTAGGACACTGCCAGCCCAATCAACCCCCTCGAATGCTCTCCCTCTCCCTTGTTGCAGTAGCTCTCAGCTCATTGATCCTGTGACGGAGGAGATAGTGAACTGCACATGTGTGAGGGCTCACTCCTGTGATGGTGGAGGGGAGCAGTAATGGCTGGGAGTGTCTTAGCAACACTCTAGCAACAAGGCAAGATGTGGGGATTCCATCTCTGGGAGTTTTGGGCCAGGCTTCAAGAAATGGCCTACACCAATAGCAAGGGCATTATCCAACTCTAGTCAGCGCTGCACAATTTGTTTTTATCTACAAGAGCCACTTACCTGCATAAACAGGTAAAGGGGAACTAAATCTTTAAAGAGGTTATCTTTAAAGTTGTTATAAAGGTTCAGTTTACAAAAAAAAAATAAGAAACATGCACTGCTCAAAAAAATGAAAGGAACACTTTGAAAAATCAGATTTCAATGGGGAAAAATATCATGCTGGATAAGTATACTGATATGGACTGGGTAATATGTTAGAAACGTAAGGACACCACATCTTTGATGGAAATGAAAATGTTCAACCTACAAAGGATTCAATTCAAATACACCCTAAAAATCAAAGTGAAAAAATTATGCAGCAGGCTAGTCCATTTTGCTGAAATTTCTTTGCAGCAACTCAAAATGGTACTCAGTAGTTTGTATGGCCCCCACGTGCTTGTATGCATGCCTGACAACATCATGGCATGCTCCTAATAAGATGGCGAATGGTGTCCTGGGGGATTTCCTCCCAGATGTGGACCAGGGCACCACTGAGCTCCTGGACAGTCTGAGGTGCAACC
Organism: Staurois parvus; assembly: GCF_062004578.1. Lineage (NCBI taxonomy): Eukaryota > Metazoa > Chordata > Amphibia > Anura > Ranidae > Staurois > Staurois parvus. Next base: position 4,247,092 of record NW_028317992.1, read on the forward strand.
TTGCGGCATCAGATGGACCAAAACTTGATATCCCAGAGGTGTTCTATTCAAGTTAGGTCAGGCGAGCATGGGGACCATTCATTGGTATCAATTCCTTCATCCTCCAGGAACTGCATGCTCTGCCTGCATACTCTCGTCACATGAGGCCGGGCATTGTCATGCACCAGAAGGAACCCAGAATAGAGTCTGATAATGGGTCCAAGGATGTCATCCCGATACCTAATGGCAATCAGGGTGCCATTGTCTAGTCTGTAGAGGTCTGTGCGTCCCTCCATGGATATGCCGGCCCAGATCATCACTGACCCACCACCAAAATGTTCATGCTAAATGATGTTACAGGCAGCATAATGTTCTCCACGGCTTCTCCAGACCCTTTCATGTCTGTCACATGTGCTCAGGGTGAACCTGCTCTCATCTGTGAAAAGCACAGGGTGCCAGTTGCAAACCTGCCAATTCTGGTGTTCAACAGCAAATGCCAATTGAACTCTATAGTGCCGGGCAGTGAGCACAGGGCCCACTAGAGGATGTTGGGCCCTCATGCCACCCTCATGAAGTCTGTTTCAGATTGTTTGGTCAGAGATATTCACACCAGTGGTCTACTGGAGGTAATTTTGTAGGGCCTGGCAGTGCTCATCCTGTTCCTCCTTGCACAAAGGAGCAGATATCAGTCCTGCTGATGGGCTAAGGACCTTCTACGGCCCTGTCCAGCTCTCCTAGAGTAACTGCCAGTCTCCTGGGATCTTCTCCATGCTCTTGAGACTGTGCTGGGAGACCCAGCAAACCTTCTGGCAATGGCACGTATTGATGTACCATCCTGGAGGAGTTGGACTGACTGTGCAACCTCTGTAGGGTCCAGGTATGGCCTCATGCTACCAGTAGTGACACTGACCCTAGCCAAATGCAAAACTAGTGAAAAACAGTCAGAAAAGATGAGTAGGGAAAAAAATGTCGGTGGCCTCCACCTGTAAAACCATTCCTGTTTTGGGGATCGTCTCATTGTTGCCCATCTAGTGCACCTGTTAATTTCATTAACACCAAAGCAGCTGAAACTGATTAACAACCCCCTCTGCTACTTAACTGACCATATCATTATCCCAGGAGTTTAATTGACTTGATGCTATACTCTGAATAAAGAGTGTTCCTTGAATTTTTTTGAGCAGTGTATTATGCTTACTTACGGTGTTTCTGACCCCTCCCCCCTGTTGAGTGCCCCCAGAGCAAGCTGTTTGCGCTGGGGGTACTCATGTGTGCATGCTCTCAAATCATCTCCTGTATGTCTATGGGACACACAGAGCATGGCTGGGACCCACCCCCTCCTCACTGGCTGTGATTGACAGCAGCGGGAGTCAATGACTGCTGTGTCAATGAGGAGCGAGAGACCTGTGAGAACCTCATCTCTCATGCACAATGCTGGATCAGAACTGGGCTCAGGTAAGTATTAGGGAGGCTCCAGGGGGAGCTGCACACTAAAGGTTTTTTACCTTCATATATAGAATGCATGAATGTAAAAAAAAAACTTCAGCCTTTAGAGCCATTTTAAGCTTTCCCAAGTAAACTAAAAAAGTTTTGTCTATGTGCTCATATGATCCTACATCTTGTTCTGACAAGAAATGAGGTGACTCTCCACGACAGTAATATATGCTCTACAATAGAGGTAGATTTTATTAAATATAGATGAAAGGTGCATTAACTAGAGTTTCACTCTTTAATTATTATTATATATTATATTATCATATGTATTATTTTCACAAAACAGCTGTGACTGTTCTCCATTAGACAGTGTTGGTCACTGACAACTTTTAAGAAAAATATCAAAACAAAACACCAAAAAGCCACATAACATCATTACGTTCGTGTTTATCTTCTGGAGAAAGCTGGCGTCATGGCTGATGTTGTCTCTGGCTTGAGGAGAAAAAGATGTTGCTTCACTTCAGATAATCAGTGGATTCTCTGCCATTTTGTTTCAAGTTTGTGGATGATTTTTCTGGAAGTTCGACAGCAATGCTTACTTCATACAATATCCTGCCCATGATGATAAACAAAACACTTCAAAGTATGTGCAATGAGTACAGGACACTGGTATGTTTTAGAAGGTCAGACTTTTGTGTTTTGAGACAAGAAATGGAAATAATTTTTTTATAAATGTTGACGTGTCGGGGGGGACGACAGAGAAAGGGAACTTAATGAGAGTTTCTGGGAAATGTAAGGATGTGACTTTGAAACTTTAGATATTTAGATACATTTTGCAGTCTTGGGTTCATACATAACCCAAATCACTTTGATGTTTTTAATTTTTAACAGGTATTCCTTACCTACCTTCACTATATCCTCAGATGATGATGGATCTTCTAGATTGTAAGCTCCAAGGAGCAGGGCCCTCGAACCCCTCGTGTATCGCATTGTATTGTTATTGTACTGTCGCATGTTCTGTCTCCCATTGTAATGTACAGCGCTGAGCGAACTGTTGGCGCTTTATAAATACTGTATATTAATAATAATAATAATCATAAGTAACTGTAAATGCACAGCTCCGGTTTGTGTTTGCCCATTTACAGTCATCTGTACTTTTATGTACCCATTTCACTCCATTTTCTTCTCTCCCAGTTCTTTAAACCATTCCTGACCCAACTACCCCTCCCTGCAAGCTTCCAAATTCTCATTCTTGCCACTATTTTCCATGTCTCCAGCTCCTTCGATTATTACTGACCCTACTCTTCTTGTCTTAAGACCATTAAATCATTCCTGACCCTAGTTCTTATGCCCCCCCGCCTTACACACACACACACACACTTAAACCATTCCTGGCTCTACTTTTTATATCTCTGGCCCTTAAACCATTCCTGACCATATTTCTCATGCCCTCGTCCCTCTAAACCATTCTTGACCCTACATCTCATGCTTCCAGCTTCTTAAGCCATTCCTAATTCAACAGTTCATGCTTCCAGATCCTTAAACCATTCTTGACCCTTCTTTTTATGCTCCCACTACCTAGACTATTCCTGACTCTACTTTTCATGCTAAACCATAGATGACCCTCCTCCACATGCCCACAGCTTGTTTACCCATCCCTGACCCTACCCCTCATTACCCCTATCTGCTTGAACCATAACTGAGACTACTCTTCATGACCCAGTCCCTTATACCATTCCTGACCTTACTATTTTGGTCCCTGATTCATATACCACCCTTGCCCCTACTTTTTATGTCTCCAGCCATTAAACCACTCCTGACCCAACTGTTCATTCTCCCAGCCCCTTAAACCATATCTGACTCCATGCTCTCAGATACTTAAACCATTTCTTTTTGATCGATCACATTTTTGAAGTTGAGTATCTTGTGTGTCTCTACAACAAATGCAACTGTGCATGTTGGAGCACAGCGAGAATAACCCAACTCTGGGATTTGAGGAGGCAGTAACTCCTTGACTTTAATAAAGACATTTTTATTGAAACAAAAATAATATTCAAAAACTGTCTGTGATCATCTTTTCGAGTCTCGTTTGGGGACTTTCATAACTATAGTATAAAAATGTTGCTAGATAAGAGCTTTAAAAGAAATGGAGCACAGTCCCAGTACCATGCAAAGAGAAAAAACTGGAGGATCTTTTGCAGCCTTACAAAGCAATGAGCGTTTTAAGACATGATAATCACAGATCAAAAAACTGACTAGATCAGGGTTTTTCAACGGGGTGCCGCAGAGAGTCTCCAGGGGTGCCGCGGCAAAATGGCAGAAAGTCTCATACAGTCCGATCATTAAAGGTTTCCTGTGTTAAATTCAGCAGTCAACTCTCCCCCTCCCTGTTGCTATATGTACTATTGCCGGCAAAACTGAAAGCTGTGCAAGCCGGCGTCCTACCAACTGATGATGTCATTGTTGCTAAGGACAGTTCGGTTTTGCCAGCAATAGTACATATAGCAGCAGGAAGGGGGAGAGAGTCCCGAGGAGGAATGAAATGTGCTCTCCCTGCTCCATGTACACAGAAGTTAACCATGGATGTGCAAGGCAACTTTGTAACCGTCCCGTAACTGGTAAAATGTCCTCTCTACTGGCCCCGCCCCCATGGACTGACCTCACCCCTCCCCCTTAGCTCAGCCTGAGTTTCTTCCCCTGCATGTGCTATAACCCTCCCCGGGCTCCTCTGAGGGCGGCTGCTGGTGCCGCATGAGTAGTGTGTTTCCCTCTCGATGATGATGTGTCCTGCCCTGAGCAGGGCTCCACCTCTGACGACTTTTCCTGAGTGTCTCAGCTGCTGCAGAACCTCTTGTGGGTGGATCTGCTGCGTGCTGCAGTGCGGCGCAGGGATTCCCCTCAACAATAACTTCCACCTGGCTCTCCACCCTTAACAATAGCCTCTACCTCTGCCTGGCTCTCCTCGTCCTTAACAATAGCCTCCACCTCCACCTGCCTCTCCACCCTCAACAGTAACCTCCACCTGGCTCCACCCTTAACAATAGCACCCACCTTGCTCTCCACCCTTAACAATAGTCTCCACCTGACTCTCTACCCTCAAGAATAACCTCCATCTGGCTCTCCACCCTTAACAATAACCCTCTGCCTCTCCACCGTCAGCAATAACCTCCACCTGGCTCCCCACCTTTAACAATAACCCCCTGCCTCTCCATCAACAATAACCTCCACCTGCCTATCCACCCGTAACAATAACCCCCGCCTCTCCATCAACAATAACCTCCACTTGCCTATCCACCCTCAACAATAATGTCCATCTGCCTCTCCACTCTCAACAACAACGTCTACCTGCCTCTCTACCCTCAACAATAACCTCCACCCTGCTCTCCACCCTCAACAATATTATCCACCTGGTTCTCCACCCCTAACAATAACCCCCTGCCTCTCCACCCTCAACAATAACCACCACCTGCCTCTCCACCCTCAACAATACTACAGTATGATTCATTTTGGTGGTGCTTAATTTAAAAATCATTCAAGCACCTTTTTTGCATGTTTCCCTAGCATAGAGCAGCAGCTTAATTAAAAATGCAACATGCGGGAACATGCAAAAAAGCACTCCCGCTCAGACACACCTCCTTGTATGAGTGAGCCCTCAGACTATTGGGCCCCAGGATTGTGCGCAGTTCTAAAGGGTGCCTTGACTGAAAAAAAGGTTGAAAAACATTGGACTAGGGGGCGCTTGTGAGCAGCGCACGATGATGGTGGCCTGCTGATCCCGCTCCTCCACCGCCGGGCACATCCGTTTCTACCCTGCCTCCTGGGGAGCCCATTCTGTCCGCACCCTTATGCCGCGGCTACGGTGATCGAAAATCATGAACAGGACCTTTCAGATCTGAGAAGAGAGCTTGACGCGGCTCTCTTTCGGCTGCAAGATTTTGAGAATAGGTCCCGTCGGGGTAATCTTTGCCTGCGTGGTCTGCTCAAAGCTATTGTTGACCTCACATCCACCACTACCGCGCTTTTTCAAAAGTTGGATCCGGCGATACCGATAGACCGTTTGGAGTTTGGCCCTGGGCCCGAGGAGGTCTGAGGGTCCTCCCACGGACATCATAATTAAATTTACCTATTACCGTACAAAAGAATCGCTCCTTCGCTCTGCACGAGACAAGCAGGATCTTCGCTTTCAAGGTCATCCATCCCAGCTGTTCGCAGATCTGGCACCATCCACCATCCAGAAACGTCGACAGATGAAACCCTTCACGTCAGTCCTCTTGAACCGTCACATCAAGTACCAATGGGGCTTTCAATTTAAGCTTACATTTGCGTACCAAGTTCGGAGCCATGCTGTCCACAATCCGGAAGAGGGCAAGTCGACCCTGGAGGTGCTACACCTTCTGCCCTCGCGGGATGCCTCCAACAGCCCAGTGTGGCCCTCTGGTTTCCATCTTCCTTCATCTCAGCATATATGGGAGAAAGTTGGCAGCCGTAAATGCTCCCTCCCTAGTACCCCTCCATTATCTGGATCTTCCCGCTCTGATCCAGGTTGAGTACGGTTGGATGGGTAAGATTTTTCATTTTTCAGATGGCTTGCCCCACTGCCATGACTTTCTGTGTTTCTGATGGGGTGGAGACCTTGACTGGCCCTTGTTGGGCAAACTTTTAGTATGTTTTGTATGTTGCTAGTTTTCAGTTTTACAGTTTGAAATGTTTTTCTATGCAATACTGGTCTGTACTGGTGATGATCCTTGGCCCCCACCAGCTCCTCGCGGTCCAACTTTGAGTTTTAATTTTTGTCCTTTTTTTTGGGTAGGCGTAAAAACAAATTCCTTTGTGGATTCTGGAAGAACACAGCACTTCCTGAATAATCTTCACTTCCAAAGCTAATGTTGGCTGCCCAGATGCGGGCATATGCAGAATATCTTTATGTTCTACTTTTAGGTTTCTACATTTATTTATTTATTTATTTCAGGTACTTATATAGAGCCATCAATTTGCACAGCGCTTTACATATATATTGTACATTCACATCAGTCCCTAACCCTCAAGGGGCGTACAATCTAAGGTCCCTAACTCACATTCATACATATACATACTAGGGACAATTTAGACATTAGCCAATTTACCTACCAGCATGTCTTTGGAGTGTGGGAGGAAACTGGAGTACCCGGAAAAAGCCCACGCAGGCACAGGGAGAAGATGCAAACTCCAGGCAGGTGGTGCCGTGGTTGGGATTCGAACCAGCGACACTAGTACTGCCAGGCTGACATGCTAACCATTTAGCCACTGTGCTGCCCTGTCCTATCCCCTAATTTTACTATCCACTAATTTTACTGTTATACTGGGATTTTGCTTATGTGGATCCTCGGCTCCCATCGGCTCCTTGGTTTTTGGTTTTTCTTTTTGCAGGGGGGTTATTGTACATTTCTATATATACCGGGAGTCTTCCTGGCTCGTGGTCCTCTGCCTTATCTATCGGGGCCGTGACCCGAGAATGCCTTATTTCTATTATGCTGATATGTCTGTGTACCTGTTTGCATTTTATTTATATACTATGGGGTCATATTATGCATTTCTTCAGGTAATGTACTTGACTTTGACTTTTTGCTTGTTATGTCCTCCCCCCCCCCCTTTTTTTTTTTTCTTTCTTTTTCTCTTTATTCCTCCCTTCCCTTCCCCTTTTTTCTTCCCCCTCCCCTTTTCTTCCCCTTCCCATGAAGGTTATTTTTGTATTATGTTGTTTATGACGCACCCATGTGCCTGGTGGTAGAGCCACCCCCTATGCGTGTCCTTGCGATTGGGACGCAATTTCCACTGATTGTGGTTTTGTTACACTATCTTAGAGTGTACACTTTCTTCTTCTGTTTCTTGTGTTTTGTCTGGTTTTTTTTTTCTCTTTTCCAGGGCAGTCCAGGGTAAGGTTGCATTTGACGATTGGACCGCTATTCCTAGCGTATTCTGGCAGCTGAATTCCCTTGACTCAGTATGGCTTTAAAACCTCTGAAGATTTTTTATCAAAATATCCATGGTTTTATTTTTCCGACCAAGCGTTCTAAAGTGTTCCATCATCTTAAGTCTAAAGACGTAGTCTGTCTGCAGGAAACTAGGTTTTCTCAATCCTCCGCGCCGCATTACCTCGCTTACCATTATCCAACCTTTTTCTCTGCTTCGGCCCTTGAGAAGCATAGGGGCGTGGTAATTGCTTTTAGGCGCAATCTGCTGTTTACTTGTAACCTGGAAATAGCTGATCCCACCGGCAGGTATTTGCTCCTTCGGGGTACCCTTTGGGACCAGGAGGTGACCCTGGTGGGTTATTATGCGCCAAATAGATATCAACACAAATTTTTTTCTCACTTGCTGAAGGTGATTTCGCACCACCAACATGGTATTCTCTTATTGATGGGTGATTCGAATGTTGCTCTTAATTCATCTGTCGACCCCTAGCCATGACCTTTCTCAGGAATCTAAATTGCGTGATACGTTGCAAGCTTATGGTCTGGTTGATGTATGGCGGGAACTGCATCCTACGTCATGGGAATGCACTTTTTTTATTCGGCCCCACACCTGAGCTTTTGTAGAATAGATCACATCTTCATTTGCTTCCAACATTTATCTTTAATTCAAAACATTGTCATCTCGACCTCACCCTGGTCTGATCATGACCCATTGGTCTTTTTACTGTGTCTTTCTGGCATGGCTCGGCCCTCTTTTATGTGGAGACTCAATTAATCCCTGCTCACCACTCAGGCTTTTTGCTCCCAGGTTCTTTTGCACATTCAATCCTACTTTATGGACAATGTGGGTTCTGTATCCTCACTCTGTGGGAGGCTCACAAAGCCACCATTAGGAGTCACTTGATTCAGATTGCCTCGTCCAGGAAATGGGCCAGAGAGAAGAGGATGTTGGAATTGATCTCGAAATTGGCTGTGGTAGACGCTCCTTGGAAAGCCTGCCCGATTACGGCCAACAGGAAAGTCCGAGATGTGGTGGCTGCTGAACTTGATCTCCTTTCCACTACATGAGCTGAGAAGGCTTTACGCTGGGCCAGACATAGGTTTTATACATGCGCCAATGTTGGCCAAGACACTTAATTCGCTAGGTTGCATGCATAAACCTGTTCAACTCCAAATGAGGGGCGGTGGCCTTACTTTGGACCCTGTGAAGATTACTCATAGATTTGCAGATTTTTTGTCCTCTCTTTACCAAAATCCGAACATTTTTGTCGCTGAACATGCTGATAGTTTATTCGCTGAGTTGCATCTACCCTCTTTATCCATTGCAGCCCGTGATGCCCTGAATGCGGATATCTCAGAATCTGAACTTTATCAAGCCATCAAATCTTTGAAGGCCTCCAAAGCTCCAGGCCCATATGGGTTTTCTGGGCTCTACTATAAAAAATTTGCCACCGTTCTGGTTCCTCACTTGACGGCCTTTTTCAATTCTTTCAAGCAGGGTTCCCGGATTTCTTTGGAGTCTCTTCAGGTGCATATTACTATGATCCCTAAGAAATCTGAAGATGCCTTTGAGCCGCAAGCTTTTAGACCAATCTTGCTGCTCAATGTGGACTTGAAGATTCTGGGAAAGCACCCAAATTAATAAGTATCTACTCTCACTTATTCATCGAGATCAGGTTGGCTTCATTCCGGGGCGACAAGCTGCTGATAACATCCGTAAAGTCATCCATCTCATTTATATTTTGCATCGCCGCAGGATACAGGGGTTCCTTTTATCCCTAGACATTTATAAAGCATTCGATTCACTTTCTTGGGAGTACTTGACATATACGCTGTGTAGCTGGGGGTTTGGTGATGCATTTCTGGCTTGGATCTCAGCTTTATATTCGTCTCCCTCGGCCTCTGTTAAATATGCAGGTTTCTTTTACTCATCTTTCCCTATTATTAGGGGCATGAGACAGGGATGCCCATTATCACCTGCTCTTTTTGTTCTCGCTCTTGAACCTTTAGCTGCAGCCATTCAAAATCACCCAGATATTTCTGGTATCCCCTATGCTGGCAGTCAATATAAGGCCAACTTTTATGCGGATGATACTCTTTTGGTTTTAACCAATCCTCTCATCACTCTCCCCAATATCCAGGTCATATTGGACTGTTTTTCGACTATATCTGGTCTTCACATCAATTTGTCTACAACCACGACATTGAATATTACACTCCCAGCCGACCTGGTTGAATGGTTGCAGACACAATTTCCCTACCATTGGGCATCCCATTCTCTGGCTTACCTTGGCGTTACACTTACTTCCTCCTACTCTACCTTATTTTTGGCTAATTATTATCCCTTATTGCGCTCTGTTACTTCCCTGCTTCATTCTCGGTAGTTTCCTTCTTTATCTTGGATTGGCTGGATACATGCTGTCAAGAAGACTATCTTGCCAAAGATCCTGTACTTTTTCTGCACTCTCCCTATTCAGGTCCCTGCGTCTTTTCTTCGTACTGCAAAGCCGGATTCTCTGTTTCATTTGAGCTCATAAACATCCCAGAGTGCCTAGAGCCACTATGTATACTCATAGATTGCAGGGAGGTTTGGGAGTTCCAAATATTTCTGGATACTACTTGGCGGCTCAGATTTCCCAGCTGTCTATACTTCATGCCAAGACAGATATCTTGTTATAGGTACTCCTGCAATTACCCAACTGTGCTCCGCTTTCTTTAACTACATTGCTTTGGCTCCCGCCTAAGTTGCGCCCTCCGGATTTGAGCCCTATCATACTTCACAGTTTATGAACCTGGGACTCTGTTAAATATTCGGATAATTTGATATCATCGTTTCTACCTCTTTTGTCGATTACACATAATCCTCTATTTCCACCGGGCCTAGAACATCCCCCTTCTTTCTCTTGGTGGACCTCCCATGGCTTTGTCAATGTACATGATTTTCTGAATGCTCGTATGTTTCCATCATGGGAATCTCTTCAAGAATCAAGGGGGGTCCCGCCACGGTAATAATATCGGTATTTGCAGATGCGCCACTGGGTCTTATCCCTCCGTCGTACCTCTACATATCCTTATCGCAAAACGTCCTTTGAACACATCTGTCAGCATTCTCCAGGGTCCCCTGGTCTCTGTAATTTATGCTTCCCTTAGCAGTAGGTCCTCCTCACCACCCCTGTCTTATGTCTCTCAATGGGAGCGAGATCTGGGTGTCTCGATTGTGGCGGAGGATTGGCATAGAGCCTGGGGGATGGTGGCAAAATGTTCATTCAATATAGTCACTCTTGAGGCAGCCTACAAAGTTCTCCTGCGGTGGTACTGGGTCCCGGCTCAGACTGCTCACTTTAATCCGACTGGCGGAAATAGGTGTTTCCGGAACTGTGGTCTACATGGGGACGTCTTGCACATTTGGTGGTCGTGCCCGCGATTGATAGGCTTCCAGTCTAGGGTTTTTGGTTTGCTACAAACGCTATTTCATATTATGGTCCATAGGGATACAAGGGTGGCCCTAATGCATTTCCCAATTTTGGGTCTGTCTAGGTCTCAGCAAAAATTGGCATCCTACCTATTAATTTTGGCCAAACGTGCCATAGCTCAAGCTAGGAGACCCCAATCAGTTGTCTTCCAGGGGGTGAAGACCCGGATGAATGCTATGTCGATCAATGAACAGATATCTAGCGTTCTTCATGATTCTCATCCGAGATTCCTTAAAGTTTGGGAACCTCTGATACGTTATTCCTTGCCATCCCTGCCCACTAATAGTTATGGCCTCTTATAGTTGCTGCCTGTGCTAGCCCTGGATCCGTGATTCTTCTAGTTTTCCTTTCCTCCATGTTTTTTTTCTGATTCCTTTTTTTTCCTCTTCTTCTTTTCTCTCTTCTTTCCACTTCTTTTTTCCGATAATATGATAGATTGTTAATGCCATTATTTGGTTCGGCTTTTTGCCATCCCTCCTTGTTGTCATTGGACATTCCATTATTTGGCTAATACAAGTTAGCTGGATGTATCTAATTATGTATTAGTGTTCTGCTCTGCCCCTGCGTGGGCATATCTTGAGCTTGTTGTATTCTTAAAACAAACCTTTCTTAATAAAAATATTGAACCAGAAAAACATTGGACTAGATTCACTGTGAGTCTTTTCTACCCACCCACTTTATATGATATCCTCTCTAATTTAATAGTCTATTAGTACTGAATTTTCAGAAATGTATTTTTTTTATTAATTTAGGATGGTTGAATAACACCAACATGTTATGCTTTACATAATGCATACAGTATATCCATTTCTTGCCCCACAAAGGAGCAAATTTTCAGTATGTTTTATGTCAAAAGTAACAACTGGCATACCCACAGCCCAGTGGATGCCGAAACCTACAATGAAGGCCAATCTATAAAACCAGATCTTTTAAAGATTATGTCACTCTAGATGTCGTGTTTGGCCTTGCAATCTGTATTCATTGGGTTGACCCTGGTCTCAATTAAGCAAAGAAAATGTTTGAAGTTTTGTTCCCTTGTTTGGAGTAGAAAAAATCTGTAAAGTCATAATGTGAACCTTTGTAACTTTTTGGCAGAAAAACTTAAACTGCAGATAGCAGAGTGAGGCAGGCACATGGCACAAGGCAGAAATACACTGTGGTCTAAGAGATGAATAAGGATGGTGACAAAGAACAGAAAATACTTTATGAAACAAGGATGTTTCGAGAACATTCTTTTGTGTGTCATGGTGATTATGCCCATATTGTAGAAACGTTTTCAAATGAGCGGTGCTGGTCCAAACTTTATATTTTGGCAGAGGTAGTCTCCTTCTATTTACTAGGCAAAGGGGTCTCTCTCCAATGCTCCAGTACAACTTCGACTCTTTCTCCACTGCTCCAGGGTAGAAATCCCTATGTTTTTTTTCCACTGCTCTCACGTAGAAATCACAAGCTCTCCTTTTTCTCCACATAGCTTGTACAGTCCCAATCTCCATGAAGAAAAAGTCTTTCCCCCTCTCAACCCAGGAAAATGATTTCAACTTAGTGAACTATACTCTCCACAATCCTCCACATTTCCTCTCCAGAGTCTCCAATAGTTTATGTCCTCACTTTCCTGCTAGTGCAGTGGTCTCCAAACTGCAGCCCAGGCACCAGATGTAGCTCTTTTCTTGACTTTATTCAGCCCTTGGAACACTATTCTTTCCACTGGCGTTAACAAGGAGGGATAATTCCTCCCACTGACACCAACTATGGGGCACTAATGCTCTCACTGACTTCAATGATGGGGCACTATTCCTTCCACTGACACCAACTATGGGGCACTATTCCTCCCAGTGACATCAATGGTGGGGCATGATTCCTCCTATTGACACAAATAATAAGGTACCATTCCACTGATACCAACAATGGGTCACTGTTTCTCTCATGGGCAACAATCATGGGGCATGGTTACAAACGTCAGGATATTTCCTACTCACGCTGGCCACAGTCCAGCCCCTCTAAAGCCTGAAGGATAGTAAACAGGCCCTTTGTTTAGAAAGTTTGGAGACCCCTGTCCTACCAGATGGAGGACAGTTAAACACCAGCTGCTCTGTATTTTGTGACAGTAGTCTTTCCTATAGCAAAGTCCCCTTTTTCCCACTGAAACTTCAGACTGGACTACACGTGGAAATTACTGTCAACCGATCTAACCTATGGGTAGATTAGGAATCAAACTGTATGTCAATGGGACACCTGTAACATCTGCATGAACTTTCAAGCTGACCAGTTTCTAGCAAAGGATCAATCATCCAAACTGGATTTTCACAGCATTGTTATTGTGTTTTCAATATAAGGCTAGTACTTGGAGTGCCTGCATGGGTTATAAGCATGCATTTGTCATTGTTTGAGAGCCCCAGTGTCAGTTTATTCTTCTTCTTTGGCCCCAGGATTTAGCATGGATTTTTTCTGGAGCCTCGTCTGTGTCATTGTTCTGGGACATCTTGTCCTAATTGTCAGTGTGTCATTGTTTCACAGCCACCTGGTGTTGGTTTACAAATGTACTGAAGCCTCACATGTCAGGGTGTTACACGCATCAAAGTAATCCTTTTTCTGAAACCCCAAGTTTCAGTGTATAATTGTTCAAGGGTCACTGTAATATTGTTCCAAGCTCCCAAGTGTCAGTTTATCATTGCTCCGAGACCTTGCTCTGAAGGTCCGTGTGTTATTGGTCTGAAACCCCAAATTTCAATGTGTCAGTGGTCTGCTGCCCCAAGTGTCAGTGTGTAGGCCGGTGGTGGTGCACTTTTTTAGTGATACCACTCCCCTGATGATAAAGTGGGTGGAGTTATGTCCCTTTTATATTCAGCTGTGGGTTGGGCCCTAAGCAGAAGGGAGCATAGGAATAGGTCACCCCTGACCAACACAATGCAGGTCTGTGATCTGTACCAGAGAGAGAGGCCTAAGGGACAGAGAAACTTACAGGGGAGAAGTAGTCAGCTACCCCTGACCTGCATCCTGCAGGTCTGTAGCTTGGAGTTGAGAGACCTTCTGGGCCTGGCCTGGAGAAACACCTTGTGTGAGGCCCCACTGCTGGGGAACTCACGAGAGGAAGATGGCTGGATGCTACCGCTCTGTGCTTATAGCACTGAAGTGCTCCACACTGTGACTATTGTTAAGAAGAACCATGTAAACTGTTGTGCCAAGAACATTCTACGGCAATGTATTGAAAAGCACTTTGTGTGTGTGGACATTTTCAATTCTGCAGAAGGGCCTCATACTGGGAAATGTGGGTGCTACAGTAGAGCCTGACGTCTGGCCAGGAGTATCGGTGACACAATGTGAGAAAGAGAAGAAGTGGGGCAGAACCTGGGCAAGCTTGGCAGGATCTGCTGCCCAATCCAGGTCCCTTACAAGTGTGTCATTGGTCTGAAGCCTTGAGTGTTAGTGTGATATTTTAACTGCAGTCCATAATGTCACCATGTCATTGTACAGAAGTCCTTAAACCTGGAACCTGAAGGATCAGTGTGTTATTGTATTGGTACCATCAAGGGCCAGTGTTGTTATTAAGCTCGTAGTTTCCACATAAAGGTTTCATAGATGGTGTGCTAAGTAAAGCTTAAAAAATATTTTTGTCTTGCCTACTATTTTTTTTCTCTGCTTTGTCAGACCATTTATAACTACAAAGTAAAAGGTTTTCATTAAATATCCTTTTCCTCTCCTTGAAATGACTTGCAATTCAGTCTGTTTCCTGTGGATTCTGATCACACGTCGCTCCTCTCAAATCTTTGTTGGAATCAGGAAATTACCTGTCAGAGGAGAACGATGTTTGCTAAGGAACACGTCTGCATATCATTGCATTTTATTTAGCAGTATTTCTAATCAATTACTAAAATGTACATTTTTATGATATAAATCCAGCATTTAATTAAACTCATTATGAGACATTATTATCAGATTTCCTCTAATAATCCTTTAATCAATTTACAGTATATGTTCTATTATAAACTCTTGGATACATCGTAGAGAGGGGTTTAACTTCCATCTAAATTGGAACAATGCTCCACCTCTGCTGAACAACAGTTCAATGCTGAAGCCTCATTAGCCAGCTCAAGCTAAAGAACTGGGCTATTACATAGCAGGGGTGGGGCTTAGCTTCAGCAGGGGCGGACCTTAGCATCATGTCAGTTAAAGTTGAGCCTGTGTGTACAGCTCCCTGGGCATACAGCAATTGATTACATGGTCAAAGAGACTTGCCAGCACCACAGTTCGTAACTATTGTTTGGACACACTGACACCCAGGGTCACTTCAAGGCCTTCAAGTTCCAAATTTTAGAGACACATTGCTTGCAAGTTGAGCATACTATGATGCAACCAAGATTCTTCTAACACCACAAATGACTCAGAAATTGCATGTGACCGGAGAGTGGAAGGATTGCCAATTCAGTGAATGGACTGTAGCTGCTTCTTCCACAGCAGGGATCAATCTTGACAGAACCCTCTACATTACTTGAAGGGCAGAAAATCCTTCTGTTTTGTAACAGGGCCCAGCTTATTTTAAAACATATTGTACGTTAAATGACAGGTCCTCCTATTTTTTTTTTTTTTTTTTTAGACAATGGCCTGATCAGTCCCATCTTCAGTTCAACAACAGTTCTCATCTAAGCCCTTGTGCATTTCCAGGCAATGCATTAAGTGAACTGTGACTGTGTAAATCTCACTGATGGCAATCAAGGAGCTGATGTGCCATCAGATAAATGTAACAGAAAAAAGATAAGTAGGAAGCAGCTGTCACAGTGATTTTTAGCATGGATGCCAAACTAATAGAAAATTTCCAAGGCACACAATATTGGCAAACATTAAAGTTGTAGTTTGACATTTTTTTTTCACATTTTTACATTTATTTTTCTATATATATATATACAGTTGTACTCAAAAGTTTGTATATCCTTGGAGAATTGGTAGGGTACATTTTGTACAACCTCTAACCACTTGCCCTCCAGAGGATTTACCCCCCTTAATGACCAGGCCTCTTTTTGCTACTCGGCGCTGCATTAATTCAACTGATAATTGCGCGGTCGTGCAATGCTGCACCCAAACGAAATTTACGTCCTTTTTTCACACAAATAGAGCTTTCTTTCGGTGTAATTTGATCACCTGTGCGCTTTTTATTTTTCACGCTATAAACAAAAAAGGACCAAAAATTTTGAAGAAAAACTATATTTTTTACTTTCAGCTATAAAAAATATATAGTAAACTCAGTTAGTTATACATTTAGGCCAAAATGTATTCTGCTTCATGTTTTTGGTAAAAAAAAATCCCAATAAGTGTATATTGATTGCTTTGTGTGAAAGTTATAGCGTCTACAAACTATGGGGAACTATTCTTCCCACTGACACCAATGATGGGACACTATCCCCCCCACTGACACCAATGACGGGGCACTATTCCCCTCCACTGACACCAATGACGTACTATTCCTCCCACTGACACCAAAAATGGGGAACTATTCTTCCCACTGACACCAAAGATGGGGCACTATTCTTCCCACTGACACCAAAGATGGGGCACTATTCTTCCCACTGACACCAAAGATGGGGCACTATTCTTCCCACTGACACCAATGATGGGACACTATTCCTCCCACTGACACCAATGATGGGACACTATTCCTCCCACTGACACCAATGTTGGGACACTATCCCCTTCCCCCACTGACACCAATGACGGGGCACTATTCCCCCCCACACTGACACCAACGATGGGGCACTATTCCTCCCCCCACTGACACCAATTATGGGGCACTATTCCTCCCCCCACTGACACTAATGATGGGGCACTATTCCTCGAACTGACACCAATGATGGGGTACTATTCCTCCCACTGACACCAATGATGGGGCACTATTCCTCCCACTGACACCAATGATGGGGCACGTTTCTTCCCACTGACACCAATGATGGGGCACGTTTCTTCCCACTGACACCAATGATGGGGCACTATTCCTCCCACTGATACCAATGATGGGGCACTATTCCTCCCACTGATACCAATGATGGGGCACTATTCCTCCCACTGACACCAATGATGGGGCACTATTCCTCCCACTGACACCAATGATGGGGCACTATTTTGGTCCACAAGGGGGGAAATGTGTGTGCGTCTTATGGAGCAGCCGGCCCAGTATTCCCGCCGCCGTTGTATGTCCGCAGTCTCTGGTCATCTCCTGTACTGTGTCCGCACTTGTTCATAGTTTTTTTTTTTAAACTATAGTCTGGCCCTCCAACGGTCTGAGGGACAGTGAACTGGCCCCCTGTTTAAAAAGTTTGAAGACCCCTGGTATAGATACTGCAATTTACGCTATTTTTTTACTATTTTTTGCAATTTTGCAATTTTTTGCAATACGGTACATAAATGAAATTTACATCCTTTTTTTTCCCACAAATTGAGCTTTCCTTCGGTGGTATTTGATCGTCTGTGCGTTTTTTATTTTATGCGCTATAAAAAAAAGTCTGACAATTTTGAGAAAAAAACAATATTTTGGACTTTTTGCTAAAATCAAATTTAGTCATAAATTTCTGCCAAAATATATTCTGCTCCATGTCTTTGCTTAAAAAAAATCCCAATACGTGTAATTGGTTTACGTGAAAGCGTTTACAAATGGCAGGAAAGATACTGGGATTTTTTTTTTATTATACTGATAATGGTGGCGATCAGCGTCTTATGGTGGTGATCAGCGATTTATGACAGTGATCAGCGACTTATGGCAGGACTGCGGCGGACATTTTGACACTGGGCTTGGAACTGACTTGGGATCACTGACATCCCCAGTGACACCAATACAGTGATCAGTGCAAAAAAAAAACACTGACACTGTACTAATGGCACTGGGGAGAAAGGGGTTAACTTTTTTGTTAAATGAAAGGATTAACTGTGTGAGGGGAGTGTTTTACTAGTGGGAGGGGGTGTGTACTTCACAGGAACACGCTGATCCCCAGAGATAAAGTCTTCTCAGGTTCAGCGTGCTCTGAACTTACAGATAGCAGAGCTGCAATGTAAACACTGCAGCCGTGCAGTGATTACTGGTAATTGCCGACACCCGGCAGCTAATGACCCGCCGGGATCCGGTGATGGACTCCCGCTGTCGCGATCTGTGGGACGGGTAGGGCGGGCGCGTGCCCCCTACCTGTTTTGCAGAGCGCCGTTAAAAGACTGCGCTGTGCGCACAGGTGCCTCCCTGCCGCAGTAAAAACACTGCGGCGGGTCGGCAAGCGGTTAAAGAAAACATGAGTGAGTGGGCAAAACACATTTCTTTTATACCTTATGGGATTCATATTCAACTGTAGGTCATAACAGAATGGCACAATCATAAAACAAAACATGGCAACAAATAAACAATTGAAATGCCCCCTGTTTAAAAGTCTGCATCCCCTTAGTTCTTAGTACTGTGTATTGCCCCCTTTAGCATCAATGACAGCATACAGTCTTTTGTAATAGTTGTCTATGAGGCCCCGAATTCTTGCAGGTGGTATAGCTGCCCATTTTTCTTGGCAAAATGCCTCCAGGTCCTGCAAAGTCTTTGGTTGTCTTGCATAAATGACATATTCAGAGCGGCTTGATGATATTAAGGTCAGGAGACTGTAATGGCTACTCCAGAACATTCACCATTTTCTGCTGTAACATCTGGAGGGTCAACTTGGCTTTGTGCTTGTAATTGTCATGATGGAAAGTCCAGGAGCTTCCCATCCCATCTGCAGAATGCGGAAGAATGCAAAATGTCTACCAGTATTTTCTGATAACATGCTGCATTCATATTGCCATCAATTTTCACAAGATTCCCCATGCCTTTAGAGCTCACACCCCCCCCCCCCAAAACATCTGTGAACTACCACCATGCTTCACAGTGGGGATGGTAATCTTGTCATTCCAAGCATAGCACTTATGGTTGTGACCATAAAGCTCTACTTTGGTCTCGTCACTCCAGAGTAAAACGTGCCAGCAGCTGTGAGGCATGTCATCGTGTTGTCGGGCATATTGTAACTGGGCTTTTTTGTTGCATTGGCGCAGTAAAGGCTTCTTTCTGGCAACTCGGCCAAGTATTGTCCTATTTTACTCCTTGAAACAATTACACAGTATTTTTCCAGAGCAGCCTGTATTTCTCCTGAGGTTACCTAGGCTTTTCTTTGTAGCCTGAAAAATTATTCTGGCAGTTTTGGCTGCAATCTTTCTTGTTCTACCTGACCTTAAAATGTTACTAAACCCACAACAGTAAAATCAGTCCGTATATGCAGTAAAGCATGCTTGTTATACTCCCTGCGAAACCTAAGGAGTTAATCCTCTTTATTGTGTAAAAAGGCTGTTTGACCCTGACTTCTCTGCCCCTCCTCTTGTTCAAAAGTGCACTCCTGATAAGACAGACTGAACCCGTAGCCACATGCACATGCTCAGTTTAGTGTGCATTGCTAGAGAGGTTTTTTTTTTTTACTTGGGAGAGTGCATGCGATCAGCACAGGGCCAATCAGCACCGTCCAGACAGAGGTCGGGGGTTCTGCATCCTCCTAGACCAGAAAGAAAACTCCTCCTAAAGGGTTTAATCAGTGCTGTTCTGAACACTGATAGAAGACACAAGACTGCTCTAACTGCTGATGAGAAAAGGTATTTAGCTGTTTATATTTACTAAAATAATTGCATTTCTATGTTGTGTGTACTGTGGGAGGACAGATATAGTGAATGCAGGGTCCTGGGTTTTGTAACACTTTAACTTGGTATCAGGAGATCCCCAAATTTTCCACATCTTAATTAGTGATTGAACAGTACTGACTGGCATATTCAAGGCTTTGAATATCTTTTTATATCGTTTTCCATATTTATAAAGTTCCATTACCTGGTACGCAGGTCTTTTGACAGTTCTTTTCTGCTTCCCATGGCTCAATATCTAGCCTGCTCATTGCATCCACTAACAAACTCATTGTCTATTTATACACAGGCACTACAGATGTGGAAAATGAACCTTTATTTGCCATTTTTAACATGGGGGTGTCTGTACCAAGGCCAACCATTCCAGGGTATGTAGACTTTAGATCTGGGCCATTTAGGTGATTTCTGTTATTGTTATGGTTTAAAAAAGGAGCCAAACAACCATGTGATAACAAATGGCTTCATCACTATCCTTAAATTAGACAGTTTTTTTGCACGATCAGTCATATTTTCAAATGAATGGGCTACTATGCCTATGCACGGCCCACACTAGAACCAGGTCCAAAGGTCAGGGATGCCTGAAGTTGCCATATTACTGGCTATCAGTATGACGATTACTGTGCTGCAACCTTTGTATTGTACATCAATTAGCTTTGTGGTCATTTTGGGATCCACCTGGTTACTTGCCTAATTATTTTTACCTGCGTGTGCTGTCCACCCTCTTAAACTTTGTGTTGTTTCCCATTGTAGATAAGAACAGCTTGATTTTAGTCCAGAGCTGTTTTCACCTCCAGTTGTGTCTGCTCCATGTTAGCACTATATGTCCACATTCTCAAGAGTAGCTATTTTAGCAAATAAGAGTTGGCAATCTGCAATATGGAGTAGGGACTGGCAGCAGCAATGCAATGGGCAAACTACGGCCCGCGGGCCATATACGGCCTGGCGGACCTTTTAATCCGGCCCGCAGCCAGGGCAGGCAAACATTGGCTGTCAGGATGTGTGTAGGCAGGGCAGCGTGACGAACGTGAGGGGAGCTAGGCTCCTTTCACAGTCCGCCCTGAAGACCGGAACGGCGCGGGAACACGGCGAGAGGAACGCGCGGAGCAAAGGTAAGTGAATTGACACGGGGAACTTGGCTTACTACTTGGGGGGGAATAGTACTGTGGGGGATGAAATACTATATGAGGGATGAATTAATATGGGGGATGAATTAATATGGGGAATGAATTACTATAGGGGGGATGAATTACTATAGGGGGGATGAATTACTATATGGGGGATGAATTACTATGGGGGATGAATTACTATGGGGGATGAATTACTATATGGGGGATTAATTACTATGGGGGATTAATTACTATGGGGGATGAATTACTATATGGGGGATGAATTACTATGGGGGATGAATTACTATATGGGAGATGAATTACTATGGGGGATGAATTACTATATGTGGGATGAATTACTATATGGGGGATGTACTATATGGGGGATGAATTACTATGGGGGATGAATTACTATGGGGGATGAATTACTATGGGGGATGAATTACTATATGGGGGATGAATTACTATATGGGGGATGAATTACTATGGGGGATGAATTACTATATGGGGGATGAATTACTATAGGGGGGATGAATTACTATATGGGGGATGAATTACTATATGGGGGATGAATTACTATGGGGGATGAATTACTATATGGGGGATGAATTACTATGGGGGATGAATTACTATATGGGGAATGAATTACTATGGGGGGTGAATTACTATATGGGGGATGAATTACTATGGGGGATGAATTACTATATGGGGGATGAATTACTATGCTTACTATGGGGGAATATTACTATACTTACTATGGATGACACATACACATCATTCATCTACTCTTGGTCCGGCCCCCGGGTCCAATATATAAACCCATTGCAGCCCTCAAGTCAAAAAGTTTGCCCACCCCTGGGCTAGAGAGTAATCACTTTCAGCCAGTTGGCCAGCTTGAACATGCAATATATAATAACTAAAAATCACCATTTTATAAGCAACAGCTTGCTATAGGAAAGGATTAACAAGTGGCAACCCCTCATCAGTTTCTCATGTATTGTATACACTATATGAAGCTATTTGCATGGTGAAGGTTGGTAACTACGAAGGTCAGGCATGCCTGAAATTGCTATATTGCTGGCTGTAAGTATATACTAACTGTGCTGTAGCCTCTTTTGTAATATACACTGCTCAAAAAAATTAAAAGAACACTTTTTAATCAGAGTATAGCATCAAGTCAATTAAACTCCTGGGATATTGCTCTGGTCGGTTAAGTAGCAGAGGGGGTTGTTAATCAGTTTCAGCTGCTTTGGTGTTAATGAAATTAACAACAGGTGCACTAGATGGGCAACAATGAGATGACCCCCAAAACAGGAATGGTTTTACAGGTAGAGGCCACTGACATTTTTTCCCCTACTCATCTTTTCTGACTGTTTTTCACTAGTTTTGCATTTGGCTAGGGTCAGTGTCACTACCGGTAGCATGAAGCGATACCTGGACCCTACAGAGGTTGCACAGGCAGTTCAACTCCTTCAGGACGGCACATCAATATGCCAGAAGGTTTGCTGTGTCTCCCAGCACAATCTCAAGAGCATGGAGGAGATTCCAGGAGACAAGTAGTTACTCTAGGAGAGCTGGACAGGGCCGTAGAAGGTTCTTAACCCATCAGCAGGACCGGTATCTGCTCCTTTGTGCAAGGAGGAACAGGATGAGCACTGCCAGAGTCCTACAAAATGACCTCCAGCAGGCCACTGGTGTTAATGTCTCTGACCAAACAATCTGAAACATACTTCATGAGGGTGGCCTAGGCTAGACAATGGCATTCTGACTGTCATTAGGTATCGGGATGAAATCCTTGGACCAATTGTCAGACCCTATGCTGGTGCAGTGGGTCCTGGGTTCCTCCTGGTATACGACAATGCCCGGCCTCATGTGGCGAGAGTATTCAGGTAGTTACTGGAGGATGAAGGAATGGATACCATTGAATGGCCCACACGCACGCATGACCTGAATCCAGTAGAACACCTCTGGGATATCATGTTTCGGTCGATCCGATGCCGCCAGGTTGCACCTTAGACTGTCCAGGAGCTCAGTAATGCCCTGGTCCAGATCTGGGAGGAAATACCCCAGGACACCATCCGTCATCTCATTAGGAGCATGCCCTGATGGGCAGCTGATCATGGCCACGTCCACGGAGACATTGAGGGCAGAAGACTTCACCAAGTCTTGAAATGGGACAGAGACCCATAGATCCGAAGCGCCTAGAGAAGACTGGGCAGTGACATGAGGGGATTCGTGACAAAAAAGATCAGGTCATTGGTGAAAGCCGATACTTTGTGGCTTCCCCAGGGTTTACTGCAAACCTGCAATATTAGGGTCTGCACAAATCACACAGAGGAAAGGTTCCAGCATTAAAATAAAGATAAGAGGAGAGAGGGGGCACCCCTGACGTGTCCTATTAGAAATGGGGAAGAAATCAAATCTGGTCTCGTTAACTTTCACCACTGCAGAGGGGGATGAGTAAAGAGCAGAGATCTAGTGAAGCATAGGGCCAACAGGTTCTAGAGTCATTCGCATGAAATGCCAGCTGACCCTATCGAATATTTTTTCTGTATCCGTTGAAAGCAGTATGAGCAGGTGCTTACTGGCCTTAGCAGCGCTCTGGTCCTAGGTTGAGGACTCTAGTATTTTATAATGGCTCTTGGAGAGGGACAAAGGTTGCCTGGTCTCTGTGAATTAACTGAGGGATATATGGAAGTAGCCTAATAGCTATGATTTATCAGCAGATAGCTACCGCATTGAGCAGGGACCCTGCCATCTTTGGGGACCACGGAGATGTAGGCCCGAAGGGAGTCAGGGGGCATGGGTTTCCCTTTCACCAGTGAATTCAGTGTGGTCACCAGGCAGAGAGCAAGTAAACCAAAAAAGGTTTTATAGTAGCATGCAGTTAGAACATCAGGGCCCGGAGCTTTCTTCAGTTTGGACTGGGCGTGCACCACAGCGAGCTCCTCTTCTGTGATCGGAGAATCCAGCTTCTCCCTCAGTGAGGGCATCCCAGTAGAGGTGATATAGGTTGTTGGTTGCAGATTGTATAGTCCATGACAGAAGGAGCAGAATTCCAAGTCCATGGCATCTGAGGTTAATGTGGGAGATGAGTGTACGAGTGCGAGGGGCATGAAGTGCTCTTGCTAGGAGGGTACCTGATTTCTTACAGAACTCATACATTGTACAATGAGACCATGCCAACTTCTGTTTGACCTTATGAAAAAGAGAGAATTCAACTCCTCACGTGTTTTAATGAGGTCATTGTGAGAGGAGCGCGCTAGACTGGCCTTATGTACACTCTCAAGATGAAGCAAGCGTGCTAGTAAAGTATCCACCTGCAAAGTCCTTTCTCTTTTTAAATGTGCACCAATCCTACAATCCTAATCTGGAAGCCTATGCTTGTGGAACAAATCTTAGGTAGGTTTTTTGAGAGATTAAGAATTAGTCCAGGGGTGAGTAGGTTTTGTGAATTGAAGAAAGGAAACAATCTCTATCTTGCGGATGCAATATACACCATGGTTTCACAAGCTGCAGCAGATCGAGTTTTGCCTTGAGAAGTTTCAGCTAGGCTAAAGAAAGGCAAGAATTGCCCTTAAAGATGTCTAGGGTTGGGTTCATCGCAAAGTTTAAGTCTCCACCAAATATCAGGGTTCCTTCTACAAATTCCAGCAGAGCTGCGCAGGAAGGGGAACATGGTCCACATTTGGGAAATATACATTTACTGGGGTGACTAGATGGTTACCAATTTTACCTTTGACAAAAAGAAAGTGGCCAAGAGGGTCCAGTTGCACCACAGAGAGAGACCAAGGGATAGACTTAGCTATTAAAATGCTCATACTCTTCGATTTGGATAGTGGCGCGGGGCTGTGATATGCTGTCGCGAAAGCTCTGTTTGGCAGTTTAGGGACATGGTAAAGTTTAAAGTGCATTTCTTGCAGAAATGTCCCTTGCGTTGTCATCTTTTTCAAGTCAGTGAGGAGCCTGGAGCGTTTTTCGGAGACGCTAAGGTCTTGCATGTTAAAGAAGGTAAAATTGATGGTGTCTGGATTCATCCCAGCACCTTATCAGCCTATAAGGAGGAGCAAAACAGTCACCCCAAGAGGGGGTAAAGAGAAGGGGTAGTGGGGAGGAAGAGGAAGGGAAAGTTAGTGGGGATGACAGAGGGAGAGGGAAGAGTGGAAGGGGAGAAGAGAGATAAAGGGGAGAAGGGTGGGGAATGGCAAAAGGGGGTAGTCTACCTTATGGAGCGGGGAGAGGAATTACAGGAGGGGAGGGGAGAGTGGGAGAAGAGGGGGGGGGGGGTGAGGAGGAACCAAGAGGAGAAAAAAGGATGGGGAGGGAGAGGGAGAGTGGCTCCGGTGGGAGAAAAAAAAAGTGGGAGAAAAAAGAGGTTATCTAAAAATACAATGTACCAGGTTCCTGTACAAAGCATAATGGTGCACCGTAGGGGAAGAACCCTAACAAAGGGAAATCAAGAGGCTAGGATTAAACAGTTAGAGATGTGTGACCCGGATATCCTAGACTTGTAAATATGAAAATGTACACCGTTTATAGCAATATACTCCTGTAGTGTATCCTTGTCATTGTATACAAGTGAGCAGGCCAGGAAAGTTATACATCAAAAGTAGTAAAGATTCCTTGGCTCAAGTATAGAGAGTACTCTCATTATGGAAAACAGTGGATCGTATCACATGCAGAGATATAAATTGAACAGTATAAGGTACAGCGTGCCTGGAACCCCAAGGGTGAATCCCCAAGGGAACCAGTAGGCCAATAATTAGACTGCTGAGGCAGAGGGGTCATTAGCAGTATGGTGTATAAATAACTAGATGGGAGCTAACAGTAACCTCATATACGCTATATTGCCAAAAGTATTGGGACACCCCTCCAAATCATTGGATTCAGGTGTTACAATCACGTCCATGGCCACAGGTGTATAAAATCAAGCACCTAGGCATGCAGACAATGCTTCTACAAACATTTGTGAAAGAATGGGTTGCTATCATGGGCTCAGTGAATTAAATTATTATACCAGAGTGGTAGCAACTGGGAACAACAGCAACTCAGCCATGAAGTGGTAGGCCACGTAAAATGACAGAGCGGGGTCAGCGCATGCTGAAGCGCACAGTGCACAGAAGTCACCAAGTGTCTGCAGAGTCAATAGCTAAAGACCTCCAAACTTCATTTGGCCTTCAGATTAGCACAACTACAGTGCATAGAGAATTTCATAGAATGGGTTTCCATGGCCAAGTAGCAGCATCCAAGCCTTACATCACCAAGTGCAATGCAAAGCGTTGGATGCAGTGGTGTAAAGCATGCCACCACTGGACTCTAGAGCAGTGAAGATGTGTTCTCTGGAGTGACAAATCATGCTTCTCTGTCTGGCAATCTGATGGATATGTCTGCGTTTGGTGGTTACCCGGAGAATGGTACTTGTCTGACTGCATTGTGCCAAGTGTAAAGTCTGATGGAGGGAGGATTATGGTGTGGGGTTGTTTTTCAGGGGTTGAAATTGGTCCCTTAGTTCCAATGAAGGGAATTCTTAAGGCGTCAGCATACCAAGACATTTTGGACAATTTCATGTTTCCAACTTTGTGGGAACAGTTTGGGGATGGCCCCTTCCTGTTCCAACATGATTGCGCACCTGTCAGGGAAGGCCTGCCCATAGTGAAGGTGAAGTTCCGCGGCGCACAAATAGGCGCATGCACAGAGTCCTTACCAGTCAAACAGATGTGCAGGTACTTGGACATCGGCACGTGCGCATGCGCACTCGCACATACGGGCTCGCGCCTGTCACTAATGCTGGCGCCGAAAGGGCTATTTAAACTGGCTGCAGTAGTTGTCCCATTGCCGTATAGTCTTTTCCCTGCTCGTGTTCCCTGATTCCTGTGATTGTCTCCTGATACCGAACCAGCCTGTTCCTGACCTCCGCTTGATTGCTTCCTGCCCTGACCTCTGGCTTGTCTTGGATTATTCGTCTGTCTCTGCTCCTGTCTGATTGATCTTCTGTTGCTGACCTGGCCTGTGACCCGACTACTCTTCCTCCTGCCGCTGTAAGCCTGATCTGCCTGACCGATACCGAACCCGGCTCGTCTGACCCTGCATCCTCAGCACGCTGCGCTCGAGTATCCATCCATCCCGCACGGCTACATCAGAACCCTGCTCCTTGCCTGCCACTCATCAGCTCACCTGCTATTAACGGACTGATCACAGGCACTCATACCCCACCATGCCCCTGCGACCACTGTCCCACCATCAGCAGTCCTTGAGCCGGAGTTGTACGGGAACCCTGCCTCTTCACGTCAGGATCACTATCCAGGTACATGACAGCACCAGTGAACAAAGCAAGGTTCATAAAGACATGAATGAGCGAGTTTGGCCTGCACAGAGTCCTGACCTCAACCCGATAGAACAACTTTGGGATGAATTAGAGCGGAGACTGTGAGCCAGGCCTTCTCGTCTGACATAATTGCCTGACCTCACAAATGCGCTTCTGAAAGAATGGTCAAACATTCTCATAGACACCCTCCTAAACCTTGTGGACAGTTCTTATACTAGAAGCCATAGCAGTCAGTCCTCTGAAGATGTCAGAATGTGCCTGGGAGCCACACTAGCAGATATGCGAGAGAGTAACCTGCAGGTTCACTGCGGTGGAGGAGGATTCCCTGCACCTGCTCAGAGAAGAGAATCCAGCCAGTTAGGCACAATGACAGCCGGACAATCCAGGAAATGGAACAGCGCTGGAAGCTGATCTGGCGAACGCAGGTAGTATGAGGAGCCTTGATTCTTAATGATGAGGTGGAAAGGGTGGCCCCATCGATATGTTGCCTTAGCTTCCCGAATGACCTCCAGTTAAGGGTGCAGTATACCACTCATAATGCAGGTCTGTCTGGTGGGAGACATCTGGATTGACCCGGACCTTGGTTCCAACAAAGTTAAGAGGACCTTTGGACCAGGCTCTGCATAGAATCTCCTCCTTAATACAGTAAAAATGCACACAGCAAAGAACATCTCGTGGAGATGGAGAGGTCACAGGGTCTGCAAGAGGAGGTCATGGGCCCTGGACCTGGTTTACCTGGTCCAATTCCAGTTCTGCAGTTGTTGACTTGTCCAGGAGTTGGTTGAAGATTGCTACCACTTTGGAGAGCAGATCGGGTCCTGCCGTCACTTCAGGGAGGCCCCACTAACGCTCTTACTTTCACTATCATCGATTCTAAGCTGGATGTTAATGAGGTGATGGTGGTAGGTGGCCTGATTGGCCTCTTAAGGCTTCCAGACAGAGGATTCCAGAGTAGTCACTTGCTCCTCCACTGTGTCAACCTGTTGTTTCAGGTCATGGAGCTTACGGGACAACATTGACACTATGGAGGTGGCCATGGCTTGTATGTCTTGCTGTATAGGGAGATCAGCAATGGTCTTGGAGATCGCTGCAGGGGAGGGGCAGCCTGCAGGGGAGTCAGCACTTGGAAGCACTGAAATCAAGATGGGTGAGTCAGGGCACAGGGTGGGGGTGTTATCTCTTGGTAGCGGCGCATGGATAGGAGTGTTGGAGCCAGAGGGTCCTGGCCAAGCTGACTCACTCCAGCGCCATATTGAATGGAGGAGTGGGCACCGGAGAAAAGGCTATGTGTTGTTGGAGAAAGTAGTGTGTGATATCACGTTCCCATGGCTCTGGTGACTAATTACTAATACTAATTGTATCATTTCTGCTGTCCAACACGCCAATATAGAGCATCTAGGGCAGCACAGTGGCTAAGTGGTTCAAATCCCAACTACAGCACTACCTGCCTGATGTTTGCATGTTCTCCCTCTGACTGCGCGGGTTTCCTCCTACATTCCAAAGACATGCTGGGAGGTTAATTGGTTTCTGTGTAAATTGTTCCTAGTATGTGTATGTATGAATGTGAGATAGGGACCTTAGATTGTAAGCCCCTTGAGGGCAGGACTGATGTTATTATTATTATTCATACAATATACAGTAAATGTAAAGCTAAGGAATATGTATAAGTGAGCGCTCCTAGAGAAAAGCTGCTAGCACCAAAAAAGTGTGACACACCAACCTTGAAAAGTAATAAATAAATAAAAAGACTAGTGCAATGCTAAATTTAAACTAACACATCTAAAATGCAAATAATATGTGCAAACCAATCCACATATCAATCACTATATCATATGGACCAATCCACAAAAAGTGATAATTAAATTAAATCAATACAATAAATGCAAAAAGTCCAATCAATAAAGTGCGTATCAAATAATGAATAGTGCCCCAATTGTGCAACGAAAAAAAGATGGCCAGATTCTTCTTCCCAGCACCACCATCAATGTGCACTCCTCCACCTGTATGCACTCACCAGAAGGTGAAATAGTAACTGCATAAAACATAGTCGCCATGATCATTCCTACGTCTCAGTTCCTGGTCCCTCCTAACGGACTTTACGTGCTGACGTCACGCTGAATGACTTGTTCTGAAATCTCTTTCATAGAATTGGCCCACCATACAGTGAGATAGGTACTAAAAATTCCCTGCACCAAATGTTTGGTTCAAAATAGATCCAGGTTTAGATTTGGCCTTAGCTTGACTTTAAACCATCCTTTAACAATACCGACATTATTTCATAACATCTGTTATCCGGACCTCAATTCTGCTACAAAATCAGTTAAACTTCACACAAAAGATGACAAGTTCCTATGAGATGGTAATCTGACAAGAGATAAGGAGACAGACAGTGGAAGGTTCGTGAACAAATCGTTTATGACTTTAGTACAGAAGACATAGCACTCTGGTATACAATGAGCAATTGAAAAGATTTTACCCCTCACAAAACAAATTTATTCTTTCACAGCAAATACACTTTTGCACACTGGTACTGACTAGTATTCCATTGTTTCTCTTCTCCCTCAGTTTTTCTCCATCACTGAGCTAATGTGACCCCAGCACTGATGGAGAGGGGCAAATTAAGATGCTGTGCAGGCAGCTGACATCCTCCTTTTCAACTGATGATGTCATTGGTTCTCAGGACGCCGGCTGGTAGAAGGTTGTAATGGTGCATAATGAAAACCTTTTGACTTTGTGTAACTAAAAGGCAGGCTTGTTCCACCCGCTGGTTTGTATACAAATTTTGGGCAATTTTTATACATTTTGCCAAGGCACCCCTGAAGAAACCTCAAGGCACCCCAGGGTGCCTGGGCTCCCTGGTTGAGAAAGGCTGCTCTAGTCGGATAACATTGAACTAAATAGAGTGTAGGCAGGTGCAATTAACTATTTCACAGCTAGGTGAATAGTGTCTGGTACAACCAGGGGCGGACTGACCATTTGGAAACTCGGGCACTGCTCAAGGGCCCAGGGTCAGTAGGGGGCCCCATGAGATGCCCCTGGTACCTTTTTCATAGGCTTTTTTGAGTTTGGGCAAGGACAAAGGGGCCCCATGATCCCCTATTGCCCGGGGGGCCCCATGAGTTGTCAGTCCGCCCCCGGGTACAACAGACAGTGACACCAGGGGGTTTATTTACTAAAGCTGGAGAGTCCAAAATCAGACTCCCTTCTGCATAGAAACCAATCAGCTTCCAGGTTTCATTGCTAAAGCTTCATTGAACAAGCTGAGGTTAGAAGCTGATTGGTTTCTATGCAGAAGGGAGTCTGATTTTGGACTCTCCAGTTTTAGTAAATAAACCCCCAGGTGTCAGGCCCCTGTATAGAGTCAGCACTCATATATAAGCCAGATGGGGAGGAGCACACACACACTTGGGGCATGGGAGCTAAACACCCCACACCTCTGAGGATGTAGCCAGCACAAGTAGGCCCTGGACAGTGTTTGGTATTGAGTGCCTCTTTGCTGGAGATTGGGACTTGATATCCATCTCACAGGGATTTAAGGGATGCACAAGGGCGTGCATGATAATGTGAGTGGTTATGTCACTACACATTATCATGCACAGCCATAGTGGTATCACATTATATTTTTATTTTGTTTTTCTTAATTTATATCCTTGGAACTGAGTAGGAGGAATATTCCTCAGAAGGGATCGATTCGTATGTGCATGAACACATCACACATGGTGAAATTCAGACTAGGCTTAAAGAGATATGCACATTGTGGGTTAACTCAACCTGAGCAGTGGCGCCCCTTTTTTAGGGAAGTTTTTGTTGTGGTATAGCACTATATAGGCATTTTTATTTTTGGGAATCTTCAGCATCCACTCGGGAGCGAGGGAGGATTTTATCTAAGGATGGAATACATAGAGGAGGGTGAAGATGAAAGAAGATTCAACAGTTATATATAGAAAGCTTATGTTCAGAGTTGGAGGGTAAGAGTATAAAATATATATAGGGCCATATGAACAGACCACAAGGGGGTTGTTACATATTATTTAAATATTGATCAATCTTCCAATTGGATTTCCATCAAAGACTTGAGGGAATAAACATTCATGTTTTGGGTAGATGCGCTTTATTGGACACAGGAGTTGTTGAAGAACATTTTGAGAGAATGTAAATGCAATATAATGCACCTTGGGAAAAAGAATGCCTTGAAAGAGTACAACATTGGGGGTACAGTATTGGCCTGCACTACAGAGGAAAAGGATTTGGGGGTACTTATTTCAGATGGTTGCAAAATGAGCAGTGTGGCCAGGCAGTGGGGAAAGCGAATAGAATTCTGGGATGCATCACTAGAGGGGTCACCAGCAGGAGGAAGGAGGTACTGATTCCCCTCTATAGATCTCTAGTTAGACCCAGGGGCGGACTGAGCATTGGAGCACTCGGGCACTGCCCGAGGGCCTGGGGTCAGTAGGGGGCCCCATAAAATGCCCCTTGTACCTTTTTTATAGGCTTTTGTGAGTGTGGGCAAAGACACAGGGGCCCCATGATCCCCTATTGCCCGGGGGCCCCATGAGTTGTCAGTCCACCCCTGGTTAGACCTCATTCAGAAAACTGTGTCCAGTTCTGGAGACCTCACTTACAAAAGGTATTGATAAGATAGAACAAGTCCAGAGACGGGTAACAAAAATGGTGAAAGGTCTGGGGGATAAAACATATCAAGGACGACTTCAGGAATTTAACATGTACAGTCTGGAGGAAAGAAGGGAAAGGGGAGACATGAAACCTTTAAATACATCAAGGGGTTGAATAAGGTTCAGGAGGACAGTATTTTCAACACGAAACCAAAATCAAGAACACGGGGACATGACCTTAAACTAAATGGAGGAAAGTTCTGTCTGCACAAATACTGTCTGACAAATATGCAACACACACCATGTTATTCACTAGAGCAGGGGTACTGAATTAAAATAAGGTCCAGTCAGTAACGGTTTCTATCTCCAGAGGTCCAAATCTCATTTTTGTTCTATAACTCAGGTCCTTCACATCCCAGCCCTGCCTCCTTTACATCTCAGCCCCCTTTACATCAGTGTCTTCAGTTCCATCTTTCACATCACAGACCCCCTCCTCATGAAACCATAGTCTCCACTGCAGTTATGGCTCTTCCCCCTTCAGTCCTGGTTCACACTGATGTGGTGCGGAATTCACAGCATTTTCCATGCTAATTCCGCACCGCATCAGAATCGCACCACATTCATGCGGACCTCTGCGGGTGTGTATGTTAAGTTAACAACACCCCGAAAGCGGTCCACAAAATGCAGTGTGATTTGCAGAATTGGATTGCATAGGTGTGAATACCCATGCAATCTGATCTTAGTATGGACCCACAAAAGGGTCCTGTGCCTTTTTGGTGCAGTGCGTTTAGAGCTTTACAAAATTATATGGCTCCAATCGCACCGCACACAAATTGCATGTGATTTACACAGGAATGCGGAGCATTTTGCATCTGCCTGGACTTTCCTTGTATCTGTTTGCTGGATTACTGTTTTTACCACATTTTGGCCTCTTTCCTAAGCTGGTATATATTTGTTATTTTCATAAACTATTGGGGCACCCTGATAATTACTTATTCAAGGTTGTTTTAGGACTTTAGTTATCACTTATTTTAGAACTGTATTTGATATTTATAAATCCTAAGATCTATGCAACTTTGCAGTATTTGAACTTACTGTAAATGGTAAATTCCCCACTCACTTTGTCCAAATTTGGAAATATCTGTATTCTTAGACTTAATGATTCATTTTCTACCTTATATATTTGTCAAAGGATTTGATATGCCTAATAAAGCAGATTTTTTTTCTCCAGAATCTTACTCAGGTTGAAAAAGAGAGAAGATATCCCTGCCTCAACTTGCTCCTTTTGCACAAAATCGGTTTGATAGGTTGACATTAGATTCTCCCATTCCTGACCCTGATAATTTCCCATCCTGTAAGAGAGGAAAGGGGTAGAAAACAAAAAAGAGCGAACTCTATAACCTCCTCTAAAATTCCTGAAGAAAGGAGGGGTATTTAACCACCCTGAAAATTTACAGTATATGCCGTTATACATATTTGCTACCAATGGTTTCCTCCCGTTGGACTTTATATGGCAAAACAAACAAAATATATAAAATGTGATGTATTTTATTATATGAAATTTAAAATAAGTGTACACAAAAAAATAACCTTGGTACAATATTCCTAAGCTGGTAAAAAAAACATTTTTATAAACTGTTGAGTACCCCAATATTTATTTATATAAGGTTGTTTTAGGACTTTAAATGTTTAGCTGAGCTCTTCTAGGTGTGACTATTAATGAAGGAGGTGCATCAATAAAGTTATTGTGTATATAATTATTATGATCTGCTGCATTTGTAAAATGAATAAACTGAACACATAGGATTTTTCTGGCTGGGGAAAATCCTGTTAAGAAATTCTTGTATGGTGGGGGTATTGTAACAATTACCCACCAGTTATACAGTATATGGGTTTTGAGATTTTATAAAAGATGCATCACTCTGCCAAGACTGTTTTTCATGTAAATGTATTTTAATGTGAATATAAAATACATTGCATTTGATATATTTTGTTTGTGTTTGCCATATAAAGTTCCATGGGAGTCAACAATTGGTAGAATATGGATATTTATAATAGGCACGTTGGCAACATATAGCCTCAAATAAACCCAATACCCTTATTGTTCATCGTACAGCCAGTAGAAGAGTCTCGTTACCAATCTCAAGAAGCCTGCATTGCATTGCAGGGAGAATGTGGAACTTGTCAAAGTGGTTGAATAGAGAAATCATTTTCATACTTGGTGTCGTGAGCTTGCTTTCTTTTCAAACACCCAATCATAAGTAATTAAATTTTTAAAAATAGGAACTGCATTAGAAATGACTTAACCAAGACAGTCTTTGGCCTTGCTGACATGGGTTCAAAGAGTAGGCATATACTTTGCATTACTGAAACTTTTAAGCACTCCCCATGTGTCCGTCACCTCTCCACACCACATACCAGCAAGGAGCCACCATCTGGCCCCTTGCGCATATTCTTGCCATGCCACACATTCTCTGTGTACGAGGCATCAGGCTATCAGATATCATGCTGTGACCGATGTATTGATCTCCTCACACCAGCTGCAGACTTCCTTTCCCCAGGTGCCAGGGTCTGGCGGGCACAGCACACTCTTCTTCCCGTACTGTGCCTTGAAAGACAAAGAGCTCGCCCCCCGCTGCACAGGGAAGGGGGTGGAGTATGTTGCCGGGCAATCTGATACTAAGCATCATATTGCCTGGGCCACGGGATCAGGCTACAAGCTCCCTGTTTGCTAACTGTGCCTGTGAAGACCCAAGACTGAGGTCTGGCCTCCAGGAGACCTGGAGGCCCAACTGTGCCTCACCTTACCCAGCTGCCTCTCTACCTGCACCTCCAACTCCTCTCTCTCTTTGAGGATCCAGCACTGGACCAATACCTTGCATCCACAGTTTCCCCCTGGGACAAGTCATCCATCACCTGGACCACCTCACCACCCAGGCCATTGGGCATCCTAAGCATCCCTGAACCCTCCTGCCCTCCCTTGCTGTGCCATATTACCATCCTGTGAATCATTCCCTATTACTGTGCCTTTTTGTTGCCTCATGGACTGTCTTCATGTGTTGTGCCCTGTTTCCATTTTCTGAACTGTTAACCCTTGCTGTGTCATATTACTCCCTAGAGAACCATTGCCCCTTTTCAAACACAATTAAAAAAAATACACTTTAGTGAATTGCAATGCATAAAAACATAATATAATACCCATTTGTTTGGTAAAATATTAAAGATAATGTTACACCTAATAAATAGATACCTAACATGTCACACTTTAAAACTGTGCAAGCTTGTGGAACGACGGCAAATTCTGGTACTTAAAAATCTTCATAGGTAATGATTTAAAAGCTTTTACAGGTCACCAATTTAAAGTTACACAGGAGGCCTTGTGCTAGAATTATATCACTATAACATTTGCAGGAATACTTCACATGTGTGGTGCAAACACCATTTACATGAGCATGCGCGACCTATGTATGTGTTCACCTTTGCGCACAAGCACAGGGGGATGGGGAGATTTTAAATATTTTTTTACTTTAGGTCCTGTAGGACATAGGTGACCACACTTCAAAGGGCATTTTATCATACTGCATAGTTCTTGTGTTGATTCCCTGTACTGATTTATTAACCTTTAAACTGTTACATTGCTTTAGTATTTTATTGTTATCAATACAACCTGGTCATGTTTATTACAGCTGGTGTGAACTTTTCTTGTGTGATTGCTGGGAGACCCTCTGGCCAATGTATTTGTATGGTGTCAACAGGAGTGGAGCTCCAACCAGGGCCAAGGAAAAAGCAGAGGACCCAAATCAATCATCGGCTTCTTCCAGGGTATTGCTACATTTGGCATCTCATCCGGGATACCTCTGTTCAACAGGCCTGTGATTCACAGAAAAAGAGAATGGATCCTACTGCTGTCATTGACTGGTGCCATAAACAAAATGAACAAGCAGACCTGTGTGTAGTGCTGGACTGCAGGGCAAGTTCAGCAGATGTTAGCCACACGATGTACTGACTGGAAGGAAGAAAGGAATTCCATCCACACTCCAAGGAGACCGTTACTGCCTGGCCGAATTGGTCTAAGTCCAGCTCATATGATCTGGCCAATCAGGGCAAAACTCAGAACGTTCAGGACGGGCCACACCCAATCCAGAGACATCCACTTTGGCCACTATTTCCAAGGGACTGTGGACTGCCAGCTTGCCTGAACTTGGGAATTTTATAGAGACTCTACAAAAGAACTCTATCTCAACCACCATTCACAGTTATCGTAAGCTGAGATTCTTTTCTGATAGGGCAGCCACCCCTTCTGGACAGGATGACTTTGACACCTGGATTAATCAGGCCATCCAGGCAGTGGAGGAGTTGGAGATAACTGAACCATAAAGATACAGAGGGTGGTGGAAAGCTTCAAAGTTCTGGCATCGGACATTATCCAAAACCTGAAACGAGACAAGCCAGGGTGCACTGCTTACGAATGTCTGAAAGCTTTATGAGAGGCATATGGCAGTTGAGAATTGCACTGAACTAATCTATTTTTTTAACATACTCACCAACGGGAGTGAAAAGCTGTCTGACTAAGTCAAGAGGGTGGACAAGATTGTTCACCAGGTGATAGTGCAAGGAGGTATGAATGCAGAAGATGCTAGCAAGGCCCTTTGGGCATGGGTGCAGAAAGAGGCTCAACTCCTTGACCCTATCATGTCACAGCTCCTGGCTAGAAACCCAAATGACCCAATGACATACGCCAAGCTGTTAAAGACTGTTTAGGAGGAGGAGCCTCTAATTGCGGCTCAGACCCGAAAGACTGGGATGCTTAAAGGAAACAAGGCAAGGTCTCCCACTTACATTGCACAAACTTCAACTGACAATGAAGCCACTCCTGAAGAAGAAGAATTGATTCAGGTGTTAAAGCTCAGGCACAGACTACTATTCAGCGATCTTTCTGTGAGGTCCAGAAGACAATAGGGCATGTCATGGAGGCTCACATTGCAATGCAAAAGTTTTTTCCTGAAAAGAGACAGATAGTATAGGCCCTGACTACCAAGAAAGCAGAACCTATTACAGTAGTTTCAGCCAGACGATGCTATAAATGTGAAGAGGCACTTCAGAGCTCTATGTCCCTGTGGTGGTACGGTGGCTGACTTCACAGCTGAGGTAGTGCAAGCTTTGAAGAAACTGTTCTTCTCAAAGCTGCCAGGAAACTTCAAGGGGATTCAGTGAAGGAACCAGCTGAGGACCAGAAGATAAATTTGTGCTCCACCTCTCAAGGAACTCAAACTTCAAATCCCCAAAAAACTAAAATCCAAAACCACTCAAACCTCCCCTAATAGCTGATCCATAAAGCCAGTCCACTTTTCAACCCCACTGGCTGGTTCTTGAACCCAGGAAGTCCGTTGAATACCTCTCTTCTAAGCACCCTTTGAAGAAGAGAGTACCACAATAGGAAAAAGTCCAAATCTGAACAGCCAAGCCAAACTCAGACAGACTTCCTGACTCTCTGTTATGGCCCCTCACCCATCATCTCCATCGAAGTGGAGGGAGTAGGCACTGTTAGAAACGGAGAACCCTGCTCTACAGAGACTTTTATGACAAGTATCTGATGCACATACTCCATTGGAAGCTAGAAGATTTAAAGATTTGGAGCATTGGGACCCAGAAGTTCCCAGATAATGAGTACACCCCTATCTGCCTGAAGTGAAGTTCTCTGTTGATTGGAAATAACACCAATGTGGAAGAAGAATGGGTTTCTGCGGACTCGGCAGATGTGTATTGACTATTGAACTCTGGAGAATGATCCCCGATCAATACATTATCCCCAGAATCAAACATGCGCTGCAGTGTTGGTCAGGGGCCAAATGGTTTAGGGCGTTGGATCTAAAGAGCGTATACTACCAGGTCCCCATGGATCCTGATGACAGGGAAAAGACTGCTTTCATCAGTGCTCTTGGTTTCTTTAAGTTCAACAGAATGCCCCAGGGACTGTCGGGGGCCCCAGGTGACCTTCGAAAGGTGAATAAAGTGGACAGTGGAGGATATAAATCTAATCAAGGTCCTGGTGTACTGTGTTTGGAAAGACTGTGTAAAAACATGAAGAGCACTTGTAGAAGGTACTACAGAGGCTCTCTGAAGAGAAACTAAAACTGTCTTTGGAAAAATGCCAGTTTTATCAGACATCCATCACGGACTTGAGGCATATAGTCTCCCCCGAGGGAGTTGCCACTGACCCTAGCAAAAAAGAGGCTGTAACCATGTGGCCCAGGCCCAATAATGTCACCAAACCGAGGTCATTTTTGGGGTTCTGCTCGTACTATTGCAGATTCATTAAAGGATGAGAGTTTAAAAGGCGTAATATATAAAGAGCACAACAGGCAACTTCAACCAGTGGCTTTCATGAGCAGAAGTTTATTGCCTACTGAGAAAAACTACCCCACTCACAAGCTGGAATTCCTAGCACTAAAGTGGGCAGTGGTATACAAGCTGAAAGACTACCTGTACAGAGCAGAGTTCATGGTAAAGACAGACAATAACCCTCTGACATACGTACTAACCATGACCAAGTTGAATGCTACAGGACACCATTGGTTAGCCACACTCTCAAGGCTGCAATTCATCCTAAAGTACTGCCCTGTAGTAGGAAACTGAAATGCCAATGTGCTGTCCCAAAGGCCCCACAGAGCCAGAGTTGCCAAACCTGAGTGGACAGATGTATCTCCACAGGGAGCGCAAGCCTGAGCTAGGGGGCTAAATATGATGCTAAAGGGATAGCCTATGCTGAGGTTGTAGGAGTCTGTGCCACCAGTAATGCTCAGTATAATTGCAATATGTCTCAGATGAAGGGGAAAGAGAAGTTAACCCAACTAACTTAAAGGGACCTGAAAAAAGAACTGTTTTCCTGAAGAAGGCTAGCATGCTTTTGGTGGACGATCCACCAAATGCTTGAATCATCCAGAAGGAGTGGAGTCATTTCCAACTACGGAATGGGATGGTCTACCAAAGGGGTCATTTGGGCCGAGGTGACGACCCATGTCAGTTGTTTCTACCCAATACAAGAATGTGGTACTGAAATCTTTGGATGATGATCATGGCCACCTAGAGCTGGAGAGGACTTTCTGGTTAGTGAAAGACCCATTCTACTGGCCTCATATGAGAGCTGAAGTGGAAGAATACTGTTGAACCTGTATGAGCTGCATACAATGTAAGACCTTGCCTAAACAAGCCCCCTCGGCAGAAAAAGCTGGTGTGCAACGACTTCCTGTGTTTACAGCTAGATTCCAGAGGACAGGAAAATATCTTAGTGATGACTGATCATTTCAGCAGATATGCCCAGGCTTTCCCCATGAAAAATCAATAGGCCTCCATTATAGCTAAAGTCCTTGTTGAAAATTTCTTGTACACTATGGACTGCTGCAATGCATTCATTCAGATCAAGCAGGGATTTTGAAAGCAGGCTAATCAAAGAGCTGTTAGTGTTATTAAATAACATATACAGAAATCGCGAACCACTCCTTATCACCCTCACAGTGATCCTCAACCCAGGCGGTTCAGCTGCATGCTCCTGAACATGGTGGGAAATCTGCCTTCTGAAAGAGAACACCAGTTGAGCCAACACATCGTTGCAGGAGAGCATGCTTACAACAGCACCGAAAATGAGGCTACGAGTTTCTAACCATACCTGCTAATGTTCCACTGAGAAGGGAGATTGCCAGTTGACCTGGCCTTTGGTACTGACCCTTACCACACTTCCCCACAGGTACATCGGGGATATGTGCAAAGGCTTAAGCATCAGTTAAAGAGTCACAAAAATAGAACAGAAAGAAGCCACCTGAAGTGACACAGATAGTTTGTGTCCTACTACTATCTCCGACTCACTGATCATAAAAGTGTGGATTTATAAACCGGAAAATGCATAATAGAAAATATGGTAGTGTGACAAGAGCAACACTACCCAAAAGGAAAGTGGTTACTTAGAAATCCACGCGGAGTAATATAAGTTTAGTAATTACAAAGAGTACTTTATTTGATCACATAGATCATAGGGAGGTTAAGCATAAGCACGGTGAACATATCAAACAAATAAAATTATTCAAAAGCACTTGGCATCCTCATTTCTGGGCGATTTTGGCACATAGGGAACCATATAGGGCAATGGGGTATTCTCTAGTTATGTGATCCTAGATTTCCGTATAATTCAGTCTTGTATTTAGATTAGCCATGTATTTTTCAGATGTATTCTTGGTATAGGCCAGAGTATGTAGAATAGCTTCCTGGTAACTGGAAACTTCTCAGTAACTTGGCTGTCATACCAGCATGATGGATGTAGAGACTTCCTGGGTAACCACCCCAGGTGAAACAAAGTCCACAGTAACAAGTGATTCATCAGTGAAGATCAAGAGGACACACGTCGACTTGAAATAGGAAATAGGTCCTTACTGCTTGTTCAGTAGTGTATATATAGGTGGGAAGCCAGGTAGTCTCAATACATGAATTTCAAAAAGAGTATTATATATATAGCAGGCACTGGATACCTGAATCTATATACCCAATGAAGGGTTTCCAAAAATTGCTCAAACTGAGATAGTAAAACGGTTCCTTAGGGATATAACTATATCACAGCGTACAGCACAATATTCCTCTAAAGAGGATTTTCAAAAAATTCCCTGAAAAAACAGGGGTACTAGGCACATATAGCATTCCCTATAAACTCCATATAAGCTCTATAAGTCTAAACAGCAACTACCGCAAACTGAGCCCAAATAAGCAAAAGTAACTTGCCACCGGTGGAAGGTATGCTCCTATTTAAGATTGCCATGTGCGGACTGCTGGAATTATGGTAGTTTGTTCAGAGCCTCGTGCCTTCCTAGCATGGAGCCGGAGCAACGCCGCTCCTTCCCTCCTCGTGGGCACCCTATGAAGACGCCGAGCTTAGTGACGTCATTACGTTGACGCGTTTCATCCGCCAATCACCGCGGACTTCGTCAGAACTGGGAGGGGACTTCACTCCATTGCCTTATATAGTACACTAATTGCATACAGAGAAATCTCCACGTCGCCCTCTTGTGTTGAAAAGATATCACTACATTGAAAAATCCAAAGTGAGTTTAAAAGAACATATATTGACTGCTGACAATACAGAGGAAGGCCTTATTTAAATAGAAAAATCGTCTTTACTAAAAGTAGAAGAAAGGAGAGGATAATTATAATTCCAACAACGAGAGGGAGGGAGTAAGGGGACCATCGGCGCTAAATGGAAAGTCTATATTTTAATACTATTTTAATTATTATAAAAATCCAATCTGAGGTAAGACGAGACCCACCTCGAGTTGGATTTTCTATTTGGTCCCCTGAGGACCGTCAAACCGAGAGTATATTTGACCAAGGGAAACCATTATTTCCTTAATTTAGAAATAGCCATGTGGGCAGTATAGCACAAGAAGAGATATAAATTCCAAAAAGCTTAATTCAGGAAGACTTTAAAGTTAAGTTCTGTATTTAATCCATATGGGACAAGTGCACCCAGAGTATAGATCCAGAATTTCTCTTTTTGGAGAAGGACTTTATCGAAGTCACCCCGTCTAGCTGAAATATTTAGCAAGAAGATCCCTTTAACTTTCAGGCCTTCTGTCCTTCCCCCATGTACTTCTTTAAAATGTTGTGCCAGGGGATTCTCTTTCTCCCCCTTGCCTCCATTTCTATTTTCATTTCTGATATCTCTCAGGTGTTCACCAATCCTAGTTCTAAGGTTCCTTTTAGTTTTTCCTATATACATCTTCTTACATGGACATTCTATCATATATATTACTCTATTACTAGAGCAGTTAATGAAACTACGTATCTGAAAAACCCGAGAATTATCTTTGTTGAAAAACTGATTAGTCTTATGCACAAATGGGCAGACTTGACAGTGGCCACAAGGAAACATACCTCGCGAGCATGTCTTCCTAGTTAGCCAATTTGTTTGTGGGATCCTCTGAAATTCTGACTGTACTAATATGTCATTTAGGTTCTGAGCTCTTTTTGCTACCATTTGAGGGCTCTCCCCCACAATTCTTGCTATCTGTGGATTTTGTGTTAATAAATGCCAATGAGAGTCCAGGGCCTTCCTGACTTCACTCCATTGTTGTCCAAATTTAGTTATGAATCTTACAGGTTGGTTCTTTCACCTTGAGTGAGGTTATCGGGGTTCCTCATTGTCCAGTTAATTTTACTCAGGTCAAGAATAGCACTTAGGGAACTAAAAAATGCTAAAAATATTGTGATTAAAAAGAGCGATAAAGGGGGAAACGTAGTATTATTGGAAAGTGATGAATATGAGAAGGAGGTACTGAGACAGCTGAGGAACCCCAACATATACTGTAAACTCTATACGAATCCCTTCCCTAAACTGGCTGCTGCTCTGAACAAAAACGTGGAATTGGCGCGAGAAGTAAACCTTCTAACCAAACAGGAAGGAGATATGTTGACAGTAGATGTTTATAATATTCCCACTTTCTATGTAATCCCAAAAATACATAAAAACCCTACCCAACCACCGGGACGCCCGATAGTATCTGCCATTAAAGGCCCGTTGGAATTAATTGGTAGGTTTGTCGATGATCTTATTAAGGACTTGGTCCTTGAACTTAAATCTTATGTAAGGGATACGGGAGCTGTATTGAAAAAAACTGTAAACTTCAAAGTACCTGAGGGGGCACTTTTGGTTGGCATAGATGTGGAATCACTGTATACTTCTATTCCACATATCTGGGGTTTGAGAGCTGTGGCTTTCTTCCTTGAGACATATTTTCCTGAAATGGAAGCTCAGAATGAATTTATTCTGGACCTTCTGGAATTTATGCTGACCCATAATTGCTTCCAGTTCCTGGGTTCCTTTTATCAGCAAATATGCGGTACCTCTATGGGAGCACCCTGGGCCCCGGCATTTGCATGTCTGCGTTTAGGCTTATGGGAAGAAGAGTTGGTCTATCCATCTACTCCCTTTAAGCAACATGTGGTGAAATGGCTGCGGTACATTGATGACGTCCTTATGGTGTGGGACGGTGGTATTGATCAGTTGGAAAACTTCATGGGGTTCCTAAATGAGAACGACAGAAATATCAGACTAACCTATATAGTAGATAGAGAGGTAATATCATTTTTGGACCTATCAATCTCAATATATGAGAATAGACTAGTTACTAAAACATTCAGAAAGGAAACAGTGGCTAATACACTCCTGCATGCTAGTAGCTACCATCCAAGGAGTTTAAAACAGGGCATACCTATTGGTCAGTTTCAGAGAATAATAAGGAACTGTACAGAAGAAGCTCAATATAGAAATTAATCTATTCAGCTCTATAAGAGATTTAGGGAAAGGGGGTATTCACATAGAACCCTAAGAAGAGCTAAACGAAGAGCCTCAGGTAGAACGAGAGAGGAACTAATAAATAAGCCAAAATCAAAAACAGAGGCGGACCCCCTAAACCAACCTGTAAGATTCATAATTAAATTTGGACAACAATGGAGTGAAGTCAGGAAGGCCCTGGACTCTCATTGGCATTTATTAACACAAAATCCACAGATAGCAAGAATTGTGGGGGAGAGCCCTCAAATGGTAGCAAAAAGAGCTCAGAACCTAAATGACCGCGGTGATTGGCGGACGAAACGCGTCAACGTAATGACGTCACTACGCTCGGCGTCTTCATAGGGTGCGGTGCCCACGAGGAGGGAAGGAGCGGCGTTGCTCCGGCTCCATGCTAGGAAGGCACGAGGCTCTGAACAAACTACCATAAGGCTACTATTCCAGCAGTCCGCACATGGCAATCTTAAATAGGGGCATACCTTCCACCGGTGGCAAGTTACTTTTGCTTATTTGGGCTCAGTTTGCGGTAGTTGCTGTTTAGACTTATAGAGCTTATATGGAGTTTATAGGGAATGCTATATGTGCCTAGTACCCCTGTTTTTTCAGGGTATTTTTTGAAAATCCTCTTTAGAGGAATATATATACTCTATGTCACACATGTGCTGTACGCTGTGATATAGTTATATCCCTAAGAAACCGTTTTACTATCTCAGTTTGAGCAATTTTTGGAAACCCTTCATTGGGTATATAGATTCAGGTATCCAGTGCCTGCTATATATATAATACTCTTCTTGAAATTCATGTATTGAGACTACCTGGCTTCCCACCTATATATACACTACTGAACAAGCAATAAGGACCTGATCCTATTTCAAGTTGACGTGTGTCCTCTTGATCTTTACTGATGAATCACTTGTTACTGTGGACTTTATTTCACCTGGGGTGGTTACCCAGGAAGTCTCTACATCCATCATGCTGGCATGACAGCCAAGTTACTGAGAAGTTTCCAGTTACCAGGAAGCTATTCTACATACTCTGGCCTATACCAAGAATACATCTGAAAAATACATGGCCAATCTAAATACAAGACTGAATTATACGGAAATCTAGGATCACATAACTAGAGAATACCCCATTGCCCTATATGGTTCCCTATGTGCCAAAATCACCCAGAAATGAGGACGCCAAGTGCTTTTAAATGATTTTATTTGTTTGATATGTTCACCGTGCTTATGCTTAACCTCCCTATGATCTATGTGATCAAATAAAGTACTCTTTGTAATTACTAAACTTATATTACTCCGCGTGGATTTCTAAGTAACCACTTTCCTTTTGGGTAGTGTTGCTCTTGTCACATTACCATATTTTCTATCAGTTAAAGAGTGCCTATGAGAAAGCTCTCCTGATTTTCAGGGTCGTGGAACAAAAAACAAGATAAACTTTGATTCCAAAGTGAAGGTACAGGATCTGCAGCCAGGAGACCAAGTTTTACTAAGTATTGAAAGAAAGAAACCCTTATGGACTTTATAGCACTGAAACAATGGTTCATAAAAGAATATCACTTTATTGAGCATACATAGACATGAAATTATACATACAATTATAAAATTATTACAGAGTATAAACAAACCCTGTAACATACAGCAATGTATAATCAGTGCAGATATACAGGTGAAAGTCGAAAAATTAGAATATCGTGCAAAAGTTAATTTATTTCAGTAATGCAACTTAAAAGGTGAAACTAATATATGAGATAGACTCATTACATGCAAAGCAAGATAGTTCAAGCCGTGATTTGTCATCATTGTGATGATTATGGCTTACAGCACATGATAACCCCAAATCCACAATCTCAGAAAATTACAATATTACATGCAATCAATAAAACAAGGATTGTACATAGAACAATATCGGACCTCTGAAAAGTATAAGCATGCATATGTACTCAGTACTT
Organism: Staurois parvus; assembly: GCF_062004578.1. Lineage (NCBI taxonomy): Eukaryota > Metazoa > Chordata > Amphibia > Anura > Ranidae > Staurois > Staurois parvus. The sequence goes on from NW_028317992.1 coordinate 4,291,929, forward strand.
GGTTTGGGCCCCTTTTGCAGCAATTACTGCCTGTGGCACTGCGAGGTGTTATGGAAGACCGGGATGCTTCAATAGGGGCCTTCAGCTCTTCTGCATTGTTCGGTCTCATGTCTCTCATCTTTCTCTTGGTAATGCCCCATAGATTCTCTATGGGGTTCAGGTGAGTTTGCTGGCCAATCAAGCACAGTAATCCCACGGTCATTGAACCAGGATTTGGTGCTTTTGGCAGTGTGGGCAGGTGCCTAGTCCTGCTGGAAAATGAAGTCAGCATCCCCATAAAGCTCGTCTGCGGAAGGAAGCATGAAGTGCTCCAAAAATCTCCTGGTAGACGGCTGCGTTGACCCTGGACTTAAACCTGGGGTTTTCATGAGCTGTAAGCCATAATCATCACAATTATGACAAATCGTGTCTTGAACTATCTTGCTTTGCATGTAATGAGTCTATCTCATATATTAGTTTCACCTTTTAAGTTGCATTACTGAAATAAATTAACTTTTGCACGATATTCTAATTTTTCGAGTTTCACCTGTATGTACTGCTAGTAAATTCCACAGTAAGAAATATACCGTAACTCGGCAAGAGTTTAAGAAAGGATACTCTGATAGTAGTAAATACAATAGCTCACCATGTTTTGTGATTATATCGCTTCTTCAGGTGTGGGAAGACTTACAGTATATAAAGAAATATAAATTGGTAAGCAAACATTCTATACACTGCCAGATGTAAATATATCAGACCAGTTGGACAGCTAATTACCTTAAAGTACATGCATCTGCACAAAGGCAATGGAAAGGAGCGTCCAGCCACACCATGAGGGGCCAATCGATGAGGGGATCCCCACAAAGCTGGAGGGGCAAGTCGCATACCCCGCAACAATACCTAACATATAGAAAGTGTATAATGGTTGAAAACAGTGTAGTGAGGCCCTCCTCAGTGGTTACTACCACAATAGTTGTAGAAATCTGACTAACCTCCACACTTCTCGGAACATAGTAGAGTCAGTAATTCTGATCCAAATATAACACATAGAGACTAATAAAAAGCCAGTGTTGTGTATGAGGGGGTCTCTACATGGAACATAGAAGAGGGGAGAAAATAATTACACAGTATTCGGTTTATAGAGCAAACTAGCTCCATTTAGCCCCCACCCCCCCAAAAAAAACTGGGGTGCCAATTGGAAAGACAACCAGTAGCATAAACGGTGCAAAGAACTATCGAGCCTTGCTTACATATAATAGATCAATAACTCTAGGTGGGCTCCCTAAAAATGGCATTAAGATAATATTCTTATTGGGATAGCCTGTTGATTTAGATTGTGTAGATTTCGGGCAGCGTACCTTCCCCAACCAATGCGTGACAATCTGTAAAAGAACACATATATATATATGACCCCATGGGTACATCCCAATAGTAGACATTAAATCCCAGTATTCATTATGGCTGATATTTGTTCTATTGTACTTGTTTAGAGATGCAACAGTACTTTGACTGCAGGAGATATTAAGACCGCCCAGGAGTCTGAAACTCCACCACTATATCATACAAAGGGTCCCAAGGTTGCCAAGAACCGCACAGCACCGCCACCATAGCACCAGGAATCACCACCCGCCCTCCCCATTTACGGGATCCCAACACAAGATGTCACTGTGCCCGGCCACATACGGCCGCACATGAGCACCGCACACATCCCATGTCTATGTATGCTCAATAAAGTGATATTCATTTATGGACTATTGTCGTAGTGCATATAAAGTCCATAAGGGTTTCTTTCTTCCAATACTATCTGAATAGGACGCGGCACTTTGAAGCGATGTTTGTCCCCACAGTAAACACACTGTGTTGGGAATTGATATCTCAATGCAAGTTTTACTAAGGAACTTTAGGGTCCCAGGGAAGCACAAGATAGCAGCCAGATGGAGACCGCAACCTTATGTGACCTGTCGGAACTTGCCAGGGCTCCCAGTGTATCTGAGTCTCACTAAGGGAAAGGGGACGGGTAAAGTTATGGCATTGGAACCACCTACTGTCTATTACAGGTGCAGTGCAAGTCTCAATTCCAACTGAGGTGCTTCCTCACAGGGGTGCTCACAGGTCCTAATGATCCACACCCCTCTTCAACACCACTTAAGCTTTGGAAGAGGAGGGGACAAAGGAGAAGGAGGGAGAAGAAATTTAATTTGATTGGAGGCAGCTCCTATCATCCATTGAGGGATTTGTATTGTCACCCCCCTTCTAGCACAAGCATGCCAGTCCACCACTGACCCTGAACCTCCCAAACTTGAGCCTTACATCCCGAACTTAGCTTCACTCTTTGCTGAGCCTATAATTCCTGAGGCCATAGATGGCGATTCAGAGCAAGAGGGGAGCGGGCTATAAAAGCACCCAAAAGACTGACTTATCTGGATGAGAGTTCGGAGAAAATTATCCACACAGCCAATAGACTCTTGATGCCCCTGTTTTCATGTGGCTGACCACACGCCAAGCGACATGTGCCCCCTCGCTGACACCACCGTTGTGGTCAGTTCCAGAATTGTAACCTCCTCCCACGGACAACTTGCCCATTCTAGTCCATTGTCTGAAATACTATTACTAAGCCTGTTTTGCAATGAGAGTGTTCCCATTATTGTCCCTCCTGATTAATGTTGTTGAACTGTTATACCTGTTGTTCATAATTTCTTGTGCACAATCACAGTCGGTTTGAATTATTAAGTTTCCTTGAGGACCAAAGAATTTTAGTGTGGGGAGTATGTAACACTGTAAATGCAGTATGTATTCAACCACAAGATGGTAGTGTTCAGCACTGTTACTTGCTACAGCCTTAATACAGGTGCTCAGAGACTCCTGGGAGTTGTATGCAGAAAGCAGAACTTTCCTCACAATAAAGCTGAAACTTAACTACTGAGTCAATCAGCAATCACCAGCAGATGGGAGCATATACGGGAAAAGCCTGGAAAAACAGAGAGGAGTTGGAAAGAGACTTTGCCCAAGGAAAGAGTGTGTCAGAGCTTGTATTGAGCTGTGCGATTCTGGACCGGACAGGGTTGAGTCGGAGAGTGCAGAGTAGCTGGAGAAGTTGAGGAAGAGACTGTCTAGCTGAACATTGCATGCAGAGAGCTGCTCCAGGAAGACCTTGCAGCTGCAGGCGTGTGTGAGTTGCATGCACAATCGCCACATCATCAGTTAAAGGGGGCCCCCCATCGCAGAATTTCTGTCTCTCTCCTGGATTGTCGCAGAAGGACAAGTGGGAGGGTTGCTGACTCACACATCGTTGCGGTCATTTAGGTTAACCCTTGTTACCAGCCAGACCTGCAGTATTCTTCAACATTGGCACATTAACAGAAACAAATGCACCACCACCCTCTTATTACTTCAGGCTGCCATTCCTTATTTGCCACCGTGGCCACTGCAAGCTGCTGAACTGAGCTAACCCTTTCCTCCCTGCTAGGCAGAATCTTGTCCCTGCAACCACATTCACTTCTGTTCAAGCCATTTAAAAAGGGTGCTTTTGCAGCTTAAGTTCAAATTTATTTTTTAAAGGGAAACACGATTACCATCCTCTTTCCCCCTCTCCTAAAAAGACTCTTACCCACAATTCAAAATATGATCCTTCTTAACAACTTCACATTTTAAAGTGAACTGTGCTGATCACTTTGCCTCTTAAAGGGAATCATCCCGTTTCTTTCACATTTTAAAGGCTGCACCTTTAAAATGCCATATGCCAATCTAAGGGCCCCAACTAAGCCGGCAGAAGAATCAACCTTTCAGATCAGTTCATTTTCAGAGACTATTTTCTTTAGAAGTACTGTGTACTAAAGATTTTATTTCGGTATTAAACCTAGACTTTTCTGACTGAGGGCTTAGAAGTGAGCTTGGGGGTGATCTCCCAGTCAGAGGGCTATTGTTTATATTCTTGGTCCTACAGGACATAAATGGCCACACTTCAAAGGGTATTTTATTATACTGCCTCATTCTTGTTGATTCACTGTACTTATTGATTAACCTTTAAACAGTTACATTGCTTTACTATTTTATTGCTATCAATACAACCTGGTTGTGTTTATCACAGCTGATGTGAACTTTTCTTGTGTGATTGCTGGGAGACCCTCTGGCCAAGGTATATGTGTGGTGTCATTAGGAGTGGGGCTCCAACTAGGATCAAGGAAAGAGCAGAGGACCCACATCAATCAGTGGCTAATTTGGGGGTAGCACAACAAATTGATACCGGGGTCATGAATGCAGTTGCAGCCATGGCCCGGTATAACTCCTTCAACCAGAGAACATATGGGTACGTCCTTTTGGAGGAAGGGGTGCTCCCTTATGCTCCCTGGTGGAGAAATTACATGTAAACATCAGGAGACAGCTCAGTGATTGAAAAGGTGACTTATCTTTCTGGGATCTCATAAGTGCAATTGCTATATTTGTGAAAGAGTGGCAACTTTATTTGGTGAGTGCAGATCTATGTGGGTGGATGACAGAACATGGTGTTTAATTTGGATGGGATGGATGTTTGGTCATCGCCACACTAGAGTTAAGGATAAGTTTACATTTTTAGACAAAAATAATAAATGCAGGTAAGAAAATGTGCATTTATTATTTTTGTCTACAGGAGCCTGGACCTGCACCCATGATCAGTAGATCTCTGATGCCATGCAGGTCTCCTGCAGACCTGTCAGAATATCTGCTTACTGTTCGGGATGTACGAGCAAGCAGATATTCTGACAGGAAGCTTCAATGAACTACCACGGCGCTTCATTGAAAACTACGAGCTGACAGCCACTAAGGCTGTCAGGACTTGCAGCTAATTAATTCATGAAAGTCCATGAATGAATGATGTGGCCGTGTGGGTGGAGCCCTGCATAGCCGTGCAGTTTTCAAATTTGAGGGAGGGGACGCAGCGATCAACAGCTGTGGCTATGGGAACATGTTACATGTTGCACCCTAAAAAAGGGTGCAACATATAACATGTTCCCTCTTAAAAAAGGGTGGAACATGTAACATGTTCCCTAAGGTGAACTTATACTTAACCCCTTGCCCTCCAGACGATTTACCCCCCTTCCTGAGCAGGCCATTTTTTGTGTTATGGCGCTGTGTCACTTTAACTGACAATTGCGCGGTCATGCAACGCTGCACCCAAATTAAATTTACATCCTTTTTTCCCACGAATTGAGCTTGTGCGTGTTTTATTTTTTGCGCTATAAAAAAAAAGACCGACAATTTTATGAAAAAAACTATATTTTTGACTGTTTGCTATTAAACATGTCCCGTAAAAAAAATTTAAAAATCAAATTTCATCATAAATTTAGGCCAAAAGGTATTCTGCTACGTGTCTTTGCTAAAAAAAAATCCCAATACGGGTGAATTAATTGGTTTACGTGAAAGTTATAGCGTTTACATATGGTGGTATATATACTGGGATTTTATTTTTTTTACCTTCTTTTTTTTATTAAAATAACAGGCATGGTATACTTACCTGCTCTGGGATGGTGTGATGTGTGCATATATTTGCAATATATATATTTTTAATATTATTAATTTGAAGTGTTGACATGTTACTAAGAGACCTCTCATTCATGTTTCTGTGCAGCAGCAGGATGACATGCAGTGCTCTCCTGTGTGCTGCAGTAAAATACTATCAGGCTGCACTGCACCTCCCCACTGTGAACATGGCAATATGTGCCCTAGTGGTGGCTAATATTTTTGTGTGAATGAACCTTAAGGATTTTTATTTAATATTTTATTGTTAGTTTTAAATATACATTATCATCCAAAAAGAAAGAGAGTGTGTGTGTGTGTGTATATATATAAAATTAGTATTATGAAATGTTTTGAATTATATAAAAATTATATAAAAAAAATTATATATATATTTATATATACAGTGGGGATCGAAAGTTTGGGCACCCCAGCTACAAATTTGTCTTAATGTGCATAAAGAAGCCAAGGAAAGATGGAAAAATCTCCAAAAGGCATCAAATTACAGATTAGACATTCTTATAATATGTCAACAAAAGTTAGATTTTATTTCCATCATTTACACTTTCAAAATAACAGAAAACAAAAAAATGGCGTCTGCAAAAGTTTGGGCACCCTGCAGAGTTAATATCTTGTACTGCCCCCTTTGGCAAGTATCACAGCTTGTAAACGCTTTTTGTAGCCAGCCAAGAGTCTTTCAATTCTTGTTTGAGGTATCTTTGCCCATTCTTCCTTACAAAAGTCTTCCAGTTCTTTGAGATTTCTGGGCTGTCTGTCACGCACTGCTCTTTTAAGGTCTATCCATAGATTTTCAATTATGTTGAGGTCAGGAGATTGTGAAGGCCATGGCAAAACCTTCAGTTTACGCCTCTTGATGTAATCCCCCATGGATTTCGAGGTGTGTTTAGGATCATTATCCATTTGTAGAAGCCATCCTCTCTTTAACTTCAGCTTTTTCACAGATGGCATCAAGTTACCATCCAAAATTTGCTGAAATTTTATTGAATCCATTTTTCCTTCTACTTGTGAGATGTTCCCTGTGCCACTGGCTGCAACACAACCCCAAAGCATGATTGATCCAACCCCATGCTTAACACTTGGACAGAGGTTCTTTTCATTAAATTCTGTGCCCCTTCTTCTCCAAACGTACCTTTGCTCATTCCGAACAAAAAATTCAATTTTAACCTCATCGGTCCACAGAACTTGTTTCCAAAGTGCATCAGGCTTGTCTATATGTTCATTTGCAAAGTTCAAACAATGATTTTTGTGGTGAGGACGTAGAAGAGGTTTTCTTCTGATGACTCTTCTATGAAGACCATATTTGTACAAGTATCTCTTTATAGTGGAATAGTGTACCACAACTCCAGTGTCTGCCAGATCTTTCTGGAGGGATCGTGCAGTCAAACGTGGGTTTTGAATTGTTTTTCTCACAATCCTGCAAGCTGTTCTGTCTGATATTTTTCTTGGCCTTCCAGATCTTGCTTTAACTTCAACTGTTCCTGATGACTGCCATTTCTTAATTACATTTCGAACAGAGGATATTGACATCTGAAAATGCTTTGCTATCTTCTTATAGCCTTCTCCAGCTTTGTGAGAGTCAACTATTTTCAGTTTCAGTTTTCTAGACAACTGCTTAGAAGAACCCATGGTGCTGATTGTTGGGGCAAGGTCAGATGAGTCTGGGCATTTAAAACCTTTGAGATTGACATCACCTGGTCTTCCCAGACGATGACTGAGAACAATCCATGACACTGGCAGGTCTCAGCTTGGCAAAGGGAGCAGTGCATGCTATAAATTCTGCAGGGTGCCCAAACTTTTGCAGACGCCATTTTTTAGCTTTCTGTTATTTTGAAAGTGTAAATGATGGAAATAAAATCTAACTTTTGTTGACATATTATAAGAATGTTTAATCTGTAATTTGATGCCTTTTGGAGATTTTTCCATCTTTCCTTGGCTTCTTTATGCACATTAATACAAATTTTTAGCTGGGGTGCCCAAACTTTCGATCCCCACTGTATATATATATATCTGTGTATGTATGTGTATATATATATATATATCTGTGTATGTATGTGTATATATATATATATATGTGTGTGTGTATGTATATATATATATATATCTGTGTATGTATGTGTATATATATATATATATGTGTGTGTATGTATATATATATATATATCTGTGTATGTATGTGTATATATATATATTTGTGTATGTATGTGTATATATATATATATCTGTGTATGTATGTTTCTTTTAATAATAGTATTAATAATGAATATAATGATATTATGGCATAAATTTTTAAACAATAGTAGTATTATATATTAAGCAAATATTATATATTATCATGCTATTTAATTTATTTACTTTACAAGGTATCTAAGGTTATATTCCCAAATATCTAAACTGTATGGAATCACAAGATACTTTGGAAAATATTTAAGCCGAATTGCATGAGAAGAAAATTGCGCCCCTTCTGTTTAATATGTGAATTGAGGTGGATGGAGTGGAGCCCACCTGGTGTGTATATTTGGACCGAAGATTGATGGAATAAATGTATATACTGTATTTTTTTTGTTAGAATATTAATATATAATATATTTTTTCATTTTTCTTTTTACCAGGAATTGTAAAACAAAGAAGAGCAATCCCAGCTGCTAGAGGAGCCTACCTGCCCCGGGACTTCAGCAAATCCCAACAGGTAGATGAGCAGAGACCTGACACCCAGCTGACAAGTCGGTGCAGCCAGGGAATGAGCACAGTCTCCTGCTCACATGTGTTGCTTCTGTTGCTAAACTGTTGACAGCTCCAGTGTTAGAAAGGGAGGGAGGCAACAAAACTTCTGCAGGCTGTAGGCGGTTGGAGCTGTAATCTCTCTCTACTGTACGCTCACTTATAAAAGACGCTCTTGGCAGGGGAGTTTAAGCAATTCTGTATCTCCTGCAGGAAATGTGCAATTCACAAACTGAAGAAGAGAAGCAGAGCTGACTGAAGTGTGCTCCAATTACAGAGGAACTTTTTAGAAGGATCTGATTGCTGGGTCTGACCTTGGCTGCTCTGGAGGAGTTGGGCTTTGCTTCTATACACTGCAAAGGTCTGTGTCCTGCTCTGAATGGGAATCCTTTAGATGACACCAGATCAGATGTGAAGGTAAGTGCAATCTTTGCTTCAATGATGCAAGGGGTTTCGAAAGAGATGGCTTCAAAGGGGTTTTCACTTGCACCACCAAGGCTGCCATTGTCAACCTCTAGGAGGCTGTGGTAGCCTCAGGTCTGGCAACTGACTGTGCGAGATGATGAGAAGCGTGCTCTGTCCAGCACCTTGTACTATGACCTGGGTGACGGCAACTTATAACCTCCATTCACACCTGAGCGTTTTGTCGCGTGTTTTTTCTATGTGCGACAATGCTCAACATCCTGTTTACATCTGAGTGCTTAGTCACCTGTAGCTCGATGCCCTTTGCTCGAAAAAGTAAGCGATCTTTATTTTTTTTTTTTATCACAAATTTTGTTCCAATAGCGTTTAATGGGATCACCTGAAAAACACGCAAACGTGCACATTGCAAGCATTTTTCAGCCGCTTGCATAATAAGTCTATAGGAGAAAACATTTACTATCTGCCCTCTTAGATTGTAAGCTCCCAGGATCAGGGCTCTCCTAACCCTCTTGTATTGAACTGTATTGTTGCTGTATTGTCTCCCATTATATTGTAAAGCGCTGAGCAAACTGTCGGCGCTCAATAAATCCTGTATAATAATAATAATAATAATCCTACCCCCAAATGCTTCTATACAGCATGTGGCTCCTAAAATGTTAAAATGCGCAAAAAACCCTTAAATCCTCCTGAATACACTACACGCAAATGTGAATGGGGGCTCATGTATGCTGTACAACAGCTACTCTAACCCACTCTAAGCAGAGAAAAATATTAAGCTGCCATCGTTGACCTTCTTTTGAAAATGTTAGTTGCCTGGCTTTCTGGCTTCAGTATTTTCTGAGATCAAGCATCACCAAAAACAGGGTCAAGTCACAGCTCCTAATTGCAAACTAATTTCAGGTAATCAACTCGAAGTACAGAATCCTTTGGACCTGAATTACAGTCAGGACTGTGGTTTTCCGAAGGAGAGACCAGAATGTTATTTATTTATTTCACAGTATTGATTAGGTGGACCTGTATTAAAACAAATCCTCCACAACCCAGCCCCTTGGTGTTCAGTGGGCATCCTCAGATGCCCGCACATATTGTCCTTTGCTCCCCTCTGCTGCTCCCCTTGCAAATATTTATAAAAATATCACCTTTCCCTGAGTGCCCATTCACACAACACATTAAAGCTGAATTCCAGGTATGCACATTTTTTGTATTGCTCCATCTTGAATTAATGAAAGTATGTATATGTCATAGCTGGAAATCATTGTGGTAAGCAATGCTAATCCAGTAATGGCTGCTAGCTTCCAGGTTCTGTGGCTAGAGGCTGCTTCATGAACACAGGCGGTCGCTCGCTTGGCATGGAAACCATTCACAGATCACTAAGCATATTCTCAATGAATGCAAGGCATTCTCTGGTTGGACAAGGTGGAAATTGTGACATTACCACCCTGCTTCTTCACCTCATCCAGTTTCTGTGTTCGTTGAGAGAATGGAAAGTGTTCTCTGAATGGTGCCCCATGCCAAATGAGAAATCTCATGTGTTCACAAAGCAGGAGGGCAGTCATTAAGCACAATCCCAGTGCTTACTACAGTCATTTCCAGCTTCCACGGGGATCCAACAGGTATGGCACATAGATACTTATATTGGTCTGCTTGGACCAACTGTGCTTTAATATTCATACCTAAATTTCAGATTTTATTTTAAATGGACTGATGAGGCACCTAAACACACAAAAATTGTACTTGTAGTTTAGGAACTATGGGTCACCACAATGCAAGTTATATGGGTTTTGGTTCACTGCACTGCAGGTGCATTGGTATCTGCTGTAAAAGTTTATTGGGATGCCAGTCTAAGTGCTTAACAATGCAACTCAAATCATATTAACATAAATTTGCCTTGGTGTAGATGGGCCATGAAAGTCGATTATTGCAATCTGCTATGTGATCCACGAGGTAGAGATTTGGCCTGGCTGTTGGCCACCCATGCAACAAGCACAAGATCATGGGATGGCAGAGGGCATCAGTGGCAACCAAAGCAGTCAACAAAATTGGAAGTTGTGAATTTAGGCTTTAAAATATATTGATGGGGGTTTTGTTCAGTATCGGTCTGCTGAAAGAAACACTCTACTGCCAATTTCTAGTTGTACGATAATTTGCTTGCGTATATTCTATACCAGGGGTCTCCAAACTTTTCAAACAAGGGGCCAGATTACTTTCTATCAGACTTTAGGGGGCCAGATTGTGGCCAGTGGGGGTCCCGGCTCAGCAATAGTTAGAATAAACATGGCCTCAGCATTGGTGGTCAGTAAGAGGAGCAGTGTCCCGTCATTGGTATTGGTGGGCGGAGTAGTACCCCAAGGACCAGATAAAGGCTAACAAAGGGATGCATTTGGCACTCAGGCCACAGTTTTGGAGACCCCTGTTCTATAAAAAGAATCGGGGCCAAGCACTGAGATATGAATTTGACAAGTTGTTTGATTCCCTTTGTTCGACATTTTTAGTAGAGTGAGGAAGGGCTGACCACCCCTCATTTCTTATACTGATGTCGCAGGACAGGAAGTGAGGGGAAATGTCCCAAACAGAATTTTAAACAGTTAAACCAGAAACTTGAGTTCTTCCTGGCTATATTCAAAACTAAAAATATCATTTTGGAATTTATCATTTTAAACAGTGCACTATTTCCTGCACGGTGTCCACACTAAAGCTTTATAAGCATCAATATTGTCTACACTGAGACTGCATGTACCATATCCTCATGGTCCCGAAAGAGGAATATAGCAAAAATAGATCTATGTGGTATGTTCAGTATTACACCACGTGAATATGTACATACCACAAAATCCCTATGCATAAGAACTAAGCTTTATCTGTCCAGGTCAAATCATGACTAATGCAGCTCATGTCAAATATACCTCTATATTAATGGGTATGTGTTTCTTGTTTAGAGAACCGTTAACCTATTTGGTGTAGAATATGGTTACCTGTATTAAGTTTCTTTAAGATATTTATGAAACCTTTTACTGCAATATATTGGCTTTTATTAGCTGCCATATGGGCTGGATTCTAATTATTATTATACAGTATAAATAGAGCGCCAACAGTTCGCTCAGCGCTGTACATTACAAAGGGAGACAGAACTAGCGACAGTACAATAACAATACAATGTGATACACGAGGGGTTCGAGGGCCCTGCTCCTTCGAGCTTACAATCTAGGAGGGAGGGGATAGTGGTACAGGAGGAGATAGCTGTGGGGGATGGAGTGGTAGGAGGAGTGGAGGAGGTCGGCAATTAGCAGGGGGTGGGGTAGGCTTCCCTGAAGAGGTGGGTTTTTCAGGGTGTGCCTAAAGAAGAGGAGAGTAGGTGATAGTCTGATGGATTGGGGTAGGGAGTTCCAGAGGATGGGTGACACCCTGGAGAAGTCCTGGAGGCAGGCATGGGGGGAGGAGACTAGGGAACTAGAGAGAAGGAGGTCTTGTGAGGAGCGGAGAGTGCGTTTTTGGTGGTACTTGGATATTAAGTCGGTGATGTAATTTGGGGCAGTATGATGGACAGCTTTGTCAGTGTTAGGATTTTGAATTTGATCCGTTGTGCAATCGGAAAGCCAGTGGAGGGATTGGCAGAGGGGGGTGGCGGAAACAGAGCGGTTGGTAAGGTGAATGAGTCTGGCTGCCGTATTCAGGATCGACTGAAGCGGGGATAGCCTGTGGCGAGGCAGGCCAGTGAGGAGGGAGTTGCAGTAGTCAAGTCGTGATATGATGAGGGAGTGGATGAGCTGTTTAGTGGTTTCTGGGGTTAGGAACGTGCGGATTTTGGCGATGTTGCGAAGGTGGAGTCTGAATCCTAATGGAGGGATAACGTGGGCACACAGCCTTTGGTGCCCTTAAAGCATCACTGCACTGTCCTGATCACCTCCTATTACACCAAACATTGTCTTGCTTTATTGGTCCTGATTTGGTTTCTATACAGTGACAAAGTATAGATACATTTATCTCAAATTACATTTTTCTATTGACGATGGGGAAAATGTATAATGTGTAAAGTATGGTAGAGGGAAATCTTGCCCCTTTTCTTCTACAGAAGACAGTCCTACCATTGTTTCATAGCAGAAAGACATGCAGGAAATTTAAAGTGACACCAAAAAAACCCCCTCTCTTCCAGTATGTAATTGTAACTCAAAGTCCCTTCTGTTGTTCTCAACCTCCAAATCTTCAGTTTTTTTTTTTCTGCTGCTATGATCTGACATAGAGGGTGGCTTTATATTTTCTCCATAGTCCCATTGTATATAGGAATGTAGCCACCTTTTTTTTTCTCGCTCCTAAAATGGGACTATGGATATGGGATTTGTGATGTGCATAGAGCAGTACACATGAATGTGCACCACTTGTTCCAAGCAAATGGAAGTGAGCGGAGAAAGGAGAGGTTTGGGAAGGAACTAAGAGATGTTACAAAAGGGCAGAAGAACAAAGAAGCCAGTTTATAAAAACAGATTACAGAGCCATAAAGTAGTATATGTACAGGTATGTAGCACTGCCCCCTACAGGAGTCGCTGGGTTTAACTGGTTCTTCCTCATACAGTAGAGAAGCCACCAGCCACCCAAGCTTTGGTCCATTCACTCCGGCTCCAATAAATGATCTAGAGTTTTTTTGTGATTTATTACTAATAAAACAGGATAGGAGTTAAGCGCATACAGTTAGGTCCATATATATTAGGACACAGGCACAATTTTAGTTTTTTTCAGGTATTTACCAAAACATATTAAAGCTATAGTTATATAATGGATATGGGCTGAAAGTGCACACTCTCAGGTTTCATTTGAGGGTATGTACATCCAAATTGGAGGAGGGGTTTAGAAATTACAGCTCTTAAGAGTAGCCATCCCCCTTTTTCAAGGGACCAAAAGTAATTGGACAATTGATTCAAAAGCTGTTTCATGGCCAGGTGTGGGCTACTCCTTCGTTATTTCTTCAACAATTAAGCAGGTAAAATGTCTGGAGTTGATTCTAATTTTGGTATTTGCATTTGGTATCTATTGCTGTGAACCTACATCATACGTTCAAAGGAGCTGTCCATGCAAGTGAAACAGGCCATTGTAAGGCTTCAGAGAGATAGCAGCAGCATTAAAAGTGGCCAAATCAACAGTTTGGTCCATTCTGAGGAAAGAAGAACACACTGGCAAGCTCAGCAACATAAAAGGACATGTACGTCCACTGGCCGAGTCAATAACCTGATCTCAACCCAGTTGAGCATGCATTACACTTGCTGAAGGGAAAACTAAAGGCAGAAAGACCCACAAACAAAGAACAACTGAAGACAGCTGCAGTTAGAAGCTGGCAAAGCATCAGAAAGGATGAAACCCAGTCTTTGCCTGATATCTGGAACCCATGGACATTACCAGCTATTGCCAGTAAAGGATTCTCAACAAAATATTAAAAATGAACATTTTATTTATGATTATATTCAATTGTCCAATTACTTTTGGTCCCTTGAAAAAGGGGGGAAGGCTACTCTTAAGAGCTGTAGTTCCTCCAATTTGGATGTACATACCCTCAAATGAAACCTGAGAGTGTGCACTTTCAGCCCATATCCATTATAGAACTATAGCTTAAATATGTTTTGGTAAGTACCTGAAAAAATCTACAATTGTGCCTATGTCCAAATATATATGGACCTAACTGTAGGATACTTCAAAATGTTTAGTACATAACAGTTGGAGAGCAGTCTTTTCCATGATTCTTAACTCCCCACAGCTGAAGACCATGACGTGACTTTCTAAGTAGGCTAAAACCTTATGGATGGGGACCTTAAGGCAAATCCCTTATGGTGTACAGGTGAAACTCGAAAAATTAGAATATCGTGCAAAAGTTAATTTATTTCAGTAATGCAACTTAAAAGGTGAAACTAATATATGAGATAGACTCATTACATGCAAAGTGTTCTATACCACTACTAGACTGTGATCAACTCATTAATCAGCCAAGTCAACAATAAACAGTGCATATAGGTAATAACTGTAACATGAATAATGATATTAAAACTAGTCAAGAATGCTCTCTAGGAGAAAGGCTAAGATATGGTGCAATGTCCCCTGAGAGGTACCTCTTAGCATAATCAAAGAGGTAAAGGCCTCTGTGTAGCAGCTGTAAAGGGGAAATGGCCCCTGCCCCACTGGCCTTCACAGCAAGGAGCACATGGAACGGTGATGCATGTCAAACAAAAGAGAAAAATTCCCAGCTCAACTTACCAAACAGCTTGTAAACAAACTAAATGAGCCTGTCTAAGAGTATGCATTAAAAACGGGTTTAGTTAGCACACATTTGCAAATACATGCGTAAGCTACTGATCCTCTTCATGACACCCTGATATTCTTCAATTCCTAACTCTACACATTTTGAAAGCCCGCATAGTAGAGCCACATATATTTAATGGATAGACTGAGGGCAGGTGAACCTGAGGGAGCCCACCCCTCCTTAAAGGTACAGGAGCGCACTGGACACCCAGCATATAGCACAATGGCAGGCAATGTATCCAGTGCGCCCCCTCACCAACAAGTCAAGGGGCAACTCTTCAGCCGGCAAGCACTGGGGCTCAGTTGTAATGTAGGTGCACATGAGAATAGTCCCAGTCAAGCCTTGGGACAGCAATAAGGCTACAGTCACTTTACCAGCAGATGATAAATCTCCATTCTTTGCCAAGCACCTGGCTGCACAGACATCCAGCATTTTTAGGAGTTCAGCAATGTCAGCCTATGCAGAGGGTATATGTCACCTGCTGCCACTCTATTGATAGCCTGCACTGCAAGACAGTGCCCAAAATCCCACGACCACAGGATATGAGACACTTGGCAACTATGTATTCAACTCACTTCCTGGAGTACAGGGTGTCATGGAACCACCCCAGGGTGGTTGAGAACCAGCCAGCACCAGAGAAGAGGAAAATAGGACCCTGCATGACTAGCCCTAACATTTTTGAAAAAAAAAAGGTTAATAAAATACATACATGGTAGGTTGGTAATTGGAGGCAGAGTTGGGTTTAAACCCATTTAAAACACACAAATGAATACAGAGCATTGAAAAAAAAAAAAAAAAGGAAATCTCAACTAAAACAGAATTGTGAATGGGCTGTACTTGCAGCAAAGGGGGCCCTTTGCTTTTGGTGCGAGAGCGCAACTGTCTCTTTTTTTTCTAGTCCCTAAGTAATTGGTAAACACAAGACTGAACAGTACAAGTATCAGACCAACCGTCATTTATATCATCGTGTTTGTTTTATAACTTGATATGACAATATAAATACTTGCAGATCAGTGATTCTGCCAACTGGCAAAAGACTTCACGTCGCATTTTCAAAATGTATTAATAGCCAAACCTAACACACACTTACATCTGTCAACAACAGCTTGCAAATAGCTTGGTCACATAAGATCACTGCCCTGTTCCTTCATACATTGTGGCCTGAAATTCAATGATGTATTTGATTACCAAACAAGCAAATTAAAAAAGAACTTGTAAACTATAAATTAAAATTCGAAAGTATGTATTGTATTTGCTACAAAAAAAATGCTTCAGGATATTGGGTGTAGAGCTCAACCTCAAAAGGGCCCACTGATTTGTCCCAGGTTCTTTTACCAAGTTAGTGTAAGGGAAGCCAGGCATCAGTCATTATTTCTGGTACAATGAAAAGTCTGTGGGTTAGTCTTTATGAAGCATGACTGACTGAAGTATTGCAGATACTTGTTGGCTGCTGAAACCTTTATAACCACCCCATTAACTTGTGTCTCCCTATAACAGACAACAATTATCTTATTATTTGGAATTTCAAAGACCATAGCAGCCATTTTATTGGGAAAAACAATAAAATGCAACTTTATTAAAAAATACATATTGACTTTTTTAAATATGTGAACATCACTGACCACAATGTAATAACAGTACCTAACTTCCTTAAAGTCTAAAGGTCATTTAAGGTAACTTGTGTTCAACCAACTGACTGTATATATGACCACATAGACTTGAAGGCCCTCAGCTGCAAACACACCGGCTCGAGGACAATTTACTATACAGATGACCTCAATACAGCCGAATGACTCCTAATCTCCCTGGCGGTATTCCCGAGTGTAGCTCGGGGTAAAGTTTCAGTACCAAAAGCGGTAACCCCGAGCTACACTCGGGCTTACCATGCGGCGCTGCTCTGGCATCTGTTCTTAACTTACCTTGTCATGCACTCCCGCGATGTCCCTCCTGCAGTGTCCCCTGTAATGTCCTCCGTCGGATGCCGGCATCTGTCATCTGGGTTCCATTCCCTGCGAGCGTCGGGACGTACGGGGGACGGAATGGCGGGAAATTTGAAAATGACAAAAAGTGACATTCACTAAATACACTAAAATCACATAGTATAACATTCCTGTATCAAACCATTTCACATACATTTTGTCCCGAGTGCTTTGTCCTGTGCCCTGCCTGCATTTTTACTGTTCTTTCTGCCTGGAAACTGAGAAAAGTCCATGGTGTCCAAAAAGTGTTCCTTTAAGTCAAAATCGGTTTTAGACCGGCTAGAGAACAGCGATAGTAAATCAGAACCACTTGCAGAATTGAGTGATGATTCGTGGGGGAAATTCGTCATCAGACACTGAAAAAGATTTTGCGACTTTGCTCAGTGATGTGTGAACTTGGCGCTATATTTCAAATGTTTAGTGTTTTTGGTTTGATTATTGAATAAATTTTTTTATTATTATTATATTATTATTTTTTATGATTATTTATTAAATTATAATTTATGATTTCGTGTTTCAAATTTTATCCTACCCGGGATGTTTACTAGACTCTTGTTCGGACAGATTTTAATGAGTTATTCCTAAAATAAACAGGCCTACAATAAAAAAAATACCTATTTCCATGCAAAAAAATGTACCGCTTTGAGCACAGAAATATGGACATAATCAGACCGCTAGGGAGGTTAAAGAGAATGTAGAATGAGAAAAAGGAAAAAAAAAAAAAAAAAGTGGGAGTAGGACAAGAGAGGTAGAGAAGGGAAATAAAAAAAGGGGGGGGGGAAGAAAGTGGAGGCACGCCCCCTTCCCCCTCGGGTAGGTGGATGATCCCAATTCCCTGGGAACTCAATAGGTATCTAAGCCATGGGTCCTATACTTTTCCAAAAAGGGCCATCTTATCTTGAAGGATCGCCGACAGGCATTCATTCATCATAATCCATGTCAGCTTGGTCTTCAGAAGGTGGATCGGAATAACAGGAGACTTCCAAGACTGCGCAATAGAAATTCTAGCTGCCGTAAAAATCAATGTTAGTAACCGACGCACAGATTTTGTCGCCCCCTCCACTGTTTACCAAGTAGGCCCTGCTGAGGGCTTTTCCTTAGATTCATCTGAGTGAGAGAATAGATAAAGTTATATGTGCATATCCAAAACAGCCAGACCTTTTGACATAATCACCAAATATAGAGCACTGTCCCTGCCTGGCCACAGTCACAGAAGCAAAGGGGTGAGGCATTTGCAACATAGGATGCCACCCGCACAGGTTCCATGTACCACCTCAGGAGGACTTTATAATTTTTTGTTAGTTTTTATTCTTAATTCTCCTTAATTCTATGGTTGAACTGGATGGACTTTTGTCTTCTTTCAGCCAGACTAACTATGTAACTATGTAATTGTACATTTACTTCCACAATGTTAGCTGGAGTTCAGCTTTAATCTGTTAGTCAAATCCATCTAAATCTGTTAGTTAAAAATATCCCCCCCCCGAATGACAATGCTGCTGTCCAAGGTTGTCTCTGTAGATGTCATTCACAGTGGAGACACTGACCCCAAGATAGCTACTTGCCCAATCACCAGGTGACAATAAAGAAAATGCTTAAAAAAGAAAACGAATGCAGCCACTACATTTAAGGATTGGTAAGTTGAAATGTTTTGTTTATGGTTTAATACCACTTCAATGCCCTCCAGATTAACCTTCTGAGCAGAGGTATCCAACAAGCAGGGGTGGACTGACCATTTGGAAACTCAGGCACTGCCCAAGGGCCCGGGGTCAGTAGGGGGCCTCATAAGATGCCCCTGGTACCTTTTTCATAGGCTTTTTTGAGTTTGCGCAAGGACACAGGGGCCCCATGATCCCCTGTTGCCCGGGGGCCCCATGAGCTGTCAGTCCGCCCCTGTCCCCAAGCCTAACAGAGGTTAATAAGGGACCCCACCTCACATGTGCACTGTAGAAGTAAGAAGCCACCAATGTCCCATTAAAGAATGGAACTTTTTTCCCAATCCTTGATATTATGAATATGCTGTTGTAGAGACTGCCCATGATCCTGGTAAAGTGGTCAGAACAGACAAGCAGGCCAAATAAGAGCAAGCAAGAGATTTCTTTCAATCAAACAAGGGTGTTGCAGGAGTATTCAGAATTTTTGCAGGAGGATTCAGAATTTTACAGCTAATATACTGTACATTAGGTGGATGAACTTATGAGTGAGCACCATACCCAAAAGGCTGATCATGCTCGCTATCGTGAATCTTAGAGGCATTGCACTTAGTAAGATGATAGACTGTTAAAGGACAAGTGGGTTGATAAGGTACCTGAAGACCAGAAAGACCTGGGGCTGAAAACCAGGGCAGTTCCATATTGTGAGAGCAAACCGGATATAGGTCTAAGTAGAGGAAGAGACTTCTGTAATGTAAACATAACATCAGTTCATTGTTTGTGCTTGGATGGATTTGTGGCTGTTGTATCAACAACTTGTATGGATCATCCACAGTTGAGTCAAATTACTACATGCTGATCTTCCAGGTGAAAGTTGTCTACCTTCTATGGGAAACCAGGGTACAATGGCATTAAAATTACTGCTTACAAAAAGTAACTTGCTAAAGGTAACTTTTTTTTCTTAACTATAAGTAATGGTGTTTATTGCACCAAGTTGTATTGCCTAGACCAGGGGTGGGCAACTGTGGCACTCCAGCTGTTGGTGAACTACAAGTCCCATCATGCCTCTGCCTTTGGGAGTCATGCTTGTAACTGTCAGTTTTGCAATGCCTCATGGGACTTGTAGTTCTACAACAGTTGGAGGGCCACAGTTGCCCACCCCTGGCCTAGACCATCTTTTATTTTCTACTGTTGCTAAATCTGGAGAAACTCTATTTACAAAGATGTTTTATGCGCACAAATTAGAGAAGGTGAGAAAGTGGGGTTGATTTATTGAAACTGGAGAGTGCAAAAACAGGTGCAGCGGTACATGTAGCCAATCAGGTTCCAACTTCAGCTTGGTCAATTAAGCTTTGACAATAAACCTGGAAGCTGATTGGTTTCTGTGCAGAGCTGCACCAGATATTGCACTCTCCATCTTTAATAAAATAAGTGTGTGTGTGCATGTGTGTGCATATGTGTATGTGTGTGTGTGGGTGTGTATGTATGTGTTTGTGTGTGTGTGTGTGTGTATATATATATATATATATATATATATATACAGTGGGGATCGAAAGTTTGGGCACCCCAGCTAAAAATTTGTATTAATGTGCATAAAGAAGCCAAGGAAAGATGGAAAAATCTCCAAAAGGCATCAAATTACAGATTAGACATTCTTATAATATGTCAACAAAAGTTGGATTTTATTTCCATCATTTACACTTTCAAAATAACAGAAAACAAAAAAATGGTGTCTGCAAAAGTTTGGGCACCCTGCAGAGTTAATATCTTGTACTGCCCCCTTTGGCAAGTATCACAGCTTGTAAACGCTTTTTGTAGCCAGCCAAGAGTCTTTCAATTCTTGTTTGAGGTATCTTTGCCCATTCTTCCTTACAAAAGTCTTCCAGTTTTTTGAGATTTCTGGGCTGTCTGTCACGCACTGCTCTTTTAAGGTCTATCCATAGATTTTCAATTATGTTGAGGTCAGGAGATTGTGAAGGCCATGGCAAAACCTTCAGTTTACGCCTCTTGATGTAATCCCCTGTGGATTTCGAGGTGTGTTTAGGATCATTATCCATTTGTAGAAGCCATCCTCTCTTTAACTTCAGCTTTTTCACAGATGGCATCAAGTTACCATCTAAAATTTGCTGAAATTTTATTGAATCCATTTTTCCTTCTACTCGTGAGATGTTCCCTGTGCCACTGGCTGCAACACAACCCCAAAGCATGATTGATCCAACCCCATGCTTAACAGTTGGACAGAGGTTCTTTTCATTAAATTCTGTGCCCCTTCTTCTCCAAACGTACCTTTGCTCATTCCGGCCAAAAAGTTCAATTTTAACCTCATCGGTCCACAGAACTTGTTTCCAAAATGCATCAGGCTTGTCTATATGTTCATTTGCAAAGTTCAAACAATGATTTTTGTGGTGAGGACGTAGAAGAGGTTTTCTTCTGATGACTCTTCCATGAAGACCATATTTGTACAAGTATCTCTTTATAGTGGAATAGTGTACCACAACTCCAGTGTCTGCCAGATCTTTCTGGAGGGATCGTGCAGTCAAACGTGGGTTTTAAATTGTTTTTCTCACAATCCTGCGAGCTGTTCTGTCTGATATTTTTCTTGGTCTTCCAGATCTTGCTTTAACTTCCACTGTTCCTGATGACTGCCATTTCTTAATTACATTCCGAACAGAGGATATTGACATCTGAAAATGCTTTTCTATCTTCTTATAGCCTTCTCCAGCTTTGTGAGCGTCAACTATTTTCAGTTTCAGTTTTCTAGACAACTGCTTAGAAGAACCCATGGTGCTGATTGTTGGGGCAAGGTCAGATGAGTCTGGGCATTTAAAACCTTTGAGATTGACATCACCTGGTCTTCCCAGACGATGATTGAGAACAATCCATGACACTGGCAGGTCTCAGCTTTGCAAAGGGGGCAGTGCATGCTATAAATTCTGCAGGGTGCCCAAACTTTTGCAGACACCATTTTTTTGTTTTCTGTTATTTTGAAAGTGTAAATGATGGAAATAAAATCTAACTTTTGTTGACATATTATAAGAATGTCTAATCTGTAATGTTATGCCTTTTGGAGATTTTTCCATCTTTCCTTGGCTTCTTTATGCACATTAATACAAATTTTTAGCTGGGGTGCCCAAACTTTCGATCCCCACTGTATATATATATACACTGTATTGCCCTCCAAATCGCTGGATTCAGGTGTTCCAATTACCGTATTTTTCACTCCAGAAGATGCACTCCCCTGCCCCCTCCCCCCCCCAAAAAAAAATGTGGGAAAATGTCTGTGCATCTTATGGAGTGAATATGGAATGGCCGGCCTGGTATTCCCCCCCATCGCTGCTGCCATATCGTGCACGATTGCCTAAACACATGCTGGTGTCGGTGGAGACACCTGACTTGTGAGTTTTATTAGTTAATTAAAAAGTTTGTTATAATTTTAAAACTTGCTGCACTATGATTCTTTTTTCTCACCTTTAAACATGGTCCCTATGGTATGGAAATATACGAAAGAGTCGTGAGATATATTCCTGGAAATTACCTATACCCTTGAATGGTGGAGTTTCATCTGAGGAAAATTCATTCGTTTCTCGCATCTAAGAATCGGATTGCGATTTATCCTTGCTATATCCCTTGAATGGTGGTTTTTCAGGAAAATTCGTTCGTTGATTCACACAGTAATATTTTTCATTGGAGGAAAATTAGTTTGTTGATTTACACAGTATTGTATTCAAGAATTGATTTGTTATATATTGCCCAGAGCAAAAAGGTATTTGTTCACACATTTTTTTGAGCTCAGTTGGGTGATTTAAAAACATTTTTTTGGTGGTGGTTTTAATATAGTGTGGACATTAATAAAAAAAAAAAAAAATTTTTTGGACATTATTTATGGACCCTTTTTTTGGCATAATTTTTTTAATTTTATATATTTTTTCTTGTATTCACTTTTGTATTATTTACCTAATTAGCGCATTCCTTTTATTTATTTGTTTAAGCAAAAATATTTTTTGATTTTTTGAGTTGGGAATTTGCTGCTTTGGAGTCAGAGGGTGTGGCGCTTTTCTTAAAACACTTTGATCGCCATATTAGAATACCGGGCTGGTCACTCCACTCTTCTGTGACAGTGTCAGGCACGGCCCAAAGCAACTGCCCCTCAAAGCTGAGTCCCAGCTGAAAAAAAAGTCAGCAGCTACAAAAACTGTAGCTGCTGACTTTTAAAATACAGTCACTTACCTGTTTCTTGATCCAGCGGTGTCCTCACCACCGCTGGTTTCACCGGCCATCTCTTCTCCCTGGTGCCGGCATCTTTAGAGTGGGCACCCGGCTGTGACAGCTTGCAGCTTCAGGGTTGGCGGTGGACGTGGTATACTTGGATTTTGCAGAAGCATTTGACACAGTTCCCCACACACAGCTAATGTGTAAGGAAAAGTCTACGGGC
This sequence comes from Staurois parvus, assembly GCF_062004578.1. NCBI lineage: Eukaryota > Metazoa > Chordata > Amphibia > Anura > Ranidae > Staurois > Staurois parvus. The sequence continues at coordinate 4,314,903 of NW_028317992.1, forward strand.
TTTGAAAAATCCGTAAATGGATAGTAAACTGGCTAAAAGATGGTATTCCAAGAGTAGTGGTTAATGATTCATACTCTGAATGGTCTGGGGTTGTCAGTGGTGTACCCCAAGGTTCAGTGTTGGGACCCTTACTTTTTAATATATTTATAAATGATATAGGGTCTGGGATTATAAATCCCATTTCAGTCTTTGCAGATGACACCAAGCTGTGCAGTGGAATAACGTCCTTACAGGATGTCTCCAGCTTAAAAGCCGACCTCAATGCTCTGTGTAATTGGGCAACTATGTGGCAAATGAGGTTTAATGTTGATTAATGTAAGGTTCTACAATTGGGGCCAAGAATATGCATGCATCATACATACTAGGGGGGGTACAACTGGGGGAATCAATGGTGGAGAAGGATCTGGGGGTTCTGGTAGATCACAAGCTTAATAATGGCATGCAATACCAAGCTGCGGTTTCTAAAGCGAGCAAAATCCTCTCTTGTATTAAAAGAGGTATAGACTCCAGAGAGAGAGATATCATATTACCCCGGTACAAACCATTAGTAAGACCTCATCTGGAATATGCAGTTCAGTTTTGGGCACCAATTCACAAAAAGAACATTGGGGAACTGGAGAAAGTACAGAGAAGAGCAACCAAACTGATAAGAGGCATGGAGGAGCTCAGCTATGAGGAAAGATTAGAGGAACTGAATTTATTCTCTCTTGAGAGGAGGAGATTAAGGGGGGATATGATCTCCATGTATAATACATAAGGGGGATGTGATCACCATGTATAATACATAAGGGGGGATATGATCTCCATGTATAATACATAAGGGGGAATATGATCACCATGTATAATACATAAGGGGGATATGATCACCATGTATAATACATACGGGGGGATATGATCTCCATGTACAATACATAAGGGGGGGATAAGATCTCCATATATAATACATAAGGGGGGATATGATCAACATGTATAAATACATCAGTGGTTCATATAGTGAACTCTGTGTAGAGCGATTCACCCTGAGGTCATCACAGAGGACAAAGGGGCACTTTGGGAGGAAAAGAAATTTAATCTCCAAACACGGAAAGCTTTCACAGTGAGAGCTGTGAAAATGTGGAATAGACTGCCTCAAATTTGGTTCTGGCCAGCTCAGTGGATTGTTTTAAAAAAGGCCTGGATTCTTTCTTAGAATACAAATGCACACCACAATTTTCAGATATTTATTTGTAAAAAAAACTTTGAAAACCATTTATCATTTTCCTTTCATTTCACAATTATGTGTCACTTTGTGATGGTCTATCACATAAAATCCCAATAAAATACATGTATGTTTTTGGTCGTAACGTGGAAAATTTCAAGGGGTATGAAAACTTTGTCAAGGCACTGTTTGTGTGTATATGTACTGCCAGGTCCATAAATATTGGGACATCGACACAATTCTAACATTTTTGGCTCTATATACCACCACAATGGATTTGAAATGAAATGAACAAGATGTGCTTTAACTGCAGACTGTCAGCTTTAATTTGAGGGTATTTACATCCAAATCTGGTGAACGGCGTAGGAATTACAACAGTTTGCATATGTACCTCCCACTTGTTAAGGGACCAAAAGTAATGGGACAATTGGCTTCTCAGCTGTTCCATGGCCAGGTGTGTGTTATTCCCTCATTATCCCAATTACAATGAGCAGATAAAAGGTCCAGAGTTCATTTCAAGTGTGCTATTTGCATTTGGAATCTGTTGCTGTCAACTCTCAAGATGAGATCCAAAGAGCTGTCACTATCAGTGAAGCAAGCCATCATTAGGCTGAAAAAACAAAACAAACCCATCAGAGCGATAGCAAAAACATCAGGCGTGGCCAAAACAACTGTTCGGAACATTCTTAAAAAGAAGGAACGCACCGGTGAGCTCAGCAACACCAAAAGATCCGGAAGACCACGGAAAACAACTGTGGTGGATGACCGAAGAATTCTTTCCCTGGTGAAGAAAACACCCTTCACAACAGTTGGCCAGATCAAGAACACTCTCCAGGAGGTAGGTGCATGTGTGTCAAAGTCAACAATCAAGAGAAGACTTCACCAGAGTGAATACAGAGGGTTCACCACAAGATGGAAACCATTGGTGAGCCTCAAAAACAGGAAGGCCAGATTAGAGTTTGCCAAACGACATCTAAAAAAGCCTTCACAGTTCTGGAACAACATCCTATGGACAGATGAGACAAAGATCAACTTGTACCAGAGTGATGGGAAGAGAAGAGTATGGAGAAGGAAAGGAACTGCTCATGATCCTAAGCATACCACCTCATCCGTGAAGCATGGTGGTGGTAGTGTCATGGCGTGGGCATGTATGGCTGCCAATGGAACTGGTTCTCTTGTATTTATTGATGATGTGACTGCTGACAAAAGCAGCAGGATGAATTCTGAAGTGTTTCGGGCAATATTATCTGCTCATATTTAGCCAAATGCTTCAGAACTCATTGGACGCCGCTTCACAGTGCAGATGGACAATGACCCAAAGCATACTGCAAAAGCAACCAAAGAGTTTTTTAAGGGAAAGAAGTGGAATGTTATGCAATGGCCAAGTCAATCACCTGACCTGAATCCGATTGAGCATGCATTTCACTTGCTGAAGACAAAACTGAAGGGAAAATGCCCCAAGAACAAGCAGGAACTGAAGACAGTTGCAGTAGAGGCCTGACAGAGCATCACCAGGGATGAAACCCAGCGTCTGGTGATGTCTATGCGTTCCAGACTTCAGGCTGTAATTGACTGCAAAGGATTGGCAACCAAGTATTAAAAAGTGAAAGTTTGATTTCTGATTATTATTCTTTCCCATTACTTTTGGTCCCTTAACAAGTGGGAGGCACATATGCAAACTGCTGTAATTCCTACACCGTTCACCTGATTTGGATGTAAATACCCTCAAATTAAAGCTGACAGTCTGCAGTTAAAGAACATCTTGTTTGTTTCATTTCAAATCCATTGTGGTGGTATATAGAGCCAAAAATGTTAGAATTGTGTCAATGTCCCAATATTTATGGACCTGACTGTGTGTATATATATAAATATATATATATATATATATATATATATAATCTTTTTTTTTTTGTATCATCAGTGGTGATCCTTCCAAAGTAAATGTTTCAATATTCTTCAGAATTTTTAAAGAAATCGACATAGAAATAATTATTTTAACATCTTTTGATCCCTATGATTCACACATCCCACTATACATGGTGTGCAACATCACTTTCCTGTGCCTACAGCACTGCAACTTCCTGTGACCGTAAGCTGTTTTCAGCCTACTCATTGGATTATGACTGTGAATCATCACCCTAGTGAGGTCTCAAACATCTAAGCTTGCAGCCGGTGTGATGTAATCCACTAACAGTTAGCACTTATCCTGTGATAACTGCACTCATGGGGAATGACTGTGTCCTCAGAATTTCACAGGTCATCATAAAACAGGTGTTCAGCAGAATTGGTGGTGGCAAAGGTGGGAAAGATGTAGTACAAACATGGTAGATGCATCTATGGGGAAAGCTCAGCTATGGCAGCTACGGATTGTGGGACAAAGTGGATTCACACAAGTATTGAGATGTGATGTATTGAGAAGAATGGGTTTCATGGGAAATTTGGGGAATGTTAACTCGTGTTGGATACAGTTTCGTTCTACTCTCCTTAGAATTTATGACCTCTGTAGATGGGCTTTAGGCTTGTGTCAATGATATCGGACTGATAACACATGAGCTATTCTATCACTAGCTACAAAAATTGCCAGGATCACAAAGTGATCCCCTCTGGGGAGCAATTTGTTGCTGGCCCTTTTGAGTCTCTATTTCTAGCTATGGGAGCCACAATTTACTGCCTCAGAGTGATTCCATGGGGACAAACTGGCATCTTTTTAGTTATCCTGACACAGGCTATTAGGACTAATCACCAGCAGCGGGATCTACTGGCAGTAAAGTTGTCCATGTGTCATTTTATATCTCTGTTTGAGATGCTTCTGAGATCATTCAGAATTCACTAACATTTGAACTTCCTTCATTTGACCTGCATTAAGTGTGTTTTGCATTCAAAAAGTCAGGTAGTGAATGTAAATGAACAGAAGCTCGTCGACAGGTCCTAACCATAGTAGTCTGTGAAAATTGACCTGGCCATATTAGAAATTGATTGAAAAGTCCAGCTTCAGTAGCTCACTTAAGATCCAGCACATTTGGATAAGGTTGTGATGAAGCACATAAGTGGATCATAAACCCGGTCATACATTGTACAATAGATGAAGTGTTAAGATTTATTGGATTTATAGTTCAAAGCAATATTTAGGTAGGCTCTCACCATACTTTGCTGATAAAGCTAAAGGAGATTGCACAGATTATCAGAACGCATCATCTGTTCCCAGTTTAATTCTTAAAGTACCTTACAATCCTTAACCCAAATTCTTACATTTCGATTGTTAACCACTTGCCTACCAGGCACTTATACCCCCTTCCTTACCAAGCCAATTTTCAGCTTTCAGCGCTGCCGCACTTTGATTGACAATTGCGCGGTCATGCAACATTGTACCCATATGAAATTTTGATCATTTTTTTCTCACAAATAGAGCTTTCTTTTGGTGGTATTTAATCGCCACTGGGCGCTTTACTTTTTGCGCTATAAATTAAAAAAGTGCAAAAAATTTGAAAAAAAAAAAAAAGTTTATTTGTTTCTTTTATAAAATTTTTCAAACAGGTATTTTTTCTCCTTCACTGATTTGCGTTGATGAGGCGGCACTGATGGGCACTGATAGGCAGTACTAATGAGGTGGCACGGATAGGCGGCACTGATAGACAGCACTAATTAGGGGTCACGGATAGGCGGCACTGATATGCAGCACTGATAGGCGGCACTGATAGGTGACACTGATGATGGGTACTGATAGACGGCACTGACTGGCATCACTTCTGGGCACTGACTGGCGGCACTGATTGGCACAACCCCTGGGCACTGACTGGTGGCACTGACTGGCAGCACTGCTGGGCTGCACTGGTGGGTGGCACTGGTGGGCAGCACTGGTGGGTGGGCACAGGTGGGTGGCACTGGTGGGCACATGTGGGTGGCACTGGTGGGCACAGGTGGGTGGGCACAGGTGGGTGGCACTGCTGGGCACATGTAGGTGGCACTTCTGGGCACAGGTAGGTGGCACTGCAGAGTGGCACAGGTGGGTGCACTGCTGGGCACAGGTGGGGGCACTGCTGGGCACAGGTGGGGGCACTGCTGGGAACGGGTGGGCGGGGCTAGTGGGCGCACTGCTGGGCGGAACTTGCGGGTGTCACTGCTGGGCACCGATCATCAGGGCACTGATCATCAGTGCCCTGATGATCGGTGCCGATCCCCGCTCTGACAACTGCCGGTTCTCGGCAGTACTTTCCTCACGATCTGACAGCGTGAGGAAAGTGCAGCCGAGAACCGGCACTTGCCTTTCCCTGTGATCAGCGTGTCATTGGACACCGCTGATCACGTGGTAAAAGGCCGGTGGGATCGGCCTTTCACCACATCACGTGATCAGCTGTGTCCGTAGGACACAGCGATCACGGAGATCGCCGGGTGCGCGCCCCCTGGGGCGTGCAGGAGAGCGCGTTCTGGGAGGACGTCATATGACGTCCACTCAGAACTGGCCGGCCGCGGTGAAGCCGTCATTCGGCTATGCGCGGTCGGCAAGAGGTTAAGCTTGACACGCGTTAGTCTATTTATTCAATCTCCGTTTTATGTCTACCAACAACTTGTTGGTAGAGCTAAAGGAGATTGTTTTATGAAGGTTTTCATGTATCCATGTCATAGTATGTCTTGCAGTAAGTTGGTAAATTCATCAGGACATGTTCTGTAATATTGTAGATGTTTCACCACTCATCAAAGTGGCATGCTTCTTTCTAATAGGTGCTCGGAACCTACCCCAACATTTATATTCACACAGTTAACTAAGACACCCTGACCCAATCACCATGATATCATGGAATGCGTCAAAGCAGATGGTGGATGTTCAAAAACATGATGGAAGAAGAATAGCCGAGAAGACACCTCTTTCCATAATTAAATAACTATAAAGTCTGGGGAGTGTGTTTATTGTTTGAGTTATGTGACTACAGATGTAGACATTGTTGTGAAATTCCAAAAGTAAAGATGTTAAAACACCTTTTTTTTTATGCAGACTGATGATGTTGAAGGCCCCTTCCCCTTTTTGAGGGTTGGTAGTTCCAGTTTGGTATAGACCAGTGGTTCTCAACCTTCCTAATGCTGCGATCCTTTAATACAGTTCCTCATGTTGTGGTGACCCCCAACCATAAAATTATTTACCCAGTAATTATAATTCATGAAGTGTTATTTTACCTCCAATACTGCTGCTTTCAACACAGTAGCTGCTTTCTACACAGCAGCTGCTTTCTACACAGTAGCTGCTCTTTACACATCGGAAATATGTGTTTTCCGATGGTCTTAGGCGACCCCTGTGAAAGGGTCGTTCGACCCCCAAAGGGGTCGCGACCCACAGGTTGAGAACCACTGGTATAGACAGTGACGTATTACTAAATAGCCAGAGTAGGCATCGGCCTATGGGCCCCATGTCGTTTAAGGGCCCTGCGACAACAGATTAAAATAACATTGATTTGATCTTGAAATGAAATTACAATGAACCTTTCCTAGATTGTTTATAAACATAGAAAAAAAATCAAATGAAAGGAACAAAAACTTTACATTAAAGACTCTATATAGAAAATACTGTATTAATGTAATGTACCCAATAACAACTTAACCACTTCCAGACTGGACACTTTAACCCCCTTCCTGACCAGGGCAATTTTCAGCTTTCAGCGCTATCACACTTTGAATGACAATTGCGCGGTCATGCAACACTGTACCTAAATTAATTTTTTAGCATTTTTTTGAGACAGATAAAGCTTTATTTTCGTGGTATTTATTCACCGCTGGGATTTTAATTTTTTTTGCTATGTAAATGAAAAAGTCCAAAATATTTGAAAAAAAAGTGTTTTTTTATAAAATCTTGCAAATAAATAATATTTCATCATAAATCTTGACCAAAATGTATTCAGTTATCTTTTTAGTAGAAAAGAAAATCCAAATTAGTTTATAACCACAAATTATAATTTTTAAACATTTTTATTTTTATTTTATTTTTTATATTATTATTATTTTTTTACATACTGTCACCCTAGCAGTACAGTATCACCATGGTGACACTGTACTACTTGTGGGGGGTGAAGATTTTTTTTTTTCTCTTTTACACTGATTGCTTTTACACCCATATAGGATGTAAAACAATCATTTCTCTTTCTCTCTGTCTGAATTCTTGCAGCCATTGAGAAGTACTGGATGAGCTGTGATTGGTCACAGCTTGTCACATGGTACAAGGCTGTTGTGAATAGCTTTGTATCATGTGACCTCTGTGATCATTCACAGATTTCACACGTAGTAAGCAATGATGTCACAAGTGACATCTTGCTTACTACTTTGCATGTGATCACTGATTGGCCAATCAGTGATCACATGATCGGGACCTCGTACAGAGGTCCCGTCCGACGATCGGTGTTTCACTGTGTCCCGAGGACACAGTGGGCACCGGATTGCGGTGCTGCGCTCTCCCGGGGAGTGCACACAAGCAGGGTGGCCGTTTTATAAACGGCCACCCGACCCTGCACTGCCACCCTCCAGCCGTTTATATACAACGGCTGGTCGGGAAGTGGTTAAAGTACATAAACCATAGACATCAAGTTTACATTACAGTTTGTCTCTTAAAATCTCATCTTCTTCTAGCAGTCAGTTTGTAAAAAAATTTGGTGCAACCTACGTATATGTCATGTACACTAGTGATGGTCATCTCTATTTAGTAGTAGTCATGCACACTGCTTAGTTAAATGTTATCTCACTAGAGCGCACGTACAATAACCCTCCAAAAATATGTGAGGGGGGGCCCCAAGGTTTCGACTGCCTAGGGGCCTCTACAGAATTTAAACTAGAACTGGATATAGATAATCTCTTTTCTCACCTCTTATGAACCAGTTGTCCTCTCTGTCCCAGCCACTATTGAGAAAAGCACTGAAAGCTTGAAATGTGCACGGCCAGCTTCTACCTGTACTGCTTACCTCTTCCTCATTCCCTTCTGTATTGATATTTTCAGAGCTGACACTGCATGTATGTATATGAGCAGTGCTCAGAGGATGTCCTGCCCTAAGCCCCCAGTCACATCAAAGTCAATTTTGAAATCGTGCGACTTACGGTGAAGTTACACGATTTCAAAATCGGGCGACCCGCCGATTTCAGTTGCGATTTGTGAAACATCTGACACAGATGTTTATGCAAATCGCAACAAAAGTAGTGCATGAACTACTTTAGAAATCGGTGTGGCTCCGACCAAGTCAGAACCACACGATGTGACCGTTTTAATAGCGGACAATAGGGTGCGACTTGGCATACGATTTGCAAGTTGCATCGCATGCAAATTACGTCGCACCCGATGTGACCGGGGTGTAAGAGTTCATTTTGTGCATTTTTCCATAAACTATTATACACTATATTTGCAAATGTATTAGGACACCCCTCCAAATCATTGGATTTAAGTGTTCCAATCACCTCCATGGCCACAGGTGTATAAAATCATGACCTAGTCATGCAGACTGCTTCTACAAACATTGGTGAAAGAATGGGTCGCTCTCAGGAGCTCAGTGACTCCAAGCGTGGTCCCGTGATAGGTTGTCACCTGTGTAATAAGTCCATCCGTGACATTTCCTGGCTACTAAATATTCCACGGTCAGCTGTTAGTGGGATTATAACAAAGTGGAAGCAACTGGGAACAACAGCAACTCAGCCACCAGGTGCAAGGCCACGTCACATGGCAGAGCGGGGTCAGCGCATGCTGAAGCACACAGTGCACAGAAGTTGTCAACTGTCTGCAGAGTCAATAGATAAAGATCTCCAAACTTTGCGTGGCCTTCAGATTAGCACAACAACAGTGTGTAGAGAGCTTCATGGAATGGGTTTCCATGGCCGAGCAGCTGCATCCAAGCCTTACATTGCAAAGTGCCAGATGCATTGGTGTAAAGCATGCTGCCACTGAACTCAAGAGCAGTGGAGATGTGTTCTCTGGAGTGACAAATCACGCTTCTCTGTCTGGCAATCCGATGGACGTGTCTGGGTTTGGCAGTTGCCAGGTGAACAGTACTTGCCTGACTGCACTGTGCCAAGTGTAAAGTTTGGTGGAGGGGGGATTATGGTGTGGGGTTGTTTTTCAGGGGTTGGGCTTGGCCCCCTAGTTCCAGTGAGGGGAACTCGTATGGCGGCAGCATACCAAGACATTTTGGATAATTTCATGCTCCCAACTTTGTGTGAAGAGTTTGGGGATGGCCCCTTCCTGTTCCAACATGACTGCACACCAGTGCACAAAGCAAGGTCCATAAAGACATGGATGAGCAAGTTTGGGGTGGAGGAACTAGAATGTCCTGCACAGAGTCCTCACCTCAACCTGATAGAACACTTTAGGGATGAATTAGAGCGAAGACTGCAAGCCAGGCCTCCTCCCCCGACATCAGTGCCTGACCTCAGAAATGTGCTTCTGGAAGAATGGTGAAACATTCCCATAGACACCCTCCTAAACCTTGTAGACAGCCTTCCCAGATGAGTTGAAGCTGTTATAACTGCAAAGGGCGGGGCCAACTCAATACTTAACTCTACGGACTGGAATGCCATTAAAGTTCATGTGTGTGTAAAGGCAGGCATCCCAATACTTTTGGTAATATAGTGTATATGACTATCAGCAGCAATGCATCATTGCCTCTCCTTAGATAGAATAAGGCTAGGTTCACATATATATATGGGCAGCACTTCCGCCCGGCAGTACTAGGGTCGTTGGTTCGAATCCCAGCCATGGCACCCCCTGTCTGGAGTTTGCATGTTCTCCCTGTGCCTGCGTGGGTTTCCTCCGGGTACTCCCGTTTCCTCCCACACTCCAAAGACATGCTGGTAGGTTATATGGCTCCTGTCTAAATTGTCCCTAGTATGTGTATGTATTAATGTGAGTTAGGGACTTTAGATTGTACACCCCTTGAGGGTTAGGGACTGATATGAATGTACAATATATATGTAAAGCAATGCGTAGATTGATGGCGCTATATAAGTACCTGAAATAAATAAATACAGTCAGGTCCATAAATATTGGGACATCGACACAATTCTAACATTTTTGGCTCTATACACCACCACAATGGATTTGAAATGAAACGAACAAGATGTGCTTTAACTGCAGACTGTCAGCTTTAATTTGAGGGTATTTACATCCAAATTAGGTGAACGGTGTAGGAATTACAACAGTTTGCATATGTGCCTCCCACTTGTTAAGGGACCAAAAGTAATGGGACAATTGGCTTCTCAGCTGTTCCATGGCCAGGTGCGTGTTATTCCCTCATTATCCCAATTACAATGAGCAGATAAAAGGTCCAGAGTCCATTTCAAGTGTGCTATTTGCATTTGGAATCTGTTGCTGTCAACTCTCAAGATGAGATCCAAAGAGCTGTCACTATCAGTGAAGCAAGCCATCATTAGGCTGAAAAAACAAAACAAATCCATCAGAGGGATAGCCAAAAATTAGGCGTGGCCAAAACAACTGTTTGGAACAGTCTTAAAAAGAAGGAACGCACCAGTGAGCTCAGCAATACCAAAAGACCCGGAAGACCACAGAAAACAACTGTGGTGGATGACTGAAGAATTCTTTCCCTGGTGAAGAAAATACCCTTCACAACAGTTGGGCAGATCAACAACACTCTCCAGGAGGTAGGTGTATGTGTGTCAAAGTCAACAATCAAGAGAAGACTTCACCAGAGTGAATACAGAGGGTTCACCACAAGACGTAAACCATTGGTGAGCCTCAAAAACAGGAAGGCCAGATTAGAGTTTGCCAAACGACATCTAAAAAAGCCTTCACAGTTCTGGAACAACATCCTATGGACAGATGAGACCAAGATCAACTTGTACCAGAGTGATGGGAAGAGAAGAGTATGGAGAAGGAAAGGAACTGCTCATGATCCTAAGCATACCACCTCATCCGTGAAGCATGGTGGTGGTAGTGTCATGGCGTGGGCATGTATGGCTGCCAATGGAACTGGTTCTCTTGTATTTATTGATGATGTGACTGCTGACAAAAGCAGCAGGATGAATTCTGAAGTGTTTCAGGAATATTATCTGCTCATATTCAGCCAAATGCTTCACAACTCATTGGACGCCGCTTCACAGTGCAGATGGACAATGACCCAAAGCATACTGCAAAAGCAACCAAAGAGTTTTTTAAGGGAAAGAAGTGGAATGTTATGCAATGGCCAAGTCAATCACCTGACCTGAATCCGACTGAGCATGCATTTCACTTGCTGAAGACAAAACTGAAGGGAAAATGCCCCAAGAACAAGCAGGAACTGAAGACAGTTGCAGTAGAGGCCTGGCAGAGCATCACCAGGGATGAAACCCAGCGTCTGGTGATGTCTATGCGTTCCAGACTTCAGGCTGTAATTGACTGCAAAGGATTTGCAACCAAATATTAAAAAGTGAAAGTTTGATTTATGATTATTATTCTGTCCCATTACTTTTGTTCCCTTAACAAGTGGGAGGCACATATGAAAACTGTTGTAATTCCTACACCGTTCACCTGATTTGGATGTAAATACCCTCAAATTAAAGCTGACAGTCTGCAGTTAAAGCACATCTTGTTCGTTTCATTTCAAATCCATTGTGGTGGTGTATAGAGCCAAAAATGTTAGAATTGTGTCGATGTCCCAATATTTATGGACCTGACTGTATATGCGACAGTGTGTTAATCGCATGCCTTTCCGCATCAGCAGCTGCTGTTAGCACAAGCACAGAGGTGCCATTAATCCTTAGTGGCATCTTCATGCACCGGAAACCTCAGCATGTTTTCTCCTGCTGGGAAATGGCTAGGACTATGCAGTTCGCTGGCAGTTGTGATTTTAGAAAAAGGGACTTCCGGCAGGTACATCAGAGTTATTCAGCAGTGTGTGCAATCTGATCTCTCCTGATACTCAGATCTATTTTACTGCACAATCTGGGGAAGACTGTTAAGCATGCATGCAGCAAATACAGCGTGTGACATATGCATTTCCAATATTTTATGCAATTAAAACTATTATACATTTTAATTATTTTAGTTAAAGCAAGACTATTTGTGTCCACATTTTTTAAAGCAGGAGATAAATGATTTTGCTGATTTAAAATTTCCTTTAAATGACTGTTTTGTTTTGCCTCATGAGAAAGGGACACAAGTTCTTCCCCTGGATGTCTGACTGCCAGGAATTTGGTCACAGAGAAAACGAGTATTCAGGAAAGGCAGAAAGGCGTGAAGATTAGATGATGTTAGCAGTGGGAAAGACTGGAGAGTGAGAGCTCACAAAGGGATTAAGTATGTGAAGTTATGTAATGTGCGTTTACTTAGCCTGATATGCTACTGGTCTTCTATCTGTTCCATGGCAGATGTTGTGGTGCAGCAGTCGCTGGTATGCCAGTAAAGCTGTTGTTGGCAGATGAAAGGCCATTTATATTTATAGGGGCCCTATCAGGAGAGACTTGTTTTTGTTTTTTTAATTTAGAGCAGTTATTACTCCCACCCAGGGGCGGACTGACAACTCATGGGGCCCCCGGGCAATAGGGGATCATGGGGCCCCTGTGTCCTTGCCCACACTCAAAGCACACCCAAAAAAAAAGACTATAAAAGGTACCAGGGGCATTTCATGGGGCTCCCTACTGACCCCGGGCCCTCGGGCAGTGCCCGAGTGCTCGAATGGTCAGTCCGCCACTGCTCCCACCCTGCCTTTGCTACCTAGATCAAAAACTCAGGACAGCTGTTCTGACCTCACAGACCTTCATAGTTATTCCAAGCCGGTGGCTCAAAGTGTTAAAGAAATCATGAGATTGGGCATTTTGGAGTATGCACCAAGAAACTCTTTAAGGGTTTCCTGCAAATGGCTGCCCCAGCGGGAGGGGTTAAGTCTTTTGTCGCTGCTCTCAAAGTTTTTTGGGCGGGCTTTTTGGGTCCGACCCACTGATCCTGTGCATTATAAAAGGGACAGGGTTCCAGATCCGAGAGAGAGAGAGGGGAAAAAGGAAAGCAAGGACAACAAGAAGGAAGAAAGGAAGGAACCAGCATCTGGATTCTGCCTTTATGGATTATGCCAAGTGTGGACTTCTATCGGTGCAAGTATGCTGGGGCAGCCGTAAGTTGTAGGTTCAGTTATGGAAAAACCTATTTGCTCTTTTGAACTGTTATGCTGAAGATTTAATCAGTAAAGCATTGAAATGTTTTAATGCCTGGTCTGAAGTTTTTCAAAGCGATGTTTGAAAGTAACCGGCACACTACACATAGCCTTTACTGTTTGGGTCAGTAAAGCCCATTAGGGTATGAACGGGAGCAGATCAGCACTGCAGAGGTCCTGAGCCTGGACACTAGGTATGGAAGAGGAAGACTTAACTAAGTGCACACATGAGGTCTCCGCTAGATGCATGGCAAGACCCTATTCTGTCACTGGGAGTGAGGTGACAGAGAGAGATGCGCTGGATGGGTGGAGTGGGCATGGGCTCAGAATGTCCCCTCTAATTGCAAACCGTGACAGTTAAGGTATGTATTCACACAGGGCCAGAGAGTTAACTGGAGTCTGGTTTAATTGCTCAGTGTACATGATGTACGGCCATCTCTAAGTTGGAGGACCGCCTTAAGGTTGAGTTATCCCTGAAAGTGGTCCCCGTCTTTTCTCAGGGCATTGATGTAACACGCAGTAAAGGAACTTCATATGCAGGCAAATTACCCCGTCCACGGTGCCTAGCATTGCCCAGAAGAACCCACACCAGGAGTAGGCCTCCTATGTCACTCTATACTTGATGCTCAATGAGGAAACATGGAGGAAGGCCCACCTACCTAGGCCCAAAACTCACATGGAATGCTTATCTCTCCCACTGCTCTTGTCACCGATATCTGCCATAATAAAGAGATACTGATACCTGAAGAATCAGAGACTTCCAGGAGTATCAGATCCTGGTTCCACACAAAGCATTGTGGTCTCTTCCACAGTACCTACTTCATTACAGCATGCAATAGTGACATAAGGGTCCAATGGGAGGCTTTTAAGACATTGGTTGCTTTTTTAATTGCCTCAACATAGGGCATGGTTGAAATTCCCATGTAGGACCAGTTAACAAATTCACTGTTTCTCCTTGAAAAGAGATTACAGTTGACAAATGCATAGAATCCTATGACCTTACAAACTATTGGCATGTTTATAGTTGGCCACCGGGCAAAAACGTTAAGAATTACTATTATTTTAGGTTTTAAGCCTTCTCCACTTTACCAAAGAAAGTTTTTATTGCTGTCTGTGCCCCAGTTCCAGAGATCCTGTCACAAAAATGACACATTTAAGCCCAATCAGAACCTCTCTGCTGGCTGGCTCTAATTTTTCTTCTGGCATTCAACTCAATTCTCTGTGTAACCTGAGAAAGGAAACCTGTGAAAAATTAAAAGGGCCAAAACGGATCAGTTGAACCCAGTCATGCTTTTATTCATCATTACATTTTTAATTCTGGCATTTACAAATCACAAAAGGAAACAATCAGAATTGGGATGAAAAATGTATTGTGATAAAACATTTTAATCATATTATAAGAGGTCTGTACATAAGGAGGCACCATTGATAAAATAAGAGCGGGATTTTGTACCTGAGAAGGTCAGTTGGAACATGTACATCTGTCTTATCTGAGGCTGTTGTGTGTACATGTCTCTTTATCTGTGAGTCTTCACTTGTCTTTCTCCTGCTCTGCAGTCTTTATCTGTGCTGTCATTCATGCTAAAAAAAAAAACATGCCAATGTGAAGTGAACTGTTTTTAACATGGTCACTGGAAGGACATGGATGTAATTGTAAAATGTTATCTTTGTGACTTGAATTAATTTTTCATACAATAGAAAAAGTTTCCTAAAATCCCCTCCCCCTTTCTTACTTTGTACCTTTTTCTCTCTACTCTCCTTTTTCGCTTGCCTTCTTTTCTTTTTCCCTTTTCCTTCTCTTTCCTTTCCTATTCGCTTTCCTTATCATCTATTCTATTCCTTTCCATTCCTTCTTGTCTCTTCCGTCTTTTCTGTTTCTTTCCATTCCTTCTGGTCTCTTCCATCTTTTCTGTTCCGTTCCTTCTCTTCAGTTTCGTCTCTCTTCCTTTCTTCTTGTCTCTTTCTTGCCATTTCCTTTGCCTCGCTTCCTTTGCCCTTCCCTCGCTTCCTTGCCCTTCCCTCACTTCCTTTGCCCTTTCCCTCGCTTCCTTTGCCCTTCCCCCGCCTCCTTTGCCCTTCCCTCGCCTCCTTTTCCCTTCCCTCTCTTCTTTTGCCCTTCCCTCGCTTCCATTGCCCTTTCCCTCGCTTCCTTTGCCCTTCCGCTCTCTTCCTTTGCCCTTCCCTCTCTTCCTTTGCCCTTCCCTCGCTTCCTTGCTCTTCCCTCGCTTCCTTTGCCCTTTCCCTCGCTTCCTTTGCCCTTCCCTCGCTTCCTTTGCCCTTTCCCTCGCTTCCTTTGCACTTCCTTCGCTTCCTTTGCCCTTTCCCTCGCTTCCGTGCCCTTCCCTCGCTTCCTTTGCCCTTTCCCTCGCTTCCTTTGCCCTTCTCTTGCTTCCTTTGCACTTCCTTCGCTTCCTTTGCCCTTTCCCTCGCTTCCTTTGCCCTTTCCCTCGCTTCCTCTGCCCTTCCCTCTCTTCCTTTGCCCTTTCCCTCGCTTCCTTTGCCCTTCCCCTTGCTTCCTTTGCCCTTCCGCTCTCTTCCTTTGCCCTTCCCTCTCTTCCTTTGCCCTTTCCCTCGCTTCCTTTGCCATTCCCTCACTTAATTTGCCCTTTCCTCGCTTCCTTTGCTTTTCCCTCACTTCCTTTGCCCTTCCCTCGCTTTCTTTGCTTTTCCATCACTTCCTTTGTCATTTCCCTCGCTTCCTTTGCCCTTTCCCTCTCTTCCTTTTGCCCTTTCCCTCTCTTCCTTTTGCCCTTTCCCTCGCCTCCTTTGCCCTTTTCTCGCTTCCTTTGTCTTTCCCTCGCTTCCTTTTCCTTGGTAATTTTTTTTATCACTTACCTCCTTCCTTTCTCTTGCGCCTCTTTTCTCACATGTGCTTGATATTTTGCATCCTTCCTCCCTTCCTCCTTCCCTTCCTCCTTTCCTTCCTTCCTCGTATTCCCTACTCCCTTGCACCCTTTCTTTTGTCCTTCCTCCTTTCTACCTTTCTTGTCTGTCCTTCACTTTTAATTCCTTGGTTACTTTCTCTCTTCCTCCTCCTCTTCCTTCATACATTTATTTCCTTCTGTTTCCCATGGTTTATACAAAGTGAACCGGCTCTCATCTCAGGAATGATAATTGTGTTAGCTCATGGTGTGGGCAATTTTCCTAGTCGGTGCACACGCTGATTTACTTTCCATTTTATTGTAAACTGACTAGTATACTACAACGTGGCCTTTGATCAATATTAAGAGTGCAAACACACAATAAATCACAGCACCAAATGGAACTCGGCCTTTGATAAATACATAACAAACACAATAGCTGGGTGGGGGACACGGTGTGATTGATATTCAACGTGTTGCATTGGCCTGTGTAGCTGCAATGTGTCATCCAAATTTTGAAGATGTAGCCTCATTAACTGACATTAAAGTTGATTGTTCCCAAGAGTTCAGATCCGGTTGTTTGACAATTTCCTTGTGAGTTAAAAGAACTCCCTTTGTTAAAAGGCATCTAAGAAATTTGTTTTTAATTATCAGCAACAGGATATGTACAATATAAAGGATAAAGCTACCCAGAGGTGCAAAGGTGTATCTAGCGTATTTGATACCTAGTGCATGCATATGGTACATTGTATCTTTGTACTAAGTGAGAGGTTGCAGCAGGGGGCTGATGTGTGTCAGACATTTCTGAATACAGCCAAGAACTCCAAAGGCATGGTGGCCCTGGATGATGCCTGAACAATTCTGGGGAGCTGTAATTCCCTGCAATCAGATTTTTATCTAATCCACTAACTCAGTCCCATGTATAGGAAATGATCAGGGACACAGGTTTGTGGTATTTAACCACTTCCCGTCCGGCTCATGTATATAAGCGGCCGAACGGGAGCAGTGCAGGGGCGGGTGGCCATTTATAAACGTCCTCCCCACTTCCCTACTTGTGCGTGCTCCGTGGGAGCATGCACACTGCGATCCGGTGCCTGTTGTGTCCTCCGCACACAGCGTAACACCGATCGCTGTACGGGACCTCTGTGTGAGGTCCCGATCATGTGATCACTGATTGGCCAATCAGTGATCACATGAAGAGTAGTAAGCAAGATGTCACTTCTGGCATCATTGCTTACTACGTGTGAAATCTGTGAATGAT
This sequence comes from Staurois parvus, assembly GCF_062004578.1. Classification (NCBI taxonomy): domain Eukaryota; kingdom Metazoa; phylum Chordata; class Amphibia; order Anura; family Ranidae; genus Staurois; species Staurois parvus. Next base: position 4,332,324 of record NW_028317992.1, read on the forward strand.
CACAGAGGTCACATGGTATAGGGCTATGCACAACAGCCTTGTACCATGTGATAACCTGTGACCAATCACAGCTTGCACAGTATTTCTCAATGGCTGCAAGAATGCAGCCAGAGAGAAGGAGAAATGATTGCTTTTACAACCTTTATGGGTGTAAAAGCAATCAGTGTAAAGAAAAAAAAAATCTTTATCAGCCCCCACAAGTAGTACAGTGTCACTATGGTGACGCTGTACTGCTAGGGTGACAGTATGTTTAAAAAAAAAAAACATAAATAATAATATAAAAAATAAAATAAAAATGTAAAAAAAAATTTTGAAAAATTATAATGTTTGGTTATAAACTAATTTGGGTTATTTTTTTTACTAAAAAGATAGATGAAAAAATTGTGGCCAAGATTTATGAAGAAAGATTATTAATTTGCAAAATTTTTAAGAAAAACACTTTTTTAAAAAAATTTTGGACATTTTCATTTATATTGCAAAAAAAAATAAAAATCCCAGTGGTGAATAAATACCACCAAAATAAAGTTTTATCTGTCTCAAAAAAATGCTAAAAAATTCATATGGGTACAGTGTTGCATGACCGCTCAATTGTCATTCAAAGTGTGATAACGCTGAAAGCTGAAAATTCGCCTGGACTGGAAGGGGGTGACAGTGTCCGGACTGGAAGTGGTTAAATGAGGCTATTCCTGTTTCTGTCTGATGCTTCTCTGGTAATCCTATGACATTCACTCAAATGAACTTCAGAGTGATGTGTGGTGGAGCATTTATTAGTGTTTATTAGAAGGTTCAGATTCCAATGTAGGTAACGTTAAGGACAATAAGGATTACTATATCCATAGTAACCAAATTCTTGTGCCAGGGATTTTCACTGCACAAATCCTGGATTTACAGGATGCTGCCGTTCTCCTTCAGGGGTCAGGAAGCACTTTAAATGGCCAACACATGCGGTCAGTATGGTCTGTAGACATTGTATGTAAGACATGAGTTCTACTGTATGTAATGAGTCCTAAGTGGCTTGTAAATTACAAATTATAAACACCTGCTTGAAGTCTCTGAGCGCGGCTTTATTCCAAGGTTCACAAGGGTGGTCTGTTTTAGAGGAAAAACAAGCTGGAACAAGAGGTCACCTATTAAACTATTTAATGAGGGTAACTTCTGGGGTAATATTAAGAAATCTGAGAACTGAGGAAAGTCATGGACTTAAAGCAGATATCCAGCTGAAGAAAAAAACTACAAAAACTGTAGCTGCTGACTTTTAAAACACAACCACTTACCTGTCCCTCGGTCCAGCGGTGTGCTCACCATCGCTGGTTTCACCAGCCGTCTTCTCTCCTTGGCACCGGCATCTTCAGTGTGGGCATCCGGCTGTGACAGTTTGCGGCTTCACATCTGGGTGTCCACTGAGCATGCGTGGGACGTTCTGCGCTTTGTGAATAGCCCAGTAGTCTTCTAGGACCTGTCACGTGTCCCAGACTACGGGGAGGGAGGATGGGAGGACAACTTCTGCTTCTGATCACCTAGGTGATCGCAGTGAAAGTGGGAGCGGGTACCTGTAAAATTCAGGTACCTGCTCCCCCCCTGCTCCTCAAAGGTGCCAATCCTTAATGGGGAGCAGGAGACAAAGCATTAAAGCGGAACTTCCCCTTTTGGGTGGAACTCCGCTTTAAGCTCTGCTTGAAATTAAAAATAACTACAGTCACTTCCACACCAGTTCCAGTCCAGGCCATTTCTGACATTCCTCTCCTACCTGTAAATATTTGCATATATATATATATACACAAACACATACAGAGGCCCTAGAGCAGTGGTTCTCAACCTGTGGGTCGCGACCCCTTTGGGGGTCGAACAACCCTTTCACAGGGGTCATCTAAGACCATCGGAAAACACATATTTCCAATGTGTAAGAGCAGCTACTGTGTAGAAAGCAGCTGCTCTGTTGAAAGCAGCTACTCTGTTGAAAGCAGCTACTGTGTAGAAAGCAGCAGTATTGGAGGTAAAACGACACTTCATGAATTATAATTACTGGGTAAATAATTTTATGGTTGGGGGCAGGGGCAGACTGACCATTTGGAAACTCAGGCACTGCCTGAGGGCCCGGGGTCAGTGGGGGGCCCCATGAGATGCTCCTGGTACCTTTTTCATAGGCTTTTTTGAGTTTGGGAAAGGACACAGGGGCCCCATGATCCCCTATTGCCCCCTGGTTGGGGGTCACCACAACATGAGGAACTGTATTAAAGGGTCGCGTCATTAGGAAGGTTGAGAACCACTGCCCTAGAGAGTAAAATGGTGGGAGTTGCATATTTGTATGTCACATGATATTTTTAAACACAAATGTTTTGGAAAGAATACAGTTACCAGTTTGGAGTTACATGTGTGGTGTGATCGTCATTTACATATGCGTGCAGGACAATTCACACTTACAAAAGACCAAAACCAGAAGTGATGGAATCCTCATCACTTCCGGTTTCTGATGTCATACAGTGGGAGGAACAACATCAGTTCCTCTCACTGCGTCCCAGGAACCAGATGCTGCCAGTTGGATCCTTACTGATGGGACAGGATGGCCCTGTAAAGGTGGCAGTGGAATGGGGGGGACCCCTTCAGCCACTTGTAAAAGTAACTCAGCGGCTCTATAGCCATTCAGTTTACTTTTATTTGCCACAGAATTGCTGGCCCTAAAAAGAGATTCCTCAATCATTGTTACAGCCAGGGCTGACTGACCATTTGAGAACTCGGGCACTGCCCGAGGGCCCAGGGTCAGTAGGGGGCCCCATGAGATGCCCCTGGTACCTTTCATAGGCTTTTTTGGGTGTGGTTTGAGTGTAAGCGAGGACACAGGGACCCCATGATCCCCTATTGCCCGGGGGCCCCATGAATTGTCAGTCTGCCCCTGGTTACAGCGATGACTGAGACCTCACCCTTTCCATCCAAAAACGTATGGGTATATCCTAGGGACGGGAAGTGGTTAAAGGGAACTTGTATTTTTGCTAATTTGGAGCAAAGTAGTTTAATTTGATAGCTTAACCTTGCCCCCAGTAGCTGGCACTTGCCTTACCTACAATCCCTCATCCTTCTGTTTGCTTGCCTGGTCCAAGTGCTTGATATTTTTTGAGTACTGCACCTCATGTGCTTTTTTACACTCTTTTCTTATGTAGCACCACCCCCACAGGAGCTGCTTAACAATATTTGGGTTCCCTGTTCTGGTCCTCAACCCCAAAAACAACCTCAGCCCCTCTGGCACACCTAGCTAGATAAAAGCACTGCAAACGCAAGTGCAAAGGACACCAAAAAGAGAAGATGGGGATTACAAGATAGTACTTTACTAGAGATTATTAGGTCAGCTGAGATGACAAATTGGAAACTGTGGATGTTCTCCCACACTGCAATGCTTGGCATTAAACAGAGTTATAGCAATATGCAATGAAACAGCAATACCAGTGAACCTGACTGTAGAACTAATAAACCTCAGGTAGGTCTATGATCCCAGGAGCAAGAGGGGGAAGAGGAGACTCTTGGCCAGTCAACTCCCTCTAGGCCCTGATGCCACCAATTCAACAATAATGATAAACAGTCAGTGACCACTCTGTAGATGGAGTCCTTTGAATAGTAATTATTAATATTATACAGGATTTATATAGCGCCAACTGTTTGCTCAGCGCTTTACAATATAAGGGAGACAGTACAATTACAATACATTTCAGTACAGAAGGAATAGAAGGGCCCGGCTCGTTGAGCTTCCAATCTAAAGGAAGGGGGAGGTGATACAAAAGGTGATAGCTGCAGGGGATGATCTGGTGGAGGTGATTCAAGTATAGTTCTTAGGTGGAGGTGGGGTAGGCTTCCCTGAAGAAGTGAGTTTTCAAAGATCGCCTAAAGGCAGACAGGGTGGGGGCTGACTGAACATACTGTGGTAGGGAGTTCCAGAGGATGGGAGAGGCTCTGGAGAAGTCCTGGAGGTGAGCATGGGAGGAGGTGATGAGGGAGCTAGAGAGGAAGATATCATGGGAGGAGCGGAGTGGGCGATTTGGGAGATATCTGCGGATGAGGTTGGCGATGTAGTTAGGGGCAGTGTTGTGGATGGCTTTGTAAGCTGTGGTTAGTATAATGAAATCCTAAAGGTAGGTGTATTCCTTGGTTTTCAGCTACCTTATGGTGGGGCCCAGATTTGTTACGGCGCAATGGCTACTAACAGGATGAAGAAAATTAGCAGATGATACAGAGACCTTTAATTCAGTAAAGATGGGAAATAACGTTGTCCATTATCTAGTTGGTGACCACTCTATAGCAAATGTACTGTTACATGGCTGGCACTCTTTGCAAAATTGTGTATATAAACTTGATATGGCACTTCCTGGTTGAGAGGGCGCGCGTTCCCGGCGCACCACTATTGCCACGATTGGTCGCAGCAGGAGCTGATCAGCATGTGCAAGCCAATGCATGAAGCTGATCGGCGAGGAGAGAGACAGAACACAGCTCTGCCTTTGTAAACACGGCAGAGCTATGTCCTGCCAGCGGTGATGTGCTGGATTTTGTTTCCCTGCAAAGCAGGGAAAACAATCCAGCACATTGCCTGGTGAAAACATCACATAGTAAAGACAAACACCCTGGTTAGGCACACAGTTAACCCTTTGATCGCCAAAGATGTTTAACCCCTTCCCAGGCAGTGTCACTAGTACAGTGACAGTGCATATTTTTAGCACTAATCACTGTTTTAGTGTCATTGGTTCCCACAAAGTGTCAGTATCAAATTGTCCCCTGCAATATCGCAGTCCTGCTATAAGTCACTGATCACCGCCATTACTAGTATAAAAATAAATAAATATTCCAGTATATATACCATCGTTTGTAGACACTATAACATTTGTACAAAGCAATCAATATACGCTTATTGGGTTTTTGTTTACGTAGCAGAATACATATTGGCCTAAATTTAAGAAGAAATTTTATTTTTTTAAAAATGTTTTTTTAATCAAAATTGTCAGTCCTGCTTCTTTTTTTTTTTTTCAGTGCAAAAAATAAAAAAAATCAATGGTGATCAAATACCACCAAAAGAAAGCTCTCTTTTGTTTTTTTTTTTTAGGGGGAGGGTGGGACAAACTTTTATTTATGCACAGCGTTGCACGATCGCACAATTGATGATTAAAATAATGCAGCACTATATAGCAAAAAATAGTCTGGTCATAAAGGGGGGTAAACCTCCCAGAGGTCAAGTGGTTATTCTTTCACTCTCTTATTCTCTCTCTCTCTCCCCTTCTCTCTCTTTCTCTCCCCCTCCTCTCTCTTTCTCTCCCCCCTCTCTCTCTTTCTCTCTCCCCCCTCTCTCTCTTCCCCCCCTCCTCTCTCGCTTTCTCTCCCTCCCCCCTCCTCTCTCTCCCCCCTCCTCTCTCTCTCCCTCTCCTCTCTCTCGCCCCCCCATCTCACCCCCCCTCTCTCTCTATCTCTCTCTTTCTCCTCCCTCTCTCTTTCTCCCACCCTCTTTCTCCCCCCTTCTCTTCCCCCCTCTCTCCCCCTCTCTCTTTCCCCCCTTTCTCCCCCTCCCTCCCGCTCTCTCTTTCTCCTTTTCTCTCTCTCTCTTCCCCCTCTCTTTCTTCCCCCCCCTCTCTCTCTCCCCCCTCCCTCTTTCTCCCCCCTCTCTCTCTTCCCCCTCTCTCTTTCCCCCCTCTCTCTTTCTCCCCCCCTCTCTTTCTCCCCCTCTATCTCTCGTTCTCCCCCTCTCTCTCTTTCTCCCCCCTCTCTCTCTCTTTCTCCTCCCTCTCTCTCTCTTTCCCCCCTCTCTTCCCCCCTCTCTCTCTTCCCCCCTCCTCTATCTCCCCCCTCTCTCTTTCTCTCCCACTCTCTCTCTCTTTATCTCCCCCCTCCTCCTCTCTCTCTTCCCCCCTCTCCTCCTCTCTCCCCCCTCCCCTCTTCCCCCCTCCTCTCTCTCTCTCTTCCCCCTCCTCCTCTCTCTCCCCCCTCTCTCTTTCTCCCCCTTTCCTCTCTCTCGTTCTCCCCTCTCTCTCTTTCTCCCCCCCCCTTTCTCCTTTTTCTTCTTCTTCCTTCTTTTTTTTTTACTTTTTGTGGGAAAGGTCTGCATGAACAACGGAACAGAAAAGTCATGGTACTGACCTATTGGAAGCCTATAAGCCATACTCTCATCCCTGCAAGGAGAGGAGAGAAAGCCACAGGGATTTCTAATCCCTGGGTCTATGAAGCAGCTTTCTCTCCTCTCCTTGCAGAGATGACAGTACAGGCTACATGGCTTCTGACTGGGCAGCACCATCACGGTGCTGACCAATCAAACGATGTCTAGCCCGTACTTTCATCCTTGCACTGAGAGGAGAGAAAGCCATGGAGATTTTAAATCCCCAGCTTTATCCTCTGTGACAGCATGGGATCATTTCGGGCACCGCTCCTGTGTGAACTCAGGTTATGACAAGCCTGGGTTCACACAGGAGCAGAGGGGATTCGTATTTCTGTTCAAATTGCATGCTATTCTTTGCAGTGCAATTTGGTCTATACATTTTGTATTGATGCAAATCGCACCAGTATTAGTATTGGTACTCTATATCATGAGTACTTGACCAAAAGTATCAGTGCTCGTACTCGCCAATCAAACAAAGGGTACCGGTGCATCCCTAGTTTATTTTCAACATTTTCAAATCTAAAACTGTGACAATGCAAGTTCCACCCTACATCAGATTGCAGCTTCAACTACTCAAGGGAAATCATATGTCTTGAGGTTTTTTTCTCTTTTGATTTCTAGAAGATTAGAAATTGGCGTTTATATAATTTTAATGAATCATATCAAATCCTTATTAAACAAATACACCATCAATAATAACGGAGACATTCACAACATTCCTCTGCAAAGTACAATTGTCATTGCATGTTGGCAGCTTGTGTATGACTTACTAAAACAGAGCTTTATCTGATTCATTTAGAAAGCTTACATGCGTTCAGTGATTTTAGCAGAGATGGAGGAGGGGGTGTCCATCGTCTGAGTCATTTAGTTTTTTGTTTTCTTTTTTTTACGCAACAGCTGTAAGAAATACTCTTCAGAGAACATATGTAGGACAGTCTTTAGAGCAGCCTGTCTTAAACAGGGTTCCATGGAGCCCTAGGGTTCCTCCAGAGGTTGACAGGGGTCCTTGAAGAGCAATGGACAATTCCTACCTCTGAGATCAGTAACCACTGATAGCAGTGATCAGCTATCTCTAAAGGGAATTATTATTATTATTCAGGATTTATATAGCGCCAACAGTTTGCTCATCGCTTTACAATATAACAGGAGACAATACAGCATCAATACAGTTCAATACAAGAGGGATAGGAGGCCCTTGCTCCTTGGAGCTTACAATCTAAGAGGGAGGGGCTGGTGGTAAAAAAGGTATTAGCTGTGGAGGATGAACTGATAGGAGGAATAGAAGATTCTGTTATTAGCTGAAGGCAGGATAGGCTTCCCTGAAGAGATAGGTTTTCAGAGATTGCCTAAAAGTGGGCAATGGGAAGCCAGTTGAGGGATTGGCAGAGAGGGGTGGCAGATATGGAACGGTTAGTAAGGTGGATGAGTCTGGCAGCAGCATTCATGATAAATTCTCCTAGATTGTAAGCTCCAAGGAGCAGGGCCCTCCTTTCCCTCTTGTATTGAACTGTATTGTTGCTGTATTGTCTCCCGTTATATTGTAAAGTGCTGAGAAAACTGTTGCCGCTATATAAATCCTGTATAATAATAATAAACTGAAGAGGGGGATAGCCTGCGATGAGGTAGGCCAATGAGGAGGGAGTTACAATAGTCAAGGCGAGAGATAACAAGGGAGTGAATAAGTTGCTTAGTGGTTTCCGAAGTTAGGAACGGGCTTATCTTGGAGATGTTGCGGAGGTTAAGTCTACAAGATTTGGACAGTGCACAGGGTCATAAAAGATGACTTAAAGACCATTTTGGGCATGACTAAGGTGTCCGTTTATGACACAGAGAATAGCTGCGATTCAGAGGATTGCAGCTATTCTCTGGTCAATCACAGTTTATGACACTCAGGAGATCAACGGAGAACATGTTCAGCCCTTCTCTGGAGATCTGTGTTCTCCCTCCAGATTCTCCAGCCCAGAGCTGGAGAATCGGAGGGACCGCAAACTAAGCAGCGATAATTTACCTCTGCTTAGTAAACTGATCTTTTACTGTAATCTCGCGAGATTATAGTAAAATCAGCCGTTTTCCAGCATTTGTAGACCATTCTCCAGCGTTTGGAGACCGTTCTCCCTTAGTTCGGAGAAGTGCTTCATAAAAGGCATCCACAGGAGAACTGTGTTCTCCGAGAATGCCAGAGAACTGAGCAGCGATCATTTACCGCTGGTTCATAAACGGACACCTATATGCCGTGCTAAATATACATTTTATTTATTTTGTTGAATGTATACAAATGATTACAAATCATGTATTTTAATATTTTTCTTCCTGGAGTTAAGCTTTTAGCCTTGGCTCCCTCTGCTACAAACAGGGATCGGTTTATATATTGGGTGCCAGAACCAGAACATCAGGCGTTCCTCCTGTAGGATCAAGTGAGGCTTATAGGCTGTCAGCATCAGGATAGTGGCTGAGACAAGTGGGTAACATGGACCACATGCTGGCGAAAAGCTGCCCAGCACATGCTATAGTGGTTAGCAGTTTCTGCATCGTGGACAATTTTTGTCATTCAGTTACATTACACTGCTGTTCAGTTGCTACACATTTTATGTTTCGCAATCTGCACGTTTTGCTTCAATTACGCCAAATCTTGTCTTTTGTTTGGGTTTAATAAAAGCAATCTAAAATCTCATATATTTAGGATTTAACATGTCAAAGTTTTCAATCTTTTAAATCGTCAGCTTTCATTAAAACAATATCTGTGGTCTTGCAATGAAGGTCCTTCTGCAAACACTTTCTGTGAACACTGTCTACCAGCTGTGTTGTCACCCTGTCACATGATTCCCTGATGAAGACTATAAGTGGCAGTTAGGTCTGAGTTCCAGATTAGGTACAAACAAAGGTTCAGACCAAACTTTGCTTGTTCGGACGTTCATCCAAAGACCAGATGTTCAGCCCATCGGCAGGAGCCGAACATCATATATAGTAGTGTGTTTTTCTCTTACTACTGTATATAACTGCTTCCTTCCTCTGCTGTCAATGGTTGTTAAAGAAGCAGTGGGTGCCTGCACCCACCTCATCCTTAGTTACCAGTGATGTCATCAATTCCCATTCATTTACTAGCCTGTGATCTCCAGCCATATAACTAAGGAGCCGGGCATACATGACAAAAAGGGCCACGAGGATTTCTCCATAATTCAAATCAGTGAGGTTCTACTCAGATAATGGTCTGGGTGGATTTTGGGGGGAGACTTCGCTTCCTTATTTTTTTTTTTTATTCCTTGATTTTCTTTGTATGGGGTTCCCCCTTAAAATCCTATCCAGAATCGAAAGGTGTAGTATCAATTATGGGGGGAACCCCTATGTTACTGTTTGTTCTTTTGGGGGTGTTCCCCATTAACATCTATACCAGACCCTCATTTAGTATAAGTGCCTGGTATAGATAAAGAGAATCCCTGGCCACTTTGTTTACAAACAGAGTGGAGCTATCATTTTTACCAGCAATTTAAAAACCCTTTCACTCTTTGTATGGCTAGGTTCACACCTGCGTAGTTGATTGGCACTGCGGGACCGCACCTGTTCCCGCAGCACCCGCACAGGAAAATGAGCTGCTGCTCCAGAGATCTCTGTAGTAGGTTGTATCCATTGCACAGATGTGCCACTTGGGTCAGGGCATTCCCCAGGCTGGTTATTTTAAAGGAAATTTTTCAAATTTAATGTTTTACTTTAAGCATTGCTAAAATTGCTGCTCCCCACCAAGCAGAGTTAAGTTTTGCTTTTTTTTTTGCTTTTTTTTGTTTCCCAGGAAAGTGCCAAGCTCCCCATGCCATCTGTTTGACAATCCCTCACCTATTAGCATAGAAAATGCCAATAACATTTGGCTCCCATTGACTGCACTGGGGTTCAGATCTGGCACCCAAACTTTAGAAATGTTCACCTGCCCCAAACGGAACCCAGGCTTATCACGAAATACATAAAGAAGAAATAGGTGATAACCAGGAACCACTAGATGGTATTTCTTCCTTACAAAATTTACATTGATCAAGTAGAAACCCAAAAAATATAAGCACACATCCCTCTCAATGGAAGCAGGACAACCTTTCCCCTTATATCCACATTCTAAATTTCACTATTAATAAAATGGCATATCAATGCAGTGTACTTCGCTGATCCCCTTTTGGCCTTCCTCTTCTGTCCATCCCAGGCACTTGTATGTGACTTTGCATGGTATGGATGAGAGAACGTGGTTGGTGGGGATCACCGTTGGTTGGGATCACCGCACCAGAACATATAGTAATCTGTCACAGCAGCTTCCCTGCTCTGCTCTGTATTAGAGGAAACCACTTCTACACTACAGACTACTACTGACTCCCTGTGATCTCCCCTGCTTGCCCCCCGTGTGATCTTCCCTGCTTGCCCCCCCCCCGTGTACGCTTCCCTGCTTGCCCCCCCCCCCCGGTGTGCTCTGCCCTGCTTGTCCAACCGGTGTGCTCTCCCCTGCTTGCCCCCCCTCCCCTCGGTGTGCTCTTCTCTGCTTGCCCCCCTTGTGTGCTCTTCCCTGCTTGCCCCCCCCCCTGGTGTGCTCTTCCCTCTTTGCCTGCCCCCACTGTGTGCTCTTCTCTGCTTGCCCGCCCCCACTGTGTGCTCTTCACACATGCAAAAAAACGGATAATCATTTGTCCAATATTCTCATCTTGTGTACATGCCTTTAGATGCTGAAAAGGTGAAGAGGGTATTTAGGAAACAAACAAATTGACCATTTTCAGAGTGGTGAGGGGTTAGAACCATCTTTGGGTTTTTATGGCTGTCTTTGTCACTACAGTATTCCTACTGAAGCACAAGGAATTAAACTGTGGGTAAAATTTTGAGCTGCCACCAGAACAGGAGTAGAAGGTAAATCTTCCAATAGGGACACTTGCTCCCATGATCCGTGTTGGGGTGTATCCAACATTGGAAAGAGATCTTCTCACTTCTTTAAGTCCACAGGATAGGGAAGTCTTCCTAATGAAACACAGGGAGAAAAAACATTTGACAGTGGTTTTACATATTGGCTTTATATGCACATTAAAGCTGCAGTTTAGATACGGCAGTGTAAGTATGTATGTGAGATACCCATGGAAGCTGGAAATCACTTTAAACTACTGTTATTGCCTCTACCTTCCATATCCCACGCCGAGGGGCTGCCCTGCTGGATTGTGAACACCGGAGGTCGACCGTTCGGCATGGGCACCACTCAGGGAACACTTTACGTTTTCTCAATAAATGAAAAGGGTTTGATTTACTAAAACTGGAAGTTGCAAAATCTGGTGCAGCTGTGCATGGTAGTTAGTCCACTTTTAACTTCAGCTTGCTCAGCTAAGCTTTGAAAATAAAACATTATTACAGATATTTATATAGCGCTGTCAATTTACACAGTGCTTCACATATATATTGTACATACACATATATCCCTAACCCTCAAAGGGCATACAATCTACAGTCCCTAACACATTCATACATACTAGGGCCAGTTTAGACAGTATCCAATTAGCCTACCAGCATGTCTTTGGACTGTGGCAGGAAACCGGAGTACCCAGAGGAAACCCACGCAGGCACAAGGAGAACATGCAAACTCCAGGCAGGTGGTGCCGTGGTTGAGATTCGAACCAACAACCCTAGTATGGCCAGCGGAAGTGCTAAGCATTTAGCCACTGTGCTGCCCTTAACATGGAAGCTGATTTGATATCTATGCAGAGCTGCCCCAGATTTTGCACTCTCCAGTTTTAGTAAATCCACCCTGAAGTGTTCTCTGATTGGATGATGTGAATCTCAGTTGGGTTATTTCAAGTCTAGTAATCAAGTTGGGTCTGGAGAAGCTCACGGGAGGGAGCCAGGAGCAGGTTGATGGGGAAGAGTCCAGCTGTCGTATGGTGGTGTAAGTCTACACTGTCCCTCACTAGGAAGAGCCTGGTGGATATTGACCAGAGGCAGCCAATGATCCTATGGCTGAGTAGTTGACCCTCCGTGCTGCAGGAAAAGTGACTGTGTGTAGCTTTGTTTAGCCGGAAGAAGTACAGGTCACCTACAGCATAAGAGACCCGTGATCGCTGTGTCCTACGGACACAGCTGATCACGTGATGTGGTAAAAGGCCAATCACAGCGGCTTTTTACCACGTGATCAGCGGTGTCCAATGACACGCTGATCAGAGGGAAATGCAAGTGCCGGTTCTCGGCTGCACTTTCCTCACGCTGTCAGATCGTGAGGAAAGTACTGCCGAGAACCGGCAGTTGTCAGAGCGAGGATCGGCACTGATCATCAGGGCACTGATGATCAGTGCCCTGATGATCGGTGCCCAGCAGTGGCACCCGCAAGTTCCGCCCACCTGTGCCCAGCAGTGCGCCCACTTGCTCCGCCCACCTGTGCCCAGCAGATCACCCACCTGTGCCCAGCAGTGCACCCACCTGTGCCTAGCAGTGCACCCACCTGTGCCACTCTGCAGTGTCACGCACCTGTGCCCAGAAGTGCCACCTACCTGTGCCCAGCAGTTGCACCCACCTGTGCCCACCAGTGCCACCCACCTGTGCCCACCCACCAGTGCTGCCCACCAGTGCCACCCACCAGTGCAGCCCAGCAGTGCTGCCAGTCAGTGCCACCAATCAGTGTCCAGCGGTTGTGCCAGTCAGTGCCGCCAGTCAGTGCCCAGCAGTGATACCAGTCAGTGCCGTCTATCAGTACCCATCATCAGTGTCACCTATCAGTGCCGCCTATCAGTGCTGCATATTAGTGCCGCCTATCCGTGACACCTCATTAGTGCTGTCTATCAGTGCCGCCTATCCGTGCCACCTCATTAGTACTGCCTATCAGTGCCCTTTAGTGCTGCCTATCAGTGCCGCCTATCAGTGCCCATCAATGCTGCCTCATCAACGCACATCAGTGAAGGAGAAAAATTACCTGTTTGAAAAATTTTATAATAGAAACAAAGAAACTTTTTTTTTTTTAATTTTTTGCACTTTTTTTATTTATAGCGCAAAAAGTAAAGTGCCCAGTGGCGATTAAATACCACCAAAAGAAAGCTCTATTTGTGAGAAAAAAATGATCAAAATGTCATATGGGTACAATGTTGCATGACCGCGCAATTGTCAATCAAAGTGCGGCAGCGCTGAAAGCTGAAAATTGGCCTGGTAAATAAGGGGGTATAAGTGCCTGGTAGACAAGTGGTTAATTAAAGGCAACCTCTTACATTCAAGTCCCTAGTGCTGTCACTTACAATCCATAATATAATGGGATTGGTATATTGTTCCGAAATCTTTTTTTAAATGTTGTTAAGTGTTTTCTCTCCAGTGCCCATAGTTCTGATAAACTCCTGGAATCCACTTAGATGTAACTTACATCTCTTTCATATCCATCATCTAAAATTTTAGATTTGCAGGTTCTTTAGTGAAGAGCAGAGGAAGTACACTGAGTTGATGTTCCCTCGCTTGCTGTCTTCAGCAGTTTTAAATTAAACCACAAACTGTCTTACAGCCAACATCTCTGAGCCGTACTAGCCAAATGCAAAACTAGTGAAAAACAGTCAGAAAAGATGAGTAGGGAAAAAATTTCAGTGCCCTCCACCTGTAAAACCATTCCTGTTTTGGGGGTTGTCTCATTGTTGCCCATCTAGTACACCTGTTGTTAATTTCATTAACACCAAAGCAGCTGAAACTGATTAGCAACCCCCTCTGCTACTTAACTGACCAGATCAATATCTCAGGAGTTTCATTGACTTGATGCTATACTCTGATTAAAAAGAGTTCCTTTAATTCTTTTGAGCAGTGTATTATTTAACCCCCCCCAACCCTTTCACAGGTTCAATGCTACCAACAATACAATAGATATGCATTATGGACAATCAGAACTGGGTTAAGCAGTGGATTATTGTGCCTTGGGACCAGGGGCGGACTGACAACTCATGGGGCCCCCGGGCAATAGGGGATCATGGGGCCCTTGTGTCCTTGCCCAAACTCAAAAAAGCCTATGAAAAAGGTACCAGGGACATCTCATGGGGCCCCCTACTGACCCCGGGCCCTCGGGCAGTGCCCAAGTTTCCAAATGGTCAGTCCGCCCCGCCTTGGGACATCTCTGCACTAAAAACATAGGAGTACTACCTGCTTCAATGATATATTGGGGTTGACTTACTAAAGGCATATAGACTGCGCACTTTACAAGTGCAGTTGCAGTCATTTTCCCTAGAGTTTAGTGAATGTGGTGAGGTGCTGCTGATTTCCGTTATCCAATCACGTGCAAGAAAAAATTCTGTGTTTTTTTTCCTTCAACCTGATTGGGTATGCTTGCAAAGAACTTATTTGCTATAAGCAAGCATTTAACTGAATGAAATCGATTCATTCAGGTTTTTTTGTTGTAATTAACTGTGATTGGCCACGGCCAATCATATGACACAGATGGGCTGTGATTGGTCCAGCCTCTGCATGTGATCACTATGACCATTCACAGCTAGACACACTTGTATACAATGGATGGCATGAAAGGAAGCCATCCATTGTATACAACTGTCATGTGACCTGCTGTGATTGGTCACATCAGGTCACTTGGTACTGGCAACGGGGCCAGTACACAGATCTGTCATCGGCCGTGTCAAAAGTACACAGCCGATGACAGATCTCGCCACAGCACGGCCGTGCAGGCGCACGCACAGCGCAATCCGGGAAGGACATCATATGATGCCATACAGGAGGGACGAGAGGTTCACCCAGCCGTCATTTTACTATAGGCCGGGCGGGAAGTAGGTAAAGGCTATAGCTCTGTTACCTCCCCCTTCTGGAACTCCCTAGTGTGAATATTTATGGAGTTTCCACCAATCCCTGGGAAGGCCTAGAAGGTGGAAGGTGGGGAAAGCAGCCCATAAATATTCAGAAGCCTGGCAGTCCAGGAGTCCATGGTCCAGCCATCTGGAGGAGACCCCTGTGTTGGGGGCTCTGCTCCTCCTTAGGGCAGAAGAGAAAGAGCAAGGAGAGAGAGAGAAAGGAAGGAAGGAAGAAAGCCTCAGAACATCACTTAGCCAATGTCTCAGCTAGGCTTAGCTGCAGACTTCAAGCCAGAAGCAGCTTGTTCATCAGAGAGGCCAGTGTAGTACAATACCATACCATACATGTGTGGGACTTGGGGGGCAGCTTTAGTTCAGTGCAAGACAGCCAGGAGCACCCCAACATCTCTACTTTGGGTCTAGACTAGAGCATTGAGGGACCATGCAACACAGCCATTACTCACTCTGGTGTGCAGCATAGTTCATTTGGACTTTAGCAGCCAGAGACTTCAGCAGTACCTCATTAATTTGTTTGGAGTGTACAAGTTTCTTCAGTTTTGGGGCATCCCATGTACTCCCAATCCCTATCCAAGTTCTTCGTTCCCAAAAAAAACCCTCCAAAAACCAAAACCCCTCGACTGTTTCTTGAGCCAACCGGAGTGTGTGGAAAATTTCAAAGCCGATCCTAATCTGACACTATACCAATCTAATCTGATACTTTACTGCCCTAGCCTGACACCATACTGACCTAGCCTGACACTATACTGTCCTTGACTGACACTATACTGATCTCAGTTATGCAATGTTTGGAGAGGAAGAACTCTGCTGCCTGTGCCCAGGCTGTGTGCAGTGCAGGGATGGGAAAAGGAGCTGTGCCCCTGTCCTCCGCCCTGCCAGTGGTGACCCCTGTTCTCCGCCCTGCCAGCGGTGACCCCTGTCCTCCGCCCTGCCAGCGGTGACCCCTGTCTTCCGTCCTGCCAGCGGTGACCCCTGTCCTCTGTCCTGCCAGCGGTGACCCTTTTTCCCCTGCCCTGTCAGCGTTGACCCCTGTGCTCCGCCCTGTCAGCGTTGACCCCTGTCCTCCGTCCTAAAAGTGGTGACCCCTGTCCTCCATCCTGCCAGTGGTGACCCCTGTCCTTTGCCCTCTCAGCATTGACCCCTGTCCTCTGCCCTGTCAGCAGTGACCCCTGTCCTCCACCCTGTCAGCGTTGACCCCTGTGCTCCGCCCTGTCAGCGTTGACCCCTGTCCTCCGTCCTGAAAGTGGTGACCCCTGTCCTCCATCCTGCCAGCGGTGACCCCTGTCCTCTGCCCTGTCAGCAGTGACCCCTGTCCTCTGCCCTGTCAGCAGTGACCTCTGTCCTCCCAATCTGAGTGAAAATATAAAAAAATATATATATATAAATCAAATCATTTTTTATATTTTCACTCAGATTGGGAGCGCAACATTTATTAATTTTTTTGGTACTTATATACACATGAATAGAGGATGTGTTTGATGTCAGCACCTGTATTGATTTTAATTAGTGGCTCACAAGTAACACTTAATTGTGGACCACTGTCCTCCACCCTGCCAGCAGTGACCCCTGTCCTCTACCCTCTTTATCTGTCATCTTCTGCCCCCCTGACATTTTTTACTTCAACCCAGGGGCGGACTGACCATTTGGAAAATTGGGTACTGCCTGAGGGCCCAGGGTCAGTAGGGGGCCCCATGAGATGCCCCTGGTACCTTTTTCATAGGCTTTTTTGAGTTTGGGCAAGGACACAGGGGCCCCATGAACCCCTATTGCCCAGGGGGCCCCATGAGTTGTCAGTCCGCCCCTGCTTCAACCCCAAATCAGACAGACTAGATCTGACCCTGCTCTGCACACAGCCCTACCTGACCCCCTGTCCTTCTACTGACCCTTTTACACTTCCCTACTGACTCCTATACACCGCCCTGCTGACACTGCATCCTCTTCCTCCCTGACATTTTTGTACTGTACCCCAACATCAGACAGGCTAGATCCATCCCTGGTATACTGTATATTTCTTGTAAATTTAGTGCCTGGTCATACCAGTGCGATTTCCTGCAGCACGATTTCTAAATTAGTTCTTGCATTACTTTTTCTGCAGTTTTTTTGCAATTTCACATATATAGAATATAATGCAAATCGCACCGCAAGAAATCATTGAAAATCTTCCCAAGTAGCAAAAAAGGCTTCAGAAATCACACCTGAAATCACGCTGACATTGCACACAAATTGCACGATTTTAAATCGCAGCGGTGTGACTGGTGACTTATAGGGACAGATTTTACAAGAACAAAAAGTCTGATTTCACTAAAACTCTATACTGTATATGTAGGAAAAGCGCCTTCTTGTGTTTTGGATTTTGGAGGTCTTTATAACATCTAATCTTTTGTTGTTTTGGTTTACTAGATCTAGGGCCCAGAACTGTTTTTAGGTGTTTTACATGTGAACTGGAGTTGGAGAATTGCTTTAGGGCTCATGTACACAGGACGTTTGAAAAACTGTTCTGACTGCTAGAAAACGTAGGTTAAAAACGTCAATTTAGCCACGTTTACCTACCGCGTTTATGCGCATTTGTGTTTCAGGAGATCCTCCCCAAATGTCCAGAATGCACTGAAAAATAGTAAATAACTATTTCAGACATTTTGAGAGGAACAGAGAGAGCAGACGCAGAGACAGCAGTATGTGTTGAGATGACCTGTCTTTTCTGGTTGTATTCACTATGGGTCCCATCATGAGCATAATGCGGAGCGTTCTACCATTTTATCCTTCACGTAAAACCTGGAACTGACTGCGCTGGTGTACCGGGCCCATTTGAATACATGGAAAACGCTGTGCATGCATTTTTGATGAAGAAAAAAGGCTCCGGACAGCATCTGGATATGGACCAGCCCAAAAACGCGTCTAAACGCAAATGTGCATAAACACGTTTACATGCGGTTACAAGTGCGATTTTTGTGCTTTCAAAAAAATGCCTGTAACTTCAACTGTCTGTAAACGACTGTAAACGAAGATGTGTACATACACACATAGGAAAACATTAGGAAGAGTTCAGGGGCTGCTGAAAAAAACGCACAACTGCTCCAAAACGTGAGTTTATCAGCTGCAGTGTACATGAGCCCTTATAATGAGAAAAGGTGGTGCTTTTTCTGAAAAATATTGTTCCTGCATATTGGGACATGTCAAAAATGTATTCATGCTGAAAGCTTCGCTTTAACAAAGATAGGAATAATGTAGCTATATTAGCCATTTACAGGGAGAGCAATATCAATTCATCTGTGAACTGAATATCCGGAGATTACACAGGATATTAATGGCAAAATAGTAAGTGGAGACAAACAGCCTGAAATGCAAGGCCTGATGTCTGCAGGTTGTAAACCTGGACTGTTTATATGCCATATTGGATGTATACAGTATGGGACAGAACAGAAAATATATTTTTTTAAATTTAAAAATATATAGGATGAACCAGCTTATATCCCAGCACTCAAGAAATGGCGAAAATATTGGTATATAAAAATAAAATAAAAATGATTAAACCAGTAATTAAGTATTTAAACCAAGCTGCCATTTTAAAATAACAAAAAAATCTATAAACAGTGACTAAAAAAAATACACATAAACAGCGCTATGTCAAAACACAATGTCCAATTGATGTAAAAGGATAAAGGAAAGAAAAAAACTTCCACCGAAAAAAATTATAAAATAAAAATTGCAATGTGAAAAGTTCCATTCCAGTGGTAAGTGTCTCTTTAACCACCTCCCGTCCGGCCATTGTATATAAACGGCCAGACAGTGGCACTGCAGGGTCGGGTGGTCGTTTATAAACGGCCTCCCCGCTCCCTGTTTGTGCGTGCTCCCCGTGAGCAAACTGCACCGCAATCCGGTGCCTGCTATGTCCTCCGGACACAGTGAATAACCGATCGTCGGACGGGACCTCTGTGTGAGGTCCCGATCATGTGATCACTGATTGGCCAATCAGTGATCACACGCAAAGTAGTAAGCAAGATGTCACTTCTGACATCATTGTTTACTACGTGTGTGCAATCAGTGAATGATCACCAAGGTCACATGGTACAAGGCTATTCACAACAGCCTTGTACCATGTGACAAGCTGTGACCAATCACAGCTCACTCAGTAGTTTTCAATGGCTGCAAGAATGCAGACAGAGAGAAGGAGAAATGATTGCTTTTACAGCCTATATGGTGACACTGTACTGCTAGGATGACAGTATGTAAAAAAAAAATAAAATAAAATAAATAATAATAATAAAAAAAAATACAAATGTAAAAAAAAATTTGTAAAAAAATTAATAATTTTTGGTTATAAACTAATTTGGCTTATTTTTTTTTTACTAAAAAGATAACGGAATAAATTTTGGCCAAGATTTATGATGAAATATTATTTATTTGCAAAAGAAAAACACTTTTTTTTCTAAATTTTTGGACACTTTCATTTACATAGCAAAAAAAATAAAAATCCCAGTGGTGAATAAATACCACCAAAATAATGTTTTATGTCTCAAAAAAATGGTAAAAAATTCATATGGGTACAGTGTTGCATGACCGCGCAATTGTCATTCAAAGTGTGATAGCGCTGAAAGCTGAAAATTGGCCTGGACAGGAAGGGGGTAAAAGTGTCCGGACTGGAAGTGGTTAAGATAAAGTGATCCACCATCCATGTGATCCTGCAGTGATTAACACCCCTTTGGATTCAACACTCACCAGAAGCTAGTGAGTAAACAGCAGTAGAAAATTAGTAGGAATTCAAGCAATCTCTTTTATTATTATTATTATTATTATATTATTATTATACAGTATTTATAAAGCGCCAATAGTTCGCTCAGCGCTGTACATTACAAAGGGGGACAGAACATGTGACAGAACAATACCAATACAATGCAAAACATGAGGGGATTGAGGGCCCTGCTCTTTCGAGCTTACAATCTAGGATCTAATATTATATTATTATTATACAAGATTTATATAATAATGAAAGGTTGTGAAATCTCAAACTTGATAAGCAGCCAGCAGCCCAAAAAGACCTCCAATCAATCGATTATTAGTATCTCATACTCCAATCTCCTCCTCATTCAGATTGAGAAATATCAAATCCATATGTGAGCAAAATAAAACAGCAACATAGCGTGATAACGTAAAAACAACCCTTTATTGCCATAGAAACACACACACCCCCCCCCCTCCTTAACCACTTCCAGTTCGGACACTTTTACCCCCTTCCAGGCCAATTTTCAGCTTTCAGAGCTGTCACACTTTGAATGACAATTGCGCAGTCATGCAACACTGTACCCATATGAATTTTTTTGAGACAGATAAAACTTTATTTTGGTGGTATTTATTCACCGCTGGGATTTTTTTTATTTTGCTATATAAATGAAAAAGTCCAAAAATTTGGAAAAAAAGTATTTTTTTTTTCTGCGCATTCCCATTTGACAATCCATTTGACTTCCAATTTTGTTTTTGTTTTCTTTTTGTTTTGTTTTTTGCTATGGGCAACAGAACATTTCTTCTGGGCTACTTGGCTCAGGACAGTTGAAGCCAAAGGCTGGGTTTTCTCTGGGCTCTGCAATCAATTATACAACATTCTCCTTTTTTCATATAACCTGAGTGTTTCATTTAACCTCCCTGGCGGTATTCCCGAGTGTAGCTCGGGGTAAAGTTTCAGTACCACAAGCGGTAACCCAGAGCTACACTCGGGCTTACCATGATGCGCTTCTCTGCGATCCCTCGATCACTTACCTTGTCCTGCGCTCCCGCGATGTCCCCCCTGCAGTGTCCCCTGTAATGTCCTCCGGCGGATGCCGGCATCTGTCTTCCGGGTTCCGTTCCCTGCGACGTCGGGACATACGGGGACGGAACTGAGGGAAATTTGAAAATGACAAAAAGTGACATTCACTAAATACACTAACATCTCATAGTATAACATTCCTGTATCAAACCATTTCACATACATTTTGTCCCGAGAAACGTCCATGGCGTCCAAAAAGTGTCCCTTTAGATCAAAAGTGGTTTTAGACCGGCTAGAGAACAGCGATAGTAAATCAGAACCACTTGCAGAATTGAGTGATAATGATTCGTGGGGGAAATTCATCATCAGACACTGAAAACGATTCTGCGACTTTGCTCTGCGATGTGTGAACTTGGCGTTCTATTTCAAATTTCAGTGTTTTTGGTTTGATTATATTATTGAATTAAATTTATTATTATATTATTATTTTTTGTGATTATTTATTAAATTATAATTTATGATTTCGTGTTTCAAATTGTACCATACCCGGGATGTTTACTAGACTTTTGTACGGACAGATTTCAGTGAGTTATTCCTAAAAATTACAGTCCGTCAATAAAAAAAATACATATTTCCATTAAAAAAATGTACCGCTTTGAGCACAGAAATACTGACATAATCAGACCACTAGGGAGGCTAAAACATCAACATCTGTTAGTCTAAGTCCTCGGTCACACTGGGTGCAATTTGGCATGCAATTTGCATGCCATGCGACTTGCAAATCCCATGCCAAGCCGCACCCTATTGCCCACAATTGGAGCGGTCATATCGGTGCGGTTCTGACTTGGTCGAAGCTGCACCGATTTCTAAAGTAGCCCATGCACTACATTTGGTGCGATTTGCATAGACATCTATGTCAGATGTCTTGCAAATCACACCTGAAATCGGCATGTCACCTGACTTTGAAATTTTGCGACTTCACTGTAAGTGGCACGATTGCAAAGCCTGGATCGGTGTGACCAGGGTCAGGGGCGGACTGACAACTCATGGGGCCCCCGGGCAATAGGGGATCATGGGGCCCCTGTGTCCTTGCCCAAACTCAAAAAATCCTATGAAAAAGGTACCAGAGGCATCTCATGGGGCCCCCTACTGACCCCGGGCCCTCGGGCAGTGCCAGAGTTTCCAAATGGTCAGTCCGCCCCTGACCGGGGTGTAATTGTACAATCTTACTTAGACCTGCCACCAACGATGTACTGCAAGGGCATTCCTGAATGTATAGAAATGAACTTGATTGTTTGTTTGGGTCAGCATCATGGAACATGGTTGGTAATATTAGGCAGCTTGGATTGAGGTTGTAAAATCCGATTGTATGGTGTATGACCAACTTAAAAGATAAGTTCACCTTTCATAACATGTTACGTGTTACACCCATATTCAGCATGTAAAATGTTAACATCAGACCAGCCCCCACTCACCCAGCTCTCCCGTGTTGACAGCTATTAGGAGATCTTCTCCCCCCCCCCCCCCCCCCCCGCTAGCTGTCAAATTTTTTTAAAAACCTGGCCGTGTGGGGCTCTGCCCACCCTTGGCACAGCACTCATTTACCATGTTCTGTGATTGAGAAACTACAAGTACCAAAAGTCTTAGCGGCTGTGGCCTTGTAGTTCTCAATGAAGTACCATGGTGCTGTGGAGCGCTGTGCTAGTTCATTGAATCTTCCTGGCAGTATATCTGCTCATACATCCCATACGGGCAAACAGATATACTGATAGATCTGCAGGAGACCTGCATGGCACAGGCAATCTACTGACTGCTTTAAGGTCATCACAGAGGACAAGGGGCACTCTTTACGTCTGGAGGAGGAGATTTCATCTCCAAATACAGAAAGGCTTTTTTACAGTGAGAGCTGTGTAAAATGTGGAATGGACTCCCTCAAGAGCTGTTCTGGCCAGCTCAGTGGATTGCTTTGAAAAAGTCCTGGATTCTTTCTTAGATACACAGAATATAACTGGATATAACATTTATAGGTAAAGTTGATCCAGGGAATATCTGATTGACGCGAACAAGTAGGTGTCATGCCCAGAGATAATCCCCACGGAGGTGGAATGTCGATGTTCTGGCTCTGTGTGTCTTCCCAGCACAGATGCAACTGAATGATGAGGATTGGTATAGCCGGCACTCATCTTTCCAAATAATAAACTTTATTGAGTGAGTAAAATGTGCATATAAAATGTCTTACGCGTTTCGGCAATAAGCCTTAGGCATTGCCAATGACACGGCTATGACTAAGGCTAGGTTCACACCTATGCAGTTTGCTTTTTATCTGTTTCTGCAGTGCTTTTCTTTTACAATTTTCTCGACATTTTTTAAGTTTTTTGCTTTTTTTTTTTTACAACTTGTTGCTGGGCAGATTAAAATGCAAAACTCATCAAAAATGCACTACATGCATTTCTGCAGCATCTCCATTGAAGTATATTGCACCAAAACACAATGTTTTGCGTTTAACCTCCTTAGCGGTATTCCCGAGTGTAGCTCGGGGTAAAATTTGAGTACCAAAAGCGGTAACCCCGAGCTACACTCGGGCTTACCATGCGGCGTTGCTCAGGGAGTCCCTGCAGCACTTACCTTGTCCTTCGCTTCCACGATGTGTCCCCTGCAGCATCCCCGGCCATCTATTCCAGCCGATGCCGGCATCCGGCTTCTGTGTTCCGGTCCCTGTGACGTCGGAACGTACGGGCTCCGGAACCGGCGGCAAATTTGAAATTTTTAAAAAATTTCATTTTTTTAAAAATGATTATTACATAGTAAAACATTGCTGTTTCAATGCATTTCACATACATTTTGTCCCGAGTGCTTTGTCCTGTGCCCTGCCTGCATTTTGACTGTTCTTTCTGCCTGGAAACTGAGAAACGTCCATGGCGTCCAAAAATTGTCCCTTTACGTCAAATGCGGTTTTAGACCAGCTAGAGAACAGCGATAGTAAATCAGAACCACTTGCAGAATTGAGTGATTCGTGGGGGGAAATTCGTCATCAGACACCGAAAACGATTTTGCGACTTTGCTCAGCGATGTGCGAATTTGCCTCTGTATTTCAAATTTCAGTGTTTTTGGTTGATTTTATTATTGAATTAATAGTATTATTATATTATTATTTTTTATGATTATTTATTAAATTATAATTTATGATTTCGTGTTTCAAATTGTATCCTACCCGGAATGTTTACTAGACTCTTGTTCGGACAGATTTCAGTGAGTTATTCCTAAAAATTACAGCCTACAATAAAAAACTACATATTTCCATGCAAAAAAATGGTACCGCTTTCAGCACCAAAAATCGGAAATAATCATACCGCCGAGGAGGTTAAACAAGTCCCTGACCCTTTCCAAAAAATGCACCAGGTGAAAACGCAGAGATGTGAATCTGTCCCATAGGAAATTATGTTAAATTGACTGTAGTGCATTTTTGCAAAATGCTTAGGTGTGAATCTAGACTAAGGCCTATTGCCTATTGCCGCAGGATATTTTTTATGCACTCAATAAAGTTATTATTCAGGAGGACGAGTGCTGGCTATACCAATTCTCAATTGAATATCTGATTGCCTCTTAAGGGATCAGGAAATCATTTTTTCCCCTGCTCGGGATGGATAAATATATATATATACAGTCATGGCCGAAATTGTTGGCACCCTGATATTTCTCCAGGAAATCATGTATTTCTCACGAAACGTATTGCATTAACACATGTTTTGCTATACACATGTTTATTCCCTTTGTGTGTATTGGGACAAAACAAAAAAAGGGAGGAAAGAAAGCAAATTCGACATAATGTCACACAAACCTCCAAAAATGGGCTGGACAAAAGTATTGGCACCCTTTCACAACTGCGGATAAATAAGAATGTTACAAGCATGTGATGCTCCTGTAAACTCACCTGGGGCAAGTAACAGGTGTGGGCAATATAGAAATCACACCTGAAAGCAGATAAAAAGGAGAGACGTTCACTTAACCTTTGCATTGTGTGTCTGTCTGTGCCACACTAAGCATGGACAACAGAAAGAGGAGACGAGAACTGTCTGAGGACCTGAGAACCAAAATTGTGGCAAAATATCAACAATCTCAAGGTTACAAGTCCATCTCCAGAGAACTAGATTTGCCTTTGTCCACAGTGCGCAACATTATCAAGAAGTTTGCAACCCATGGCACTGTAGCTAATCTCCCTGGTCGTGGACGGATGAGGAAAATTGATGAAAGATTGCAACGCAGAATAGTCCGGATGGTGGATAAGCAGCCCCAAACATGTTCCAAAGACATTCAAGCTGTCCTGCAGGCTCAGGGAGCATCAGTGTCAGCGCGAACTATCCGTCGACATTTAAATGAAATGAAACGCTATGGCAGGAGACCCAGGAGGACCCCACTGCTGACACAGAGACATAAAAAAGCAAGACTACAGTTTGCCAAAATGTACTTGAGTAAGCCAAAAGCCTTCTGGGAAAACGTCTTGTGGACAGATGAGACCAAAATAGAGCTTTTCGGTAAAGCACATCATTCTACTGTTTACCGAAAACGGAATGAGGCCTACAAAGAACAAAACACAGTACCTACGGTAAAATATGGTGGAGGTTCAATGATGTTTTGGGGTTGTTTTGCTGCCTCTGGCACTGGGTGCCTTGACTGTGTGCAAGGCATCATGAAATCTGAGGATTACCAAAGGATTTTGGGTCGCACTGTAGGGCCCAGTGTCAGAAAGCTGGGTTTGCGTCCAAGATCCTGGGTCTTCCAGCAGGACAATGACCCCAAACATACGTCAAAAAGCACTCAGAAATGGATGGCAAAGAAGCGCTGGAGAGTTCTGAAGTGGCCAGCAATGAGCCCAGATCTAAATCCCATTGAACACCTGTGGAGAGATCTTAAAATTGCTGTTGGGAAAAGGTGTCCTTCCAATAAGAGAGACCTGGAGCTGTTTGCAAAGGAAGAGTGGTCCAAAATTCCGGGTGAGAGGTGTCAGAAGCTTATTGATGGTTATAGGAAGCGACTGATTTCAGTTATGTTTTCCAAAGGGTGTGCAACCAAATATTAAGTTAAGGGTGCCAATACTTTTGTCCAGCCCATTTTTGGGTTTTGTGTGACATTATGTCATATTTGCTTTTCTGCCTCTGTTTTATATTTGTTCCAATACATACAAAGGGAATAAACATGTGTATAGCAAAACATGTGTTAATGCAATACCTTTTTTGTGTGAAATACTTGATTTTCAGGAAAAATATCAAGGGTGCCAACAATTTCGGCCATGACTGTAATTATTATTATTTTTATTATTATATTCTGATTATAATACATATATCATGTTTAGATAGAACACACATGGCTTTCTTCTGGTGATATTTTCTTACAAAAAGTTTTATCTGTTATGTAGGTCATAGACAAGAACTGATGAAAGTTTGGAAAAAAAAATTCTTACTGTAGATAAAAAAAAGTAGACATTTTTATCTATAATTAGTCCTGTTTAAAAAAAAACTATGGATCTAGTACAAAACATTGCAGTGACACAAACATTATTATTCTGATACAAAGCAAAGATTTTTACAAATGAAATAAAGACTTCTTTTTTTTCGTGTAGCGTTAAACAAAAAAAAAGTAAAGGGTAACTCTACCTTCGTGGGAAAAAAATTAGCAAATAGAAAAAATAGTATTGCACAGGGGCGGACTGACCATTTGGAAACCCGGACACTTCCCGAGGGCCCGGGGTCAGTAGGGGGCCCCATGAGATGCCCCTGGTACCTTTTTCATAGGCTTTTTTGAGTTTGGGCAAGGACACAGGGGCCCCATGATCCCCTATTGCCCGGGGGCCCCATGAGTTGTCAGTCCGCCCCTGGTATTGCATTTACAATTGGGACTCAAGTCATATTGTAATTGCATGTTATTAAAAATGACCTTTCCCTTTCATTCTGCAGTTAAGTAATTTTTTGCAAAATGCCATGTAATATGGCTACCTGGAGGTGTTCTGTACATAGAGGGTGTACAGAACGCCCCCTAAAAATGTACTTTCCTGCTTGTGTGATTGGCTCACTGATTTTCCCAGAAGTCTGCACTAAGATACAAGTCTGATTTTTGGCATTCCCTGCAACAAAAATATCATTTTTGGTGAGATATTCCCTAGGGGAAATCGCATCTAAAATGATGCAGACCCTGCCACTTTCCTCAGAGCTTTGCAGGTGCATCAGCTGATTGATAATTATAAAGCCACTCCCATACAGATGCACTCTGCACATGGACACCAACAGAAATCTACCTCTTCAAAATAACAAAAGGTATAAATCTGCAACAAAGTTTGTTAAAATCCTTGCAATGTACATAGACCACAGAGATCATGGGCAGCACAGTGGCTAAATGGTTAGCACTTCCCCCTGGCAGTACTAGGGTCATTGGTTTGAATCCCAACCACACACCACCTGCCTGGAGTATGCATGTTCTCCCTGTGCCTGCATGGGTTTCCTCCAGGTACTCTGGTTTCCTCCCACACTCCAAAGACATAACAAAACGGGTCAGGAAGGACAGGGCATACTTCATTGGTATTTTTGGGTACAAATTGTCATTGTCCTCACATTATTGCTACTTCTGTGTAATGTTTACAATCTGTTTACAGTATATCCGCATCAGTTAAATATGCAAGGTGATATCAAAAGTTTTTTTAAGACTAGTTTTTTAACATGCCAACATATGACAGCATAAAGCTACACACACAGTCACAGGGAGCACCAACCTTCATAAATCAGTGTGCCAAAAGACATCATCCTGTGTACATCAGGAGCTGTGCAACTGGCGCTATTCTGACCACGTGTGTTGCCACATCTGCTATTTGATCATGGACAGCAAGTTAGAACAAAGAGTAAATGTGAATGTCTGCGTGAAATCCATACACCCAAGTGTCGATACCGGTAATGATCCTCGGCATGAAAGATGGGTCATCCATGGTATGATGATGGAGTTCTTGGTCAACTTCAACGCGGTGTTCCTTCTGCTCCTGGGTACAAACTTGGCACATGTTCAAATCACACGTGAGGATGCTTGAACTGTTCCGTATGACACACTGACAGCAGCAATGTTGTGGAGTTTTCTCCAATGATCATCATGTACAAGCTGCCGAATGGTTTCAGCATTTTCAGAGTTCAGCTCGTTGAAGGTCTTCCTGATCTCTTGTCATCTTCCAGTGATGTTTTTGAGCACATGTGCCACTCAAAACACCTCGAATGACTCATTGTCAAACGTCTCTGTGGTAGATTTGCCCAGTTTCATGCAGAATTTCACATTTGCTCTTTGTTATAACTTGCTGTCCATGAAAAAAATAGCAGACATGGTAACGCACGTGCTCAGAATAGCACCAGTTACACAGCTCCCGTTGTACTCAGGATGATGTCGTTTGGCACACTGACTTATGGAACTCCTAGAAACCCCTGGAGGAACCCTTGGTTGAGAATGGCTGCTTTAGACTGTAGGACCTATGGGTTAGTACTTGGTGAGACTTGCTAGCCACAAAAGCATGAACAGTGGGTTATCCATTTGTATGTCTACATAATGGTGGATGCCAGAGCATTATCAGCCTATTAAGACCACGTAACACCTTGCAAACCTTTACTGTTTATTTCCAAGGTAGTGTTTTGCACAAATTCCAGTTCCCACAAAGTTGCAATTGGTATACATATTTATTTCAGCTTATAAAGTTTGGGTAACTCCAGATACTTTTTCATTGATCTGGACATGAAAGAATCTTAGCCGAAATGAACTTCAATCCAAAAGTTTATGAATACAACAGACCTCCCCCAGATCAATACTTTTTTTTTTTTAAATCTGTGTTTGTACTTTGCTTAGTAATTGATTTGCATCATTTATTCAGCAGAACATAAAGTAAAAAGCTGATGTGCACAGAGGGATTTCAGTTGCCTCTAAAACTTATAAACCAATTCCAGGAACACTGGCTCTGAATAAGCAGGGTTTATTGTTATATAACTTGAGAAATTGTTCTGATCACAAAAGAGTTCTGCAAATACTGTGTTCGGTAGTGTGAATGCTATATACACTGAAATACAGTCCTCTTCAAGTGACCAATGGCACCAAGAATGGAGACTGGTGACATCACTGAGAAAGTATCCTATCCATTCACTGGAAACTGGAGACATCACTGAGACTGTAGTCTATCCATTCACTGGAGACTGATGACATCATTGAGAAAGTAGCCTATCCATTCACTAGAGACCAATGGCACTGAGACTGTAGTCTATCCATCCAATGGAGACTGGTGACATCACTGAGAAAATAGCTTATCCATTCACTGGAGACTGGTGACATCCTTGAGAAAGTAGCCTATCCATTCACTAGAGACCATTGGCACTGAGATTGTAGTCTATCCATCCACTGGAGACTGGTGACATCACTGAGAAAATAGCCTATCCATTCATGGGAGCCTAGTGACATCACTGAGAAAGTAGACTATTCACTGCAGATTGGTGACATCATTGACAAAGTAGCTTATCCCTTCACTAAAGACCAATGGCACTGAGAATGTAGCCTATCCATTCACTGGAGACCGGTGACATCTGTCAGGAATGGACTCGCCAATGGTGGTGGGACTCACCTGCCTTGTGGGCTGCAGTACCAGGGCTAGCCAGCGGGTGCTCTCAGCAACCAGAAGCTCACTCCTGCAGTCAGCCATCACCTGAGGCTGATTGCAGGAGGTGTATTTAAGGAATGGCCAGACCTGCAGTCAGTGCCTTGTTGTACTGTTTCGCTTGGCTCCGGTATCCTGATCCTGCTTGCTTCTGCCCTGATTTTGCACAAACTCTGCCTGTACTGACCTCGGCTAGTCCTGACCATTCTCCCGCCTGCTCCTGGTACCTTGTTTGCCCGTTTGCTACCGACCCGGCCTGCCTGACTACGTTTAGTGTTGTATGTATGGTTGTTTGTTGAAGGTTTGGTTTGTTGCACTGTGTTATGTTTTTCACTGCGTTTATGTATTGTTAGGCTTTAATAAATTGTATTTTTATACTATACCTGAAGCCTGTGTTTCCCTGTGTCAGTCCACACGCTTCTGGTCATACCCAGATTCCTGACAACATCACTGAGACGGTAGCCTGTTCATTGGAGGCTTGGATACATCATGGACAATGTAGCCTATCCACTCACTAGAAATTGGTAATATCCCTGAGATTACAGCTTCCCCATTCTCCAGAGACCAGTAACATCCCTGAGATTACAGCCTGCCCATTCTCTAGAGACCAGTAACATCCCTTAGATTAACCAGTAACATCCCTAAGATTACAGCCTGCCCATTCTCCAGAGACAAGTAACATCCCTGAGATTACAGCCTGCCCATTCTCTACAGACCGGTAACATCCCTGAGATTACAGCCCGCCCGTTCTCCAGAGACCGATAACATCCCTGAGATTACAGCCCGCCCATTATCCGGAGACCGGTAACATCCCTGAGATTACAGCCCACCCATTCTCCAGAGACCGGTAAGAACCCTGAGATTACAGCCCGCCCATTCTCCAGAGACCAGTAACATCCCTGAGATTACAGCCTGCCCATTCTCTGGAGACCGGTAACATCCCTGAGATTACAGCCCATCCATTCTCCAGAGACCGGTAACATCCCTGAGATTACAGCCTGCCCATTCTCCAGAGACCGGTAACATCCCTGAGATTACAGCCCATCCATTCTCCAGAGACCGGTAACATCC
Organism: Staurois parvus; assembly: GCF_062004578.1. NCBI lineage: Eukaryota > Metazoa > Chordata > Amphibia > Anura > Ranidae > Staurois > Staurois parvus. The sequence goes on from NW_028317992.1 coordinate 4,362,698, forward strand.
TTGAGATTACAGCCCATCCATTGTCCAGAGACCGGTAACATCCCTGAGATTACAGCCTGCCCATTCTCCAGAGAACGGTAACATCCCTGAGATTACAGCCTGCCCATTCTCCAGAGACCGGTAACATCCCTGAGATTACAGCCCGCCCATTCTCCGGAGACCGGTAACATCCCTGAGATTACAGCCTGCCCGTTCTCCGGAGACCGGTAACATCCCTGAGATTACAGCCCACCCATTCTCCAGAGATCGGTAACTTCCCTGAGATAACAGCCTGCCCGTTTACAGAGACCGGTAACATCCCTGAGATTACAGCCTGCCCATTCTCCAGAGATCGGTAACTTCCCTGAGATAACAGCCTGCCCGTTTACAGAGACCGGTAACATCCCTGAGATTACAGCCCACCCATTCTCCAGAGACCAGTAACATCCCTGAGATTACAGCCCACCCATTCTCCAGAGATCGGTAACTTCCCTGAGATTACAGCCCACCCATTCTCCAGAGACCGGTAACATCCCTGAGATTACAGCCCGCCCATTCTCCAGAGACCAGTAACATCCCTGAGATTACAGCCCGCCCATTCTCCAGAGACCAGTAACATCCCTGAGATTGCAATTTACCTAAACTGGAGAGTTGTGACCTTGCTACGAATTGCTCGGTTTGCAGAGCATGATGGGCTTCCTAACAAGAAAACTCCACATCAGTGTCTTACTGTTTTTCTTTCTCACTCCTGACTGAAAATTCAAATGACTCTTTCTGAGCTAGCAGAGGTTGGGGACTGTGTCCTTCTCCTGTTTTTTGTGCTATAAAAAAAAAACCTTTAATTTTGAGAAAAAAAAATATATTTTTGACTATTTTTGCCATTAAACATGTCCAGTAAAAAAATTTTAAAAATCAAATTTTGTCATAAATGTAGGCCAAAATGTATTCTGCTCCATGTCTTTGCTAGAAAAAAAAATCCCAATACGTGTAAATTGGTTTACGTTAAAGTTATAGCGTTTACAAATGGCGGTATAGATACTGGGATTTTTTCTATATTACTAGTAATTGCGGTCAGCGATTTATAGCGGGACTGCGGCGGGTTCTGACACGGGGGGAACTGACTTGGTGTCACTGACATCCCCAGTGACACCAATACGGTCATCAGTGCTAATAAAAAGCACTGACACTGTGTTAATGACACTGAGCAGGAAAGGGTTAACATCTGGGGCGATCAAAGGGTTAACTACATGCTGTTTTACTATATGCTGTGTTTGTGCTTCACTATAAGCACACTGCTTTGCATGGTTGTGCTATGCAAAGCCATGCATAGCAGTGTGCAGGAGCTGACAGGTGAGAGATCTGTATTGTTTACTTAGAGTTCTCTCCCTCCGTGGGTAATGCTCCACAATCACCAGGTGCCGGCGAGTAATCACCATCTGGGACCCAGTGATTAACAGCTGAGGCCACGAACAGCGGTGCAGGCAGGGCGCGTACATGGCTCCTATGCGCCCCCTACCAGGGAATGCAAAAGTGTGTGTGTGTGTGTGTGTAGGAGCCGACACACGCCGTTGACGTCACGCCGTTGGAGCATCGTGGAGCTCCGGCGGCCATCTCCTTTCAGGGACGGTTAGTCCTTTCCACCGCATTTTATATTGTTTAGATGCATCCTGCTCTATAATTAAATATATCAGACCCTACTACACTATGGGAATTTTTTTGTTCTGACCCCGCGTGGGGAGTATTATTTCTTCAGATGCCCTCCTAATCAGTGTATTCAGAGAGGGAGGTTCCTGCCTATCTGCTGACAGCAGTGCTTAAAGAGAGGGAGGTTCCTGCCTATCCGCTGACAGCAGTGCTTAAGGAGAGGGATGTTCCTGCTTATCTGCTGACAGCAGTGCTTAAGGAAAGGGAGTTTTCTGCCTATCTACTGATAGCAGCGTCCATCCATCCATCCCTAAAGGGGAACCCAGGAGCATTACTATCTTCATATATCCCTGGATCTTTTCCATCCTGTGAGGGGGCTTTCCATTCGCTGACCTAGATGGCTACCTGATGACACCATGTTTTCCCATTCATATTGCACTAATATAGTGCACGTCCGCTGAGTGCGCATTTTTTTCCATCACTGTAAGGCACCCGCACCGGTCTGTAGCAGTGGGGACTTCTTTCACCATTGAACCACCTTTATGAACATTATATCTATAATCATTCAATTTTATTATATATGATTAATTTTATTCACAATTAATAATTGATTCATTTTTGTTCATATAATATTGTTTATTACGTTTCATCATTTTAGCGCTGCCTTATTTGTTGTTCATTTGAAGAAGGATTCCTTTTGGTTGTCTTGAGTGCATAGCTGCTTTTTTGAAAAGCGCTCACTTCTGATTGTTTCTTTCTACTGTGTGTGTGTGTATGTATGTATGTATGTATTTATGTATGTGTGTATGTATGTATGTATGTAGGTATGTATGTATATATGTATGTGTGTATGTATGTATGTATGTATGTGTGTATGTATATGTGTATGTATATGTGTGTGATTTTGCACACCCCTACCGCCCTGTAGCAGTATATCCAGCAGGAAAGTGGCTAAACTTGTGGCTAGTAGCCTCATGTGCACCACCTGCAGGCTGCACCTAGTATTGTTTAGTCAGTTGAAGTGTATGGCAGCACATCAGGTTTTTTTTTGGGGGGGGGGGGGTTTTGCAGTAAGGCTCCCATATTATTTTTAAGGACTCTGCAAGCACAGAAATATACCCACTCATCTGCCACAAATGCACTCTACTCCTATTTTACTGTTGTGGGAAAAACACTCTCATTGGTATATATATTTTTTTTTATAGACCAAAGTGAAGCAAGTGATAAGTTCATTGTTGGAGTATACATTCGCTTGAAAGCGTATCTTAACCTAAAATCAAAAATGTAATACATAACATCTCACCAGTCCTTAAGCCCGGGTTCGCACCTGTGAGGTGCAGCATATCGCATGTGATTCGCACAGAAAACGCACCACATTCCTGTGCGAGTTCTGTGCAGTATAATTTGAGCCATGCATTTTGTTTGGCTCAAATCGCACCGCACCCACACCAAAAAGGCGCAGGACCCTTTTTTTGGTCCACACTAGAATTGGATTGCACAGGTATTCACACCTATGCGATCCGATTCTGCACATCACACCGCATTTTGCGGACCGCTTTCAGGGTGTTGTTAACTTAACTAACACACCCGCACCGGTTCGCATGAATGGGGTGTGATTCTGATGCGGTGCGGAATTCACACAGAAAACGATGCGAATTCCGCACCGCATCAGTGTGAACCCGGGCTCAATGTACTAATACATCTAACATTACCCTCTCCCCAGTCTGTAGCACTGTATGTTGGGAGGAGGATAAGTGAATAGAGCACTTGGGGGAGTGAAAGGAAGGCAAATATAAGCACCTGGCACAGGGGCGGACTGACTATTTGGAAACTCAGACACTGCCCGAGGGCCCGGGGTCAGTAGGGGGCCCCATGAGATGCCCCTGGTACATTTTTCATAGGCTTTTTTGAGTTTGGGCAAGGACACGGGGCCCCATGATCCCCTATTGCCCGGGGGCCCCATGAGTTGTCAGTCCGCCCCTGACCTGGCATCAAAACTATATGGGCAGTTCACCTGTGCACTTTTTAAAGCAAAATGACTAAAGTAGAAAACATTATTTTGGGGACAAAATGTATTGAGGGAGTTAATTCCTGATATCTGGTAGAATTTACAAGAACAACAATTTAAAAAAAAATCTATTCATGTATGTATTTTTAACTTAAAAAGTCCCAGCTATTGCTCTTAGCTTCCTCCTAATCTCCAAATTCCGTTTTTCTTTTCTCCTTTTATTTATTTTTGCCGCTGAGATCTGACTTCCTGTTACAGGGTGGCTACGTTCATTCTGCATGGTTCCACTGTATGTACAAAAGTAGTCACCTTGCTGGCTCCAGAGATGAACTATGGGCTGTGACCAGGGGTGGACTGACAACTCATGGGGCCCCCCGGCAATAGGGGATCATGGGGCCCCCGTGTCCTTGCCCAAACTCAAAAAAGCCTATGAAAAAGGTACCAGGGGCATCTCATGGGGCCGCCTACTGACCCTGGGCCCTCAGGCAGTGCCCGAGTTTCTAAATGGCCAGTCCACCCCTGGCTGTGACATTTGTAGTGTACATAGAGCAGTGCACATGAACACAACTAACATGCACTGCCCGTTCCAAACAAACAATAGCGAGGGGGAAAAAGAGAGATTTGCTCACAGAGGACGTTATAAGGAGGCAGAAAAACCGCAGTAAGAAACCATTTCATAAAAAATAGATGACGGCCATTAACCACTTCAAGTCCGGACACTCCCCCCCCCCCCCACCCCCACCCCCCTCCTGTCCAGGCCAGTTTTCAGTGCTATCACCCTTTGAATGACAATTGCGCGGTCATGCAACACTGTACCCATATGAATTTTTTAGCAATTTTTGTGAGACAGATAAAACTTTTTTTTGGTGGTATTTATTCACCACTGGGATTATATTTTTTTTCGCTCTATAAATAAAGTCCAAACATTTAAAAAAAAGTGTTTTTCTTATAAAAGTTTTCAAATAAATAATCTTTCTTCATAAATCTTGGCCAAAATGCATTCAGCTATTTTTTTTTAGTAAAAACGAAATAACCTAAATTAGTATATAACCAAAAATTATAGTTTTCCAAAAAATTTTTTTTTACATTTTTATTTTTATTTTATTTTTTATGTTTTTTTTTTTAAACATACCGTCACCCTAGCAGTACAGTGTCACCATAGTGACACTGTACTACTTGTGGGGGGTGATGAAGATTTTTTTTTTTTTACACTGATTGCTTTTACACCCATAAAGGCTGTAAAAGCAATCATTTCTCCTTCTCTCTGGCTGCATTCTTGCAGCCATTGAGAAATCCTGTGTGAGCTGTGATTGGTCACAGCTTGTCACATGGTACAAGGCTGTTGTGAATAGCCTTGTACCATGTGACCTCTGCAATCATTCACAGATTTCACACGTAGTAAGAAATGATGTCAGAAGTGACATCTTGTTTAATACTATTCATGTGATCACTGATTGGAAAATCAGTGATCACATGATCAGGACCTCACACAGAAGTCCCGTACAGCGATCGGTGATCGCGGTGCCAAACGCTCCCCAGGGGCACAGGCAGAGAATGCGGGTCTCCCTGGATCGAACTTGTTGTTCCAGTAGATGCTCGGTTAGATTGGAATCTGAAGAATTTGGAGGCTAAGTCAACACTTCAAACTCATTGTTGTGTCCATCAAACTATTCTTGAACCATGTTTGCAGTGTGGCAGGGTGCATTATCCTGCTAAAATAGGCCAGTGCCATCAGGGAATACTGTTTCCTTGAAGAGGTGTACTGGGTCACCAACAATAATATAATATATAGTAAGCGCTCTCAACAATTGTAGCAGCTGAACATCAAAGGAAAACGCATAAAGAAGTCCTCAAAATTCATATATAGACAAAATGCAGCGCTTAAAGAACATTAGAAATAATGATGAAACACAGTCCAATAAAGGTGCTCCTCGATTCCCAGTGCAAATGGTAGAAATACACACTAACCAGAAAGCGTATGAGTAATACGCATGTGAGCATATATCCTGAAGGTCCCCCTCTCTCTTCTGGTCTGGTCAAGGAAATGGCTGGGAAAGATGGAGATCCTACGCCTTCATGTGGTGAAAGAATGGTCCAGCAGGTCAGAGAAGAATCAATCAAGATAAGCCTCCCCCTTCTCAGGCACTGACACAAGGATCACTTAGGGCTGTAAGGGTTGAAAAGCTCCTCACAGGAGACATAGGGAAGCACTCATAGTGTAGTAGGTAAGAATTTTATTGTAAAACACTAGTGCACAGTAAAACATAGCAGTGCCAAGTATGAACGAACACACTGACCCCTTGGGAATAAAGGTGGCCGCCGGGCCTCCACGTGGCACCGGCGGCTTAATGTCAACGTTGACATTAAGCCGCCGGTGCCACGTGGAGGCCCGGCGGCCACCTTTATTCCCAAGGGGTCAGTGTGTTCGTTCATACTTGGCACTGCTATGTTTTACTGTGCACTAGTGTTTTACAATAAAATTCTTACCTACTACACTATGAGTGCTTCCCTATGTCTCCTGTGAGGAGCTTTTCAACCCTTACAGCCCTAAGTGATCCTTGTGTCAGTGCCTGAGAAGGGGGAGGCTTATCTTGATTGATTCTTCTCTGACCTGCTGGACCATTCTTTCACCACATGAGGGCGTAGGATCTCCATCTTTCCCAGCCATTTCCTTGACCAGACCAGAAAGGAGAGGGGGGCCTTCAGGATATATGCTCACATGCGTATTACTCATACGCTTTCTGGTTAGTGTGTATTTCTACCATTTGCACTGGGAATCGAGGAGCACCTTTATTGGACTGTGTTTCATCATTATTTCTAATGTTCTTTAAGCGCTGCATTTTGTCTATATATGGGTCACCAACAATGTTTAGGTAGGCGGTACGTGTCAAAGTAACATCCACATGAATGGCAGGACCCAAGGTTTCCCAGCATAACATTGAACAAAACATCACACTGCCTCCACTGGCTTGTCTTCTTCCCATACTGCATCCTGGTGCTATCTCTCCCCTAGGTAAGTGACACACACGCACCCACATGACGTGAAAGAAAACATGATTCATCAGTCCAGGCCACCTTCTTCCATTGTATGTGGTCCAGTTCTGATACTCAAATGTCCATCGTAGGTACTTTTGGCTGTGGACATGGGTCTGCATGGGCAGCCTCACTGGTCTGCAGCTACGCAGTTCCATACACAGCAAACTGCAATGCCCATTTTTTCTGCTTCCAACACATCAATTTCAGGGACAACATGTTTACTTGCTGCCTAATGTATCCCACTGACATTCAGATGCACTTGTAATGAGATAATCAATAATTCACATAACTTGTCAGTGTATTTAGATGCAATTTTTTTAGTGTGTGTATTTTTACAGTATATATTATTTTTTTTAGTGTATGTGTTTTTACAGTATATTTTTTTTTGTGTTTTTACAGTATTTTTTTTAGGGTGTGTGTTTTTACAGTATATATTATTTTTTTTAGTGTGTATGTGTTTTTACAGTATATTTTTTTTTGTGTGTTTTTACAGTATATATTTTTTAGTGTGTGTTTTTACAGTATATATTTTTAGTGTGTATGTGTTTTTACAGTATATTTTTTTAGTGTGTATTTTTACAGTATATATTATATATTAGTGCTTGTGTTTTTACAGTATATATTATTTTTTTTTAGTGTGTGTGTGTTTTTACAGTATATATATTTTTTAGTGTGTTTTTGCAGTATATATTTTTAGTGTGTATGTGTTTTTACAGTATATATTATTTTTTTCAGTGTGTGTATTTTTACAGTATATATTATATTAGTGTGTGTGTTTACAGTATATATTATTTTTTTTTTAGTGTGTGTGTGTTTACAGTATATATTATTTTTTTCAGTGTGTGCGTATGTTTACAGTATATTTTATTAGTGTGTGTGTTTTTACAGTATATATTTTATTAGTGTGTGTGTTTTTACAGTATATATTTTTTTAGTGTGTGTGTTTTTACAGTGTAATTTTTTTTAGTGTGTGTGTGTTTTACAGTATATTTTTTTTTAGTGTGTGTGTGTGATTTACAGTATATTTTTTTTAGAGTGTGTGTGTTTTACAGTATATTTTTTTTAGTGCGTGTGTGTGTGTTTTACAGTATATTTTTTTTAGTGCGTGTGTGTGTTTTACAGTATTTTTTTTTAGTGTGTGTGTTTTTACAGTATATTTTTTTAGTGTGTGTTTTTACAGTATATATTATTTTTTCAGTGTGTGTGTATTTTTACTGTATATATTATATTAATGTGTGTGTTTTTACAGTATATATTATTTTTTTTAGTGTGTGTGTTTTTACAGTATACATATTTTTTTTTAGTGTGTGTTTTTACAGTGTACTTTTTTTAGTGTGTGTATGTGTGTGTTTTACAGTATATTTTTTTTAGTGTGTGTGTTTTTACAGTATATATTTTTTTTTAGTGTGTGTGTGTGTGTGTTTTTACAGTATATATATATATATATATTTATTTATTTTTTAGTGTGTGTGTGTGTGTGTTTTTGCAGTATATATTTTTTTAGTGTGTGTGTTCTCCCTTGCCTGTTTGCTAATTTTAGAAAAATAATTATTATTGAATATTATTGCATCCAACGATGAAACTCTATACATGAATGGTTAACTGCAGTGCAATGTAGTCTTAATGGCTGGTGCTGGCAGCCTATCAAAGCAGAGACAGAGGACAGCCAGCAGAATTGTGTAATAATAATAACACAGCTGAGGTCTCCTTCATACACAGTGGCTGCTGCTGCTGGCCAGCGAAGCTCCCTGAAGTTCACAAGACAACAGCAGTCCACATAACAAGACCCATCACAATACAGGTACTAATTCAAATCTTTTTCAGATCTACTTGCTCCCTTTTAAAAAAATACCTTTTATATATAAAAAAAAATTTTTTGCAAGTTATTCCCACAATTTGAAAAATATTATTTATTTAAAGATGTTTCATCTTTGTTAAGTTAATTTATAAATTGGTATTCTAGATTAGTTGCTTATCTATTATTCAGTTTGCTTTATTACCTTGTTTAAAGTTAATATAAATATATTATTTATAATTACTGTTGGTGTGTGCATATTGTTGGATTTGTCGGTAGTTGCTTCATTAATTACATAATGTTTGGATATTATTTGTATTGTTTGAAATTTGAAACTGTCTTCTTTTTTTTCTTGTTTACTCCCAGAGGGGGGATTTACTAATTTACTATTTACCTGGAGCACACAGGATCTCGTGCAGATGTGCATGGTAGCCAATCGGCTTCTAACTTCAACTTGTTCAATAAAACCTAGAAACTGATTTCTATGCAGAGTTGCACCAGATATTGCAGTCTTCAATTTTAGTAACTAACCCTCAAAGTGTCCCGAATTTATGTTAGCAAGAGTGATCTTAGTTGTTGAAATTTAAAACACTTAATTTAGGTGTATAATTCTTTTCCAAGCAAATATCTGTGTTTCAATATAAATATCAGTTGCAGATGGTATGTGTTTGTACTCTTGCTGTTAATATGTTTATATTCTATCCAACTACGGCACCACCTGCCTGGAGTTTGCATGTTCTCCCTGTGCCTGCATGGGTTTCCTCCGGGTACTTCGGATTCCTCCTACACTCCAAAGACATGCTGGTAGGTTAATTGGATCCTGTCTAAATTGTCCCTAGTATGTGTATGTATGAATGTGAGTTAGGGACCTTAGATTGTACACCCCTTGAGGGTTAGGGACTGATGTGAATGTACAATATATATGTAAAGCGCTGCATAAATTGACCGTGCTATACAAGTACCTGTGATAAATAAATAAAATGGGTTAGGGACTGATGTGAATGTAATATATATATATATATATTTATATATATACACACACACATATAGATATATATATATATGTGTAATGTGTATATGTAAAGTGCTGCATAAATTGACGGTGTTATATAAGTACCTCTAATAAATAAATAAAATAATAAAGGGTTAGGGACTGATGTGCATGTAAAAAAAAAAAAATATATATATATATATATATATATATTTATGCAGCGCTTTACATATACACATATATATATCTATATGTGTGTGCGTGTGTATATATATATGTATATATATATGTGTGTGTGTGTATATTTATATATATGTATATATATATATATATATATATATATATATATATATATATATATATATATATATATATGTATATGTGTGTGTGTGGGTAAAGCACTGCATAACTTGATGGTGCTATATAAATACCTGTGATAAATAAATAAAATAAAATGGGTTAGGGATTGATGTGAATGTAACATATATATATATATATATATATATATATATATATACACACACATATATATACACATGCATATATATATATATATACACACACACGTACATATATATGTGTGTGTGTATGTAAAGTGCTGCATAAATTGACGGTGCTATATAAGTACCTCTAATAAATAAATAAAATAAAAAGGGTTAGGGACTGATGTGAATGTAATATATATATATATATATAATCTCAGTGTGTATATATATATATATATATATATATATACACACATACACACAGTATATATGTAAAGCAGTAAATTGATGGCGTTTATATAAGTACCTGTAATAAATAAATAAATATTACAATGCCTGCAGCAGGAGGAGTGAGATTCCATAGCAGGTGGGGCAGAAGAGGAAGTACTGGTTTGCTCCCTAAAACAATTATTTTCACAGTGCCTTTGTTGATCACCACTGACGTCACCATAGCGCAGCTCCCAATTTTTTGTAAAGAATTTTAGTCTTTTCTAATCTATTTTATTATTTTATTTTATATTCTATTCTAATGTATTTTGTTACATTCATTCTATTTTAAGTTCAAATTTCAGAAGGCAGTTATATTCTTTCTATTTTATGCTATTGTTTTTCTATACTATTCTATTCTTTGATTCTCTGTTCTATTATTTTCTAATCTTTTCAGTTCCATTCTAATTGATTCTATTCTATTCCTTTATTTTCTGTTCTGTTTTGCTCTGTTTTATTTTCTATTCTATTCTTTTGATTTTCTAATCTAATCTCTTCTATTCTATTATAATTGATTCTATTCTTTTTTTATTCTATTCTTTGGTTTTCTATTCTAATCTTTTGTTATTCTATTCTAATAGATTCTATTCTTTCCTATTCCTTTATTTTCTATTCTATTTTGTTCTGTTTTACTCTATTATTTTCTATTGTATTCTGTTCTCTTCTTTTATTTTCTATTCTGTTCTTTTTTCCTCTAGTCTTTTATATTCTGTTTCTTTATTTTCTATTCTTTTTCTATGTCTTTATTTTATGTTCTATTTTATTGTATTCTTGTTTTCAAATTGGTTTTCAGATTTGCTTTCGATTTGTGCTTTTGAATTCAAATTGATTTGAACTTCGGCCGAATTTAATTTAGTTTTTTCAGATTTGTTTAAATTTGTTACTATTGTAATTTGGAATTCGGATACATCTGAATCTCCAAATAACGGAAAATTCGTCCAAATTTCGTTTGAGAAAAAAACTAACTGCACAAGTCTAGTCCAGGAATGATGGCTAACGTCATTAACCAAATACCGTCATGACCGTAAATGGTCAGTGACATTCTGGGGATCCCCGATTGTTTACAGTTTGAACAAAGCTGATAGGTAAGAAATATAGTCATATAGTGGGGGTAGTGGGTGTGCCCTTTCACTCACCCATCTGCAAAACTGTGAACAAGCTGGGTTCCAGTCAACCTTATGGTTGGCCCAAACTCTCATCTCTAGCTACTAGATAAAAGGTGGACCTAGAAATAAAGGCTTTATCTCACGTAAAGCTCCACAAAGCCCCCTGGTTCTAGGACCTAGAAAAAGACTTAAGATCTTAGAAAATAAACATTGTTTTCTTTTTTGTTTACAAACTTTTTTTTATTAAGGAATAAACTGCAAAAACAACATGACTGCATAAAGTATAGGATACAACATAAAAAGGGCATATATGTAATAATTCTCCAAATAAAATACAGTGGTGTCAGACATAAAAAGTAGGCACATGAACAAGGTAGGCAGGAAGGTAAGCAGAGCAATAGGGCTACCAACAGAGGAAAGCTATCAATTACATCATATATATCTATCAGTCAGACAATAAATGTCTGTGTTTTCCAAACATCCCATTTTCTGTCGAATAAGTGAATCCTACCCAATAATGTATAATGAATATGTTCCATGAGCATCACCCTATCAACTCTACGTAGAATTGAGGCAAATGGTACTGTGGGTGATTTCCAATGAAGGGCAATGGCCCATAGGGTTGAGACACAGATGGTGTGAATTAGCCTCATAGCTTCGGTCTGTATTCTTGACAAAGGGGTTCCCAATAAGCAAATCTGCACAGACAAATGCACCAGGGCATCCGCAACAGCAGGGGCCACTTCAGAAATGTTACGCCACACCAATGAAAGGCCGGGACAGGCCCAAAATGTATGCACAAGGGTACCAGCAAGGCTGCAACCCCGGAAGCAGAGGTGAGACGCTTCTGGAAACATGGTATGTAGTCTAAAGGGGGTACAAACATTGTTTTCTTAATAAAACACAAATCCATGTGTAGGTGAGAAAAATAATATATACGTGTGTGTGTGTCTGTGTGATTTTTTTCATATGACAATCTGCTGGATATTTATCTGGTTCTACTAGATTATTATTTTTTGCATTGTTTTACAAAGTTCAAAGTGAAATGAAAGCTTCGATCACATCCATTGTTTGGAAGTAGTTTGCTTTGGGATTTCTGCAGCATATAATGTTTTTTAAAGCCATTGGTTTTCTTGTTAAACTTTATTAGATTCTTAATTAGGTAAAAATGACATCTACAATGTTACATTACATGAGATTTGTCCCCTGTCCTTGTGGGGGTAGTAGGTGGGCTCACCCATTTGCCAAACTACGAACAAGCTGGGTTCCAGTCGATCTTTATGGTTGGCCCAAATCCTCATCCCTAGCTACAGTGTTGGGTAAATGGTGGACCTAGGAATGAAAGCTTTATTACAACCAAGGCTCTTCAAAGCCTCCAGATTCCAGGACCCAGAGGAAGACAAATAAGAAGAAAGTAAAGTTTGTTTTCTAAATAACAGACACAAATCCTGGAGTCCCTCACCATGTGTAGGTGGGGAAAAAATGTGTGTTTTTTTTAAATATCATGTAACTTCTTTTTCAATCTGCTGGATATTTATCTGGCTCAGATTTTTCATTATTTTTTGCATTTTTTTTTTGCAATTTCTAAGTTAGAGACATCAAGCAATATAAAGTTTCAACTACATCCTTTCTTGGGAAGTAGTTCATTTTGTTATTTCTGCAGCAAATAATGTTGTTATAGCCATCTGTTTTCTTGTTAAACATTTTTAGATTCTAAATTAAGTAAAAAGGACATTTACAAAGTTACATTACATGAGATTTGTCCTCTTATGGTCACTCTTTTTGCACTTTAGTGGAACACACAACAGTTCTCTGCAGGGGCGGACTGACAACTCATGGGGCCCCTGGGCAATAGGGGATCATGGGGCCCCTGTGTCCTTGCCCAAACTCAAAAAAGCCTATGAAAAAGGTACCAGGGGCATCTCATGGGGCCCCCTACTGACCCCGGGCCCTCGGGCAGTGCCCGAGTTTCCAAATGGTCAGTCCACCCCTGCTTCTCTGTTAAGTAATTGTGCTATTGCCTAGGCAGTTTGCACTTAAAAGAACTTTGTTTTTTACATTTAAACATATTATAGACATTTATCACATTTTGACAGTTTTTATATTTTTAGTAAATATATTACTATTAAAATAAAAAAAAGACAAAATTGTAGCACATTTCTAAAAGTCCATATGTGTTTAAAGGTGATAATTATAACGTAGTGTGACAAGGTCTCAGTACTGGGCAAACCTCATCTGAGGGTAGAAAAAACATTCAAAGAGGAAACTATATTAGTTTTATTTAACGTTTTAATCTTTATTAACTGATGTGTTATATATATTTTATGTTATGTAATAAACATATAAAGTGAAAGTTCAGTCAACACAAACTATACTTATATCTACTTCCACCCCCATTCTAAGCTTATTCTATCTACGCTGTGAAAGGATAGCTCTGTATACTTACCTATTCCCCAGTCTGGTCACATGATCACCTCCTAGCACCAGCTTCACTGTAGAGGAGGAACAGCCAATAACAGATGCCCTATAGCACGGGTGTCAAACTGGTGGCCCTCCAGCTTTTGCCAAACTACAAGTCCCATGAGGCATTGCAAGATTGAAAGTTACAAGCATGACTCCCAAAGCCAGGGGCATGATGGGACTTGTAATTTCACAACAGCTGCAGGGCTGCCAGTTTGACACCCCCGCCCTATAATAAGTCTTAGGGTGACACCATCGCTCAGGCTCACGATCATGTGACCGGACCAGAGTACCCTCAGAATATGTATACAGATCTTTCCTTTCACAGCATAGATAGAATAGGCTTCGAATGGGGGTTGGGAGTAGATTTAAGTATAGTTGGAGTTTGAATGTACTTCCACTTTAGGAGTGTTTTCATGAAACTTGTTTTTGAAGAGCATCTAGGGTGATCACAGTAGACCCTAGTCTAAGCTGAAACTTTGTAATAACCATTAATGGTTGGACAGGAAAGGAAGGAAGGAAGGAAGGGTGTCTATCTCCTCTGACTCATTTAATTGTGTATATCTTTTTAACAGCAAATCAAATTACAGCCCATTCACAGCATAGTAGCAAAATGAATATGGGGAGGTGAAGGATAACCAACCCCACTGTACCACCTGCTGACTAATATGTTAATAATGGATATAATATAGGTTAATATGAAATATTAACTCTCAAATCCCTCTTGTATTGAACTGCATTGTTGCTGTATTGTCTCCCGTTATATTGTAAAGCACTGTGTAAACTGTTGGCGCTATATAAATCCTGTATAATAATAAATATTATTTAAAAATATATCTAACCAAATAAAATGAACATGTTAAATATGAGTAAAGTTTAAAAAAAAGAATGTGGACAAAAATTTAGTGACAAATGTTACTTATTAAAGTTAGTACACCCTCCTGCAACTTCCCATTGGCTGCCAAGGTAATTTCTTCAAGTTGAAGGGCCAAGAGGAGACTGAAGGGTGAGGACTACCTTTCAGCTTTCTTGGGAAAGTCAAAATGTTTATGTTGAAGCTCCACAGGATTCGGGACTTCGTGGAGGTTTAAAGCTCCACAATGCTACATGCAGGCACCTGGGGATTTTATTATGTTTAAGAATTGCATAATCTATTTTTCTAGGCTATAACCCCAAACCAGTTCATTTTTAAGGGGGTGGAGGAGAAAAGGGAGCATGTCTGTTTGCATAAAGTCACCCTTATAGAGTAGTAATATACTTGGGCTGTAAATTACTAATTAGCACACTAAAATGTTCTAAATAATATTAATAATAAAAAATAATAAATAATATATATTTTATGAATTTTATTTAATTTGAAAAGAAAAGATTTGATGAATTTAATATACTTGGGCTGGTTTAAGTTAAAGAAGGAGAAAGCAACTGAGCAAAAGTCATCATACATAGGTAAAATGGGAAATTGTAGGTAAATGTACCTTTTATCCACAAAATATTCATTACAGATTTTTAAGAAAAATTAGCAAAATATTCTCTACCCGTTGGCCACCTCCTTCTACACAGACAAAGTCTTCTGCCCTACTTATAAGTTTAATTTTTTTTCTATGTATGGAGACTTCTGGGACACCCTGTAAATAGTTTTAGGAATTTTGTGTTCATAAATTTCCCAGGGAAAGCTCTACTGAGGTGGGTTATTTTCTGTATTATTTGGGGGACATCTCTATATTGCAAATGTCAGGGATTCAATGGAAATCCATTGAGGTTGATTTACTAAAGGAATAAGGACATTTCATCTAGTAAAGTGAAAATTAGTAATTAGGATGAAGCTGTGTTCACATTAGATATCCAATCAAGGTAAATTAAAAAAAAAACAGAATTTTTTGCCAGCACATGTTTAGATATTTAAATTGGACACAGTTTCACCATATTCACAAACAACCTCTTTGCAGGTGAACACTCCTTTACGGCTTTAGTAAATTATTGTATAGTTTAAAAAAAAAAGCCATGAAAATGGGTCTCGTATTTCTGATTTTAATCTAAGGAACTCTCTAGAAAAGAGTCTTAATGCATTAAGCTGATCACAAAATTAAATTGGACCACCATTTTCCATTAATCACAATTTGTACTTTGGTTTGCATCCAGAGCCATCCACTTATTCCGGAGAATCTGTTTATTTATGGGGCTTTCTGCTGTTTATCTGGATTACAAAATTTTTAGATCTGAGATAGATCAAAGGCTGTGTTGTATTTTTATCACATCTGTGTAAATACTGCATGGAATATCACTATAAACAACTAATTCCTTAGAATGTTTGTTCTCCTGGTCACCATGTCAATTAACATTCAGGTTGGTGATGTAATTTAAAAAACAAACATTCTAAATTTCATCAATTTTACATCTGTACAGCAGGTGAATTTTGTAGCCTTTACAATTTTTATTTTATTTACTACAGGTACTTATAAAGCGCCGTCAATTTACGCAGCGCTTTACATATATATTGTACATTCACATCAGTCCCTAACCCTCAAGTAGCGTGCAATCTAAGGTCCCTAGCGCACATTCATACATACACATACTAGGGACAATTTAGACAGAAGCCAATTCACCTACCAGCATGTCTTTGGAGTGTGGAAGGAAACCGGAGCACTCGAAAGAAACCAACACAGGGAGAAATTGCTATCTCCAGGCTGGTGGTGCCATGGTTGGGATTTGAACCAATGACCCTAGTACTGCCAAGTGGAAGGGTTAACCCTTTGAGGACCAAGGGACGTATTTGTCCCATGTTTTTAATTGCGTGTATCATCCGATTAAGAACTTAAAACTCTTTTTTTTTTTGGTTTGAGTCAAAATATTAGTTCTTATCAACAAACAACAAATGGATCTAGCTTTTTGTCAATTATTTCATGAAATGGCTTAGTTACAGCAACTGAAGTGTACGAATTTTAAAAACAAAAAAATTGATTATTTTGGCGTTCCAAAATCTTACGGTCCTCAAAGGGTTAAACCACAATTCCAAATCACCAACAAACACAGACAGTGTTTGTTGGTGATTAAGTGATTAAGTGAAAACTTGAATCTTTATTTCTGAAGAGGACCTACCATTAAATGTTGCAACAAGTAATGGCATGCATGTCAGCATGACCAGATCACAGTATTATTTGTCTGTCAATAGTTTGTTTTTTTTGCTCTTGAGCTCCCAGCCTAGGCAGCCTAGATTGCATTTACTGGATACCAATCACTGAAGACTGCCCAGTTTTTAATCAAGCAAATTCTGCATGATAGCCTTCTATTAGGATATGAAGACCAACAAGTAGCAACTACATCAAGGTCAATATAAAATATTGCATATAACTCTTTATATATAATATTTATTTTCCAACCAGGAAACTTCGCAGGCTACCTGATTTTCTGTTGAAAAAATAAAGCATGTTACTTACAGAGCTCAATATTAAAAATTGTATAATAGACCGAGCCAGAGCAGCGACTTTTCTCTCTCCCTGCCTGTTGTGTTCAGATAGGGAGTACAGAGTTTTGCCGCAGAGAGAGACAGCCTGGGCAGCAGACAGCTTTTCCTGTGCTCTCAGTTTAGAAAATCCATAGTATATATATATGGAAAAATCAGCGCTAATGCAATAATCCAAGACACCTTAGCAGCTATCACACAAAATCCAAATACAAAGATTTATCAAAAATGTATGTCCAGCAGTGAAGTACTTAAAAATGAACTGTGATGCAAACCTATATAAACTGAAAAAGTTAGACCCGAAATAAATGGGTGTATCCACCACAAAATGTGAATTAACTTGTGCAAATTACAATCAATACCTCATCAAAATAAATAAATAAATCAGCAAATAAAAAGTCCATAGGAAAAAGCCCCATTTCCAAGTGAAAATCTTGAATAGTGGTGATCAATTCTGCATACCATTCCAACTGTAGTGACATACTATAAACAAAAATAGGTGTAACACCCCACACTGTGCTTGAGGAAGGCTTTCCAGATGAGTTTGACCTGCATTTTACACAGTACTCTAAAACAGCTCTATGTTGGAATACACTGACAGTCACAACTTCCTCCACACAATCAGATATTCCTCTGTTGGGTATTCACCTAATCGCTATATCCACTGGCTGCCAGCATATCAGGTATCCGGAAAAAAAAACAGTATATGCAATGCATGGAAACTTCTCATAGTGTAAAACCTTACTTAAAAAGCTTTATTTTAAGTAAAAATTACAAGATGCGTAGTAAAGTACAGCATTGGACAAACAAATCACAGTCTGCTCCCAAATCCAAAATGGCCACGAGTGTGCACGCATGCGTAACGTACGCCCCGGCACCGCACAACGCGTTTCGTCAGATGTGATATCATTATGCAAACAATAAATAAAATTGATCCAAAACCATTACATTTGCCACATGGTGGTTCTTATCTTTATCCAAAATGTTTAATTCTTCTAAATGCTGCACATAAATACTCAAGTGATTGATTCAATATTATATAGACCAGTGTTTTTCAACCTTTTTTCAGTGTAGGCACCTTTAATAATTCTTCACAATCTTGAGGCACCTCATTCTATAATGTAAAAAACTAAAATAGTTTTCCCATAATGCAGCAACATCCACACATGTAGGACACCCAACATTAGAGGTTATTTAGTTTCATAAACCAAAAACACCTTTGCACACTGGTACTTACTAGTATTCCAATGTTTCTCTTCTCCCTCAGTCTTTGTCCACACTCAGTGTGTACAGAGAGGTGCAGGGGAGGGGCAAACAAGGATGCTGTGCAGGCGCCTGACGTCCTCCTTATCAACTGATGACGAAATTGGTTGTTAGGTTGCTGGCAGCTGGAAGGTTGTAATGGTGCACAATGAAAACCTGTGGCTTTGTGTAACTAAAAAGCAGGCTTGGTCCACCATTTTGCCAAGGCACCCCTAAAGACACCTGAAGACATCCCAGGATGCCTGGGCACCCTGTTTGAAAAAAGGCTGATATAGAATATAGAGATAATTGGATGAGTGAAACATGGAGGTGCCTAAACATGTGGGGGATAATTGGCTTAGTACATGGCATCCTGAGTGCTTGTCAGAAAAATGCCAAGGCAAGGGAGTTTTGTACAAAGGGGCTTACTGGGGCCTCTGCTCCTGGGAGGCAGCTTGTGCTATTGAAGATCTGTTGCTGTTAGACCTCGGCATGTACTTGGCTGAGGACCTGAAAGAAATCTGTTGGAGGATACTACCTTAGCAAGCTAGAGGCAAAAGGTCCCCTTTCACTGAAGAGTGTCATTGGGGATCTATCTCTGGACATTATGAGTAGGACCTTTTGCCTAGAGCAGGGTTTCTCAACCAGGGTTCCATGCAACTTTAGGGTTCCTCTAGAGTTTGCTAGGGGTTCCTTGTGCAATGAGCAATTTCTGACTTTCAAAGTTCCCACTGACACCCTTGATCTTTTTAGCGATCTGTAAGGGGGGAACTGTTACTGGAGGACTTTGCCTGAGAACCTGTCCTCCTAATACCTGATTGTGTTTAGGAGTGTCCTGCACACTCAACCTTCTAT
Organism: Staurois parvus; assembly: GCF_062004578.1. Lineage (NCBI taxonomy): Eukaryota > Metazoa > Chordata > Amphibia > Anura > Ranidae > Staurois > Staurois parvus. The sequence goes on from NW_028317992.1 coordinate 4,382,026, forward strand.
CCGCTTGTGTTCAAGTACTGCAATAAATCTTCAAAAAGACACCCCCTAAACCAAGCCTGAGTTTGGTCGGTGTGCTCTGGAGCCTGGCAGCCTCTGAACAGGTAAAGGGAGGCCTGGGTTATATCTAGCGACCTCTCCAGGGGTGAGCGCTACATAAAATTGACCAGTTGTAAGAAGAGAGGAGCAATGAACAGCTTGAATTTTAATGTGTTAACTTGTTGGCAAGAAATATCTTTGAGAGGAGTCGCATGAGATTAGAAGGGGGCACAAATGAAATGGAGAGGCAAAGCAGGACATCGTAGCTGTGGGTGCTTTTTAAGTCTGCAGTTTACAGAAGCTCCATTCAGCTATCCTTGACCTGTTCTTGTGCCAATAATCAGCCTCCCATTAACATTGTCATTTTTCATTTTTCTTTTTCAAAGAAGGAATAACACAGACAATGGGGGAAAGAAGTAAAATTAAAAAAAAAAAATAAAGTGACTGTACAAAAACAATGATCAAATACACAAAAATGAAACATTTTTTTTCCAACAGCAAAATCAGTCAACTAAATTTCTGCTCTGCTGATGACAAAATCAGTTGAGCTGAAATCGCTCTGTTCATCCCTAACTATCAGTTTTAAATGTAAAATTGAGAGCTCAAGTTGATTTTTTTGTTCTGTGATCCCAGTATTGACAGGTGCTCTTAAAGGATTAGGTCATTAAACCTCCACTCAGTATTTAATTTGCTCAGCTGTGTAAATCCACAAGTATTTTGTGTTTGTCTTTAATACAGTATTTCCTTTGTGTCAGGCTGTAATCAATATTGGTTATTACAGCTTCCAGTGCTCCAGCATTGTGCGCAGTGTATAAAGTCATTACACATGGCAGCAGGTGTCGGGAATTGCAGTAGTCATTATAACATGGGGATTCCGATCACACCATGTTAGGAGCAATTGTTGTATTTGTTAGACTCTTGGGAAAGATAAGTTATTCAGCTATCTTAGATTGTAAGCTCCAAGGATCAGGGCCCTCCTATCCCTCTTGTATTGAACTGTATTGTTGCTGTATTGTCTCCCGTTATATTGTAAAGAGCTGAGCAAACTGTTGTTGCTATATAAGTCCTGTATAATAGTAATAATAATAATAATCTCTAAAGCGAAAACTTTTTGTTCCTTACATAAGAGTAGGGAATGGTTAAAACCCCTGTCACGTTTATTTTACTATTTGTGTCCCATTCAAGAGCTTTTTTTTTCACTTTGTGTCCAGTACAACAGAAAGTGAGAGAAAATCTTGATCATAAATGCTGCTGGCAGGCTCACCCACCTTACCAACCGTTCAGTATCTGCCACCCCTCTCTGCCAATCCCTCCACTGGCTTCCACTCAGTGTCCTCCACCCCTCTCTGCCAATCCCTCCACTGGCTTCCACTCAGTGTCCTCCACCCCTCTCTGCCAATCCCTCCACTGGCTTCCACTCAGTGTCCTCCACCCTTCTCTGCCAATCCCTCCACTGGCTTCCACTCAGTGTCCTCCACCCTTCTCTGCCAATCCCTCCACTGGCTTCCACTCGCCCAACGAATAAAATTCTAAATACTAACAACTTACAAGCCATCCACAACTCTGACCCCAGCTACATCACCAACCTGGTCTCAAAATATCAACCAAACCGCTCTCTTGGACTGGGTCAGCTCTTACATAGAACAAGAATTACTGGCCATTCCTTATTACCTTCTATCAAGGCTGTTTTAAGAGAATTTTGTACGAAGCTTGTGCTCCTGATTTCTGATATTGTTGTGAAGCATCCTGAACCCTTAAATCCCCTCCTGCTTAATTTTCTGCAAATAAAATCAGCAAAAAGACATCCCCTAGACTGAGCCAATGTTGTCGGTGGCCCCTCTGGGGGTGGACACTACGCACACATTAACCCCTTTGTGACAAACCTTAAGACCCAAATCCAAGATTTGCAACATTAATGTGTTTGTAAAACTCTACATATCATCAAATTTCTTAGTGTATCCAGGTGGATTGTATCTTGCTTTTTCCAGATAGATTGCATTTTATTTGGTGGTCAATGTCAATGTATGTCTCCCGATTTTTGTTTTATTATTTTTATTTTATTATCAAAGGAAAACTGGCTCAAAACATTTTTTATTAAAAATCTGTTTTTTAAACTTGTTAGCCTAATATATTTTTTTGGCATTTTCATGACCCACCACCAAAACAGCTGCAAAATGATGAACGCGGCAATACCACACGTGTGTATTATTCATTCTTTTTACCTGTAGTAAGGCAATTAAACCCTACCAACCCTTAAACTGACACTGAAGCTTACACTGCAAACTGTCACTTGCTGTTACTCACACTGAAACGAATCAGTTTACTCAAATTCTGGTTCAACTCTGCATAGAAACCAATCAGCTTCCATGTTAACTGCAAAAGCTTAATTGAATAAGCTGAAGTTAGAAGCTGATTGGCTACCATGCACAGCTCCACCAGATTCTGAGTGCTCCAGTTTTAGTAAATTTATTTTAATTTAAATTGAATTTAGTAAAATCCGCACGAAAATCTGTGCAGCCGCACCACCCGCACAGAGAAATGAGGATCTGAGGGCGAGTGCCATTAGTTCTAATGGCAGGCCGCCCACACTGGAAAACGCAACCGTACTAGGAACCGAAGTTCCCATGCGGGGTGCGTTTTCAGAAGAAGTGCAGGGACTTCTTCCCTGTGTGTCATGGGGCATGAGAGTCCATTCAAATGAATGGGCTCTTGTGCTCGCGCAAAACGTGGCCCGTGCTGCCGCATATATGTGAGCCAAGCCTTAGTCCTCATGCACACAAGGTGTTTTGATAATGCTGGTAACGTTAGCTGTATAAAGTCACATAAAAAAACCTGAGTTTTTCAGCTTTTTTTTTAGCATTTTTGCATTAGCTTTTAGCAGCATTTTCCCACGTTTGCGTGTATTCAATGTTTTTTTTTTGTCCAAAGACGCCAGTATGCAACATTTTGCTGCATTTTTCTGCGTTAGAGCATTTTTACAGCTAAAATACTCCTCTAGAAACCCACTAGTTCTGGGTTTTTTTTCCAGCTAAAAAACATCCCTGCCAAAAAACGTTGATTACAGTCTATGTGTGCATGGACACATAGGATAACATGCTGGGGGGTTTACTAGCTGTAGAAAAAAACCTCAGAAGCCAAAAACAGCAGCTGTAAAAACGTCAAGTGCGCATGAGGACTAAGGGTTTACATTCACTTTCAGTTCCAGTTTCCCAGCAGACTTTGGATATGATTACACAATCAGGGGTGTATTTACCACAAGGCAAACAAGGAATTTGCCTAGGGCAGCATTTTTCAGGGGGGGACAGCACTGCAACATGGAAGAAGGGACACGCATGGCATGGGGACCTGGTGGGTTCCGAAAGAGGCTGCGGGTTTCATGACGGTGTATGCACAGCCTGACTCTCGTTCCTAGGGACGCCCAGAGCTGTGAAAGTTAGTGTCTCTCTCCCTCTTGCCATGGGGGATGGTGGCTGGTGTATGGGGGCAGTGGTAGTGGAAGGCTGTCTTGGGTGGGAGGCTGGGGTGTTGTTGGTCAATGTCAGTCACTCTCTGGGGGATGGGGGGCAATTTTTGTGTTGCCTAGGGCAGCACAAAACCTAAATACACCACTGACCACAATAAAAAAGTAGGGTTCAGTGACGGGTAACAGCTAAGTATTTACATTCTTTTGCAGAGTATGAGTTTTTGACAGTTATTATATTTATAACAGTGTCACAATTCCCATTATAATTCATATATGATCACCCTCTACATTATAAGGCATTCGTATTGTTTATAATGAAATCTGCCAACTACAGCGGGTGCAAATGGCAGTTGAACCCACCATGAACTTCCTTTAACAGGACTCTAAAAACTAAAAAAAAATGTTTGTAGGACATCAAGGCTGTTCCAATTGCAAGAGGCACCTTATTCCTGACAATGACCTAGAATTAACATGAAAGTCTTCCGAAGAATGCTTTGTAGAGATTGAAAGGACTTTGAGCAATAAACACAATGGGGTCTGTTTATATAAAAGTTGGACAGCTATTTGTCTGGTGACACTACGGACACAATATTTCTGTGTAAATTATCCAGCATTTGTGCGTTTGTTTTAAACGATTTCTGCTTGCAATGTATAAAGCGGTGTCTGTTGTTGGAATAGACAAAATCAAATGTTCTTTGGATCTATGTGAACGTTGCTGTTTTTGCAAATTTGATTGTTTTAATATGAATATTAGTTCATCCGCGATCGGAAAACCAGTGTTTGTTGATTATTATTATACAGTATTTATAAAGCGCTAATAGTTCGCTCAGCGCTGTACATTACAAAGGGGGACAGAACATGTGACAGAACAATACCAATACAATGCAAAACATGAGGGGATTGAGGGTCCTGCTCTTTCGAGCTTACAATCTAGGAGGGAGGGGATAGTGGTACAGGAGGAGATAGCTGTGGGGGATGGAGTGATAGGAAGAGTGGAGGAGGTCAGCAAGTTAGCAGGGGGTGGGGTAGGCTTCCCTGAAGAGGTGGGTTTTCAGGGAAGCCTAAAGGAGAGGAGAGTAGGTGATAATCTGATGGGTTGGGGTAGGGAGTTCCAGAGGATGGGTGACACCCTGGAGAAGTCCTGGAGGCGGGCATGGGAGGAGGAGACCAGGGAACTAGAGAGAAGGAGGTCTTGTGAGGAGCGGAGTGTGCGTGCTGGGCGGTACTTGGATATTAGGTCAGTGATGTAGTACGGGGCAGTATGGTGGACAGCTTTGTACGTCAGTGTTAGGATTTGGAATTTGATCCGTTGCACAATCGGAAGCCAGTGGAGGGATTGGCAGAGGGAGGTGGCGGAAACCGAGCGGTTGTAAAGGTGAATGAGTCTGGCAGCCGTATTCAGGATCGACTGAAGCGGGGATAGCCTGTGGTGAGGCAGGCCAGTGAGGAGGGAGTTGCAGTAGTCGAGTCGTGATATGATGAGGGAGTGGATGAGCTGTTTAGTGGTTTCTGGGGTTAGGAACGTGCGGATTTTGGCGATGTTGCGGAGGTGGAGTCTGCACGATATAGTTAAAGATTGGACTTGGGGCTGGAAGGATAGGTTGGAGTCCAGAATGACACCAAGTACTCTGGCTTGCGGGGTGGGTTTGATGGTGGCGTTGTTGGATGTGATGGAGAAGTCAGTGGGGGGTGGTGTCCGGGCTGGGGGGAAGACAAGAAACTCGGTTTTGGAGAGGTTCAGTTGATGAAATGTTAGGGTAGTTTCTCTTCCGATCACATGTTCTTAGGGTAGGGTTTTCTGGATTCTATGTTCATAGGGTATTTTCTCATAGGGTCAAAAGTTATTAGAATATTTAGCATCTATTATTACTGAGACTCATGCACACTGGACGTGTAGCACCATTTTCCAGGGGGGCAGGGTGGATCTCGCAGGCTGGGAGACCTGGAGTCTCTATAGGCTCTTAAAGGGAAAGAGCATTTGACTGCCTGTTGGTTCAGGAGTCAGATCCTAAAAGTGAGCGGCCAATTCTACTGGTGGAGATGGTTTTTCACATGTTGGTGAATAACGAGGATTGTAAGGAATCACAAATCGGTGAATGGGAGCTGTTCATATCACGTGGATTTGATGGGCATTTATTTATTTTACAAATATTGCACATGTTTTTGATTATTTTATTTTTATCTTAATTTTGCACATTTGGTTGCGCTGCACTAATTTTCATTTGGATAATGTATTGGGTCTTTTGAAAGGCCTATAGGTGTTCAGCTTTTGCATCATTTTTATACACGTATTGATTGAGTGTTGGTTCTTATTTGGATGGCAGCGCAAATTGATACACTTTAGCAGGCCATAGATTTGTAAAAAGTCTCTCAATTTTTCTTCTGATAAGCGAAAAATTGGCGGATAAATCCTCTGTAATTGTCACCTCTGCAGGAAATGATGTCGTGTTTTGGGCGGAAATGCTGTTGTGTTTTGGGTGGAAATGCTGTCGTTTTGTTGTCGGAAATTATGTCGTTTGGTGACCTTTTTGTCCCTCCCTCTTTTCGTAATCTGCCGTCAAGACATCAGCAACGTTTCGTTCCTACGAATCTTCTTCATTTATTGTATTAAAATGCCCAAATTAACCAGCAAAAAAAAACTGGCCCTTATAGCGCTTGGTCTTTTTTTCCCTCCTTACTGATGATGTATCTTATAAATATTCAAATATAATCTTTATTGTACTGTCAATATGAGGTTTGGAAAAGGATGTCTGCAAAAAACATTCTCCTTTCCCATCACTAATTTTTGGAAAAAGTTTCATTACTGCAAGCATAGGGCCTTTTGCCCATTTTTTACTGTAATGTCAATATATTTTTATGCACAGCATGTCTGGTAAATACATTCCAATTTACTATGACAAATTTTTGAAAATGCTTTCATTACTGATAGCAATGGGTGTTTGCTAATCAATATATTGTTCTTTGCTGTACTGTCAATATATTTTTTGGCTAATGATTCAGGTACATATATTCATATTTACTATGAACAATTTTTGGATATGCTTTCATTAATGTAAGCACTGGGGGTTTACCTCAAATATATATATATTTTAAGATGGTTTGGTTTATTATGACTTCTTTTATGAAGTTTGGAACCATTTAACAAAACTTGTATTGTCTTATATGTACAGAATGTACAGTGCACTTTTATACTGAATAAAAAAAAAAGCTTTGGATACTGTCTATCTATATGTGTCAATAAAGCTTTGATGCTTTAAAACTATATTGCTGTTCTTTTTTTGAATATATATATATATATATATATATAGATAGATAGATATATATAGATATATATCTATAGACATAAAGTGTTATAAGTGTTAATTGTGCAATACATAACATTAATTATGGGGTATTTAAGCACTACACAATAAGCATAGTGGATGCATGTTATTCTGCATAACAAACACAAAGATTACTTCACAGAAATACATGACATGCCATGACACACTGTCCTGTTTACACACCAAAACTTTTGACCTTTTTCCCGGATAAGAAAATTCATTCCCTAAGAAACTTCCAGGTCATCGCACATGCGCATTTAGTTTGTTATTTAGAAAATCGGGGGATATTGCCATGAATGGGAAGAAATTCGGTCGTTTTCTAAAAATTTTCCAGCTCCAACGATATTTGAGAAGACAAAAAAATATGAAAATCCGCAGACAAAATTGCCCATACACGAACAGATTATCCGCAGACTTTAACCTCCATAACGGTATTCCCGAGTGTAGCTCGGGGTAAAATGTCAGTACCAAAAGCGGTAACCCCGAGCTACACTCGGGCTTACCATGCGGCGCTGCATAGGGAGACCCTGCAGCACTTACCTTGTCCTTCGCTCCCACGATGTGTCCCCTGCAGCGTCCCCGGCCATCTCCTCCGGCGGATGCCGGCATCCGCCTCCTGTGTTCCGGTCCCTGTGACGTCGGGACGTACGGGCGCCGCCAGCGGCGGGAAATTTGAAAATTTAAAAAAAATGACATTTTTTTCAAAACAAATTTTACATAGTAAAACATTGCTGTTTCAAACCATTTCACATACATTTTGTCCTGAGTGCTTTGTCCTGTGCCCTGCCTGCATTTTGATTGTTCTTTCTGCCTGGAAACTTAGAAAAGTCCATGGCGTCCAAAAAGTGTCCCTTTAGGTCAAAAGCGGTTTTAGATCAGCTAGAGAACAGCGATAGTAAATCAGAACCACTTGCAGAATTGAGTGATAATGATTCGTGGAGAAATTCGTCATCAGACACTGAAAACAATTTTGCGACTTTGCTCAGTGATGTGCGAACTTGGCGCTATATTTCAAATTTCAGTGTTTTTGGTTTGATTATATTATTGAATTAAATGTATGATTTAGACTCTTGTTCAGACAGATTTCAGTGAGTTATTCCTAAAAATTACAGCCTACAATAAAAAAACTACATATTTCCATGCAAAATAATGGTACCGCTTTCAGCACCAAAAATATGAAATAATCATACCGCTAGGGAGGTTAAAGTTGTCCGAAAAATCGCAGGATTTTTTGAAAGTCTATGGCCGCCTTTTGTTAAATGTTTTTACATGTTACCTTGTCCCTAATGTTCTGCCATAAGGTATGGATACTAGTGAATCATATCCCCTGACCTTTCTAGCACGGTCTGACGGAAGTTGCTCATTGTTGTCTTTTCCCACTTGTGAAAACCCCACCATTCTTCAATGTCAAAAGAACAACCAGTTGGTGCTGGAGCTGAACAATTGTAGAGTTTCACTGCCTGTTGCACAAGATATTCCCTGGAAATTCCTGGCAGGAAAAATTGCCAGTTATGGTAATATCTTAACTTAGGGTCACTTAAAGTTGGTATTTGAGTTTTTGGTGGATGCTGAAGAATTAAAGCATATGAACAAAGCAAAAATGTAATATATTGTAGCCTACTGATTCTTGGTTGTGGTGGCTGTGCTAGTTTTTCTTTTTTCAACTTTTCTTTCTTTTATTTTAAACTGGTAATCTTGCAAAATAACAGTCTCAGTGTTTGTGTTTAAATCCTGAACACAATCATTAAAATGCCATATGAGAATTAAAACCGCATATATCTACACTCACTTCTCCACGGTATTTGTGGAGGTTGCCATGGTTGTCACCAAGGCCGAACTTCAAACAGGTTTGCCTTAATTAATTTCTGTTGCTCAGCAGTTCATGGGATGAGTAGCTTATAAAAGAAAGATAAGGAAGTTTACAGATTCTATTAAAGAAACTTCAACTATGAATGGAGGGGGCAGACCTAGCCATCATCAGCCCATTCATAGATCCTGTTTCATTCATAGAAGCTTTAGTATGACTTCTATGAATGGAGGAGCTGGGTGGTAAGGTAGGTATAGTTGTGCTTTAGCCCCTTAGTTCTATTAACCCCTGATGCATGGCAAGAATTCAGCTGCTGAGTGTGTGTGTGTGTGGTGTGGGGGGGGGGGGGGGGGGGTGTGATTGGAGGAGGAAGATTTAAGCAAAAGGAGGACACAGCAGCACAGGGGACACCTCTCACTGAATGTAAGTCATGTCCCTTGTGCTGATTATTTTTGGGGTTTTTTTCTTTTGTTTTTATTTTTGTTTTGGTAAACTTTGGCTTTGAAGAGTGTATGTGCTGAGTGGATATCTTTTTGATCTTCCAATGTTCTTCCACGCTTTTTGTATTAATACCCTGTATTAATGGGGAAGTTAAGTAAACTGGGTGGAACATGTAAAAAAAACGGAGGAAGATTGCAGGCGAAGGATTGGAGGAAACTGTTTTGGTCCTGCACTGTATCATCTTTTTTTAGCGTACACAAGATCTGATATCGAATGCTTGCTGGCTACTTTCTGCTTCTTGCTCTTTAAATTCCTTACTCTCTTAAGTAAACAATCAGATATAAGTTGACAGAACAATGATAATTAAGATGGCGCCTTCATCCGGAGTCTCACCCTAGGTTACTCATTAGGAGAAAATTATCTTTTAACGTAAACAACCCCCATAAAAGGGAATGAGTCGTTTTGGGTACAGTGATTGGAAGATATCAACACGGATGGAAGAACACACAGAAACCTAGTGGACTTTTCACCCAATCAATGTATATGCTTTGCCTGCATCATGAGACCTATAAATGTTACTGTTGGTTCCTCAATAAAACAGAATTTTAGGAAGTTGGCAAACTGCAAAGTGCCAGTGTCTTACTTCCACGTGCACGTATTCTCATATTAATTAGGCTCATTGGTAGATCACAACAGCTGTGGTCGGTAAGTGACCACATCCAAAACAACCCAACATCGGTCTTCGACCTCACAATCCCTAGTAGTATCCTGGCCTGTTTTGTGCCAAAAGACTGCTCCTGTTTTGTTTTGCACATAAAGCTAAAATAGACGACCACAGGAAAATAAAGCTAAAATAAACGACCACAGGAAAATAAAGCAAAATTAAACATTTAATATACATAGTTACATAGTTAGTCTGGCTGAAAAAAGACAAAAGTCCATCCAGTTCAACCATTAAAAAAAAAAAGAAGTTATAATCCTATACCCACAGTTGATCCAGAGGAAGGCAAAAAAACCAGCAAAGCACGATCCAATTTGCACCTGCAGGGAAAAAAATCCTTGCTGATCCCCTGAGAGGCAATCGGATATTCCCTGGATCAACTTTACCTATAAATGTTAGTATCTTTATTTTCTTTATATTTTTCAAAAAAATTGTGGCAGTACCAAAAAGGGGTCACTTGGGGAATATTGATACTATCCTGGCATTTTTGGGCCTCAAGAAATGAGATAGACCATCAACACATCAGGATTGATCGATTTTATATATTATTAGTTTGTGGACTCTATAACTTTCCTATAGACTAAATAATATACACTGATTTTTGGTTATTTTCACCAACGAAATGTAGCAGAATACATTTTGGCCTAAATGTACGAAGAAAGATTATTATTTTTTTCCAAAATTTTAGAACAAACTAGGAAAAACGTTTTTTTTTTTCAAAAACTTTTTTGGTCTTTTCATTTATTTAGCAAAAATTTAAAAACCCAGTGATGATTAATTACCACCAAAAGAAAGCTCTATTTATGTGAAAGAAATGATAAAAATTTCATTTGGCTATGGTCATTCAAAGTGCAACAATGCTGAAAGCTGTAAATTTGCCTGGGCAGGAAGGGGTTGAAAGTCCCCAATATTGAAGTGGTTAATAAAAGCTGCAGATGAAAAAGATTGAAAACATTTAAAATTACATCATGGTTTTAATGCTCATATGGCATTTTAATGATTGTTTTCAGGATTTAAATATAGAGATTTGTAGATTAGCCACTAGAGAGGAAACAAGAGAGGCCTCCCAACCAGGGGCGGACTGACCATTTGGAAACTCGGGCACTGCCTGAGGGCCCGGGGTCAGTAGGTTCCTTTTTCATAGGCTTTTTTGAGTTTGGGCAAGGATACAAGGGCCCCATGATCCCCTATTGCCCGGGGGCCCCATGAGTTGTCAGTCCGCCCCTGCTCCCAACTTTTGAGTTACCAGCCATATAGTGTTTTCAAGACTCGGCTGACCCATAGAATTGCACTGTGAAAGAGCGGCAAAGAATAGGGACTGTGTAGCACTGCAAGGCAGGAAGAACATGAGAATATAATGAGCGAACATGGCTGCCTTCACATTCATATAGAATTACAAAAGATTGCCCATTCCCTTAAACTTTTTTAAACCTTTTCAAGGAATTAATGTCCATAAATCCCACACACACACTCACATACACCCCACTCCTTTGTACGCATCAATATCTTCTCCTCGACTGAGTATGCTTTTTTTTTCTATAAAGGTCTTGTTTTTCAGGACTTGTTCACACGTGCAGTGGGCAATTAACTTGCAATGAGGAGGCATTATGTTGCCTCCTTGCCTCCTGATTTAACCCTGTAAATAGCGCATTACTGTGTGCAATCATGCGCACAGTTGTGGGGCAGTTGCTGCCCAACAGACTGGCGTTGGTTGCTTTTGGCAGCTGTAACATCCATTGAATGTGACATGCACAACATCGTGGGTGCTGCCTGTACAGCCCTGAGTGGCTACAAGCCCAGGTTCAAGAGGGTAGTACATGTGAATGAAACCTTCCAATTTAACACCACTTTAAGGACTGTATTCATGAGATCTCTGCGGTGAGCGTCCAGGTCAGCAAACTTGTTCGTACTATGCTGGGGTCTCAGATCCCACCCACTCCCTTTTTAATTTTTTTTAACTTTTTTCATATGTAAAAGCTGACCATGTTTTGCTTCAACCTCTCCAACTAGCAATTTTGCTAGAAAGCTTGGCTCTTTACAGGAAATAGAAAACCACTTGATTTACTGGCAGGACCAACAGATAATAAAACTATGTTATAGGGTGAGGACTCGGAAAAACAAAAATTGCTGTGATAATGCTATCAACATTCTGCATCCTATACGTCTTATTTATTTTGCACACAGTTTCACTTTTGGTCCTTTAGAGATATAAAAGGAAGATTATGTCCGCACAACAGATTTTTGGGGCCCTTTTGGGTGGACTGACCTTGTAAAGAGAGTTTCTCATTAAGAGCAGGCTGTTGTGTATTAAGGGTTTGTTTTGACTCTTTATTCATACAATATGCTTTGTACAGTTGTGTACAGCAGGACACCATCCCCTCCTTGGGCTCCCAGCCAAACAGCTTGTGAGGCTCAGGAACTAAACACAACTTTTCGAGCACTTTGAGCCAGGCAGCTTTGTCTCCAGCTAAATAATACATTCTATAACTGAATTATTGCCTACGAAGATTACACTGATGGAGACCAAACAGATATTGCTCTTTTCTTTTCAACGAAAATGAAAACATAACCCGTTGCAAACAACCATTATAATTATCCATCTTTTACTAAGCGCCACAATCTTAGCTCTTGGTTGCAAGGGCACACCATGTATGCTGCTTCAGTGAATAAGCTGCAGAACAGCATGATATATTATTCAGTGTTCTTGCATGGCAAGACCACTTACTGTTATCTCACATATAGATTCTTATTATAGCCAAATTTACCACCCTAACTCCTCCCACAGACAGTACATAGACAGTAATATACCGAAACGTGCGGATTGTTCACGATTGCTATTACTTTGTGGAACGTTTCGCCAAATGGTTCACAAAATATCGGCGTTTTTGTGGTGAAATTGGTCCCATAGGAATGAATGGCGGAATGTTCAAAACTAGAGTGTGAGCTGACAAAAGCTAGAGTGTGAGCTGAAAAATCAGGACATGATTTCTAAACTGCCATCACTCCCTCATTTTCAAGCCCACCTACACAAATCGTATATCAAAACGTTCAGCTATCCCTGCTGCCGCTAAAAATGTCCACGGCTAAGCCATAGTCCTGATAGTTTTTACAATATGACCATTTGTTTGGAATTCATGCCGCCCATTGGCGTTCATTGACACTGCACTCTAGCCACCTCAAATTTTAAGGGCAATATCTAAACTGTGACTGTGCCTTCATTTTTAATATTTCAGAGACATACTATGCAACAAAATGTAGGTCTGGGTCTTGCAATTCTCACAATATAAAGCTCTTCACTGTAGGATTTATAATTTTTAAACTACAACCGTTTGAAGATGGCAACCGCCAGTGAAGTGAGCAAGTTGGAGCAGTTTGTTTTTAACCGCTCTTCTCTGCTCTTGCTGTAGAGTGAGATGCCATAGGAACCCAGGTGTGTGAGCAGACAGCAGAGTGACAAGCCACTCCACCCAGTTACTCCGCCCACTCCAGTTATAGACTACTGGTGGAGGCAAGAACACTTCACTCAATTTCCCCAGAAATTGTAGCTTTTCTAGTTATTTTTATTGTTATAATATAGGATTTATATTGCGCCAACAGTTTGTTCAGCACTTTACAACCTAAATTGAGACAATACAGTTACAAAGCAAGACAAGAGGGTAAGGAGGACCCTGCTCCTGAGAGCTTACAATCTAAAAGGAAGGGAAAGGGAAGCCGTAATAACTGAAGGATGAGTTCATGGAGAAGTTGATAGGTAGAGGTGGGATTGTGGAAAGATTGGGGTGGGAAGTTCCAGAGGATGGAAGAGGCTCTGGAGAATTCTTTCAAGCGAGCATGGGTAGAGGTGATGAGGGAGCTAGACAGCAGGTGGTCTTGGGAGGGGCAGTAAGGATGGTTTGAGTAACACTTCAAGATAAAATTTGTGGTGTAGCTTAGGGCAGAGTTTTGGATGGCTTTTTATGATGTTAGAATGGGTGTATGGACCTCTAAATTAAGTCCCACTTAAACGCTCTGAGGAAGAGTGTTTGTCCCTCGAAACACATCAGGTTTATGTACAATGTAGAAGGAGTACTTTCATTGATCTATTTGAGGCTGGAGATGTGAAGAGGTCCTGTCCATGGGAAATGTGGATGATTACATGTCTGTTATTTTAACACTTCAGTAATTTAGCAGATTTTTATAAATAAAGTGGTGCTAAAGGTGGACTTTGCGCTCTCTCTTTCTGCTAATTTGGTACAGTTTGAAGATCCCCTTCCTCTCAAGCGACAACACTCCTGTTCAGTGATTGTTCTGACGTTGTCACACAGGAGTGGGAGTTGAACGCCAACTAGAGCTAACACAAGGCTTCCTTTTCTTATTCCTGGTGGCTGAGCAGAGCAGTGAGGGGAAAAAAGGAATGGTGAGCGCGATGGAGGATGGCATTAAAGGAAATTTGTTTCTTTGCCCTCTATGGCGCAAAAAGTAAAAAAAACTCTCTGCAACTGGATTTCCCCTTTATACCTATCCTGGTGACAACTGAAATGTTTGGTATTCCTATCATCTTCTATCCCAGTGACAATGATCACCAGGACAAGCAAAGATGGTAAATCTCCTCAGCATGGACACAGTTGCATACTTTATCCAAAACAAAAAATAGGTTTTGGCTTTAGATACACAGACAAAATGGCAGTCCACTTGACTGTAGATAGAGTTGGGGTAAAATGGACCTTCCATGGAAATGCAAGGTTCGTTTTTCGTGCAGTTCCCCCCCATTTCATCCGGAACAAATGGCTACCTAAAAGCAACATAATATTAAGAAAATGGAAGAATATTAAACTCACAACCCCAGCTTCCAGCTGGTGCTTAAAACATTTCTGCACCTCTCCGCAAGATCGTGGAAAAGATGAGGACCCCAAATCTCAAAAAAATTTTTTAACGGGATTTGTAACCCTCAATTTTCCCATCATCCCAACAGAACTCAAGTGATGCCACTCTCATCTAGGTGAGCCTATCAGACACCTTTGTTTTAGCCTGGTTTCCAACTGCGAAAAAAGTCAACATTCTAAGTTGTAGGTCTGGCAAAGGCAGGGGATAGTCAGATCTCATTCTCAGGCTTATTCCTGAGTTTCCAGGACATTAGGAAATACTAATTTGACCTCACTGCAGGATTATGGAAAAAGTGAGGATCCCTAATCTCAAAAGTATTCTTATGGGATTTGGAACCCTCAGTTTTCCCATCATTCCAAGAGAAATCCAGTGACACTCTCACCTAGGTGAACCCATCAAAAGCCACTTTGCATGGTAAGTATTGTTTACATTTTCTTTTTCACTGTTTTATCCTTTTGCTGCTTTTTCAATTTGTAGTTTGGGGTGGGGGCTGTGAAATGTGTCAACCTTCTAAGTTGTAGGTCTGGCAAAGGCAGGGGATAGTTTTTCCTAATGTGTCGGAAACTCAGGGGTGAGTTTATTTTAAAATACCCCTCACTCCCCTTAATGCACTGATATTCATTTAGTTAGCACTCCCACCCAACCTGCCCCCCCCTCCCCACCACTTCTACCTGACCAGGGCCGGACTGACAACTCATGGGGCCCCCGGGCAATAGGGGCTCATGGGGCCCCTGTGTCCTTGCCCAAACCCAAAAAAGCCTATGAAAAAGGTACCAGGGGCATCTCATGGGGCCCCCTACTGACCCCGAGCCCTCGGGCAGTGCCCGTGTTTCCAAATGGTCAGTCCGCCCCTGTACCTGACACTAAAATCCCTAGACTCTTCCACTGTCGAACACTAGGAGAGTGATGATCTCAGTCAAGAGAGAAGGTCATGTTTGCCGATGCCCGGAAGCACCAGGTTTTGGTGGTGGAGGAACGATGGGGAAGCACCAGCAAGGTGAGTATTGGTGAGTCATGAGGGACTCTGTCCCACTCGTTGGCATTTCCTATTAACACATGATCCTGATACGCAGCAGCTTGTCAGGTATTTTGTTTAGATATTTGCTCTCCCCAGGACAGTTTTTTATGTTTGTTGGAAAAGGACAAAATATGGTAAAGCCGTTGGGTTCTGTAGTTCAGCAGTATAGTCGATTTACTGTTGTTTGTTGCCTCTAACTTTGATCTCCATTCTCTACCTCCCTGAGCTCTTGTCTTATTTTAACTTGTAAGCGAGAGTGAAACAGTCGCTCAGAACAGGGAAGACATATTGCCACAATAAGGGAACTGATAAAGTACAGATGTTTGTTGTGGATAACCAAGACCTCTACAACTGGTATGTTGAGGGCCAGATGCCAAGTCATATCTTTTTTTTTTTATGTATCATCATATACATATTGTATTCAGTTTCAACCAATAAGTCCTGTAAAAGCTTCAGATTATCAGAACTGAAATATTAATTTCCGAGACATATGCCTGCACACAACCAACGTCTTGCCCAAAAAACCCACTGAAGGACGCAGCTATCGACTCGTGGTAAGCCTCCCTAAAGCCAGATCCAGATTTGAATCTTATTTTCCGAAACCCCTCCTGTACTTTCCAGAATCACTCTATTGTAAGTTTGTGGTCATTTTCAAGGATCTATAATATTGTGGTAGCAAGTAATGAAGAAAAAAAAAACACTTTCACTTTATTGTGGTAATCTGCAAAACAATTGATGGGTAGAACAGCAAGGATAAAGCATAAAATTGTGATCTCTTTAAATTGTTACTACAGGACCCAGCATTCACTATATCTGGTCTCCCAGGACCCTGCATTCACTATATCTGCTCTCCCCGGACCCTGCATTCACTATATCTGGTCTCCCCGGACCCTGCATTTCCTATATCTGGTCTCCCTGGACCCTGCATTCCCTATATCTGGTCTCCCCGGACCCTGCATTCAGTTTATCTGGTCTCCCTGGACCCTGCATTCACTATATCCGGTCTCCCCAGACCCTGCATTCACTATATCCGGTCTCCCAGGACCCTGCATTCACTATATCCGGTCTCCCAGGACCCAGCATTCACTATATATGGTCTTCCTGGACCCTGCATTCACTATATCTGGTCTCCCAGGACCCAGCATTCACTATATCTGGTCTCCCAGGACCCAGCATTCACTATATATGGTCTCCCCGGACCCTGCATTCACTATATCTTGTCTCCCCGGACCCTGCATTCACTATATCAGGTCTTCCAGGACCCTGCATTCACTATATCTGGTCTCCCCGGACCCTGCATTCACTATATCTGGTCTCCCCGGACCCTGCATTCACTATAACTGGTCTCCCCGGTCCCTGCATTCACTATATCCGGTCTCCCAGGACCCGGCATTCACTATATCTGGTCTCCCCGTACCCTGAATTCACTATATCTGGTCTCCCAGGACCCCGCATTCACTATACCTGGTCTCCCAGGACCCCGCATTCACTATATATGGTCTGCCCGGACCTTGCATTCACTATATCTGGTCTCCCCGGACCCTGCATTCACTATATCTGGTCTCCCCAGACCCAGCATTCACTATATCTGGTCTCCCACAGTACACAGAACATGGAAATGCAATTATTTTAGTAAATATAAACCGCTAAATAACTTTTCTCATCAGCAGTATATAGCAATATTGTGACTCCTATCAGTGCCCAGCTGAGCACTAGTTAATCTTGT
Organism: Staurois parvus; assembly: GCF_062004578.1. NCBI lineage: Eukaryota > Metazoa > Chordata > Amphibia > Anura > Ranidae > Staurois > Staurois parvus. Next base: position 4,399,424 of record NW_028317992.1, read on the forward strand.
AGAAGGAATTTTCATTAAGCTCTGACTGTCCTATGAAGCTGCATAACCCCTTACCCTCTGTCTGGACAATGCTAATTGGCCCTGTGCTGATCACATGAAAAAAAAAAAAACCTCTCTCGCAATACACACTAAACGTAACATGTGCTGAGTGACTCCTAGAGCTGTGTACAATCAGCAGACGGATTGGGGACAGAAGAAGGGGAGGATTAGAGCAGACAAGATCAAACAGCCTTTTTACACAATGCAGAGGGTTAATCCCTTAGGTTCCACAGTTAATATAACAAGCATGCTTTGCTGCATATACAGACTGATTTTACTGTTAAGGGTTTAATAACGCTTTAAAGCTGAACTCCAAGAAAATACAAAAGAAAGCCATAAATGCAGCTCTGTAATCATGTAATACTTCATTAAATGTATTTTATAAACACAAGCAGAGTAGGTACCTAAATTTGACCTGGTATCAGACTCTTGAATTCCGTGTACAGAAGGGCTGGAGATTGGGCATACGAAGCAGCACAAGGAGCCATTTAGTTAATGTGCTGAGTAGATGAATGCTGATAGGAGGAGAAAGCAGAGTGAGGGAGATTTAAGTTCATCGCTGTCATCACTTTCAGTGTCCAGTCACAGACTGGGGGCGGGTTCAGGATGAGAAAGTGAGTTGAATGATGCCGGCCATCAGACTGAAGACAAGTGCCGTGAAGGAAATCCTCTGGATTGGAGCTGAATATTGCATTGAAGGCTGTTTTTTGTACTCTTTTATTGTGCCCTATTATCTTGTTTATTTTGCTGGAGGTCTGGTGTTATACAAATTGTGATATAAATTCGGTATCCAAAATAAATCAAATAAATAGAGATATAACCCTATATGACACTCCAAAGTCCCACTTTCAGCCTTGAAAGTCCAAAAACATATATAAACCTTTTAGTGTCAGTGAAACATAATGTACAAAAAGTCCAAACAATTATTCCTCCATATTCTGCTTCATCATCCCCGTCTATATTCAAAGAAACGCATACCTCCAAAGGAAAAGAAAACTAAATAGTGTATTATCCTCAATATATAATCCATAAATATAAAAACTATTATTTATAAACGTGCAAATTTGAAAAAAGACTCAAAATCGTAAACAACACGTGAAAACACTCTGTGTACACTCTATATACACCTATGTGAACACCCTGTGTACACTCCTATATACACCTATGTGAACACTCTGTGTACACTCTATATACACCTATGTGAACACTCCTATATACACCTATGTGAACACTCTGTGCACACTCCTATATACACCTATGTGAACACTCTGTGTACACTCTATATACACCTATGTGAACACTCCTATATACACATATGTGAACACTCCTATATACACCTATGTGAACACTCTGTGTACACTCCTATATACACCTATGTGAACACTCTGTGTACACTCTATATACACCTATGTGAACACTCCTATATACACATATGTGAACACTCCTATATACACATATGTGAACACTCCTATACGCACATATGTGAACACTCCTATATACACATATGTGAACACTCCTGTGTACACTCTATATACACCTATGTGAACACTCCTATATGCACATATGTGAACACTCCTATATGCACATATGTGAACACTCCTATATGCACATATGTGAACACTCCTGTGTACACTCTATATACACATATGTGAACACTCCTATATGCACATATGTGAACACTCCTATATGCACATATGTGAACACTCTGTGTACACTCTATATACACATATGTGAACACTCCTATATGCACATATGTGAACACTCTGTGTACACTCTATATACACATATGTGAACACTCCTATATGCACATATGTGAACACTCCTATATGCACATATGTGAACACTCCTATATATACATATGTGAACACTCTGTGTACACGCCTAAATACACATATGTGAACACTCCTATATACACATTTGTGAACACTCTATATACACATATGTGAACACTTCTAGGTGATTGAATTACATACAATTACCATAAATTAGGTATCACAAAGCCTTTAGAATAACCACCTGGACTCTCACTCCAGTATAGGTATGACTCCCAGGATTTGATTCCAGGCTTCAATCAGATTTCAAATTCTCCTCATTCACCTTATTTTATTTCAGGTACTTATATAGTGCCATCAATTTTTACGCAGCACTTTACATATATATTGTACATTCACATCAGTCCCTAACCCTCAAGGGGCGTACAATCTAAGGTCCCTAACTCACATTTATATACAAGGGCCAATTTAGACAGGATCCAATTAACCTATCAGCATGTCTTTGGAGTGTGGGAGGAAACCAGAGTACCCAGAGGAAACCCACACAGGCACAGGGAGGACATGCAAACTCCAGGCAGGAGGTGCCGTGGCTGGGATTCAAACCAACAACCCTAGTACTGCCAGGCAGAAGTGCCAACCATTTAGCCACTGTGCTATTTCCTTGTGTGTTATTCATAGATAGAGAAAAGAAGCCCACATAGTGTAGTATGTTTAGAAAAGATCTATACATTTATTCCTTTTGCTTACACTCAGGTATTCATTAATCAGTAAAAAATTCCCATGTCCCAGCCACGAGCAGCTTTCAGGAACGCTGAAGTGCCGAATACCCTCAACAAAGATGGCGGCTCCGCCACTTCTGGTTCCCATGTAACGTCCAACGTCACGTCTGTTGATGTGTGGTGTTATACAGTCTAAACAGATTTTGTCCAGAATGCTGGAAATCACTGGCAGTTGTAAAAATCTCATTCCTGACCTCACCACCCCAATGACATTTGCCCCAGTGCAAAATCTTATTGTTTACAGAGCTCAATAGTACAAACTGAGATTTACATCCATAAGTCAATGAGCTGGAGCAGTGACTCCTCCCCCTTTGTACTTGGTGGGAAACGTTCAGATGGCTTCACATTCATTAGATGCAATTTCAGGTGCAATTTCAATTCACAAATCGCACCTGAAATTGCACCAGTATGACCGGCACTAAAGCTGCAGTTTAGGTATAGTAATTTGTGCGTAGTTACATTGGCCCAGCTTAGATCATTTTAACTATGCATATACCATACCTGTGGGATCTCTCTGGAAGCTGGAAATCATTGTAGGTGGCACCACTACTCCAGTTATCTTCACTAGAGTCCAGTTCCTGCGCCAAGCATCTGCCCTGCTGCTTATTGAACATTGGAGGTCGCAGTCAGAAGACACTTTTAATTTTCTCAATTTAAGTGTTACCAATCCCAGGCTGTGGTTGCAATTGCAAGGAAAGAGCCTTGGGACTTAAACAGCAGGCTCCTGTGAGAGTGAGTGCTACAAAAGAAATTTGAATGTAATTGTCATAATTATTCATGTAACTTGCACATCCACATTTTGTGCTATTTATACCTCTTTCCTATGAAGAAAGTTACATCTAATTTTCTGTTGAAATGTTGTTGGTTCAGACTGGAAAATGCAAAATTCTCACTTTCTAGTCATTAATGGTGTTTATGTTCATGTCATGGTCTGCTTATGGCCATCTGCCTTCCTGGCATAAGGAGAATGTCAATGACCTTTAGAGAAGTTCCATTTCCACAATTTATTCTGCTTTTATTTTATTTTCTCTGTTGTCTGTTTGCAGAATGGTGGGTCTGCTTGCTGATGCCTGGGAAGATTTAAATACCATATGTCACCAATGAAACTCCATATAGGGATTCACTTATTAGATAAAGAAGCATTAGCCAAGTCTTTCAGTGACCAGATTCATTTTTATTACAAGTGTAGCACTACCCCTTTTAAGGGTTGCTTAGTAATTTTTGGGTTCCCTGTCAATCTGGACCTCCTTTTGAAAACTCAACCTCTCCTTCAATCTGAGACTATTGAATCCCCCTGTGAGCAAGAACAACTATCAAACAGGTAAACTAACTGTGGGTCCTCAGAACTAGGCGTCAGGGATTGAACGTGAAGTAAAGAGAGCTCTCATTTATAATTGATCAATGTCTCTTTGAGAACACTATAGAGTCGTCTGCATGCTTGTTGGGGCCCATTTGGTATGAAATTGGATTAAGGTGTAGATAATGGTTCCTCAAAATGGTAACACAAAAATAATGAGGAGGAAAGGAAGGATTCAACACTTTTCCTTTTGCTGGTGGTAAACTAGTGCAGGGTTCCCTTTAAAGCACTAGATAAAAGGCAGACTTGAAAGAGTGGAAGGTAACAATTGGCATGAGTGTCTATAGACAAGGACAACTCTCTCTGGATGTCAAAGGCAAAAGTAGTAGGAATCCTGCTCTGCTGAAAAAAAGTAACGTGTTGTTTCAGTTGGCACTGCTGTATTCTGGCCTGCAACTGTATGTCCCGTGGTCAGCTTAGATGATGAGACTGTAATGCAGATGTATCCCAATAATGGTGGCTTGGAGAACTAGGCTACAACCAATGGCAACTATATGTAATGTTCACCACTAGATTGCTGAGGTGATGAAATTGTCAGTGTTCTCTTAGTTAGTAAATACTTCGGATTCAATCACCCGATCTGTGTGGTCCAGCAGATGATAGCGATCTGTCTTTTCCGGCAGATGGGGGCCCCACACAGACTCTCTGGTTCTGATCCGGCGTCCTGTCTGCTCTCCTGCTAACAAATTGGCTCCTTGGGCAGCGTGGCAGGACAGGCGAATAATATGCTCTTTTCACGCCTTTCTCCCTCTCCAACTCTGGCTCTGCAGCCTAGCTCAAAGTGTCAGCCACCAGCACGCCTCCGCTCTACTTCCCTCCTCCTCCAATCTCCTGTGCTTTGATATTTATATGCCCCCACCCATAGGCTACCTCGACTGGGAAATGCAGTCTCTGAGCTCCCTGCTTACCATTCAAGTCCTGCTTTTCAGCATACAAGTTCCAGAGGGCTGTTCTACCAAATGTGAATGACCCTAAATGGCAGGCAGCTTCCATCTAATGTCCATTTTAAAGTACTGCATCTAACACCATTTCAATGGGTTACACAAGCCTGATATATACATGGTCTGTCCGGCATTACAACAATAATCACTGGAAGATTTCTATAAGACCTGGTTAATGATTCCTAAAGTGGACCTTCAAGCACATCTAAATCCAAAAACGAAAATATTATATATCCTGCAGTTTACTAATCCTTACATGCAGTATCTGCAATAGCTCTCTGTTTTTAAGGTTTTTATTTCCTTTATTTTCACCTGGTGATCCGCTCAGTAACAAATTTCCTGTCTTAGGGTGTTTCCTCTATGGAGCAATGGAGACATCCCTGGATAGTAGCACTGTCTGGAATGGGTAGTATTACATGAACTAGTAGATTTAGATCTAAGTTACATAACTGACCAACAAATTAAATCAGAACTCCAGCTAACTCTTTTAAAGCCATTAAAGCAAACAGTGTTTTTTCCTTTTCGGATAAGGTTTTACATAAATAAATTAAGACTGATTGCTGCTACATTTGCAAGACAGATGGTCTGTTGAAAATGAACAGACTTACCGGCTGGATCACCAGGTGAGAATAAAGGAAAAGAGCCTAAAAAAATTCTTAAAATTGGTAAACTGTCTGAGAAATTTTGTAAAAAATATCTGATATTTCACTGTAATTTTACCATGTTGGCGAAATGCATTGAGGCCAATAGCAAAACCAAACTATTAAACATAAAACAAAATGTGAACATCAACCCTAGCACTAATCATGTGATTGCCATGATGCTTACACAATGACGTCATGACTTTGTTGATAAAGTGACACAGTTTCATATACCTGCAAAGCCAGGTCAGATTGTCACAGTGAAGTGGCCTTAATAATAGGGGCAATGCATGCTCTTAGCTTTAAAGTGGATTTTATTTTTGTATGGGAAACGTAAAGGTCAAGTTTGACACATTTTTGGCCAGCACTAAATTTCAGCAAAATAAAGTCCACCAAAACTTCTTAACTTTTCCCTACCTTGTATATTCCACACCATCTACTCTAGATCAATCTGCGAATCTCTAGAAAATAATATCGCTCCATCCGTACCAAATTTTAGCTTCTTCCAGAGGCTCACACTATGGTTGCATGGTGGGCAAAGTTTTTCACACTGCACCCTTAAAAGGAGCACTATCCTCTCTTGACCCTTTGATGATGCAACCATTTGATCCATGTGTGTGTCATTCATCTCATGAAGTCTCACCTATCCTCCTCAGGTAAACTTTGCTCATGTCCCAACAGGTGGTCTCCTCGCGTGTCATTTGGGCTGACAGACCCTAACTGTATCCCTCCAGGTGTAAACTTCTTTACCTCATAGAGCCAACATTCTCAATTCTGCACCAAAACAACTTATGTCTCTTCCAACCATCAATCCTGGTACAACATGTCCATCTGCACGTTAGGCTTCACCCCCAAGATCACCCTGCACAACTCATCAGCCAAGATACAGTTGTGTTCAAAATAATAGCAGTGTGTTGCAAAAAGTGAATAAAACTCAAAATCCTTCTAATAGCTTTTATTTCCATCCAGACAAATGTATTGGGAACACTACACATTCTATTCCAAATCAAAACATGAAGAAAAATAGATCAAATTTGTGTTGTTCCTCTAAAAAAATTGAAGAAAAGTGAATATTAGACGGTTCAAAAAAATAGCAGTGTTTGTATTCTTCTTTGCAAACTCAAACATTCACTATATAAACTGAAAAATGTTTGAAGATTTTGCTTTCCTTTGAATGACTTAATGAATATTTGGTTGTATAAGCACTGTTTCTGAGAACTGCTGTACATCTGTGTTGCATGGAGTCACCCAACTTCTGGCCCCTGTGATCAGGTATTCCAGCCCAGGATGATTGGACCACATTCCACAGTTCTTCTCTATTTCTTGGTTTTGCCTCAGAAACTGCATTTTTGATGTCACCCCACAAGTTTTCTATTGGATTAAGATCCGGGGATTGGGCTGGCCACTCCATAACGTCAATCTTGTTGGTCTGGAACCAAGATGTTGCACGTTTATTGGTGTGTTTGGGGTCGTTGTCTTGTTGGAACACCCATTTCAAGGGCATTTCCTCTTCAGCATAAGGCAGCATGACCTCTTCAAGTATTCTGATGTACTCAAACTGATCCATGATCCCTGGTATGCGGAAAAATAGGCCCAACACCGTAGTATGAGAAACATCCCCATATCATGATGCTTGCACCACCATGCTTCACAGTGTACTGTGGCTTGAATTCAGTGTTTGGGGTCGTCTGACAAACTGTCTCCGGCCACTAGACCCAAAAAGAACAATCTTACTTTCATCAGTCCACAAAATGTTGCGCATTTCTCTTTAGGCCAGTCAATGTGCTCTTTGGCAAATTGTAACCTCTTCAGCACATGTCTTTTTTCCAACAGTGGGACTTTGCGGGGGCTTCTTGCAGATAGCTTGGCTTCACATAGGCGTCTTCTAATTGTAACAGTACTCACAGGGAACTTTACACCTTCCTTCATCTTCCTGGAGCTGATTGTTGGCTGAGTCCTTGCCATTTTGGCTATTCTTCTATCCATTCGAATGGTAGTTTTTCGCTTTCTTCCACGCCTTTCAGGTTTTGATTGCAATTTTAAAGCATTTGCGATAATTTTAGCTGAGCAGCCTATCATTTTCTGCACTTCTTTATATGATTTCCCCTCTCCAATCAACTTTTTAATCAAGGTACGCTGTTCTTCTGAGCAATGTCTGGAACGACCCATTTTCCTCAGAATTTCAGAGAGAAATGCATTGTAACCAGCATGTACAACATTTGCTGCCTTCCTTCCTTAAATAAGGGCAATAATTGCCACCTGTTTTTCAAAGACTGAATGACCTCACTAATAGAACTCCACACTGCTATTATTTTGAACATGCCCCTTTCAGTTAGTGATTCAATTACACAGAATCAGCAGCATGCATGTCATGACTGTTGGGTCTGTTGGATTTCTATTACTCTACTACACCTGCTAGTAAATTATTTGCCATGTAGAAATAACATTTCTACCAAAAACAGTGAATGATCCGGTTAGTGATGTCTGACTGCTATTATTTTGAACACAACTGTACATCCCAGACCACCCACTGGTCATGTAAGTTTGTAAAAAAGATATTTAATTCTAGAGCAGGCGCCATAAGGGCCAATGACTCCCGACAACAAATTGTGTCCCCCTCCTCTCTCCATCCTATAGGATTTTCTAATATTTCTCCCATAATAAGAGTGACCACCCTTTGAATATGCAATATCCCTTCAGGTCACTGTCTGGAGCCAGCTCACCCCTTTTTACATCTAAAAGAACTAAATTACTGCAGGTAACCCAAACCACTAATTAACCACTTGCCTACCGGGCACTTATACCCCCTTATTTACCAGGCCAATTTTCAGCTTTCAGCGCTGCCGCACTTTGATTGACAATTGCGCGGTCATGCAACATTGTACCCATATGAAATTTTGATCATTTTTTTCTCACAAATAGAGCTTTCTTTTGGTGGTATTTAATCGCCACTGGGTGCTTTACTTTTTGCGCTATAAATAAAAAAAGTGCAAAAAATTTGAAAAAAAAAAAGTTTCTTTGTTTCTTTTATAAAATTTTTTAAACAGGTATTTTTTCTCCTTCACTGATGTGCGTTGATGAGGCAGCACTGATGGGCACTGATAGGCGGCACTGATGGGCACTGATAGGCAGCACTAAAGGGCACTGATAGGCAGCACTAATGAGGTGGCACGGATAGGCGGCACTGATAGACAGCACTAATGAGGTGTCACGGATAGGCGGCACTAATATGCAGCACTGATAGGCGGCACTGATAGGTGACACTGATTATGGGTACTGATAGACGGCACTGACTGGCATCACTGATGGGCACTGACTGGCGGCACTGACTGGCACAACCCCTGGGCACTGACTGGTGGCACTGACTGGCAGCACTGCTGGGCTGCACTGGTGGGTGGCACTGGTGGGCAGCACTGGTGGGTGGGCACAGGTGGGTGGCAGTGGTGGGCACAGGTGGGTGGGCACAGGTGGGTGGCACTGGTGGGCACAGGTAGGTGGCACTTCTGGGCACAGGTAGGTGGCACTGCAGAGTGGCACAGGTGGGTGCACTGCTGGGCACAGGTGGGGGCACTGCTGGGCACAGGTGGGGGCACTGCTCAGCACGGGTGGGCGGAGCTAGTGGGCGCACTGCTGGGCACAGGTGGGCGGAACTTGCGGGTGTCACTGCTGGGCACTGATCATCAGGGCACTGATCATCAGTGCCCTGATGATCGGTGCCGATCCCCACTCTGACAACTGCCGGTTCTCGGCAGTACTTTACTCACGATCTGACAGCGTGAGGAAAGTGCAGCCGAGAACCGGCACTTGCATTTCCCTCTGATCAGCGTGTCATTGGACACCGCTGATCACGTGGTAAAAGGCCACGTGATCGGCTGTGTCCATAGGACACAGTGATCACGGAGATCGCCGGGTGCGCGCCCCCTGGGGCGCGCAGGAGAGCGCGTTCTGTGGGGACGTCATATGACGTCCACCCAGAACTGGCCGGCCGCAGTGCAGCCGTCATTCGGCTATCTGCGGTCCGCTACTAGTTAATGCTCAAGGCAACATAATCGTAATAAGTAACAGTTATTTCACCATTGTCTCGGTCTGCTCGCTCTGTAACTGTAGTCTTCTTTCACGTTCTAAATGGCCTCTCTAATGTTTCAGTAGCGTAGCTGAGACCCCATGTCATATTCCACAATAACACCAGCTGCTCCTTTTGCAATACAAAACTGGAATTCTCATCTAGAGTAAAACCTAAAGATCATCCACCACCACTGGCTGTATAAACTGATCTGAGCTGAGATCTGGTCAGACAGGAAATGACAGAGAATAATCATGCTTCTCCTTTTGCTTCATGAAGTCATGGGGGCACAGTTCTCTTTTCTTCATAGTGTCAGTAACAATAATGGGATTAAAAGGGCATGTGTCCTATTTTTAATTTTACTGTTTTTGAGTGTAGATTTGAAAGGATAAGCGTGTGCACATTTTCTCTGTGTGTCTTTCTTTTCTTAGCCACTTGAGTAAAAGACTGGAATACGCCTTCATTTTGCAATTTCCATTACTGAAAGTTTGACCAACAACTAATTTTGCAAATAAACAATTGTTCTTCATAAGTTTAGGCCAAAATGTATTCTGCTACATTTCTTTGGTTAAAATAACCCAAATCAGTGTTTATTATTTAGTCTGTAGGAAAGTTACAGTACACAAACTATGGGATATACAGTATCTGAAAACTGATCAATCCTGATGGCTGATCTCATTTCTTGAGGCCCGAATATGTCAGGACAGTACAGATATCCCCCAAATTACCCCTTTTTTTAAAGTAGACAGTCTAAGGTATTTAGTAAGAGGCATGGTGAGTTTTTTTAAGTTGTAATTTTTTGGAAAATTAAGAATTTTTTATTTTTTTACATACTGTCACCAGCGCAGTACAGCATCATCATATAACTGGTGTGGTGGGAAACTGACTGGTGACAGTATGAAAAAAAGTAATAATTTGTCTTCAATTAATTTTTTTCATTTTTTTTTCTTTATTTACAATTTTTTTTAACAAACTGTGACCAGAGCAATACACTGTTATCACAGTAACATTGCACTACTCTTGGGAAGTGATCAGGAATTTTTTTCTTCTACATTACGATTGCTTATAGCAGTGAAATTCATTGCTATAGGCTAGCATGTTACTGAATGAAATTGATTCATTCATTCATTGTTGTGATTAGCTGTGATTGGCCACATCTACTTACATGATACATTTGGGCTGTGATTGGTTCTGTCTGTACCATGTAATCACTGTGATCAATCACAGCTAGCAACACAATTGTGCACATTGAATGGCATGAAAGAAGCATGTCATTGTTTACAATTGTCATGTGTTCTCCTGTGATTGGTCACAGGATCCCCTCCTTGGGGCCCCCTCCCAGCCTTCTTTCAATTCATTTTCTGTACTGCTGCACAGGCTCTGCCACTTTTAAAGGTTGCCTTGGTCACCATTCCCAGCCTCCTGCCAGGGGATTGGCCAAGGACCCTCAAACATTCATATTGATCTTCTCCCCTCATCCACCCCTCTTCCAGAAAGCTCTCAGGTTTCTGGAAAGGTGAGAGGGCTCCAGAAGCCCTGCCCTGTTAGAGCCTTCCAGACTGTCCTGAGATAACTTCACTACTCAACTCCCCAGGCTGACTCATCCCCAGTCTGCTACTCAACCCCTGTCCAAAAAAATGAACCAACCTGGAGGGCGTTACATACAGTACATGCTTGTTCTGAGTCACTGACTCACTGAGCAGTGAAGCCAAGGTAAAGTTGACAGGCCAGGAGATTGCACCTTGTAGGGCCCATTCACACTGCCTGCAGTCTAAATGCTCTGGTTTAGTGTCCTTTTTGGCAGTAGCGAGCAGGGGCGGACTGACAACTCATGGGGCCCCTGGGCAATAGGGGATCATGGGGCCCCTGTGTCCTTGCCAAAACTCAAAAAAGCCTATGAGAAAGGTACCAGGGGCATCTCATGGGGCCCACTACTGACACCGGGCCCTCAGGCAGTGCCCGAGTTTCCAAATGGTTAGTCCGCTCTGGTAGTGAGTGAGGGACGGGTGTCATGGGCCTTTCAACACATCACATAGTTACCTTTTTTCCCATTTTCTTTTGTCAACAATATTTGAAGTGCCTAAAGTGACACTTTATTCATGTCACCATGCAGCAGCTGTCCGTATTTCTGCATTTTATTGCAGCATGTCTGCAATTTAATGCAGCTTACTGGACCGCACCTCCGGGCAGGGGCGGACTGACCATTTGGAAACTCGGGCACTGCCTGAGGGCCCAGGGTCAGTAGGGGGCCCCATGAGATGGCCCTGGTACCTTTTTCATAGGCCTTTTTGAGTTTGGGCAAGGACACAGGGGCCCCATGATCCCCTATTGCCCGGGGGCCCCATGATTTGTCAGTCCGCCCCTGCCTCCGGGCTGCATTGCAGTGCAAATGGGGCCTTTTCTATGTGACCTAGTGGTTTCTGGTGGTCTAATGGTTTTTCAGTGCTGAAAAACTCCATTCACCACGCTGTGTGTGTGTGTAATGACCGCTTCCACGCTGAAATCTAAAGATGCTCATATTCACCATATCATTTGTATTTACTTGTAGGAGAAAAAAATCTAAAAAGGAAAATATGATCAATGTTGAGCTTAAAAATATTTTTTGTCTTCCTTTTTTCAGATTTTTTTTTTTTCTGCCTGTTTTGGAGATCCCAAAATTTCACATCACATAGAAACTTTAGTTGATTACCAGGCACTGAAGCAAAGGTAAGCTTTCAGTTTTCCATTTCAGCACTTAAATATATTGTATGTAAACCCTAACAATTAACTTCTCTTTTCCCTCCTTTTGGCCAGTTAAATATACCACTGGACGTGTTTTTGTTATATCTGTTCAATAGGTGCAAAAAATTACCGGTTGATCCTGCCAGGTGAGCTGACAACCTCCTTGTTCACACGTCTCTGCATGGACCATAAATCACTTTCCCCTATGTTACGGTGATAAGGAAAACCACACCTTACAAAGCCATCCACAACACTGCCCCTAGCTACATCACCAAAGTCATCCGCAGATATCGCCCAAATCGCCCACTCCGCTCCTCCCATGATATCTTCCTCTCTAGCTTCCTCATCACCTCCTCCCACGCTCGCCTCCAGGACTTCTCTCCTCAGCCTCTCCCATTCTCTGTAACTCCCTACCCCAGTATGTCCAGTCAGCCCCCACCCTGTCTGCCTTTAGGTGATCTTTGAAAACTAAATTATTCAGGGAAATCTACCCCACCTCTACCTAAGAACTGTACTTGAATCACCTATGCCAGATCATCCCCCGCAGCTGTCACCTTTTGTATCACCTCCCCCTTCCTTTAGATTGTAAGCTCCACGAGCCGGGCCCTCCTATTCCTTCTGTACTGAAATGTATTGTAATTGTACTGTCTCCCTTATATTGTAAAGTGCTGCGCAAACTGTTGGCGCTATATAAATCCTGTATAATAATAAGGAAAGGGGGAATTGTTCTGTAGCTCTGACACATTTCCTTTGCTGATGCACTTGACAGCTCTGCTGGATTTCCTATTGCTTTATCACTAGAACAAATAGCGTGAATTTCCCCAGAAGGGTCACAGACAGCAATGAACAACAGGGCCTGAATCCTTTCCTACTCCATCTATAACTACAAAAATCCCTTTACCAAGTTTTTACACCCAAGGAGGGGAGGACTGCCTGATCACGTGACCACTGCGATTGGCTGTCACAGTGGTCACATGATTGGGAGCCAATCCTGCCGGCTCCTTACCATTGCTAGAGCCCAGAGTCTGTCATCGACAGCTCAGCCACTGTGCTGCGAGTGCGCTCTCAGCACAGAAACCTTGGTCATCCATGGATGCATATGTGCAGTATGCGGGTGCCCACTTAACATGCGTTACATGGGCAGCAAGTGGTCAAGCAAGCCATACGCACATTAGAATTGTGTTTATAACTGATTTTCTATGTGTTGTCCCCTGATATTGGAATCAGCCGATCTACCACATGCTGGCGGCAGCTGGATAATTGTTTTGAGTCCAATCTGATTCAAATGTCAAAGCTTATCAACTTTTTGTGATAAGATCTATTCTGCTCATTCTACTTGCAATAGTATAAAAAAGTGATTCAATGATTTTGGTACATTTTGGATTCCTGGTGAGTATGCCTAGTCCCTAACGTTCCCTTATTTAAAGGAAATGTCCCTCTTTTGAAACCAAATTCTTCATTTCCTGTTTCTTCCTCAGTTGTCTTTTTTTCTGATCTGCAGAAATGTATTATTTAACTGTGAAGTGTTAAACTAAACCAGCCATTCTCAACTAGGTTTCCTCCAGAGGTGACTAGGGGCTCCTTGAACTGTGACAAATTGATGGTGCCTGCATAGTTCCAGGTCCAACATCACTTGGCGGAACCAGCAGCAGGGCTGTAAGGGAGAAATTCTTCCCACTGACTACCACCAACGTAAGGGGTATTTTCCCAATAATCACCAATGGACTAATCTTAACAGGGGTTCCCTGAGACCAGAAAATGATTGCAAAGATTCCTTTGGGGTATAAAGGTCGAGAAAGACTGCACTAAACCCTTCATTTACTTCTAGACTATTGTATTTAAAAATAATATATAATATTATAATAATATTATTATAAAAATATTATAAAATATAAAAAAACAACATTGTAAAGTAGAAGCAAAAAGCGTTTGTGGGCTTGGCCAACTGTTTTTGCACATTTATTCCAAAAGTGGAACTATGGCCCCCATAATAAAGATGCATTTACTGCAGTAATGGTATGTAAGTGCATCAGCATCTTGAATTTTCCACCTGCAAATTGTCACAGATTTGATCCTGCCAGTAAAGTCCTGTGAGAGGGTGACAATGCTTCTGCACTGATCCTGAATTCAAAACTGTGTTGTCACCTTCGTGTGAATTGTTTGCACTTTAGTGGGTTGAGAGGATGCTGCAGAAAGCAAAGCTTAGCTGCACTTTCACAGCTGATTCACAAGTATGTAGCTTGCCAGCATTGCTTCTGTTGATGAAACCTTGACACGGAGTTACAGTGTCTGGGTGGGGTAGTGTTTGAGACACAAATGAAGGAAATTTTTTTTTTTGTATTTTGAGTCTTGTGCTTCACATAGTAACTGCATTTGGGTCACTCTAGTGGTCCAAAACCCCCTTTACACAACGCTCCAATCAACAATGCTGTTCAGGTAGGATTGATCATTTTTGATTGGAGCAGTGCGCAGGGGGCATGTTGGAGAAGGCACTGAAACACCTCTACATGTAAAAAACAAGAATTTAACAGCCCAGCTGTGTCATGTGATCAGCCGTGGCCAAATCACAGCTAATCACAAAAAAAAAACCCTGAATGAATCTATTTCATTCAGGTAAATGCTTGCTTATAGCAAAGTAATTCTTTGCTATAAGCAAATTGTGTAAAATAAATAAATAAATAAATACTGATCACTTCCCCAAAGTAGTACAATGTTACTATAGTATCATTATGCTACTTTGGTCATAGTGAAATATGAAAAAAAAAATCTTAAAAAAAGAGAAATGTTTTTTATAAAAACTAATAATAAATGTATTTATTTTTTTTTTTCGTACTGTCACCTTTCAGTGTCCCTGATCACCGCCATGCCAGTTATATGATGATGCTGTACTGCACTGGTGACAGTATGTAAAAAAGAAAATAGCAAAAACAATTTTTTTAATTTCTTCATTCTCCGAAAAATTATGACAAAAAAATTACAACTTCAAAAAACTCGCCATGCCTCTTATGACGTACGTCGGACTGTCTACTTTGCAAAAAGGGGTCATTTGGGGGATATCTGTACTGTTCTGACATTCTTGGGCCTCAAGAAATTAGATTGGCTGTCAGTACTTCAGTATTGATGAATATTCAGATATATCCCATAGTTTGTGAACTTTATAATTTTCCTACAGACTAAATAATAAATACTAATTTGGGTTATTTTCACCAAAGAAATGTAGTAGAACACATCTTGGCCTAAATTTATGAAGAACAATTATTTATTTGCAAAGTTTTATAACAGAAACAAAGAAAAACTTGTTTGTTTTTTTTTCAAAAGTTTCAGTCTTTTTTTTGTTAATTTAGCAAATAATAAAAACCCCAGCGGTGATTAAATACCACCAAAAGAAAGCTGTAGTTGTGTGAAGAAAATTATAAAATTTTCATATGGGTACAGTGTTGCATGACCGCGCAATTGTCATTCAAAGTGTGAGAGCGCTGAAACCTGAAAAATGGCCTGGGCAGGAAGGGGGTAAAAGTGCCCGGTATTGAAGTGGTTAAAAAACAACTCTACTTCTGTTACAAAAAAAACATCGTTCTGGGTAATCAATTTCATTACATTGATTTTAACAACCTTTGTTGTAGATCACCACCTTACTTCTGCTCTAAAGAAATAGCTAGTTGGTTTGACCATGTCCTGCACAGACGTCTGAATAGGAGGGTCTGGTTCATTATAATCACCTGGTGCAAGCTCAGTGTTCTGATGAGGAAAGCTCCAGGATCTGCCTTTCTTTAGGAGTAATTAAAGAAGGATTCCAGCTATGGATGTTTTATACACAGTTACATTGGTGCAGGTTGAACCTATGTAACTATGAAAATACCATACCTGGCCGATCCCCAATAGGACACCGCTTTTCCAGAAATCTCCACTTGCTCCAGGTCCCATGCCGAGCGGCTACCCTGTTCCATTCTGAACACAGGTGGTCATCTGCTCAGCACAGATGCCACATAGGGAATATTTAGCATTTTCTGAATGGATGTAAGGCATTCCCTGAATAGACAAGGTGGAGAGGCGGGGTGGTGAGGTCAAGCTGGACCAATGTAACTAACAATCATATCTGCAATTCTTCTTTAACCTTTGGGGAGTATGTCCCCAAAAATGAAATTCCTATTGCAGAGGATGCCCAGTATGTGACTTGTTTCTTATTGCAGGGAAATCAGTGAGCCAGTCACATAAGCAGGAATTGAAATTGCTCAGGAAGTTCTGAACACCAACTGTGTACAGAACGCCTTCAGGGTGCCATGTTGTATTGAATTTTACAGAAAATGACAGCAGCTGCAGAATGAAAAGGAAATGTCATTTTTTAAAGTGGTAGTAAAAATTGCTGACAGGCATGTTATTTGACCGAAGTGACCCTATTAGAGGAGCTGTCAGCCATTATGAACACTGAGCCGAGCTTGCTCAGCTCAGCATACATTTACAGCTCCAGATCCATGCCGCGGTGATGTGCACATGTGTGGAAGTGACATCATCACGGTCTAGCCGAAGACAAGGAATACGGAAGGAAGATCAGGAGATGATAGAAGCACCCGGGGCCTGCTGGATTGATCACACCACAAAGCTTCTTTGGCAGGTAAGTCTTCCATAATAAGTGCTGCATATTAATACATTGTGGCATAACCCTCTTGGAGGCCCCTTAACCCCCTGCCTACCGGGCACTTTTACCCCTTCCTGTCCAGGCCAATTTTCAGTTTTCAGCGCTATCACACTTTGAATGACAATTGCGCGGTCATGTAACACTATACCCGACTACTGCAACTCCCTCCTCACTGACCTGCCTCGCCGCTGGCTATCCCCACTTCAGTCAATCCTGAATACAGCTGCCAGACTCATTCACCTTTCCAACCGCTCCATCTCAACCACCCCCCTCTGCCAATCCCTCCACTGGCTTCCGATTGCACAACGGATCAAATTCAAAATCCTAACACTGACATACAAAGCTGTCCACCATACCGCCCCGAACTACATCACCGACCTAATATCCAAGTACCACCCAGCACGCGCACTCTGCTCCTCACAAGACCTCCTTCTCTCTAGTTCCCTGGTCTCCTCCTCCCATGCCCGCCTCCAGGACTTCTCCAGGGTGTCACCCACCCTCTGGAACTCCCTGCCCCAACCCATCAGATTATCACCTACTCTCCTCTCCTTTAGGCGCACCCTGAAAACCCATCTCTTCAGGGAAGCCTACCCCACCCCCTGCTAACTTGCCGAGCTCCTCCACTCTTCCTACCACCCCATCCCCCACATCTATCTCCTCCTGTACCACCATCCCCTCCCTCCTAGATTGTAAGCTCGAAAGAGCAGGGCCCTCGATCCCCTCATGTTTTGCATTGTATTGGTATTGTTCTGTCACATGTTCTGTCTCCCTTTGTAATGTACAGCGCTGAGCGAACTATTGGCGCTTTATAAATACTGTATAATAATAATAATACCCATAAGAATTTTTTTTTTTTTGAGACAGATAGAACTTTCTTTTGGTGGCTTCTAATGACTACTGGGGGTTTAATTTTTTGCTAAACAAACAAAAAAGTTTAAAAAAAAGTATTTCTTAGTTTCTGTTATAAAAATATTGCAAATAAGTAATTTTTTTTGCTTCACTGATGTGCACTGATAAGGTTGCATTGATGGGCACTGATGAATTGGCACAGAAGAAGCAGCACTTATGGGCACTAATGAGGCTATACTGATGGGCACTAATGAGGCTACACTCATAGGCACTGCTGAGGTGGCACTAATGAGGCGGCACTGATATGCTGCACTGATGGGCACTGATAAGGTTGCATTGATGGGCACTGATGAATTGGAACAGAAGAAGCAGCACTTATGGGCATTAATGAGGCTATACTGATGGGCACTAATGAGGCTACACTCCTAGGCACTGCTGAGGTGGCACTAATGAGGCGGCACTGATAGGCACTGATATGCTGCACTGATATGCTGCACTGATGGGCACTGATATGCTGCACTGATAAGCTAAAATGATGCAAACTAATATGGTGTACTGATGGGCACTGATGGGGCTGCACTGATAACTAGGGTACTGATGAACACAGGATCGCCGCTTATCAGCTCTCCTTCCTCACACAGTGACAGGAGTGAAGAAAGGAAATGCTGATAAACCGGCATTTGTTTACATGCGATCATCTGTGATTGGCCCTTTACCTTGACACAGTGATCACAGAGCATGCACAATATGTGCTCCGGGGAAGGGGGGGTTCTGGTCCATAGACGTCCTCCAATAACGCGACGACCGCACTGTAGCGGTCTTTCACTAAAGCACTGTCAACTAGTTAAAAAAAATTATAATAGGCTTTACTACCGCTGTAATAACATTAAATTACAATATGCCTTGTGTAGTAATTGTATATAAAATTTTTTATTTTTTTGTACTTTTTTTTTTCTTCTTAACCTCTTCCCGTCTGGCCCATGTCGATAAACGGCCAGACGGGAGCGCTGCCGATTTAGAAACGTCCCTCCGCATCCATTGCCTGTGCTCGCTCCCTGGGAGTGCGTGGCACCACGATAGGTGCCCGTGGTGTCCAGAGGACACAGCGGAACACCGATCGCTGTATGGGACCTCTGTGTGAGGTCCCGATCATGTGATCATTTACTGGCCAATCAGTGAACATATGAATAGTTGTAAACAAGATGTCACTTCCTGACATCATTGCTTACTACTAGTGAAATCTGTGAATGATCACAGAAGTCACATGGTACAAGGCTATTCACAACAGCCTTGTACCATGTGACCAATCACAGCTCGCACAGTATTTCTCAATGGCTGCAAGAATGCAGCCAGAGAGAAGGAGAAAATATTATTATTATACAGGACTTGTATAGCGCCGAGAGTTTGCTCAGCGCTTTACATAATGAAGGGAGACAGTACAGTAACAATACAGTTCAATACAAGAGGGATTAGAGGGCCCTGCTCCTTGGAGCTTACAATCTAGGAGGGAGGGGATAGTGGTACAAGAGGTAATTAGCTGTGGGGGATGGAGTGGTAGGAGGGGTAGAGGATTCCAGTATTAGCAGGGGTCGAGGTAGGCTTCCCTGAGGAGATTGGTTTTCAGAGTGCGCCTATAAGTGAGCAGAGTAGGCGAGAGCCTGATAGATTGGGGTAGGGAGTTCGAGAGGATGGGTGAAGCCCTTGAGAAATCCTGGAGACGAGCATGGCAGGAGGAGTCAAGAGAGCTAGAGAAATGATTGCTTTTACAGCCTTTATGGGTATAAAACAAACAGTGTAAAAAAAGAAAAAAAAATCTTAATCACCCCCCACAAGTAGTACAGTGTTACTATGGTGACACTGTACTGCTAGAGTGACAGTATGTTAAAAAAACAAAACATAAATAATAATATAAAAAAACAAAATAAAAATGTAAAAACATTTTTGAAAAATTATAATTTTTGGCTATAAACTAATGTGGGTTTTTTTTTTTTTACTAAAAAGATAACTGAATAAATTTTGGCCAAGATTTATGAAGAAAGATTATTTATTTGCAAAATTTTATAAGAAAAACACTTTTTTGGACTTTTTCATTTATATAGCAAAAAAATTAAAATCCCAGTGGTGAATACCACCAAAATAAAGTTTGTTCTGTCTCAAAAAAATGATAAAAAAATCCATATGGGTACAGTGTTGTATGACCGCGCAATTATCAAAGTGTGATAGCGCTGAAAGCTGAAAATTGGCCTGGACTGGAAAGGGGTGAAAGTGTTCTGACTTGAAGTGGTTAACCAAAAGTTCCAAAAATTTTGAAAAAAAGTGTTTTTCTTATAACATTTTGCAAATAAATAAGCTTTCTTCATAAATCTTGTCCAAACTTTATTCAGTTATCTTTTTAGTAAAAAAAAAAAAAAAACCCAAGTTAGTTAATAACCAAAAATTATAATTTAAAAAAAAAAACAATTTAAAATTTTTATTTTATTTATTTTTTTATTATTTATGTTTTGTTTTACATACTGTCACCCTAGCAGTACAGGGTCACCATAGTGACACTGTACTACTTGTGGGGGGTGATGAAGATTTTTTTTTCTACACTGATTGCTTTTACACCCATAAAGGCTGTAAAAGCAATAATTTCTCCTTCTCTCTGGCTGCATTCTTGCAGCCATTGTAAAATACTGTGTGAGCTGTGATTGGTCACAACTTGTCACATGATACAAGGCTGATGTGAATAGCCTTGTACCATGTGATCTCTGTGATCATTCACAGATTTCACACGTAGTAAGCAATGATGTCAGAAGTGACATCTTGCTTACACCTATTCATGTGATCAATGATTGGCCAATCATTGATCACATGAATAGGTGTAAGCAAGATGTCACTTCTGACATCATTGCTTACTACGTGTGAAATCGTGTGAAATCTGTGATCACATGATCGGGACCTCACACAGAGGTCCTGTACAGCGATCGGTGTTCCGTGGTGTCCTCTGGATCGCGGTGCCACGCGCTCCCAGGGAGTGTACACAGTCCAAAATGGCGTGCACCATTTATGAAAGGCAACCCGCCCCTGCATTGCCACCCTCCGGCAGTTTACAGTCATGGCCGAAATTGTTGGCACCCTTGATATTTTTCCTGAAAATCAAGTATTTCACACAAAAAAGGTATTGCATTAACACATGTTTTGCTATACACATGTTTATTCCCTTTGTATGTATTGGAACAAATATAAAACAGAGGCAGAAAAGCAAATATGACATAATGTCACACAAAACCCCAAAAATGGGCTGGACAAAAGTATTGGCACCCTTAACTTAATATTTGGTTGCACACCCTTTGGAAAACATAACTGAAATCAGTCGCTTCCTATAACCATCAATAAGCTTCTGACACCTCTCACCCGGAATTTTGGACCACTCTTCCTTTGCAAACAGCTCCAGGTCTCTCTTATTGGAAGGACACCTTTTCCCAACAGCAATTTTAAGATCTCTCCACAGGTGTTCAATGGGATTTAGATCTGGGCTCATTGCTGGCCACTTCAGAACTCTCCAGCGCTTCTTTGCCATCCATTTCTGAGTGCTTTTTGACGTATGTTTGGGGTCATTGTCCTGCTGGAAGACCCAGGATCTTGGACGCAAACCCAGCTTTCTGACACTGGGCCCTACAGTGCGACCCAAAATCCTTTGGTAATCCTCAGATTTCATGATGCCTTGCACACAGTCAAGGCACCCAGTGCCAGAGGCAGCAAAACAACCCCAAAACATCATTGAACCTCCACCATATTTTACCGTAGGTACTGTGTTTTGTTCTTTGTAGGCCTCATTCCGTTTTCGGTAAACAGTAGAATGATGTGCTTTACCGAAAAGCTCTATCTTGGTCTCATCTGTCCACAAGACGTTTTCCCAGAAGGCTTTTGGCTTACTCAAGTACATTTTGGCAAACTGTAGTCTTGCTTTTTTATGTCTCTGTGTCAGCAGTGGGGTCCTCCTGGGTCTCCTGCCATAGCGTTTCATTTCATTTAAATGTCGACGGATAGTTCGCGCTGACACTGATGCTCCCTGAGCCTGCAGGACAGCTTGAATGTCTTTGGAACATGTTTGGGGCTGCTTATCCACCATCCGGACTATTCTGCGTTGCAATCTTTCATCAATTTTCCTCATCCGTCCACGACCAGGGAGATTAGCTACAGTGCCATGGGTTGCAAACTTCTTGATAATGTTGCGCACTGTGGACAAAGGCAAATCTAGTTCTCTGGAGATGGACTTGTAACCTTGAGATTGTTGATATTTTGCCACAATTTTGGTTCTCAGGTCCTCAGACAGTTCTCGTCTCCTCTTTCTGTTGTCCATGCTTAGTGTGGCACAGACAGACACACAATGCAAAGGTTAAGTGAACGTCTCTCCTTTTTATCTGCTTTCAGGTGTGATTTCTATATTGCCCACACCTGTTACTTGCCCCAGGTGAGTTTACAGGAGCATCACATGCTTGTAACATTCTTATTTATCCGCAGTTGTGAAAGGGTGCCAATACTTTTGTCCAGCCCATTTTTGGAGGTTTGTGTGACATTATGTCGAATTTGCTTTCTTTCCTCCCTTTTTTTGTTTTGTCCCAATACACACAAAGGGAATAAACATGTGTATAGCAAAACATGTGTTAATGCAATACGTTTCGTGAGAAATACATGATTTCCTGGAGAAATATCAAGGGTGCCAACAATTTCGGCCATGACTGTATATACAGCGGCTGGATGGGAAGTGGTTAAGAAAGCAGAGTTACCCATTAAGGCAAGGACTGTTCACATCTCTGTGATTTTGATGTGCAAATACCTTTGAGAACACGTATGTATTTACATAGTTCAAGTAGAGATCCTATTCAAAATGACTGCAGTAATAATACTATTATTTGTTACCATTAATAAACGATGCAATTAATTATAGTAACACCTCCCATTCCAGCATCGTAAGTTCTCTTCCTGTAATTCTGGATTTTCACTTAAGTTTCATTAGGAAGGAAGCATTGTACAAATGATCCATTCCTCTTCTCTGACAGTCAGGTACTTGAGCTGAATAGCGTCCCAGTTTGGAGTTTCCTTGCCGTTCACGATTCTGATACGGTGTTCTCACCCTTTGCTGTTCTCCAAAACTGTAGATGTGAGAGATCTTGCTGTATTTTTGGAGAAGTCGACACTCTGTTTATTTTTATGACTTTGATTGTTCTATTGTTAATACATGAGCCTATTTTTACGTTTGGTCTATTTGTGGCTTGCTGTAGGGACCCAGTGACAATAACATGCTTGATTTCCAAAAGTCATGTATTTTACATGACTACACTTTCTGAATTTTCTAAAAATAATATGCAGTTATGTATTCATAAAAGAAAAATGATTAAATGCATTTTTAAATGCAATTAATGAAAATATTTGAATTTCTTTTCGGTTCTCCCCATAAGCAATAAAAATGCTCCCCAAACGCCATATGCGCGGTTTTGAGGTGTTTTACAAGCGTTAAAACAGCACCACAAACACCTATAATGAACTTAATGGTATTAATGTCCCTCAAACACTGCACAAACGCCTTGAAAATGTCCCACAAATGCCTGCAAGGCGTTTGAGGAGCATCACCATAGCGTTGAGTGAGTCATGGCTGTGCCCCCTTCCCTTGGATTCACAGAAGAATGCTGCAGGATGCGGCACCATGTCCTTATGTAGTATTGCTCTTTGCAGAATTCAGAATTCACTCACCACTGAAGAAAGAGGAGGACCTATGACTGAGCCAGACCAAAGACACTGGAAAAAAGGGAATGTATGGGGTTTTTTTTGCTTTTTTTTTTAAGGGATGGGTGATGCTCCAACTTGGGGGTAGGAGAAACCCTGAGCCCAGAGGTAAGCTAGCCATCCGCTAGTAGATTTTCCAACAAACGTTTGTACAAATATAAGTTTGAACATTCCTATAAAGATTCTCAACTTTTGATGACTTGACGAGAGCCATTCAAAAGTACCTCAAAATTTAGTTTGGTTTTAACAATTGAAATTCGTTAATTCAAGAAAAATTTCCATCCTGTTCTCTCTTGCTTGAGGTGGTCTTAGCCGTATTGGTGCACCTGCGACAGAAACAATTGAGTACTGTCCGTGATACTTTTTTTTATTTGCACTAACATACTATTTTCATGACAAGCTTTCGGGTATGTCCCCTTCTTCAAGGTTCAAGAAGTACTACAAAGTTTCAGCAGAAAGGTAGGCCCACAGCAAAAAAAAAGTGCAGGGACAGACATGACGGTGTGAATAGTGGGACAACCTCATAAGGGTAGAAAGTGAAGGAAGTTTGGAAATTTAAAGTAGAGCTTACCTGATTGGAGGGCTGGTTTCTGGGAGGGGTCACAGGAAGGTAGGGGGAGTGTTGAACCACAGGAATCCAGTCTGCGAATTTACAGGAGAGGAGAAGCTTCCCACCCTCCCTCCTCATCATTCTTGTACTTGGGTTGTAAGGCAGCCTGGCAGTAGTTGGTCTTTGGAGGAGAAAAGGATTCTGGATATAGAACGGTTTGAGACCCATCACTGGTATGGGGTCCTCAGTACATTCCTATTAACAAGGGGCTAACTCAGAATAGGTAAAATGGAGGTCACTGCGGATAGGTAGGGTTATCTCTCAGCCAGTGTGTTGCGGCTGGGGATAAGTAGGATTGTCTCCGAGCTGGTGGGTTGTGGCTGGGGGCCTAAGTTTAAGAAAAAGTTTTCTGCAAAAGATAAGTTGGGTTTGTTTCCCTCAAACGGCCACCAAGTTTTTCCTCTGTTTCTATTTTAGGAATGTTATGTTAATTTTATTGAAATAATTTATTGGTTAATAAAAGGTTGCTGAGGCCATTTTGACTCCAAACCTGGTTTGTGTCCTTTTTGAAGATCTAGGTTGGTGGAGGGTATGACCTAGCAGGCCAGGTTTCAGGTTGGAAAGCATATATTCTACCCTTGTTATGTTAAAAGACACAATCTCTGAGGGGAAAAAAAAGAAAACAGAAAAAAAACACACAAAAACAAATGAACACCTCAATGGTTGTAAAACCAGGATTAGACTAGAGATAAGAGAGAGCAAAAGCAAAGAGTGGGGAGGGGGTTGGGACAACAGTCACAGAAGGGGTCGTAAAACTGTTGGATAATGAGTGAGGAATCCCATGTCCAAATTATTATCATTATTATTATGTAGGATTTATATAGCGCCAACAGTTTGCTCAGCGCTTTTAAATATAACGGGAGACAATAGAGCAACAATACAGTTCAATACAAGAGGGATTTGAGGGCCCTGCTCCTTGGAGCTTACAATCTAAGAGGGAGGGGCTAGTGGTAAAAAAGGTAACTGTGGGGGATGGAGTGGTTGGAAGAGTAGAAGATTCCAGTATTAGCTGAGGACAGGATAGGCTTTCCTGAAGAGATAAGTTTTCAGAGATCGCCTAAAAGTGAGCAGAGTAGGCGATAGTCTGATAAATTGGGGTAGAGAGTTCCAGAGGATGGGGGAAGCTCTGGAGAAGTCCTGGAGATGAGCATGGGAGGAGGAGACAAGGGAGCTAGAGAGTAGGAGCTCTTGCGAAGAGCGGAGAGTACGGTTTGGGTGATATTTAGAGACAAGATCGGTGATGTAGTTTGGTACAGAGTTATAAATGGCCTTATACGTTAGTGTTTTGAATTTTAGCCGTTGGGCAATGGGAAGCCAGTGGAGGGATTGGTAGAGAGGGGTGGAGGGATTGGTAGAGAGGGGTGGAGGGATTGGTAGAGAGGGGTGGCAGATACAGAACGGTTAGTAAGGTGGATAAGTCTGGCAGCAGCGTTCATGATAGACTGAAGAGGGGATAGCCTGCGGTGAGGTAGGCCAATAAGGAGGGAGTTACAATAGTCAAGGCGAGATATAACAAGGGAGTGAATAAGTTGCTTAGTGGTTTCCGATGTTAGGAACGGCCGTATCTTGGAGATGTTGCGGAGGTGAAGTCTACAAGATTTGGACAGTGATTGGATTTGGGGCTGAAAGGACAGATGGGAGTCCAGGATTACACCTAGTACCCTGGCATGAGGGGAGGGACTGATGATTGTGTTATTGATCTTGATGGAGAAGTCAGGGGGGGGGGCACGGACTGGGGGGGAATACTAAGAGCTCAGTTTTGGAAAGATTGAGTTTGAGGAAGTGGAGTCACATCCATGCCGATATGTCACTTAGTAGGTTAAATTAAGGCCGATATTTTTGTATCAAATAAAAATATCATTCTTAGTCAAAAATTTTTCCTTTCCTGGATAGTTTTGAAATTCCCTTTATGAGCTAAGATATTGAGGTCTTCCATCAATCAAACTAAAAAAGGAATGGAACACACATGTCAACTTCCTAGACACCACAGTATACATCAGGGATGGCAAGTTTCACACCTCAACATACAGGAACCCCACTGACAGATGCAACTGCCTCCAAAGTTCCAACTTTCACCCCCAACACATGAAACAGGCCATCAGATACCACTGAATATGTTCAGACCCGATAGCAGTTTTACGACCCCTCCAGACTTTGCTTTTTCTCTGTCTTATCTCTAGTCTAATTCTAGTTTTATAACCATTTGTTTGCGTGTTTATTCTTTTCAGTTTTATTTTTTTTTCCCCTCAGAGATTGTTTCTTTTAACATTTTGCTAAAACTTTGTTAAGTACTACTGCTCGGACCTTGAAGAAGGGGACATACCCCGAAAGCTTGTCCTGAAAATTGTATGTTGGTGCAAATAAAAAGTATCACAGACAGTACTTATTTGATTCCATCCTGTTCTCTCAAGTTTTCTTGTTACTATGGTCAAAATCAAACACTGATTTGACCACACTAACAATTAGAAAATCCAACTTATGTACTTAAAACAAAACATTTGTAACAAAATTCTACTAGTGTATGGCCAACTTAAAGTGGTTGTAAAGGCTCAAGGTTTTTTACCTTCATGTATTCTGTGCACAGCAACCCCCTCATGCTCCCTTTAATACTTACCTGAGCCCTCTCTGGATCCAGTGATGTGCATGAAAGCAGCAGCTCTCCTGGAACTCTTCCTCCTCATTGGCTGAGACAGCAGCAAGAGCTATTGGCTCATGCTACTGTCAATCACAGCCAGTGAGCCAATGAGGAGAGAACGGGGGCAGGGCCGAGCCACGCTCTTTGTGTAAATGGACACATAGAACAGCGGCTTAGGAGCGAGCCTGCTTGAATGCCCCATAGGGGCGACAGGAGCTCTGGCAGGGGAACGGAGAAGAGAAGGATCAGGGCTGTTGTGTGCAAAACTACTGCACAGAGCAGATGAGTATAACATGTTTGTTTGTTTATTTTGTATTCTTTTAAGCTCGTAAGAGTAGGGCCCTCTTACCCCTCGTACGCTGTCTGTCTTTGTTGTACTGTGCCATGTATTGTCCCCCCCTATTGTACAGCGCTGAGCAAACCCTTTGGCGCTATATAAACTCGTAGTAATAATAATAATAATAATAATATCACTTTAAGGCTTTCAATCTTTTAAAAACTGTTTGCTGAAATGTTGGTGCTAAGTTATTGTTTATCACGACCTCCATGACTGTTCTTTGACAGCATGGCCTATGTATAAATATGTTAAAAATATACTGTAACAGCATGTGAAATACTGTAAAAAAAAAAATCAAAGCTTTTTCATACTGCATGGCTTTATTTTTTTATTAGCAAATCATACTTACGTAAATGGATGCAGCATTGGTGCAATGCTGCATCTGTCCCCCCACTGGCTCTAAGTGGGAGAACTCAGTGATCACATGACCACTGATCACTGATTCTGAGCCAGGTGCTGCTCCAGACTCTCGGGTGGATCCCGACTTTAAAGTCGGGATCTTTTCCCAGCCCAGACCAGCTGAGTGATGTTAGTCAAAATCGGGTTACGCTGTCAGCTGAAAACGGGTCACAGCACTGCAGAACAAACTGCACTCCTATGATCCACAGGAGAAATACAGCCAAAAGAGATTTGGCTGTACTTCTCCTTTAATTATATATGAGAACACAGAACTCTTTGCTATTGAAGTCTTTTTAAACAGACACTTAGTACAAGAGTACAATACTACATCCAGAAGACGTTTCCAGAAATCCCAGAAGATGACCAGATTCTATTATCTGCAGATCTGTTAAAGCTGCCCTCTAGTAATAGGAGTTTCTTCCTGATCTCTGCTGCTGGTAATGATCGAAATGAATAACATCTGTGTTACGTCTGACTTTGTACACCATTATCAGACTCCTGGAATAAATGCCCAATCTTGAAAGGGAATGTACCTTCCAAATAACAGTGGAGGGGGGATAAACCATAACAGGTTCAAGGGATCCTAATTCTAATAAACTACTGACCCCTACTCTCTGGCCCTGCAAGCTACTGGCCCCTATACTGTACCCTGTCAACTACTGATCCCTGTACTCTGCCCTACAAACTACTGATCCCTGTACTCTGCCCTACAAACTACTGACCCCTAATCTCTGGCCCTGCAAACTATTGATCCCTATACTTTGCCCTGCCAAACTACTGGCTCCCGCACTCTGCCCCTCATACTACTGGCCCCCGCACTCCTCTGCCCTGCAAACTGCTGGCCCCCGCACTCCTCTGCCCTGCAAACTGCTGGCTCCCGCACTCCTCTGCCCTGCAAACTACTGGCCCCCGCACTCCTCTGCCCTGCAAACTACTGGCCCCTATACTGTACCCTGCCAACTACTGACCCCTATTCTCTGCCCTACAAACTACTGACCCCTATTCTCTGCCCTACAAACTACTGACCCCTATTCTCTGCCCTACAAACTACTGACCCCTAATCTCTGGCCCTGCAAACTACTGACCCCTAATCTCTGGCCCTGCAAACTACTGACCCCTAATCTCTGGCCCTGCAAACTATTGATCCCTATACTTTGCCCTGCCAAACTACTGGCTCCCGCACTCTGCCCTGCCAAACTGCTGGCCCCCGCACTCCTCTGCCCTGCAAACTGCTGGCCCCCGCACTCCTCCTCTGCCCTGCAAACTGCTGGCCCCCGCACTCCTCCTCTGCCCTGCAAACTGCTGGCCCCCGCACTCCTCCTCTGCCCTGCAAACTGCTGGCCCCCGCACTCCTCCTCTGCCCTGCAAACTGCTGGCCCCCGCACTCCTCCTCTGCCCTGCAAACTGCTGGCCCCCGCACTCCTCCTCTGCCCTGCAAACTGCTGGCCCCCGCACTCCTCCTCTGCCCTGCAAACTGCTGGCCCCCGCACTCCTCCTCTGCCCTGCAAACTGCTGGCCCCCGCACTCCTCCTCTGCCCTG